>NC_046220.1:70891515-71491621 GCF_011004875.1 Balearica regulorum gibbericeps | reverse complement strand
TCTTCAGACAAACTGAAGTCTAAGTGTGATCTTTTAGATCACAGGAATGCTTTTCAGTATCCTCTTGGATATTGACCACTTTGACCTAGGTAACAATGTCTCGGGAAGGCTGCAGGAGAACTGAGGAATTAAGGGCAGCATTTTCATGAGGGTCAGTTTATATGCCTTTGCTTCTGGGTATTGTCTTCATTTGCAGAAGTAAACAGCTCGGTTGGAATTAGTGGGGAACACACCATACTGAATATGTGTTACCAAGCAGCCAAAGGAAACCTAACTTTATTTGTATGGTATCCAGATTCTTCAGTTTGAAAACGTTCATGTGTGCATTTGAACCAGGAACATTGATCACCACAAGATGACAGTATAGTTCAACTAAACCTTTTCTTCTAAATAACTCAGTAAAACCTCTCTAAACAGTAGCAGTAAATTAGGTTAATAAATTGAAAACAATATTATCTGTACAGTTCTTAAATCTCTATGCCAATAACAGAAAATATGAGCAAACATCAATGCTTATGAAAAAGGCTCTTGCATCCTGCTAAGAAAATAATGATTATAATACAAAAGCCTTTCTATTTGTTTGAAATGAAAATGGGTAGCAGAAAATTAAACAGCTGTCACTAACTTATGAAATTGCTTGTTAAAATATAGTGGAAATAATTAAAAAAATTACAAAACCCCTTTGTATAACAAAGCTTATACAGGATGTATAAAATACATTTCATACTGTTGCTTCCCGTAGTGAGTCCTGAACAGGAAGGGAAGAGCCCCTTTATCACAGCTATGTGCTCTTTCCATGCATTCAGAGTCTTCTTTACCATAAAAAACACCACAAAATATGACCTCACGTGTGGCACACTGAAATCAATGGTCCTTCCTTGTAGAAAAAATCAATGGTCCTTCCCCACCAGAAACCCCACTAAAATCTTTCTTTGTCGTTCCATCCAGCTAGAGGAGCAGGGCCAGCATACCTCTGTACAGCAGAGGTACCTACAACCCTGGGACATACCTGTCAGACAACGCAACAGTCTCTTAGGGAATTTTAAAATGTCCTTTTTTTTTTTTTTTTTTTCAATGCTTACACTTAGATACATTACAAGGTTATAGTGCATTGTTGCACCAAAGCAGTGAGTCTCAGAGGGGCTTTCACTGCCTAGCCTCAAGCTTGCAGAGGTGGTTGCCTGCCAGTTTGGGCTGAGCACCAGAAGGGGTGCACGGGAGAAAGCCACAGGTTCCTTTACAAGGTGACAGCCATTTTCTTCTCAGTTGTATAACAACTAAATATTGTCTTTTTAGTATTATTTTGATAAAAAACAACATACATTAATCTTGTTTTGTTTGATGCTGTTGTCTTAAACTTTTGTTGCATTATTCATGCACAAACAAGCCTAGGACAAAATTTTCACTGGAGATGCACAAAAAGCATTTGAGCCACCACAGTTCAAAATTGTAGCCTGCTTTGCATTCCAGGCCCAGCTTCTAACTACGTTCCCCTTACATTGCAGCAGAAAATATTTTAGTTAGTCATTAGGAAAATTTTTGTACAAGTCCACTGCAAAGCACTGGACTAAATTTTCCTTTAGATGGTTCTGGAGCTTTTGAGATGAGACTGGGCAAATGTTTATCTGAAATGGCTTGGGTGTAGTGGATTTTGTAGTGGCGAGGCAAATAGGCTGGATGATCTTCTGAGGTTCCTCCCAGCCATATTTCTGTGATGCTGTGACTTTATAAATAGGAGCCTCTTGTATAAAGACCCATCTCTCATCTCCCTTGCTGTCATATTCTTAGACAAACACATTTGACCAATTTTATGCTTGGAATAAAAGGTCAGATCTTCAGAAATTCTGCTTTCAAATGTTACCTGTTTTTCCCATCATGGTGTTTGGCCAAATAAATGCTATGGCCTCCACCTTACAAACTTGCTTTGCACTGACAGGCCTGTGCTTTAAAAGTCTGTCCTTCCCCAGGGTAACGTAGGACACTTACATTTTCAGCATTATTCTAAAGCACATTAAACCCAAAACATTTATTATTGAACAAAAGAAATGCTCAGGAAAGGAAGCCATCTTAAGGTTAGATTCAAACAGTTGGCTATCTTGCTTTCTCAGTTTTCTCACTTTTTATGTGGAATTACATGCTTGCCTGTATCTCTGCCGTCACATTCCCTCCACGTGTTACTCAGCTATGCTTCAAGTGCATATGTGAATGATTTCACCAGCCATTCCTCAGAACATGACTTGATGTTGTTCTCCTCCCAGAATTCTTCTGGGTAGCTGAAGAAATGCACATGGATGCCTTACAGTGCCTCCTGTCTCCAAAGTTTACCCGGTAATTCAGTTTTACAAGACCCATCCAGGTTTGGCACCAGTTAGTGCTAAAAGCACCGGTACAGCATGTACGTGGTGCAGTGCATTTTCAAATTTTTCATCTATGTTGCAATTAGAAGTATCCAAGAGCGTGAATAAATACAAAGCTGTGAATATAAGGTGTCTGATTTTCTTTCAGAAATATGTATTTACTTCTCACAAATATTTACAGTTTATACATTTCAAGTTTTTCTTTACATCTAACATTCAGGGGAAAAATACATAGGTCAGAGAAGAAAACATTGGTGAAAACTGGGGCACTCATTTAATCTGAAAACAGTAAAATAAGCCTTCTGTATTATTTGTTATTTATTTACTTTATCTCACATCTCACTTCAGGCATCCTAAAGAATTTACCTTTCTCTTGCTCAGAGACTGCTACTGCTTTCACTGGTCACTCTGTCCCTTCTTTCAAAATAAAAATATAAGCTCACTTTAAAGTAGAAAAAAAACACCACTTGTACAGCAGTCTTTACCCTGTATGGATTTGTGGGGTTTGCCTTTAATATTTGGATGTGAGACACAAACTGTAAGAAAAAAAGACTTTGCAGTGAAACGAAGAGGACAAATGCAAGTTCTATATTTATTGAAGATAAAGCCTGTTTACCCAGGTAAAATAAGTTTGCTTTCCTTCATCAAAACCACTGTTGCATTTTATTATATTCACCAGCTGAGAACCTTCCCTAAGTACAATGCTTTGCTAAGAAAGGTCAGCTCAACTCTGCAGTTACAAATGTTATCTTCTGTTTATTCTGGAATATGTTTTCCCTGTATCAGGCATTTTCAGTTTTCCATTTACTGGAACTGAGGCATATTGTGTCCATCAGCAAATTCCCCTAACATCTATGCACATTTTCCCTCTCATACTACTTCACTTTAACAAAAATATAGGACAAAACATTGCCTGGCCTTATTAGCGTGTGCCAAGAGGACATGGGAAAGAAATGGAGCTTTTTGAACTTTTTTCTTCTCTGGTCACGATGCGGAGCTCATGATCCCGTGGCCACAAGACCTAGACTGGACTAGCACATGCACCAGCAGGCAGGGCACGGGGAGATGCTTTACTGGTCTGCCTGCCGAGGCAGCAGGTGTGCAGAGAGGTTTTCCAAAATGTCCGGTCAAGCAGCTGCCATTATTATGATTGGAGCTGCACCTCAGCACCTTTCTGTCTCTGAAAGGCTTGCCTTTGGATGGAGCAGGGCAGACTCAGCTTTACCAGCACTTACGGTGATGGTGGAGAACATGCCAGTACTTAGGATTTTAGATGTGGTTTATCTTATTAATTAGTAGTTGTTAACTAATTGCTGTAAATTAAAAATGGTTTTCAGTTGTGCTTGAACATATGTTAGGGAGAGATGTAGCCTAAAAAGTGGTTGCTTGGGAAGGGAAAAATGTTACACTGTTAAAAGGTCACAAAACTGTGACAAGTCCAAGCCTACTTATTCTGTCTTACTGTATTTTAACAGCAGAAGAAAATGTGGTAATCCTCCAAGCAACAATATTGGTAATTGACTTTTTCTGCTGAGTCTCTCAACCATTTTACAAGTCTGTTACTGACTTCAGTCAAAACCGACCACCAGCCTTTCTCAAGGTACCTTTGTCATGGCTGATGCATTTTGTACATGGCAGTATTTCCCAGTCTTGGCTTCGTTACTGCCTCAGAAGACACAGTGTATAGTTACCAATAAATGGGCAGAGGTGTATACCTCTCATGCCATGAGCCTACACAAAGGAGGAAACAGGAGGCTTTCTTGTCCTTTGCTATCACAAGCCTTACATTTTACATTCTTTCCTTGGAAAGATCGGTATTTGTATCTCTTTTTTTGTCATTTATAAAAATCTCAAAGCTATCTGCTAGCTCTAAGATGTCTGGACATTGCTATTTGCTGAATACTTTTTCCTAGCTATTACTTGTTCTACAGAACCTCCACCCATATTAGAAACACCGTACTTTTAATCACTCTCATGATGGTATTTCAACCAAGTAAGCACAGAGTGGGATGTGTTTAGAGGCTAATTAAGAACAAGTGCCATCTCCAGAAATACAGATTACTTCAGAGATATTTAGTGATATGGTCTCCACTACCAGAAAAAAAAAAAAAATCCAATTTAGACAACTCCAAATCAACTTTTTTCATACTAATCAAAATTGGTATGTACTGGTAATTGCATGGCTTGATAGGCAGAAATTGTCCGAGAGTTTTATTTCTGGAGATAACAAAAAGTACCTCATTAATCTCAGAAGGAGATATGTATTCATCTATGCCAGAAAAAAACCCCAAAAAAACATATATATAAAGGGAGTACTTCGACCCTGTGCTTCAGTGCTGCTCCTTTGACCTGAACTGCAAGTACAGATGGAAGCCAGAATAACTCACAACAGGACAGAACGCCCATTTTAAGAGTTTATAAGCTTGTTGTAGAAGACATAACAAATGTTGAGCACACCTAAATTCCTCTGGAGCTCAGGTGAATCCCTGAAACTGTATCAGCCCTTTTTTATTACTAGTATATGTTTTCATTTATTGCAGTGTGATGGTTGTTGTATGCATAGCCAGCCCAGAATCGGGGAGGGTGTAAGTCAACGCTATGTCATTTCTATTTCTGCGCAGTGCTGTGCATCTCTGTTGCCTCTATGGAAGTTTGCAAAAACTTACTTTATTTGTTGAACTTTGGTTCCAGCTGGAAGGTATCTCCAAAAGCTCATTTCAGAAAGCTTCACAGTAGCAGTTAGGGTTAATTACTGACTTCTTGAGTAAGCTGACAAGATTTTAATGAATTTCAGATGGTCCTAAAATGTTGTAGTTCAAAAAGATATCCTAATAAGATCTGTTTCTTTGAAGTCCTGCCTTCATTTTCTTCTCTAACTCTCCTTTATAGGAGAGGAATCTTTGTTCCATTTATTGAAAAACATTTTTTAGGTTTTAATTTCAGGATTCTTGTAAATTTTCAGAGGTACACTGATGGATTTTGATGAAAGATTTTTGTTCAGAGTTTGCTGTTTGAAGCATTTTAGCTTTCCAACTAGTTACAATAATAGTTCTAAAATATATAACATGCATACACCACTGATTCAGAAAGAACCAGAAATATAAAAGCATGGGCAAGGTTGCTAATGGCTGATGTTTGACATTCTATTCATTCTGCAAAGAACAATCAGAAAGAGATGATATTTTGAAAAGCACCAAGACATGAGGCTAAACGAGACCTTCTGGATAATCACCTTGAGATACTGAGGTCTCAGGCACTCATACAAAGCTGCTTATGAATTTATTAAACTGTTTGAATTAAACTCATAGTTAAATGATGTAGAAAAATACAAGAAAAAAATCAACAAAATCTTAAATTATTGGATACTTGTGAAAAATTGACTTTGGCTCTGAGGCTCAGTTGCTTGGAACAGGATCTGCAATCCTCCATGTGATTTAACCTCTGATACACCCCTACTATGTGTAGTTTGGTGACACTATTAAGACAAATGCAATAATACTTCCACTTTAGCCTGTTTCATGTGACTCTTTCTGTGCTAGCTTATTTAAAGTGCTAAAATTATGAGACCAGCTCTCTGGTTCATTAAATTCACCTATTTTATGTGTGTGTGAGCCTCTCTGTTGCTGGGCAAGCATGTGAGAGCATACAGATCTGTTGCAGACACAGTACCTCTGCTTCCACACACAGCTGGCAGGTGAGCTCTCAGGAGAGCTTGTGCAGAAGCCCTGACCCCTTTGAGCAACGTGGGCATGATTTTTGGGTTGAGAAGGACTCAGGGTGGACCTAAGCCTGCTTCCAACCCTCAGCGATGAAGGCCATTGAAAATCTCACTCACATTTACTGTCCATGCTTTGGTTGCAGTCATCTCCAAAGACAGGTGGTCTGAACCTTAGCAGGTTTTTTCAGCCTGAAAGTGGGATGTCTCAGGGAGGCAAGTATCAGTAATGGTAGAAATGAAAAATAAATATTCAACCTCAATAAACACCTAAATCTAGCCTGTCTGGACCATCGATAACTAGATAGGATGGTCAATTTGGATGCTACCATCCTGTCCAGGGAAGTCCTGTGAAGTAGTGAGCGGTGCGTGGGGTGGTCCATATCTGCTAGTCTAGGTTGAGCAGAAGAAGGTTGTGCAAGGTGGTGCTCATTGGACTGAGCAGATGCAGTGGCTGGCTGCATCTGCAGGCAGAAGGCTGTCCTCCTGCCCTGCCTCCTCTCACACTTCCCACCTCTTTTCCCCCTCTCTCTCTCTGTGGCGGTACGTTTTTACCCTCTCCCTGGGCCTGTTGCCCACCAGATCTTCGTGGGAGATGATCTCACTCATTAAAACAGCACAAAACCACTCAGATTTTTTTGCTGGATTTATTTTGTTGTTGAGATAAATTAAACTGGCGCACAGAGAGGACTGAAGTGTGCCAAAGCCAGCACTAGATGTGGGGAAGGAACACATAGTGGGCATTGGAAGTGAAAGCAGGAAAAGATGTGGAAAAAACAGAATAGTAACTCACCATTTGGGGCAGTTTCAAGCTCCTAAATTTGCTCACCATGTTTTGTGTCCTAAGATCAGAACCTAACTCTAAAGAACAGTAGTTATTTGTTTGCCCAGTGCTGATCTGTGTGTGCACACAGGATGAAATGTCTATGCTCTAGACAAGTCTGACTTATTACCTAGATACTACTAGATCTCTGAATTTTCAATTATAATAACATGAGCTCTTCTCTTCCAACCCAGTTCATTCAAACCAGAACTCTCACAGCCCTTGTTTGTTTGGCTTACTTTCTGCAGCATATGGATTTCGTTATCTAAGGTAATATCCTTCTGTGAAGTCCCATGAGAGAATCATTTGCATTACAGTTAGGACAACATTAATGCTATTTGACATATTTTATAGAGAGACATCCCAAGGCATTGTCATTAATCCTTGAAACGTGACAAATACATTAAAAGCAAAACAGGCAATTAAAATTCTTTAAAAAAAAAAAAAGCAGGATGGCATTAGCAAACAGAAAGAAATCCAAAAAGTCTCCAAGTCAATTTCACAATTTAAAACCATAATGACAAGATGTTCTTTCTCCACTCAGTTGTCACTGGATCCTTGGCATTTGCAGCAGTCACAGAGCACAGACTGTCTTTAGGGCCATAATACATAATGAACTTGGACAATGAAGACACAAGACTATTTAAAGCTTGGTAAACTATTGAGTAACCTTAGCATCAATTCTATAAAAGGTCTACAGGGAAATATCGCTGATATAATTATATTCTGGCTGACCTTAGTGTGAAGTAGCATACAGACAATACCATTTCATGCTGTCTCCAGACCAGGCAGGACATCATTAGCCCAGCAAGTGAAGCATTGCATTAATCATTCTTGTGCTAGAATTACCATTTGGTGCAAGACAAGAAATGCCTTGCCTTATGGCTAACCCTTTGTGTCTCTCAAACTACTCCTCTTTTATTCCCCTAAAACTTCATTCTTAAGCCTAAAGACAGTTTATTTCTGAATAGACAGTAGAGATGTTTATCAAGAACTTAAAGTTGCTATGATAAAACACATTTTTGACTGCAAAATGGTTAGTAGATTGTTGCCATTTTTGCTAACAGTAAGGGAAAGTTAGCCCCATCTTCTCTGTAAGTTACATTCTGTCCCTGACTACCATGCAGTCAGGTGAAGTAACTGGGGAGGTCCCTCAATCAGGCCTTTTATTACAATTTGTGTTATTGTAGAAATGCGTATCAGTCAGACTGGGGCTGTGCTAGGTGCAGCATCGTCCCTTGTCACAAAATTGCAGTGTAAGTAGATTACCATGCAAATCCACGTAGTCTTAAGTATCAATAACACACAAAAGTAGGAAACTATCTAAATGGTCCAGAGCCTAAATGCTAAGTAGAAAAAAGTTACTGTAAGTACCCTTCTGAAATGAAAGAAGAATCAACCTTTCAGAGTCCCACTGTTGTAGAGGAGACTGAACATCCATCTTCTGCAAACCAGTGAAGTGCCACAGAACCTGTGGACTTGCAGTCCTAGGAGCCACACAAGTCCAGCTTTAACCTGCCTCTGTTTTGCACCTTGTTGGTTCAGTCTCTGCTTTTGTTACTGCTGAAGCCAGGATCAATAAAAAAGTAGGATCCCACTTCCAAATGAAAGGTGAAGTCTTTAGGCTGAGGTACCTGAAAATGTGTGCTAAAAGGACAATCATACAGCATCTGCCAAAGCAACATTTTTGTCTTGCTGAAATGCTTCTTGCACGAAGACATTCCTTCAATATAAACTCATTTCAATATGATATCTGTTATTGTCAATGATTTTATTCCCCATTAATTAAGAGCAGATACACCCGACATCACACATACTTTCTTTGCTTGTTGTATTTTTCCTCTTTTATGTTTATTTGTATGTTTTGTTTGTGAGAAAATTACAGTATATCTTTATCTTGAGGGTTATTATAGCTAATGATGTACTTACAGAAAGTGAAATAGCTATCTAAGCCATTAAAACAGCTAACTGCAAGATCAGGATATATGTCTGGAGAAATAAAATATTCTTCAGTGTTCCCATATTCTGGGCCAGATTTTAAAGGGCTTAACTCAGTTTTAATCATTTCTTACATAGCCAAATGACCGCTGATGATATTGCACAAATTGGTCATAAAACTTAATAGGAGCATGAGGATTTTGATCAAAAGCAGTAAAATATGTACAGAAGTGATGAAAGAGTAAGAATTACACTATCAAAGAGCTTCATAGTTACTAAACATGAAAAGTCTGAAAGACGGGCTCTGGCTTAGCTAAATTGGCTCTGGGGTTGTGACTTCTGAGCAGTGGACATAAGCATCCCTCACATGGATGGAATAATGTGACCCACAGTCCAGGCATCTTCTGAAGGGAAGCTGACCATGCCAACAGAGTGCAGGGTTTAATAGTCACCATATAGTGATTCTGTGACATGAAGCATGTGGTTTTCAGAGGACTGTGCTCAAAATAGATAGAGAAGCTGCGATGTGGTGTATGAAGGATTTTCAGATAGGGGAGCTGCTTTTCCATGAGGGCTTCATCCAGGCTCCACTAGGACAAAGTAATGGAAATTTTCCCAGCAGTGGCATTTTCTTGGTGTTACTGGAATGAATCAGCTCTGGAAAGTGAAAAAAGTCAAAAAAAAAAAAAAAAGAGGGCACGGCAGGGTGAGGAAGGGGAAAGCGAAGTGCTCTTACTTCTGTAAGAGCATCCCCAGAAAACAGCCAGCTATTGATGTGTCATTGAAACTAGGGCCTGGGCACAATATTAGGAAGTCTTTCACAGGCAGGACCACGCCAGAATTGGCCAAAACTTGCGTTCAGATCCATAAGCTGATTTTCAATGTAAGAACTGATACAAAAAAATCAGCACAACTGCAGAAGTGAAGACTGGAGAGTCATCATCAAAATTAAACCTTGGCAACGTGAGATTAATTCTGGATCAGCTCTTCCTGCTGAAGCTGGGGACTCAGCTCTGCTCTAGTGTGTTTGACACAAGGACTGGCCTGGGATCTCTGAAAAATCTTGTTCAGGGGAAAGAAACTGTCAGAGAGAAGATAAGGAAAAGATGATTGTTCTTCCAGTAAGCGCTCTTCAAAATTTTGTGCCAGCCCCAGACAGTACATCCAAGCCTTGATTTATATGTCTTAAAAAGACTGAGCAGCTCCCAAAGCAGGCTATGTCCCTGGAGAGGACTAGATGGGTTAAGATTAAAATTCCTCAGCAATATTCAGCCTTTTCAGGGAAAGAAAAACAGAATAGCAAGGCAGAGTGAGAAGAGATGTACAGTAGCAGACAGACTGACTGACTCCTTTGGCTGCTGAATTGAGTGGAAGTGCATTTTCCTTGATAATTGCTGGATATCTGATTATTTCATCTAACATGAAGGTAAGACACTTGCTTACTTAATTCATACTGATGAAGTGAATATGGGAAGTGTAATGAAATATTAATTTATATGGAGAAATACTTAGCTGAAAATGTACTTGGGCAGTATTGCAAGAAAGCAGAAAATAAAAAACAACAGCTTGTACAACAAAGCTGAGGAAAATCAGTGTGACTATTTCTTAAGCTGGCTAGTGTAAAGATTGCAGAAAGTTAGAACAGCTGCATGAGCTAGTGGAAAACGCAGAAAAGAAAATAAGTTTGCTTTTGCTTGTCTTTTTTTCAGGTGCTGGGGATTTTTCTGTTGTTGGAAGTTTCAGGCTTCTTTCCCATTTTTTCCAGGTGAATATTTCTTTAGTAAATTGCATGCTGAAGACTAAGCATGTACAATTTAACAGACAACTTCTGGTGCGTGACGTAGGGCTGGGCTTAAAGGGGTCTTCAGATATATTTCGCAGTGGTGGTATGAGCCACAGCGACGCACACCTGCGAAACACAGCACAGCTTCCCCCAAGGCAGCCCCGATCCTGGGGGCAGGTTGCACCCTCTGTGCCTCCCATTGGCAAACTGGCTGTTTGAGAGATGCTGCGGGAAGGTCTGCTGCACGGCACGGCACACGCAGCCCCTGCCAGCTCCCTGCCAGGCCCGGACGTGATCTGGCCTCCCCCCGCTCTGCAGTGGAAAGCTGGTCTTTGAAGCCGGTATATGGTTGCACAAAGTCCTTGCTGATCTTCAGGCTAGGTGAACGTGTCTAATTCCTTCTGTTGTTCATGGATCAGAAAGCAGAAACTGATTTTATTCTTACACGTGACAAGCAAATCCCAATGGTTTTAGAGGGAGCTTAATCATGCTCCTGATTTTTATTGAAGGATTGTTTTGCTTTTTAGGAAAGTTTTGCACTAATGCTTATGGATGGAAATCCCTGATAATTTTCCTCTTTTTTTTTTTTTTTTTTTAAATGCAAAAAATACTACTGGAGCAGCCCTTCTCCTCCAGTCCATTGCCGCTGGAATTCTTTTGGCCCTTGGTCCGAGTGTGATGGCTGTACTCACCAACAGGTATAGACAGACACACTTTTTCTGTACTCATGACTTCACAAACATAGGCGTTTTTCCCAGTAATTAAGGAGATGCTATGTCTTTAAAACGCCAAATCAAGTGTCAGATAAAAGCCCCAGCAGAACGAGAAGGATGAATGACAAAGCACTCAGAATGGAAATCCTCCAGCCTGACCCTCTATGTTCCCTTTCAAAATCATGATATTCATGTTGTAAAATAATTTGTGCATTTTTTATTTTAGTGATAGTTCCAAAAAACTCAACTGAACTGTTCAGTAAACTGAGATTTTCCTCCCTTGATGCTTGTTTGTACCAATTCCATTGATTTCGCATTAGTGGAGTCACATCTCAAGGAAAGAAAATTTGGTTGCAAAGTATTATGCTCAATGAAAACAAGCTGGTGATTTTTACGGTGCAACTCTATTGATGCGCAAGACGCTTGCTTTTGATTTTCCTTCTCATTTACTTTGATGTTGCATTAATTAGGGAGGGATTAGTCAAAATTAAAGATGTGCCATGAGACTGTACTTATTCTTTTTAGAAGCAAAAAGTAGCTCACTTGATGTTAGATTTTATCATCTTCCTTAATGACATTGTTTACTTTGAAGAGCTTTAGCAAATTCGTATCAGGCACGATTAGTCCTATTAAAAATGTAAAAGCAAACTGAAATGTGTCAGCAGCTTTCTCTTGGTTTCAGTTACATATTAGAGTTTTGAACAAACGAGCCAAGCCTCGTCATCTAAAGACCTCATAGATAAAATAGCTGTCTTTCTATTAACTTGAGAATTTGTTACCATACTGCAGTAATACCAAGAATGGTTGTTCTCAGAAAAGTAGTGAATGTCTCATTTCCTTACAGCAGAAGAGTGGTAGGATTGTCCTGACACTAGTAAACTATTCCTTCTTTGCGTCTGGGTTTGCTAAGATCTCCCTTGATTTGCATTCAGGTTCGTAGACGGACAGTAGCAGTTTACGGCCAGTATGGGGGAAACCCCTGCTCTGGTGATGCCTCTGAAACAAGACCATGCACCCCCACGAGGGGATGCCCAACAGAGGATGGCTGTGGTGATCGGTTCAGATGTTTCTCAGGTACCATCCAAGATCTTTTTCACCATTTTCCGGTCATAAAGTTAAGAGGATAACCTTGTTAGCTTTGAAATTTACAAAATGGGCAATGGCTTTGCAGAACTTCTGACCTACAGATAAATTTGATTTAGCAGGATGTTTCCTTTTTTTTTCAGAGTTCTACGCATGTTTTTAATTTCATCTGGAGTGTTGCAAAGCTTTGCAGATAATATGCTGTAGCCCTGGCAGCCTCTCTAAGTCATTCTACTTTACTTATTTGCTACAGGTTTTTCATTATGAGAAGGTAATTAAGGAACACTACTTTAGATGTGATTATTCAAAGGTGTTCTAGGCTATATCCAAACATCTTGGAAATCACTTCGGTCCTGGAAACTAATGCTCCCTAAAACAGTGCCAGTATCCAAGCAGCTTCCATTACCTTCACAAAAGAAGCACATTACTTCAGTAGGTAGACATTTATCACAGAGGAGTAAGATAAACATGTTTTGGTGCTACCAGTGAGATAATCACAATTAATCACAAATGATAGGGTCAAAGGATGAAAGCTGAGGAAATAAATCTAAAACTCCATTGTTTTATTAATATGTCATAAACCTTGAATGACTGTGGTTCCCTTAAGTGTACTATACACTATTTCTTCATGACTACATTTACTGTTGTTTCACAAGCCCTCCTGGGCACAGACTGTTCATCATGGGAGTGAACAAGCCAATTAATATGGTAGATAAGTGGGACTTTTGCTTTGATTTGGGGTGATTTATTTTCAAATGCACAAACACTTCTTTCCCCATGCATTTTTGTTCTGATTTAGGTCAGTGCATTAGCAGATCTCTTGTGTGCAATGGAGATCAGGATTGTGAGGAAGATGGTGCAGATGAAGATCGATGTGAAGAGAAGACGACTGTATGTGATATTAATAAAACACCTCCGAATTCAGAACTTACAGGAACAGGGTAATGTTCTGTGTTAGGCTCAGTAGTACTGATGCCAAAAGCATTTACATTTTGGTTGTATTTACAGCCTCTGGCTCTACAGATAAAATTCCTGTGCCTATGGTAAAATGTCCCATATGCAAAATCATTCAGTACAACTGCCTCCAACATGCCAGTAGCTCAGTGCAGCCAGAAAGTACAAGCCCTTTGACATGAAGCATAGAATAAAGCTTTTTATCTTTCATTCCTGCTATTTAAAAACATCTTTTAAGAAATTAAATGAAATGTCAACCAATAACACATAATCATCAGCATAGAAAAAATGAGCCAGCAACGCTCATTCTTTTTGTTCATTGCTGTTGCATTTAGTACTGTGGATCCATATGGAATTCTGTTTATATGTCCCGTCTGCAACCTAGCAAAATAATTATCTTAAGTTTCTTTAGCATAGTTGTATCACTTGGTATGTGATAAAATTCATATAAAATACAAAACCATTTTGGAATGGATGTTCTCTTGTTTCTGTGTTGCATTAATTGCTGGAACAATAAAAGTTAATAAAATCAGTTTTGATAGATATGAATGTCTTAATGTCAAGAGATATTGGTAAGTGTTCATTTTTGTTGACAAATCAAGAGCAACATTTTGTTTTCCATATTGTAAAATGCTGTGCACACTGCAGTTCTGCTGGTGTAGAAGTCTGTCAGTTGATATCCCCTTTTCTTGGGTAAATCAGTTCATGATCTTAATCTGCAGATACAGCATTCAGTTATAATAGCTCTGTAATCTTCACCTCCTGTAAAATAATTTGCTACCTCTCTGTCTTAATGATCTTTCATATTTTCCTTTTCACAGCTTCGATGCCATTACTGGTGAGACTAGGGGAAGAGTCATTCATACAAAAAGCTTTGGAGGACAATGCAGAAAGGTCTTTAGTGGCGATGGGAGAGAATACTACAGGCTGAGTGAAAGTGTTCTTGCTTATACTTTCCAGGTAAGTTTCCATTAAGCACAGCTTTAGAGTCATAATTAAAACTAGGAGGATGATGTAGGGTGTCTTGGCAGGTAAGTTTCCCTAAACGCAGCTGAACAACACCTGTTCCCTCTCTGCAGTTGCTTATTATTTTGAAACACACAAACTGGTGCATGTCTTGCTAAAATGGAAGGAAAAAAATTGTGATCCCTTGGACGTGATTTCTAATTCTCTCACAGTTAGACTGAATGTAAAGCTGGCTCCTTAGCACAGGTAGTGTCCTGAATCACCCTAAGAAATCCTATGTGCACAAGGCTTTGGGGTGCTTTGTGGAGATCTTCCAGAGATATGCTTTGTTTGAAGTCACTGTCTCAGAGATTTGGGTTGTCTCATGTTTATCAAAAGCATGCCGAGCAATCCTTAATGTACTTTACTTCATAACACGGATATTTAATATTCAAATATATAAATATATATATGTAATGCTTTTCCAATAGTGTTCAATATTTTTTTATGAATTCTGAAATGGACTCAGCCTGAAAAACACATCGGATTTTTTTCATCAGGAAGGACTTGCTCTACTCTATGAGTTATCATTTTTAACATCCTTCATGAAGATCTTTGTGAAGTATTCTATCTTTCATCTTCTAGGTTAAAATTCAGAATGATTTCAGTTATGAGTTTTTCAACAGCAGCTGGTCTTATATGAAACACACAGAGAGGTATGAAAAATCAAACAGTGGACACAGTTATTCACACAGTAAAATTCTGCAACAGAGTCAAAAGGTATGTATAAGTTGTCACTGTGGCTTAGTATTTTGCATAAGCATTTTCATAATTTTTTTCATGTGCTTTTATAGTGAGATGCAAATAATTATTTTATCCATATAATTTTGGCACAAAGTACATGGCAGAAAAAATCCCATAAAACTTTTACAAAGAGATCATTGGTTTGATTATCAGTTAAGAGGTGTTGGCTGCTGGTTTTACTTTCTCCATTTTACCTCTTTGTTAGTAATTTATTTATTTACTAGCTGTTTTCCTCCCTATTTGAGGAAGAAAAACATTAGCCTCTTCTCATAATTGATTAATCTTTTCCATTTTCTTCTAATGATTTACCACATTTTTTCCCCCCTATTACCTCTGTCAGTATCTTGGAGCAAAAAATTTGCAATAATTCTGTGATTAAAGTTAGGCTTTTTTATAATACATTTTCCAGTAGTAGAACTCCACTGAGAGAGATCTGTTGCCTTAGACAGCCAGGAGGTCACAGTGCTTATGCCTTTGACTTATTTAAAAAGCAGCATTAAATAAATAATTTGAGAGTAACTCTCAATTATGAAGTATAGCCTCTATCTTATAGCAAATAAAACCAAGTAAGAAATTTATGTATTTTATGACCCCCAAGCTGACAGAGGACAAGCTCATTTTACCACACAAACAATGACGTATGTTGTGACTTAGCATCACAAAGGTGAAAAGTAACTTTGAGAGGCAGAGGTGACAATCATTGTATAGGCATATAGCATTTTATAATTCAGCAGCATCCTCAAATGGCTAGAGCCCCTTACAAAGAAAGGCTCCTCTAGACAAAACAGGGTACAAAGATGACCTCTCCAGTGCTTCTGATTTGCTTTCAAACAAGGCTTCCTAACCTGCTACTGCCAGGCTGATGGTGTTGGAAACCATCATTAGCTTTGAAGAGTGATATTTTCCGTTCTTATTGGTCCTTATGTTAGCTTTCAGAGACATGGGAGAAAATTATACAGCAATTATAAATACACAGCAATTATAAATGAAGGTCCAAAAGATATTTCCTAACTTCAGGATGTTCTTTTTGCATTCACAGAGTTGCTTAGACATATCTAACAGCTCTGTAAAGGTGGTGGTTAGTAGCCGACATAACGTGCATGTCATCTGGCTAGTAGGAACGACCCCAGTAGTGACATGGAGCATGACTGATGCCTTTTCCTTCCCCCAGAGTAAGCAGCTGATGGTTGTTGAGAACAGTGTGGAAGTTGCTCAGTTTATTAACAACCGCCCAGACTTTCTCACTCTTGCGGAGCCCTTCTGGAAGGAACTGGCCAACCTTCCAGTTGTCTACGAGTACAACGCCTACCGAAGACTTATCGAACATTTTGGGACTCATTTCTTACACTCTGGATCTCTAGGAGGACATTACAAAGTTATTTTTTATATGGATACTGACAAAATGAAAGAGGAAGGTAGAGTACTAGAGTATTTGTTACAAGAAACAAAGTGAATAAACAAGAATAAAAATTTCTTTGCATGTTCTCACAGCGAATATCTAAAATCAAATAAGAGACTTCTATTAGTCATTACATTCTCTTCACAGGACAAATAAAGAGGATCAGAAAAAGCACTCAAAACACAACATTTAGTTCTAGATCTGCATCTATGACCTGCAGTGCTCAGGGTAGCAAAGACTTGATGGTTGGTTTGGGACCTCATCAAGCTAAACTTGAATTCTACTGCCAATCTGAATCTCAAAAAATGATAAAGCTTAAAAATTACTTGGAGATGAAGATTCAGTAAAACAGTGTAAAGCAGAATAAATTACAAACAGAGCAAAATCCAGAGTGACACATATGATGGTACTCAGTGGAGAGTAGTGCTGTAGGATTAGGGATTGCTGAGAAAAGAGATGAAAGAAATTATAAACTTTTCCCAGACACACCTCCCATCTCTCAGCCTCCATCCATAGTCTTTAGTAACACGTGGACCTTCCCACAGGATGTGCTAGTTAGTTGCCTTCTAATTTAGGCATAATGCTTCATGATTCTTATCTTTCTAAAACATATCTTAAGTCAATGGGAAACTTGGAAATTAATCCAACACTTACTTTGTGTACAGTACTGTTAACAGATCAATTATCTGCAGGTATGAGCATAACAGACATGTATGAGTGCACCACATCAGGCTGGAATGCATTTATTGTGAAAAAGAAGAAAGTAAAGTGCTCCAAACTGGATGAACTACTACAGACCTCTTCAGGTAAACGTTCAACAGTGACTTGTACCATTGTCATGTCTCCAGCTTTCGTCTCCTCCTAAATAGTTGTCAAAATGAGGAGCAGGTGTTGATAGCTTTGTTGAACCCTATCTTAACACACTGAACCCAGACACTAAGTACCTAGTTTAAAAGCCTCTCCAACATGCATCAAGCATTGCTAATGCTTTCCCAGTAACTAGTACTTTTCTGGACACCCTAAGTCAGGGCTGCCAAGACACCTGCAAAACCAGATACTTCTTATATATTATCCATGTTCGAAATCTTGATCCAGGCACAGGTGGTTGATCTGCACTGATGAGTCCTTTCACTGCTTACTAGTATAGATTTTGTGTGTATTGTTTCTATTTCCATTTGTAAATATAGCAATGCTGGTATTTTCTGTGTTCCCCATCCTGAATTTACAGGAAGAAGTGGTAATAAGATTAAAGGAGACCCCTACATAGAAGGAGGAAGCCCAGGTGCTGTTGCTGGCCTTAGTTATCTTGAGCTGAATAATCCTGCTGGGAACAGTCAGAGATACTCCTTTTGGGCCAGATCAGTGACAGACTATCCCAGAGTAATTAAACAAAAGGTAAGGCTATTTTTCTGAAGCAGAGATGAGCAGATGGGATCACTTCAAAGGGAGAAATGATTAAGCTATAGCTGGTGGTTAATCAGGCTGTAGTCTGCAATCATTTTGTTTTCAGATCACTTAAAAAAAAAAAAAAGAAAGAAATGAAAAATACAGAGGAAGAAAATTCCATGATGCTAACGTGATCAGCTATATCACAAATCTAGGTCCTTTGGCAGGTAAACACCTACAATCTTATAAGCATTCAGTAACTTTAGTAAAGTTCTGCCTAAGAAGAGAGGATCACGCTAGCATTGGAGAAAGCCTGAATTTTAGATAGCCCAAAATGCATATTGGCAGGTTTGTGTGGCTTCCACTTAGCTTGCCAACTTCTGTGTATCCCTTTTATCCCTCTTCCTTCTCTCTGCGTCCGTAAGTCTGTCATAACTGGAGATTCTGGAAGCCAGATATTTCTAAATTGGGCAGGACCATATTCACTACTACCTTGTCAAAGTCCCTTTTGGGAACTGCCCACATACTGAAGAATGGTATGCACCCAAAAGATTTCTGTCAGAAAGTTTTCAATTAAATGTAAAAGCACAGGATATCATAAGATAGGCAATAGAAATGCAAAATGTTTGCGTTTATTGTTACCTTCAATCACTGCTCGGTGCAATACCATAATGGGTTGTTTAAATGTCCAGCTTTTTAGACTGGGAAACCTGGGTGAGAATTTGGATTACTGGAGATCATCTAGTCCAACCCCCCTGCTAGAGCAGGATCACCTAGAGCAGGTTGCACAGGATCATGTCCAGGCGGGTTTTGAATATCTCCAGAGAAGGAGAATCCATAACCTCTCTGGGCAGCCTGTCCTAGTGCTCTGTCATCCTCAAAGTGAAGAAGTTTTTCCTCATGTTCAGATGGAACTTCCTGTGTTGCAGTTTGTGCCCGTTGCCCCTTGTCCTGTCACTGGGCACCACTGGAGAGAGTCTGGCCCCTTCCTCTAGACATCCACCCTTTAGATAGTTATAAGCATTGATCAGATCCCCTCTTGGTCTTGTCTTTTCCAGACTGAACAGCCCCAGCTCTCTCAGCCTTTCCTCATAGGAGAGATGCTCCAGTCCCCTCATCATCCTTGTAGCCCTCCGCTGGACTCTCTCCAGTAGTTCCCTGTCTGTCTTGAACTGGGCAGCCCAGAACTGGACACAATATTCCAGATGTGACCTCACCAGAGCAGAGTAGAGGGGGAGGATAACCTCCCTTGACCTGCTGGCCACACTCTTCTGAATGCCCCCCAGGATACCATTGGTCTTCTTGGCCACGAGGGCACACTGCTGGCTCATGGAGAGCTTGTTGTCCACCAGGACTCCCAGGTTTTTCTCCACAGAGCTGCTTCCCAGCAGGTCAAGCCCTAACCTGTACTGGTGAATGGGATTATTCCTCCCTGGGTGCAGGACCCAACACTTGCCCTTGTTGAATTTCATTAGATTCTTCTCTGCTCAACTCTCCAGCCTGTCCAGATCTTGCTGAATGGCAGCACAGCCTGCTGGTGTGTCAGCCACTCCTCCCAGTTTAGTATCGTCATCATAATCTACCACTAGCTTTAAGGCATGCTGTTAAGCAGAGATGACTTTTCAGAAAAAGGCTAATATTAAATACTACAATAAGATTTTAGCTTGCTAGCTAGGAAATTAGAGCATCTATCAACTCTCATGTGCAGGAGCATACATCACAAATTATTTTACATGACAAAATGTGCTCATAAACCTTTACATCCCAACTATAATTATGTAATATAAATGCTTCTCTACTGTGTATAGCTAACACCATTATATGAGCTGGTAAAGGAAGTGCCCTGCTCCTCAGTCAAAAAGCATTACCTAAAACAAGCCATCGAAGAATATATGGCTGAAAATGATGCCTGCAAATGTCAGCCTTGCCAGAATGGTGGTGAAGCAGCCGTGGAAGGAACTCAGTGCGTGTGTTACTGCAAGCCTTACACCTTTGGAGCAGCTTGTGAGCTGGGAGCTCTCGTGCAAGATCAGTCAGGTCAGCACTCTTGAAACTTGTGAGAGTTTAGAAGGGGCAAAGTGTGCTCTCCTGCTTCCAGGGTCTGTTTGTCCCACTGCAGAACCTGAATGAGTGGCTGATGTGCAGTGGCTCCTTGGGTCAGGTATCTCTGCAGACATACAGCATGGGGTAGCATCATGCTGAACCTGAGTCTTCACTTAACATGTCCAAGCAGCCCTTAACAAAGAATTGTTTTTATTATTCTTGGTAAATGCAGTGGACAATACTAACCACTCAAAATGTAACCTTCTATCAATAAGTATAGATACTAAATGAATATCAATAACTTAAAATTTTGCTCTTTATTTTTTTAATTATTCACATCTGATATCAGAGTCTAAGAGAATATAAAAATAGCTAATTTATAGACTCCATGAAATTATATTTATGTAAAAGATGAGTTTGGGTAAGATAAGATCATGGTGAGGTCACAGTTTAGATCATCAGTAGGTTCGAACAGCACATACTTTTTTTTTTTTTTTTCCTTAAAGGACAACAAACCTCCAAAGTGGTTTAATGTGAAATATTCCCAAATGTTACATAGGTGTGGTTGATGGACACTGGAGCTGCTGGTCTTCCTGGAGTCCTTGCTCAGGGGGAAGGAAATCAAGGAGTAGAACCTGCAACAACCCCTCGCCGCGTGGCGGAGGGAAGGCCTGCATAGGAGAGCAGCGTGAAAGCAGACCATGTGAAGATGAAGAGTTGCAGCATTTTCGGTAAGTAGAAAAGAAACATTTGGAGCATAACTACAGGAAGATCTAAAAATTTATTTCAGAAGGGTGCATAAGCTATTAAATTCAGGGAAAAGGTCACTTACAGCTTTCATATTTAAATTGAAACAGAATGAAATTCAAAAGCTGTGAATCTGTTACAAGGTAAGACTAGAAAACGGGGTAAAAGCAAGTAAACTTGACACCATTCTATTTAACAGTCTTTCAGGTAGCCTGGCAGTTACTGATTTAAGTATAATTGTGATGTAAATTGTGATGAAAATGGGCTTGACTGAGAAGTGTAGAATTTTGAAAGGAAGGGAGACTAAATTCAAACTAAATCATACTTTTGTTTGCTTCATAGCTTGATTGAACCACACTGTTTTGATTTATCCATAACCCCCACAGAATTCTGTTCACCTCCTCCGCTCTTGGAAAATGGATTTGTTCAAGTAAGTTATTTCTAGTACTGTATTTTCTGTCCTATCCCTACCTGTAGTGCCTCTATTACAGTTAATACAGATACTCACTTGCAAATTTGTATTTATTTTGGTAAGCTTAGTATCAGAGCTACTGTATAGCAGCTCTCTCAGCATTTCTACCTGGCTGAAGTTTACATTGCATAAGCCAAGAATTCTTGCTAAAAATAAAAGAAAACCAAAAAAGCCCCACCTCTGAAACCAGAACAAAATCTTCGCTTTTCTGGACCACAGTACCTACAGAGAAAAGTAATCTACTTGTCCTTTACCCTATAAACATATTAAAAATTTTCTGTGCCACATGGATTAAATATTAAAGCACAGGAAACTAGAGAAAAAATAGCACAGAAAGTAAACTGTCCACGGTCATCCAGTAAGTCCATAGCAAAATTACAAACAGATTTTAGGAATCTTTACTCTACACGCTGTAACTCACCATTGCGCTTGTTCCTTGGTGAAACTATGATCTGGCAAGGTACTTGACTGACTGTAACTTGGGCCTGTTTAACAAGGGTGACTAAATTCCTCCCTTGGAAGAATGGATTATTCCTTCTCCATGTTACAAGACTGTCTAGAGTCTTTTTGCTCAATAAATAGATAAAAGGATTATTTCAAAATCTGTTAGTTGCCCCCACACAACTGCAGCCTGAGGCAAGATCCAAAATTTTGTGCTGCCTCTTTTTTTTTTGGTAATCAATAGTTGTCTCCCATATTGATATTTTTGGTTGGCAAACTAAATTTTGTGCAATTTGTGGAGTAGTCTCAATTTTTCAAAAAATTTCTCCTTAGCAAAGAGTGGGATAAGAAATGAGAAAAGACCTGTGTCTTCAGATCCCGCTCTTCTGAGTGAACGTATCACATTAACCTTTAGCAAGCTGATAACATGTCATCCTGAGAATTAGCAAAGCCATATACTCTCCACTGATTCCTCCAGAAGGCTGATCAAAATCTTATGTTCCCTCTCTAATTTTTGCGGTCAGTTTACACACTGGCACGGAGCGCTGTTCCATCACTGACCTACCACTGCCAAACCCCTGTCATAGGCTACCTTCAACTCTAACTCTCCTTTTGTTAAGATAGCCCCAATATTCTGTATTTTACAAACTTAGTTGCAGCATTGTCTCCATTTTGATCACATTTACTGACTACTGATAACCAGAATTGCCCCCAATTTTCTGGACACTCATCAGTGTAGAGTGACATTAATAATTCCCACTGTCCTCAGCTACTGCATCCCAGAATTAAAGGGAGTTCAACTCTGCTGGTGGTTCTTAGATTGTATATCCAAAATTTCGCTTGTTCTTTTTCTTTCAGAATGCTGAAAACTCATACCCTGTTGGGAAAAGCATTGTTTATGCTTGCAGACATGGATATTCTCTTGTTGGTGATTCTGTTGCTAAGTGTGGCAGTAATTTACAGTGGCAAGTTGGAGACAGATATTGCCAGGGTATGTCTAACCGATTCTTGTTTTGAAATAAAACTCCATTCCTGAATTCCAGTGAAACATCTCTGAATGTCTGCTTTCCAACAACAACAGCAGAAAAAGACACCCCTGCATTTCCCAGTTCCCTAGACATAATCAAATCTAAATCAACTTTTATTTTGAATCGAGATATTGTAATACTGAAATAGAAACATGGCTTTAAGGAAGGCTGGAAGTGAGGGACACTAAATTCCAGTGCAGGAGTTACTTCCTGTGGAAACGAACTTTGTTGCTTAATTCAGTCCTGTGGCTATATCCAAGAACCCTGGGGATGAGTCTATGTCTCAGGCAAACTGAGGAAAAGGTCCAGTGGGCAGCACTGGGCAACCATGAAGTTCTCAAATAACCTCCTTGTTATAAGAACACAACTCCGAGGATCACTTTACATCTTGAATGGTCTCCCTACTTCACTTTTTCCTCTAACCATGAGGGTTTCTTTTTTTTTTTTTACCCTGTACATTTTATTTGTGAGTGAACTTTGATTGTGATCAGATAGACTTGAGAATTTTCAGACCTGTAGTTTAACATCATCCTTTCTTCATTCCAACCAGGTCTGACTGCTCAACAAATGCTAGTCCACGCTGTTTAAATGCCATCACTTTTTGTATCAGTACATGGTCTCCCAGGGTTCTCCCATCCTCTACCTACTAGGCTATTAGTCTCCAATATGAACCCTCAACAGAAGCATGGGTCCTAAGAACACAGAAGCCTTCTTCAAGCTAGGGCTGGACCTGCAGGCAGTAGAAGATATTGTCACTCTGTCCTTGATATTGCACAAGTTTGGCTGGTGTGATGAGCTAATATCCTGTGCTTACACAAGTTTATGTTTCTACAGGAAAACCAGCTAATCTTACCGTGCAATTTGTTAAGGAATTTCAGAGAAGATAAAGTATGTGGCTGCTTTCTGCAATCCACTGATTCACTGTGCCTATCTTGAATGCTTTCATCCTTAGAAACCTCTTGTCTCCTGCCCGTCCTGGAAGGGGGTTTACAAGGAGAGCCATGGAAACCTGTGTATGAGATTGGTGAGAGAATAACTCTGTCTTGTCCACATGACATGCACCTAGAAGGGGCGCGTTCCATTTTGTGTGAACCCAGTCTCAAGTGGTCTCCTGACATGAAGACTATCCAGTGCAAGAGACCAGGTAAGCCATGGCAGTCCTCCAAGTGCAATGCAGAAGTTTCTTTCCTGAACAGGCTATGGCTGATGTAGATAAGATATAGACAGCTATAGCTGATACAGTGATAGAGAAGCCATACTTAACATCACCAGCAGGAAGAACAGAAAATGTGAGTGTGTGTTTTCTGTGGGCTGAAGATGCCTTAAGGCATTTCTTGTGAGGTTTCCTTCCGTCTATTTGCTTCCCGCTCCCCTGTTGCCATCAAGTATTGTCACTAACACATATTTTAAGAGATTACCTGGGATGTATGCTGCCACTTCTGCCACCTAAGAACACTTCACTTTCCACCCATGTTGTGTAACACCACCACCATGTGAGCTGCACCTTAGAGATATGTTTTTTCTATCTGGAAGCTGTTCAGTGCACCACAGCCTCTCATGGCAGAGAAGGACAGGGCTAGATGACTCCTTTGCTCATCTGACAGACACACAGCTGATACGGAGTAAATCTCCAGGAACTGGAAGCAGTGGGAAAATGCTGCTTAGAGTTCATGGTAACAGCTGTTTAAGCTCTGAGTTGATATTGGCAGGCACTGGCAGAGAGGGAAATGGGCTAGAGCATACAGCATCTTTAAGTCATCTTATTCAGCTGTGGAAGGCAGACAAGACCCTCTCTTGTGCACTCCTACAATGCTGGTCAGTAACATACAGACATCCAAAGCAGCTTGCTGCTTCAGGCCAGTCACGTCCTCACCTGAGGAACCAGATGTTCAGATAACCCTGGGGAGACCCTTCCTTGGGTCACATCAGCCACTGCTGTAGAAGACTAGGCTTGTCTCCTACATTTCATGTCTGTCCTGTCCTTATCAACCACTGCTGCCTGAGGTTACCTGACCTGCGGGAAGAGGCAGGTGACAGTCAGGCTTAGACCTCAAAAAGCAATGGTCCTGTGAGATTCCCAGTGTAAGCTGTCTGCCGCTGTGTCATATCCACATGCACAGAAAGTGTAAGGATTTCAGAAGGAATAACATAGCCGTACATAAACAGCTCGCTGTTGCTAAAGTACCAGTGCTAAAGTACTGTTGCCAATTACTCCTTAGGCTTAGCCTTACTGACTGATTTTCATCCGGCTTTCTGTTACATCATGTATTCAAATTCCAGTAATAATTAGAAACAGTTTCAAATGCTTCCATCTTTAGAAACAGCTTGTGCCTGCCTGTATGGGAGCATTACATTAGTACAAAAATTGAAAAAAACCCCACAAACCAAACCCCAAAAAGGGACAACAATTAGATCAGAATAACAATTAGAACAACAGTTGAAAAAACAAGGAATATGAGATGAGAAGGGTAAAAAATATACATACACAGACACAGTAGCACACATACATTTGGATGAGAGTATTTAGTCAGCAATAGTGTCAGTAACAGTCAACTATATAACCAACAGCCCCAGGGATGGAGACAATGCAGTGATTTTTGATGGAAATTTCCCCTCTGCAGGAAGACAGAGCTATGCCTACTGTCTGTATTGCAATGCACTGCAACTATTTTATTTTTCTTCTCTGGCAATTTCTACCTGTTTATTTTGCTTGGCAAGTCTTAATCCATAATGGACAGGGGTGTTTGTTTGTTTGTTTTCTCTGAAGGCAACAATGTTCAGGGGTATTAAAGTTTAATATTAAAGTAGAAAACTACAAACACCTAATCTAAAACACAAATCAGGATAAAGCTTTCTCAGAAAGTGTGTCTGTATGGATTTAGGAAAGTCTTGCCATTACTTGCTACAGAAATCTCCAGAGGAATGTTTAGCAAAGACCTGTTTCATTTTCAAGCTTGGAATATAACTGAGCACTCAAAGAACGGTACAATCATGAAAATTAAATAAAAAAAAAATCATTGCTTTTATTTTTAAAGCTAGTGCAGATTGTGGGCTAAGGATGTAACTTCTAGTGTTCGTAACCATCAGTGCATAAAGTTACTCTAGTTCACATTTCTTCATCAGATGTCATAGCCTTAGCTTTTCTAGCTTCAGTAGTGAAGTCAGTAACTCTGAAACCTAATGATAAAACTGTTGCCAGCTATGATTCAGCACTGCTAGCCTTAGCAGAAACAAAAAGCTGCTGCAGAACTGAGATGAATGTTTAAGCTTGAACATAGTACCTGTCTCCTTCCATCTGACTCATGACCCGTGGATAGATTACTGAACAGTAACTTTGCAAAGTATATCATCTTTTTAAAAGTGTTGATTCCTTCCATGCAGTAGGTACTTCTAATGAACATGCAGGCTGTAAAATTCAGTGCCTTTTAAGCTCAGCTGATAGGATAATTTCAGAGTAGACCTTTAACAGTAGTTGTTTTTCTGACCCTTAATAGCACTGTCTGTGTTCTTCTACTTCAGTGCCCAGTGTGAAACCAGAAGTGACAGAGCCTAAATGTCAGCCATGGGAGAAAGTGCATCAGTCGCAATGTGTGTGCAAAATGCCCTATGAGTGTGGGTAAGTTCAGGCTGAATTTGGCAATGACTTTCTCACTTTATTCAAGACCAATTAAATTTCTTAAGTTTTCAGTCCATGACAGATGATAAACCTTTACTCATACAAGAACGAGGCATTGTACTTTGTTTGCTTTATAGCTCAATCAATGTCCTGTTCATCACTTACCTGCCTTGTCAGAGCTGTCAGTGGGTTTTAGCAGTGATGGAATTTGGTTGGATGACAGAAGGTGAAGGGATAATTTCAGCTCCACTTGATCTGTGAAATAGATGGAAAAAGATAAAATGATATTTTGAAGATTTAGAAGATTGAGGAAAAGTTAGAACAGAGGCCCTTGGGATATAAACCATCAAAGCAGTAAGCTAGTGAAATAAAACAGATTTCTTTTCCCTACTGAGAGACTGTAGAGTTATGAAAGGCACAATAATCTAATCTCCCATTTACACAGCAGTTTGCACAGACCAGTCACATCACCCTTCCTGACCTCATGACTTGCAGACCACAGTTTATTGTTTCCTGTTTGATCTAAGCCTTTATTTTGCAATAAGCAGTGCAGGAGAAGTGTAAGGAAATGAGTAACTCTGAGTTCTTTGCTAAACATGGAAGTAACAGAACCAAAACAGAGGAGTAGCAAGAAGACACCTGAGACCATCTGGCATTAATGGCCAGATGTGCTAAAATTGCTCAGCACACAAACATCTGGGCTGGTTTTCATAGACTGGATGAAGTCTCCTATAATGTCGTCACAGTGGATGTGATCTCCGGATATGAAATCTGGCCAGGTTTATGGCACAGCAGGAACTGAGCAGATTGGAAACTCTAGGATAACAGGCTAAACTTTTCCTACCCTTGTGTAGGAGGAGGAAGAAATTTTGACATCATCTCAAGTGATTTCAAGGTAGAAGAACTTCTCAGTGGAGAACTGGCACTTTCCATCAACCACATAATTCAAGAGTGCCCCGCATGGTGACTCTGGTTCTAAGCCAAAATTAGCACACTTTGAACATCTCATAATTAAAATGGGTGAGCTTAGTTCAGGTTTTGTAGATCCACTGGGCACTTCCCTAGGATCTGAGGCCATTGTCTTGCATGCGGAGGTAAGGGTCAGGTTTATAACAACTCTCCTAAGACTCTACTCCTATCCTTAAACACCGTAATATTTTAAATGACCTGATTCTACTCTTTTTGTCTCAATGCTCATTAAAGTGAGGGAACAACCCCTCCTCTAGTTCATGGGTGTGTTGAGGTTAGTTACACAGAAGATAAGGGGAGTCCACAAAGCTAGGGAAGGACTTGGGCAGAGCCAAAATAACCTTGGAAGTTAAATGAATTACATTCATTTATGCATTTATGCTTCAGTTATAATTAGTCTACTACTTGCCTGTTTCTATTTTTTATAATTATGTTCAAACTGGCAGGAAGATAGATAACAGTCATTTCTGTTACCTGATGCTATCTTTTCACTCTGTCTTGAAATAACACATCTAATAATAGAAGGATAAATCATCAGCTGTCAAAGCAGACTAATCTGCCAGGCTGTTAAGGCTGTAGGAATAAGGCATGTAAGCAGATCTTGGTCTTTCCTCAGAGATCAGAAGTAACGTGGCTTGCTTTGCCGTGGCAGTGACTTTCAGCAGCAGCTTCTGCTTGGAAGAGACCTGGGAACAAGAGTTCATGTGGTAATTCAGGAACACTGTGGTTTCAGACACATCCTACAGCCTTTCAGTTTCCAAGAGACTAGCAACAGAGACTTTCAGGGACAGCACAGGAACCCCAAAACAGGCTGGTGAGGCTGGTAATTTGTCCTTCATGACATGGTACCTTAGGCTACGTCTTCCCTCGTCAGTTAGAACCAGGGAACAATCCTGGGCACCAGAGCTGTTAAATTGCTAGAGCAGCTCCTGGCAGAGCTTTAGCAAGGGCCAACTCCCAGATAATTCCCAGGCACAGTGCAGGAGCTACTAGGGCCAGGGACCATTCCTAGCAAGCAGGCTGATGCGGTCCTCATCTTTTGAGGGGGAGACTTTAACAGTATGGACACTATTCTGCGTGAATTGTCCCTAGTGCAAGGAAGGGGTCAGAGCACAGTTAGTGTATTAATACAGATGTAACTTCACCCTCCAGTAGCTAAAGACTATCTCCAAAGTGAAACATGAGATTTAATAATTTTTAACTACCATCCCCTCTTTTTTCCCCACATTTATTTGTATAATGTCTATGTCTCTCCTAAGAGTTCTTGGCCTGTGTTATATTAAAACTTATGGTCTTTAATATAAGTTTAAGAAGTTAAAATAGTTTCCAGCATGCTGAATTTTTCACTTTTTAGTTTCACTTAAACTTGCCTGCTTCTCGTTGTGGGTGAAAGGGAGAGAAGGTATCTATCCACTGACTTACATTTCTCACAATCTGTGCCTCAGTAAAAGTTTGTTCTTACCCAATACCTTCTTTTTCAGGTAAAAGGTATCGAACTTTTCACATTATTTACATAACAATTTTTCCTTGCGTCTAATGATTTTCATTGCACTGCTGTGATGCTTCCAGCCCCGTAACATCCTTTCTCAGCAACGAGTGCAAATTATTAATTTCTCTTACGAGCACAGATTCTCCATCCTTTTTCTTATGCATCTGAACATGTTGATTTCCACTGGCTTTCTCCCAGCTGACCCAGCCGTAGCAAATACGTGAAGCCCTCTCAAGTCAGCTTGAGGGATTATACTGTAGCTAGAGATTGGCAACATGGACCATGAACTCCCTGGGTTCAACCTTCGGCAGCTGGATAAATCAGCCTCCCTCCCTTCTTTTGGGTGTTGCTAAAATGGTGCAAAGCAGACAGATTAGTGCACTTATGTCTAGCCTTAATATTTTCAGCTAAATTAAGCTGTCTTGTATACAAGTTTTTGACCTTAAGACTCAGATACTGAGATTAATTACTCAGGCAAATAAAGAAGGTCTTTGAACAATTATAAACATAATAAACAATGTAATTATAGATTAGATGCTTTCCCTGGATCACACTTTGTTCATCCAAATTTAAGATGATATTTAAAGATGAAGTTTTTCTTATACCTCTGTCTGTAAAGATAATTTTCACATTAAAAATCAATGCACCACTAACTCATTGGCTGTGCAGCCGGACAAGCAAACAATATAATGCAGACAAATGTACAGACTTCCTTTATCAGCTGCTTGATGCTATGTATCCATTGGGTTGTCCTCTTGTTGTACCTCAGAATACGAGAGTTAATTTCATTCTTTATGTTACCAAAAGAGCATTAAGGAAAATTTAGGCAACAAACTTTACTAGAGATTTAGTGGCTGGTATTTTGACTAAGCACAGCAGTTAAGGGACCCACTGCAGTTGAGGATACTAATTTAAGTAGGAGATGTAATACAAGTAATAATCTTTGAAGACATATTTGGTTGCAGGTAGATACAGCAAAGTTTTCAGGCTCAGCTGATGTCCCAAATTTTAAATATCTTAAAGGTACACTATGTTACAGGTAGTTTAAACTTTCTGTAAAGCATTCTCTTTTAAGAGGCTTCAAAACCAACTCTCAAAGAACCATTCCCAAAGCTTCGAGCAGGTACTTCTACTCAGTGTCTTATTTATAGATCTACCAAAAAGCACTTCCTAATTCTGAGGGGGAAAAAAAAAAAAAGAAAAGAAAAGAAAAATTACCTTAACATTTGGCCAGCAAGGGAACAAAGTTTGGGTCAGGACTTTGTTACCACACCTTCCCTATTCCAAATTCCTCTTCCGTAGCTCACAGGCCACTTTGATAGGTAGTGTTACCTTTCCCTTCAGGTAGCCCTGTGAAGCTCATTAGGGCCATTTGACCATAATTCATCAGCCTCTCCTCCCCACCAAACACCTCTTTAGCTGAGGTTCTAATGAGAACTGACTCGACACTAGAAGTTTCTGTGGGAGCTCAAAAGGAGGAGCTGTGCTGAAAATAAGCCTTTGGAGCCCTATTTCAAAGCTCACCATCCCCTGGGGGCAGGTCTCTGCTCTCTCATACCCTGTGCAACACCCTACCTGTGGCTGTAAAGTGCAGCCAGGAGAGCAAGAGCATGCCCTGCTCCGGAGAGGCATTTGTTTTGTTCACTCCACAGAGGTGCCACTGATTGCATTGAGAACAGGTGGAGAAGTTTGTGGTTTGAGATTAAAATCCAGAAATAACAGAAGGTCGTTTTGCTCTCCTCCTACACTTACAGCGTGAAACACAAATGATAACAACTTCCTGGAACTGTCCCCAAAGCAAACACCAGTTAAGGTTGCCCAAGAATTGTTATTACCACTTTTAAAAGCTAATTTTTGTGGGTGTTAGAACAATATTCAAATTTCAAGAAATAAACAAGCAAATTCCCTGCATAAATAGAGCAGATTTTTAATAAAATTTCTGTGGAGATGTATGTACATTTCCAGAAATATCTTTGGGCTTTGATGCTGGATCATAACATTTTATTTGGTAAAAGCTGAGGCTTTTAAGGACAGCAGAGAAAAGGTCTTTAAGTATATTCTCATCTCTTATAATTAAGAAATACTTATAAAATATTTTAATATATGTGTATAAGAAATGTTTTCTGTGTATGCACTTATATGCATGTATGTGTAATGTATTACAGAATAGCTGAAGTCTGAACTCTTTTCAACTGAAGTCTCAGTCTCACTGCTACTGAGGTCAATGGGAAATATACCCAGTAATATCCCTCTCCTTCAAAGGGAACAGATCCTGGCTCTGCTGAGGTGCAGCATCCTGTGGAAGAGGACGGAGTCTGAATTATTCATGTCTATGTCTTGAGTTCCCTTGCTACACTCTTAGAATGTACCTCAATGAATGGATAAAAAGGAACCGGACCCTGAATATTTTCCATTCCCTCAGATCTTTTTAAGAGGTACCAAGATAAAGCACATTTAAATAGCAAGATCTCTGCTTTTGTTTTCAGTCCTTCCCTGGACACCTGTGCTACAGATCAAAGAACCAAGAGAAATACATCTTTAACTGTTTGCAAGATGCATGCCTTGGAGTGCATGGGCAGGAAATATTCTCTTACTAATGCAGAAAACTGCAAAACACCTCAGGCAACCGAAATATCATGTGGATCATGCCGTTCGTGGGAAAAATGTGATGGTAAGAGATTCTTCATAATTTAAGCAAAATTGTTTATAAGACTAAATTGAAATCTTTATCCCCAGTTTACACATTAGCTGTAGGTCTGTCATGGTATGGTATCTCTAGTCTGTCTCAGAAGCACCAAGCACTGCTAAGCTGGTTCAAACCATCAGTCCAGTGTTTGGTGTCCAAACATGGCCGGAAGCTCCAACCATGGAAAAGAAAACTGCACAGGATATTGTAACAAAATGCACTATCTACAGGGAAAGCTTACTCCTAGTCCCTGTTAAGTGGGTTACCCCATTGGTCCTCTGTAAGTTTTGGGTGACACCCTTGCCCTACTCTCATTTCTCTGTATCCACCTGTTTTAAGTTCCTTAACACAGTAAATGTGGTAGTCCTTACTACCCTCAGGAACACCTAATCCTATCCCGAAATTTGCCGAGCAGTCTCCCCAGCAGTATCTTGTGGCAAGGAATCGAATGCATTATTCTATACCATCTAGGAAAGCCATTTACTTTTGTTTGTACTTCACTGCCTATCCCCAGTTTCTTATATTATGACCAAAGGTGAATGTCTCTTCCCTCAGAGGAAATAGTTCCAGTCTTTTGCAATCTGTCTTAAGTGAAAGTTTTCAGATTTCCTGATCTAATTTCCCTGAGTGTCCTACACTACATTGCATTTAATGGAGGGTTGCCAGAAATGGGAAGATAAAGAAGTAAATTAGGTTTTTAGAAGTGCAACAGAGGCACAGCTATTGTCATATTTTGAAAATAAAAAAGATTACTTGATAGGAGTTCATCTGTTTTGTCTAACAAGGTTGAACAGACAAAAATAAAAATAATAAAAAAAGATAATCAAAACTGGCTGGAGCTTCAGCAGAGACAAACACAGGCAAAAAAAAAAAATAAACATACAACACCAAAAGAAAGACAGAGTTATGAAAAATAAATCTCAGATGGGAGCTTCTTCTTATCCGATTATTTAGCTGTCACTGCTACAACTATGTACATTCATTTGTAGGAGTAGATCCTTTGATCTTAGTGGAACTGCCTGTATGTAAATAAAGATACCATCTGAAAGTGTCTGTATAATCAGTTTGTTACTGTCCAAGTAATTCATATGTTATCTGAACTGTGAAGCAGTAGATACACAAACTGGTTCAAGCAGTACCATTACAGAAGTATTTGAGAGCAGTATCTCAGGCACCTTGAGCAAGCTTTTCCCACAAGTACAACCAGCCTCTCTGAAAAGAGCAAGCCCCAGCACTGCACCACTCATTTCCACTTCTAGGTTTTCCACTGAAAATCAGCTAATGTTACTTCTGGTTAGGAAAAGAATCATAGAATCATAGAATGGTTTGGGTTGGAAGGGACCTGTAAAGGTCATCTAGTCCAACCACCCTGCAGTCAGCACGGACATCTTCAACTATATCAGGCTGCTCAGAGCCCTGTCCAACCTGACCTTGAATGTTTCCAGGGATGGGGCATCTACCACCTGTCTGTGAAACCTGTTCCAGTGTTTCACCACCCTCATCATAAAAAATGTCTTCCGTATCTCTCCTCTGAATCTACTCTCTTTTAGTTTAAAACCATTACCCCTTGTCCTATCACTACAGGCTCCACTCAAAATTCTGTCCCCAGCTTTCTTATAAGCCACTTTTAAGTACTGGAAGGCTGGAATAAGGTCTTCCCAGAGCCTCCTCTTCTCCAGGCTGAACAACCCCAACTCTCTCAGCCTGTCCTTGTAGGAGAGGTGCCCCAGCCCTCTCATTATCTTTGTGACCCTCTTCTGTAGCCATTCCAACAGGTACATGTCTCTCCTGTACTGACCACCCTCCAGAAAATTGCTGTCAATCCTACGGTTTTGCTGGAAACATTTTAGTCTGTTTTTCATTGAGTCAGATGCCATCCTGAGTGTTTCTCCTCTGTGCTTTTGCTTAGCGCAATCCAACAGCTGTGTCTGTGATGAAGATGGGTCGTGCGAGGAGGGAGGCATACAGATCTGCGCTGAAGTGAGTGCCTCTGCTGTCCATCAGACCATGACCGAGTGCGAGGCTGGGCAGCTCAAATGCCGGGGGGAGACTGTCACCCTTGTCAGCATAAGGCCCTGCGACATACAGAACAAATAAGATACACTACGGTTCATTTTGCTTATTGCCATGGGATATGTCAAAATGTGTCAACTCTTGGGCAGGACATACTTTGAACATTGCTCTACCAAATGCAAGCTCTGCTCTGAAGTCCACCGCAGCTGATGAGACTGTGTGCATCAGCTCTGGTCGGCTCTGAATCAGGCCCTTCAGCTCTTTGCTGGCAGAGCTGCACTCATTCCACTGCTCATGACAGGGCTCTTGCTTTGGCCCCAGACTTAGCACTGGCAAATTTACTTCACATTTCCAACAGAATTAAAAAATATTGCTGAAGTGCAATTGCCAAAGTAGCATTTATAGTGATGGATTACAGTGTCTGACATCATTGTAAATATATTTTTCTTAAAGCCACATAAGCATATGTATGCATGGATTAGATTTAGATTAAAAAAAAAAAAAGAATAAGCTTTACAGAGTAAGAGATATGATTCTTCTCTTTTAACAAAGTAGCTTCTTCCTACTGTGCCTTATTCAGTTGAGCAAATAGTATACATACTGCACAGCGTAGAACCTGTTGTTGACCCTGAAACTCTTAAAGGTCAAAACAATGTGCATTAATAGTAAAGCCAGCTTAGAGTAATGAGAAGACTTCTATGCTTGCAGCTTCTCGTACATAGAACCACTTCATGAATAATTGTCATTTTACATTGTCATAACTATCATCATGAGCTACATTTGTAAGCACAGGTAACTCGGTTGCATGTCACATGCATTTATGTTTGTGCCAAGACCAGTTTGCTTACAGACCGTTGCACATAGAGGCCTTCCACCACAGCAGAACTTTCTCAAAGGCAGCTATTAGGGAAAGCGTATCTTCACAGAAATGATACCTTTGGACAATCTCCTAAGACTGTTCCTGAATAAAATAAGTCTCTTTCTTACACTCTTTTCTTACACAGCTAAGCATGCTGTCTAGGTTAGTCAGACAGTGACGTCTTCACTCACATGTGGTGTACCTTGCAAGTCCATTCAGGTACTCATCCTGGCAGTCTGATCCCTTCTGACTATTCTGAGCTGCAAACAAGGACAAAGGGCTGGATAGCAAGGATGTGATCAAGCAAGTGCAGCAGTATCAGCAGAAAGCCTGTATGCTTTTTAAGCAACAGATTTTATTTCTTATGATCAATAAATATCTACCAGATAAAACATCTCTCTCGGTTGTCATATTTGTACCTGTAGCTTCCTCACATAAACCCTACCCTCAGCTGGAAAAGCTTTGCTTTCCGTGGTGCTGCCAATGAGGATAATGCGGCATGCTTCCCCTTGGACACTCCCTCTCCTGGGGGCAGCTATGTTGGAGGGCAAGGTTGCCACCGCACTAACTGAAAGGACCTCCTGGCCTTTATGCTGTCTGAAACTTAATGGTACTTTTTTTTGGTTTTGTGCAAATCATAAACTTTTGTGAATAGCTTATAGATGAAAACAAGTAGAATAAAAGCCAAATTAATTTAATCAGTTATATTTGCTCTGTATTATTTGCTCAGGAGTAGCATGCAGACCATGTTTGCCCCTTGGTTACTCCCAACTTTCTTGTCCACAATTTCTAGCCTTTTTCTTGGGGCAACTGGCACTACGTGTGGTTGGACCATGAGCCCCTTGGGTAGCAATAGCTTCCACAGCTGCTGGAGGCAAGAGAAAATCACCTGGAAATTTCCTGATAGATAGCACAGAAATAATAGTGAGTTGGTGATTCATGTCTTCAAACATAGGGAAATGTAGAAAAACAGCATAGGGCCTCAAGAAATGTTGAGAATTCCTGCTTAAGAAACAGTTCAAACAAACAATAAGGTTGCCTGATAATCATCTCGATACATCAGCAGAAACAGATCTCCACATCCATAAAATAAATTAGTCTGAGATAAGACAGACAAAATATTAATGAAGGCTGCATTTCAAATGCTTCGTCTAGTCCCTGACATCTCACTGTTTCTCTGATCCATCTAAATCTTTGCAGGGATCCCTTTTCTCTCCTTTTTCTTTCTAATTACCCACTCCATCTTTTCCCCTCCTACTTCTCAGCCCAGCCAGCTCCTTCCCTGTAAGCACATAGACCCTTTCTCTCCTAGCCACCTGCCTGCAGGTGTCCAGCAAGAGTCTGTTCCCCTTCATGCTGTGACACCGCAGTCTTCTCCCTGCCTGACTTCTGCCACATACTGTTTTCAGTCTTGTGTTTACACAGGTCAAAACAGAACAGAAAGCACTTCTGTTCCATCATCCCTCCTGAAAATCTGAGGACATCTTACAGCATTTTAGAACAGATATGATGCCTTTTGTTGGGGTTTTTTTGGGTTTGGGGTTTTTTTTGGGTTTTTTTGTTTTTAAACAACCAGCTGACTGTCTAATGCTGCTTGAGAGGGTGGAAGAAGTACAGTGAGGAGGTAGAAATTTTCTTCAAAGCAATATGACTACTTAATGAAGGAAAACTGAGTTCATGTAGGACCAGTGGCTCGGATGACAATCTGTCACGGTGTGCACATCTGCTGGCCACACTTTGGCCCCTTCAGAACAGAAGCATCCCCAGTCATGGTGGTCCACCACTTCACCATACTGTTGTCAAACTCACAAGGAACTGCAGGACATTTTTTCTTGGTGAGAAAGAAAAGTCAGACAAATTAGCATCAAATGAGAAGAACAAAGAGGGTTCCATGGAGTCAATCAGCTTAGCAAAATTATGTAGCAGAGAGTGGTAAACTCCTTTGTTTTATCTGAACTAAATGACCACATGCTTCTTTTGGATGAGCATTTGTCCCATCACCACTGGTCAGGATACTTGGGAGGAATTTGATATTAGATGACCTGAGCTTTGGGCAGCTGAACTGTGAACTGTGTGAATTGCAAATGACATTCAAGTAAAAAAAAATATTACCATGTAAGAAGCTGCTGAGAGACAGAAACCAACTGGGAAATTGAGCGATGCTGTGGCAGATTAAATTTAACTCAGATTGAGGTAAGGTAAACTTGTTTTCCTTACTGATGATCTAGACTCATGGGATGATCTGAAGCCAATGACTTGGAAGATATCATCACCAACTCTCCCGCAAAAAAAGGTTTGCCTGATGCAGAGCAGCAGCTACAAGGACAGAGTGAAGGGACCTTTATAAAACAGTAATGCTGAAAAAATTCCTCCTAGTTAACAGTATTTGATAAACAGTACCAGCATGTGGAGTGAAATTCAGCTTTGGTTGCTTCCTTGCAAAAAAAGTGGTGCCCTAGGTAGCAGCACTAACAAGACCTGTTTTTCCAGGATTTTCTCTTTTTGTAATAGATTCTCTGATTAATAAGAAGTCTGCATTATGTCCTTTCCTTTGGGGAAGACACAGAACAGATCTTCCTCTACCCAGCTTCCTATTTGCATGAAAGATACTAAAAAATCAATACCTTTGGGATGTCTTCAGTTACGTGTTCTTAAAAGGTAGACAACAGATTCAAATGCTATTGAAGAGACAACACAGGTAGATAGACTCCTGCTCAAACGATCCTGTGACAGGGTCCCCTTCTGAAAAACAGCAAGCTGGAAAAGGAAGAAGGACGTGCGCCAGAAGCAAAGGTGGGAAGGATAGAGAGGGACTGGCACAGAGCTGTAGTGGCCCCAGGTTAATCATTAGACATGGAATATTTCCAAGCAGAACAGACAAGCAGCTAGCAGAAACTTAGGAAAAAATAAAGCTCTTGTGATGTACCTTTTCCTAGTCTGGGAGCAGCAAATTAACACCTGAAGAGTGACAGATATTTTGTCTTTCTATACAGTGACATGGGAGAAGCTTCCCAACTTTCCTTCCAGACAGGAGCCTACCTGCATGGAAAAGATTTGGGACCAATGTGCACCTGCACTAACCGAAGGAGAGCAAGTAAGGTCCACCAACCTGCTGTTGTAAAATTAATAATGGTAGCACTAATCGTGTGAGCTGTCATTTGGAAATCTCTTTTTCACTGGAGACTGTCTATCCCCAGTGTGCTTCTCATGGCTCCTTGAGCTCACCCCCTGGCATCCATAGGTATCCTCCATCTCTCGGGTGAGACACAGATGGAGCGAGAGGCTGTGGTTCCCAAAGCACTCCCTGACCTGCAGCCCCAGCCAGGAACCTCCAGGGGACAGCAGATCAGCAGTTTAGTGTCTCGCCTAAAGCAAAACAGCACTAACTAAAACAAAAATGTTTTGAAGAAAAACATGAAAACATTAAAAACCCAGTGTAAATAACATTCACAAGGTGTATTACTCCCCACCACCGAGAAGTCCCTTTCCTCTCCTCTTCTGTTAATGTCTTCTTTAGACAGCTTTGGTCAAGCACACTTCCGCTATTCTGCCCCTCTTCTCATAAGGTGTAACTTGCTGTTGTCTCTCACTTGCCGGTTCGTAACCTGATGAAACAAGACTGCAATTTCTACAGATCAGCTCCATTTCCACCACACTGTGGCTCTGCCGCATTGCTGGCTGTGATGAGCCACCACTGTAAGTAACAGCAGAGACATTACTGTGTATGACAGGAGGCACAGGAATATAAACTGCTATTGATTTCTTTCTCTCTCTACTGCGAAAGAGTTGTCTCTGAGCAGCAAAAGGATGGTGCTGGCAACCTGGATCTTCTGGCCAAACTCAGGAGACGTGTTAACTGCTTGGGGCACAGCCTCCAGGTCCTGCTCACCTGCACATGTTCCTCAGGCAGCTGTTTTCATTTCTTGAGGTCAGGGGCCAGTGGGCAGAGTCCTGCCCCACAGCAGGCAAGAGAAAACTATCAACTAGCTTTAGCACGTCTGTAAATGGATTTTATTATATTCAAGCCTCTAAGAACTGTATTTAATGTGAATATACAAAATAAAATTTAGCAAGAGGGAAGCAGTGACAAATAGCTGCAAATGGTGCTTTTGAGCAGAGTAGTAGACTAGATCACTAGCTTCTGGTAAAGCAAAGTCATGGTTCTATATTTTACTGCTGACAGCAATTACACTGAGACTTTTACAGTGATTTTATTACTCACTTCCTGAATAATTACACAATGTATGATGATAACTGAACTTGCTCTTACTAACAGGCCTTATTGATCCAAAGGCAACCAACAAACACAAGCAATATTCTTGTATTTTGAGAACTCTTACTCAGATGTTCAAATCTTATGATGAGGATATCTATGTAAGTACTGTCACATGCATAACACAGGTTTCAGCATCCTACTTGTGCAATTAATCCAGGCACATGTAGCAGCAAAGGCCACTGCAAATACTCTCCAAATACAAAAAAAACACCAAGACTAGCATTTCTCGAGGGAGAACGAATTTATTTAGATCATCTCCCAGGACATGTACATGCTGATATCTCCCTGAAAGCAGGATTGCCATCTTTGCTTCAGTGTGTACCACTGCTCCCAGCACACAAGTACTGGATATTGTCTTTCTGCATGGAGCTCCCACCAAGATGCAAACAGACTGCTTCTAATCCTTAGAACACTGGCTGAAGCAAGAGGAAGAAGTATTGTGACTCTCAGTGGGAAAATTTGGGGGCATTATCTACAGAATAGTTGGAGTTTTATTCTTTTTTTCTCTCTACATTATTTCCTCTACCAGATTTTATGGAAGCTCATCAATAAAAGGCCTTTCCAAGAAGACTAAATCCTCGTAAGTCCCAAAGATGGCCTTAGGCTATGCATATCTACTCTCCCTGCTCTTTAAGCTGTCTAGACACAAGATAGCCTTATCTGGGGACCATGTAGCTGTGCTAGGGTAATACAGTGGCTGAGCTAATAAGCCCTGGGGAGATCAGGATGGATTAACTTGAGCTCAGGGCAGTGCTTCGAGACTACAGCCAGCTTTTAGGCTAAGAGGTGCCACAAATACAGAGCTGGGGCCAGCAGTGCCAGCCACAACTGCATCTAGCAAGGACTGACTGCTCATGCCGTTTTGCTGCTGCGCTCAAGATGTTTCTCAGTATTGGCAAGTCTTGTTTTATTTAGAAAGAGAGAACGCATATCATAAGGCTAAAAAGTAAGCCAAAGTCCTGACGCTGAGTTTGAACCTACAGGGGCAAGAACGACCGCGTCTTTGGTGAAGTCTCTCTGTCGTGAATGCACACACATGCAAGCTAGCTGCAGCCTAAACAGGGACTGCAACATCCGTGGTTCTATCAGTGATGGGAGCATGTGGTGGTGTTGGCCAGTGCTAAAGCATTTTCAGTCCCACCAGTAAATGTGTGTTTTTTGCACACATATGCAGACACATACCTGCACACTCCCCCAAGTGCACCCATCAAGTCAATAAGGAATGCAGTCGCTACCCAGCTTTTTCTTGGCAGGGCTCTGCACATTGTGCCAGCCAAGAAAAATGTCACATTTACAGGAAAACCCACTGCTGTTCTCACCCTGTTACACAGTAAATAAAAGCGTTGCACAACAAATGTTGACACAGTAACTCTCAGAGGAATTTCACAGACAAAACAACCATGTATTCACAGATGCTAACAAAATAACCCGGGATTTCACATGTACTTATTAAGAAATTATTCCCTAGTGAACTAAACCAAGGATATGAGATAATTACCATAAATCACCTGATACTGTCAGGTATTGTACTATGCAGGTTTAACTTATGAGAGCTTGAAGCAATCTATAGAGTATTACTTGAGGTTTCGGCCAATAATGAAAAAAAGATTTTAGTTTCTTAAAATTTCCCAGACCCATTTAGAGATCCCAGATGACTGAAATGCTATGGTCAAGTTTAATTTATACTTCAAAAACTGGAACATTTCTCTGGCCTTGTACAGTGACCCTTTGGACTGTTGTCTGTCCCTAGTGCATGCTGGAGAGTTTCAAAACAGATACAGGCATGTGAATAAAATAAGTCAAGTCTAGGAATTCCTGGGAAAGAGCAAATAATCAGTGCTTATAACAGTAAATAAAACTGGGCAGGCCTCATTTTACAGCCCCAGAGGCAAAGTGGTATAGGGTATAGGTCAGTTTACAGCCAGCCAGCTAACCCCCTGCCACAAAAACAGTTGTCTCACTGGAACCAGTCCTTGGCCCATGTGAGTGGCTGAATTGGGCCCAAATGCTCTTGGGGGAGGACTAGCTAGCACAGACCAAAACCATATCAAATAATTCAACAGGAAGGATAATCATTTGCCCTTTGCTGAAGTCCATGACCTGGTCATCTTTTGTTTAAGCAGCACAGACACAATCTGGCTGCTCAACAGAGGACAGAAATGGCTGCAGTGTTATGGTGACCTCACTCTGCTGCTTCTGGGAACACAGGATTAAAAACACTCCAGTCTCAAAATATCCTGAGCTTATATGACCAACAAAATTTTAGGCGCAACTGCTTTATAAAGTAACTATTCTGACATCCAGAAAATCAGCACATTGCTAAGGTCCAACTCTAAAGTGCTATTTATTTACTTGATCACTTTTATTTCTTGGATGATTGCTGTTAATAACAGCAGCTCCCAAAATGTTTTCATAAAACAAGTATTTACTTGCCAGACTCATTTCTACTTTTCAAACCTCTGCAAATGAAATCAGCAAGTCATTATATGCAGTACAAAGCTTTGTAACCAGCAATCACAGAACTTTTGTGAATCCAAAAACTGACCATCACATTTGGCTTTGAAAATGTGAGACCTAAATGAAGGCATTTGAAAGTTGTACCTAATGCATTTCCCAGGGGTAGCAGATGTCATACCTGCAGGGCTGTTTCCTTCCAATCCTTGCTGAGGATTTTATCTTTTTGATAGACCTATTCATGTCAAAGTCATGATTACAGGGACCAGGACACAGAAAGAGGTGTTACTGGTCATCCAGACACTTTCAACCAAATACTGGAAATTTGGATTCATTCTCTTCTTTCTGCAACTTTGACAAGGACACGGATGTCTCCAGAGCTGTCACTGTCAAAAAATAAAAACTGCTTTGCAGTGCTATGCCAGAAAGCCTTACTGAGGAACAAGTAAACAGCCAGTGAGCTGAGGAAACAGCAGATAATCAGCTTGATTTTTTCCTTGAGTGGGTTTTAACACACAGGTCACATTGACCAGGGCCTGAAGTCTCCAAGACAGCATCTGACAAGACCTACTTGTTCATCAGGGGCCTGAAATTACCAGTGGGTGTCCAGGTACCCGCAATCACTCATGTGTGATTTTTGGAGTTAATTTGTCTCTTAGGGAAAACTAAGGCTCTCCTGTCAGCTGCACTATTTGCACTATGCTTGCAGAAAGATCTAATCACAGAATGGTTAGGGTTGGAAGGGACCTCAAAGACCATCTAGTTCCAACCCCCCTGCCATGGGCAGGGACACCCTCCACTAGACCAGGTTGCCCAAAGCCCCATCTGACCTGGCCTTGAACACTAAGCACCTAATAAAAGAGGAAGACCCTTTTTATTATTTTAGCAAGATCTCAGCAGCAGAGAGCAGTAGAGGGAGAAAGTCCCTGATAGCATGATTTTATGTCCAATGCACTTGCTGACACATTTATGACTTCCAGCTAAATGTGCATTTCTCTACCTTCCTGTCAGGGTGCCACAGTGGCAGGGGGCTCTCTGGGGACCCCCAGAGTGGCAGGCAGTGCCTGGCAGCCCAGACCTGTCCCACCTCACATCCAGGGAAATGGTTAACCCCAGCCCTGGGCACCTCCCTGGGGATGGGGACAGGACAAGGCCAGGCCGGGACATTGGCCCATGGACAGGGATCCCAATCAATGAGGTCCATGGCCATGCAGGGCAGGGCCTGATGGCTTTGGAGGGGCTGAAACAGGGTCGTGGGCATGGGCAGGGTGGGGGAGGCCCATGGGAAGCTGGTCTGGGCCGTAAGTGTGGCTGATGGTCTCAGGTCCTAACACTTGAGATACCTTATGTGCTCTAGGTAAAAGATTTAGTCACCGAAGGAGGGTGCTGGGTGAAAGACTCTGCTGCTCTGCAAGCTATGGGAGCAACAGCTTCCATAAAGTTTGTTTGTGTCAGGCTGAAGACCCCTGACTCTCAACTTAGGGTGTACAAAGGCTCTAGGGGGGGGGGGGGGGGGGGAAGGTAACCAGGCTTCATGTAAAAAGCAACATGTTAGAATCAAGTCCGTTCTGCCCCGGGTTTGGTTATTGCAGATCCTGGAACAAACCCCATCAGGTAATGAGCAGAGTGCAATGCACTAAAATCATCCCATCCATGGTTTGCCAGTGGCTGGCTGTGTCACCTATAGACGTGCTCGTCTATTCCACCCACACGTGAAAAATGCTCGGGGATTTCTGGTTCACAAAGCGTGCAATGGGAAGGAAGTGCAGGCACCTCTTTTGGTGCTGGGCATTGTTTTGGGAGCCAGTCTTTAATCTTGAACTATCACAGTGCCAAGCCCCACAACAGCTTTGGTCCTTTGTGGATGGAGCCAGTTATTCCTGAAAAGTGGCAATATAAATGGCACTGATTTAGAAGACAAACAATCCAGTGTTAGAAACTGTTAGGAGTATATGTATGTTCAATATATTCTAATTATACACACACACACACACAATTTTAAAAATAGAAGAGGTAGGATTAATTTGATCCATTTTTAGACATCTAAAGAATAAATATTTGTATTTAACCTAGTCACCCCCCCAGCTCCCTTCACAGTCAACAGAGGAAGACAGGCACCTTTAGGGCATGACTCATCTGGCCTGTTTTTAGATGTCTACCTAAGAAGACAGAAATCCTTTCCTCCAAGGGACTGTTTCTTTCCTCCACTGACTGAAAAGACAGCCAAAGACAATTAGCTTGGAAGCAGACATAGACCTGCAGGGCCATCTCACTCCCACTAACCAAGAAAAGAAGACTAGCTTACCCAAATCGCTCCACATCAGAAATCTTCACACTTACCCACACACAAACACACAGAGCCTTGGGAGCCAGTTGAAAGATCCCTTATAGTAAAATTGACACCCCTGAGTAGAGAGTTTATTAAATCTAGTTACATTTTAACTTATCAACATTATTTTTAGCATCTTTAGCCCATAACATTCCACCAGCAGCATTGAGTCAGTTCTGTTACAGATACAGCTGAAGCTGCCATTTTCTGACGCAACTAGCTAAAGCCTACTGCTCAGGGATCTCCGGGTGAAAAGAAACATGATGGTCCTCCTCCCCTAAACACATAAACTGAATACGTTGAGCTGGAGCTACCATGAGTGCCTGAAATCATGCTGTTGCTGGAGATGCATCCCTGCACTCCCCTGGAGTACAAGCCCAGGAGTGTGTTGGACAGCAGTGTGCTCTGCAGGAACCCAGCAGGAAAAACTGGCTGAGATTGCCTCTGGTTTAATCACTCACTGATAAAGTGGCACTAGCAAAAGCTCTGGTACCCATCTTCTGCTGAGCTCACTGCATCTAGTAGCTTTGTATATAATAGTCACAGTCATGTTTTGCACCAAATTCTTAAGGTAGGAGAGGTTTACCTCTCACATAGCAGCTGAAATAGAGACATCAGGACTCAAACATTTCATACAAGATGTTGCCTTTCATAGGTGTAACGGGAAACAATAATTGCTATAAATAAGCAGTGGCTTGTTGGAAAAAGTTTGGTGGTTACTTTTTAAACCTATATATCTGCCTTATCTTCAAACCCTTGAAGCAAACTCTGGAATATCCCTTTCTAAGGTTGCATACAGATAAACATTATAACAGACACTATATGTATATTCAGTTCACTTCTATATTTTGTCAAATTTTGCTTTCTGTGTTAGAATTGCAGTAACTACTTATACAGAAGCCCATAACAGCAGCTGCTAATTGTCCAGCCATTTAATCGTCCCTCAGCTGTCTCACTGTGGTAAGTGTATTCTACATACATCTCACATATTCTTGTGCTAGTGAAAAAATTAGATACGCTGGGATGTTGTATGGAACTTTGAGTCAGTGGAAAGGCTCATTATATTCATTTTGGATAATGCCTTCTCTCTGATGTAAAGACCAAATAGATGGGATTTTTCTGTGCAGTAGAGATGCATTACCATGAAAGCTGTCCTTCAACAATCAGTAAGGTCTCTATGACCCTGGTTACTCTGACAGATTCAGCTCAGGTTTGCTTCATCTTCCCCAATTATAATTTATGACTCAAGGCAATGATCCATCAAGCCAGGTAAGTTTACTTGGATTTTACAATGACAAAGGAGGGACAGCATTTCCTGCCACCAGTGAACAAGAAAACTCTATCATTACCTAATATAAGTTATCACAGTAGAAAAGAGGACCTTATCCAAGAAAAAGATTGATGTTGCAGGAAACATTAAAGAGCTGCAGTCTTTGATGTGAGGGGTGGAGACCCCTGTGACAAAGCATAGCAACAAATGTGAAGTCCTTGTGAGCACAGTTCTGACCGTACTGAAGCCAACAGCAAAGCTCCCGCTGATTTCAGCCTGCTGAAGATTTCCTCTGGATTCAGCTTATGGCTGAATCACCACCTTATTAGTGAGTGGCAGATGACGTCTGCACTCTGTGCCATAAAACAGAGACTATGGAAGTTATCCCCATCAGCAAAGGAGAACAACACAAGTCTTAGTGCGAGTGCTTGTATAGCACGCATCCACTCTGAGACCGGAGGTGCTGGAGAAATGGGGGCAGCCAGGGAGCTTTCAGCTGCCTTCTGTTTACCAGGAAATAACTTCATCTGGCAATTTATCACCGTGAGAAGTGTCAGGGAAAAAAAATTCCTTTTATGAGAAACATTGCTAGACAGTCACACTGGAATCAAAGTCCTGTAATGAAAAGCTAGTAGGAAGGTTAGAGGGTCAGGAGCAAGAAATCTTCATTGCTTGTTGAGGGCGAAGAAGGCATACGTGCCATTCTAAGTGATTATTCCCCCACAGAATGCAACTGGCAAGAAGAAATAAGGGCACTAAAAAACAATCTGGGGACAATCAAATTTGCAACCCTCTCCTAGACCATCACCAGCATATTAACATACATCTTCAGTTGGAGGAAAGAGTTATAGAACAACAAAGGCAAATCTATCTCAAGTTTTTATAATCATTGTACTACACAATTTAAGCAAGAAAACAGAATGCTTTATTGTATTTAGCAGCAGGATTAATTGCTTCTTTTCCTTGAGCTCCATCCATTTGAGACTAGCTGCTGATTTAGGGAGCTTGGCAGCATCCCAAATATAGGCATCTGATACCTCCTTAGAGGAAAAATAACCCTTTTGCATCCAGCCCACTCCCAGCTCCCAAGTGACTGGCAAGGTATGACACACATACATAGGGAAGGTTATTCATCAATGGACACTTCTCATGCTTTTTTCATGATTTTCATTGTTCTGCTGACTGCTGGTGAAAGACAGTGACTTTCAGCTTTCCCCTTCTTGGAAGGCAGGTTTCTAATCCTAATTTCTTTAAAATTCTGAGTATTGAAGGTGAAATTCTAATTGTAACTGCGCAGCAGTAGTAATTTGTGACAGGAATGATCTGGCAAGAAGGCCCAACTGCAAGAAGGGGTTAAACTGGGCAGATAGAAATGCCAGAGAAAGAACGACTGCTTGCAAGAGAGTGAAGTTTCCCTTGGTGATGAAGTAAGAAACAGCCTCAGCATTTTCTTGCAGCTACCCTGGAATGGGAGAGCTCAGGGGCCACCTTTGGGCAGCAGAGCTGGGCTGGGAGACGGACCCAGGCTGGGCTGAGGTGCCCCATGCAACATCTCTCAGTATTGGTGCTGGTGCAAGTGTATTTAAGGAAGGTGCTTATGGTGCATCTTTGCAGACTCCATGTAGAACTGCATAGTACTGTGGTAAAACACTGCCCAATGTATTTTTCATTAAATTTTTCTTTTATATTTAAACAGAAATGTGTATTTAATTCACCTCAAGGGATACCATAAAAATTCCCCAACAGTGTCTAAGGCTCAAAACCAGCAAACCAACCCAGAAAAGCAAACATTTCCTCCCTTTGGTTACTCTGATTTAAAATCTCATGGTTTTGAAGATGTCACTCAATCATTGCATATTTGCAGTTTTCAGAATTTTGTATTCCTCCCTGAATTTATACCGTGAACGCCCAGACAGGTAGCCTCCTTCATGACCCCATTAGGTGTCAGATGGAACATGCAATGATGCTGAAGTCTGCCTGCCTGGATGATACAGTGGGTACTCAGCCAGCGAGACAACCAGGGTGCACAGCAGTCACAAGTGCAGGAAAAGAGCAACAAATGGCTGAGGAAAGGGAAAGTCTCATGCAGCACCAGGGGAGACCAGAGGCAATGCTCCCCTCCCTCCCTCTGTACCTCCACAGTGTTACCAGCAGTGAGAACAGTTCCTATACCCCACACTCCAGATCATTTTCAGACCAAAGAAAGCCCGCTGCCACCCTTCTCCCAAAAATCTGTTAAGTGAACTCATTTTTGGGGGGTTGTGGTTTTTTTTTTTCATCCCTTGTTTTTGATCTACGTGTCCTTTCATAACCAGCCAAGTTTTCCCCAGGGCGGCTCAGCCTGTGCATGGTGAGATGATTGTGGTGGCTGCCAGGAGAGCTGACAGCTTACACCAGACAGCTCCCCTGCTCCAGCACCTCCAGTTTGACGCCAGCACACTTCATGGCTGCCAGGGTGCAATGACTGACTGTCCTCCTCCTCCCTGTTGACTCCATACGGATGCAGTGAAGGCGGCTCTCTTCTTTGGGGCACTGGTAAGGCATCAGGCAGGAGCACTGGGTCTGCGTCTCTGGGAAAGACCGTGTTGGAGTTTTAGCTGCAAATGTCATGACCAAAACCGTATTTTATGGTTGGACAACATTTCAAAGTCCACCAGGGAAAAACACTATTGCAGGTTTGTGATACATTAGTTACAAAAAGCCTATAGTGCATACACTAGATGGTAGGGTATAGCGACAAAAGCAGCTTTAAATATCAGGTTTTTGCAGCAGTGGCCCATACAGAAGCAGAAATGAAGTATCCAACTATTTTTATCCACTGGCTTTCCCTGACCTTTCTTCTAAACAAAAAGATATTAAGTTGACTTTCTGTTCCCAATTATCCTTGCACACAATGTTGCTGTGAAATGGAGTCTTAAGGTCTATATTGTGTCAGCTTCTATTTCATTAAAGTTCCCTTTATGAATGCTAAGCTACCTGCTGCTGGCCTGTGGTAAAGCTCAGTCCTGCCTGTTATTTCATTATCCATTTCTGATCTAATCAGATTCTGACTCTTTATATTCTTTCCCAGAAATTCCCTAGGCAGGAAACTAAGTTTCTGCCCTCCCTTTCTTAAAACATATGAAAAATGTGTGTTTTCCTCCATTTAGCTGCTTTCACATGGTACTGCAATATCTTCTGCCTCTGTGTTGATCTCAACTACTCAATTCTTAGGAAAAGCAAAACTCCCATCTCCTAAATGTTTGTGCATACTCATGAGATGGAGAGGAGGAAAGTCCAATTCAAACCTCTTAAGCATCACAATGAAAACTTTAGTATTTTTCTCCTCTCTCTCTCTCATTTTTCCTCACTGAATAGGGCTCCTCTTCAGGCTTTTGAGAGAAAAACACTGAGGTGCTGGCACAGGATTCATCTTTAAGCCACTTTCACAGTGGGAGCAGATTTTTGCTTCTTAGGGGCTCTGGAATAAATAAGCCAAATATTTTTTTTAAATTATAACCCAGTTTTTTTTTAGAGGCTCCAACACAGTATGTCCCTTGAGAGGCACACGTATTCATGCCCTCTGCTTCAGCCCTACAAGGAACAACATCTCATGTGGTAATTTTACAGCCACCTACTTCAAACCCTGTGCTGCAGAAATCTTGCATCTTCCAAACAGGATTTTAGGACTGCTGCACACTGCTGTTGCTTTATTTATCATAAGTAGACAAGCTGTGATAAGGATCATATTTGTCTCTGGAAGCAAGTGAAGGAATGAGCATGGCTGCCACTCAGCCTTTTCCTGGCAAGTGCTTGATGTGCGCGGAATCAGCCAGCACCTCAGACATTTACAGGAAAACGTACTGCTCTTATCACCAAGTTACACAGTAAATAGCCAAGTTGCACAACAGTGCTTATAGAATAATCCTCTTAGGGATTTCACCAGCTTAGCTAGTTCATTAAAACTCTTAATAAATACAGTTTTTACATATGGGTATTTGCAAATTTCACTATTAAAATCCCATTAAGTCTGATGGCCCCAGTCTTGCTTTTTAAGTATTATAATGATTTAATTTAATAATTAAATTATATGGTACAGAGGGTGTGGCCCAAATTAACTCCTGCCGTACAAACTAGTGTTTATGGTAGCCTCACAGGGAATGGGTGATAACATTGCTGACTACATTGCTGTGATTAAAAACTCAAATGTTAATTCTCTGAAAAAGTTCCCTTAATCTCCAAGTTCCCTTTGTGCCTTACTAATGGGAAGTGGCAATGCTACACCATTTGTGCCTGAGGGAAAAGGCTCATATCCAAGTGTAATATTTGGTAACAGGGACATGGGACTGACCACACTTCCACACTCTTCTCACTGTAAATTGCTCAGATGGACCACAATGCCTATAAATCCCATTCTGGGAGTAATGAAGGCATCAGCATATTTTATTTTTAGATGGAAGGATCTAAATCCCACTATTCAGAAGTCATACCTGGACACTCCTCCCAGTCATAGCAGGTGTCATAGCCACAGGGCACTTTCTTCATGCTATCTGCAGAGAGTTTTGCCCTTTCAATAGCCCAGTCTACGTTGGAATCACCATGGCAAGGGCCAGCATGCAAGAAATGAAAAGACTGCTCTCCGAGGCACATTTCAGCTGAATACTGACAGCTGGGCTTGGTCACATTCTGTTCAGAAACAGCATGTAGCACACAGATGTCTTCTGAATAGTGGCTGCCCCAAGGGAAAAAGAAAAATTATTTTAGCAGGGTGTGGAACAAGTCCATGCTTCTAAACTCTCCACCAGCATCAGATGAAACACAGCAAAGCCATGGCTAGATTAGCTATCTGTCTAAAGACCTAAGGCTGTCCCAGCTACTGCAGGACCTGGACCTGATACAGCATAGTGCTGTGAGATGAGGAAGTTTTGGTCCTGTCCAACAGATGGGAGGTGAAGGACATGTTATCTCCACAAGGCGTGGGAAACTTCCACAGGACCTGGGGTGGCTTGGCTGAGTTAATGAAGCCCTGCAGCCATGTGTGCCAGACTGCCTCTGAGGCACAGTTAATTTGGGATCAACGGCAGGCAAACCCAGCCATGCTGCTTGTAGTTTCTTTCTGTGTTGTTTTTGGTTCCTGGGTGGATTCGTTCTCAGAAAAAGCAGGCATTTCCAAGCAGCATAATTTTGTGGAGCTTAGTCATGTACCAAAGAGCAAACAGTTCACCTTGTTTAGCCTCCTGAGTTAAACTTAGAGCTTTAGCCAACAAAACCTCTCTAGTTTTCAGAAGATTTGGCCTATATACTTTTGACAATGTCTATCACCCTTGAATATGCTCTCTTTCCACCCAAGGGCTCTTGAGAGAGAGAAGATACCTGGTTATTTGGGCACTGACACGAACGAGTCCCATGCTGAGGGACTTGCATGTGGTCACACAGGAGCCCTGTGGTGGAATGTGTGTTGATCTAAGCTATACAACAGCCCAGCTTGTATTCAAGCTATACTCATCTCTCTGATCTCCAGCCTCACACCACACCTCCATCCTGGCCAGTCATTTACTAAAAATCCTCTAGGATAACCCTCTATTCACTTGAAGGCTCGATGGTCTATGCAGGTCATGTTGTGTAAAGGGATGGTAAATCCAAGTCTTATGTATTTTTATATGCTCTGGAGACTGAAACATACAATGTATTTTGCAGCATGTTCATCTGAAAAAGGTGAATCTCAATCACAGGGAGCATGACCTACTATAGCAAGGTGATGACAGTGAAAATGTACAAATTGGAGGAGTGAAGAGAAGGAAGAATGGGGATCTCTGGTAGCAGATGGTAATGTAGATTAGAAGGACGTGCCCTGGTGCGCCATTTGGCTAATGTCATTGTTCATTAATTTCATAGTCTGTAAACGGGATTGTAGTTTGGATATAGAGGCATAGCTGGCTAATATCTGAACAGAGAGTAGCCCTGAATTGCTGTTGCCTTTTGTTACTCTTCCTGTTTTGTGTCACCATGGACTCTTGACCTATCAGTGGAGAACCTTCAACTTTTCTAATGAAAATACTTAACTTACCCACAGTCATCTTCTGGAGACATACAAATACACTGAGATCCAACCTGCTTTTGTCCAGGATTGCAAACACCTCTAATTTTAGTTTGCAAATCTGAAACAAAAGAGTGAGAGGTATTGTAACTAGTAACAAAGTGAACAGAAATACCTTAGACTTTTGCCATAAAACCTAAAATGGATTTATTTCCATTTATCCCATATTTCTTTCTTCAAAAGCTGCTGTAGTTAGGATTCCACAAGTATGCATCAGTCTTTGCAAAAATCACTGGAAAATTCTGTACAAGAAGAGAAGCTTAAGTTTCAGTAGAATGCATTTTCCTACTTTCACAAAATCTTGTTAATACATCTGGGGTTTGTTTTGTTTTGCTTTTAAGAAAACTCTTTCAGTATCTCAAGTTCATAATTAAAGTGTACAGTGCATTGCATCCAAAAATTCTGAACTTAATGCAGAGGTTTTGGGCTGAAATTATATGGCATTGTGGTGGGGACAAAGTAAAACCAAAATTAATGAACAGTTCCTATGTGTCTTAAAACCATTGATCTGCTTCCTAGGTGTAGCTAACTAAAACTATGCTGTTAATACCAGCAGTACAGAAATAGTAAAGTATATGCAGGTATACTAACCTTTTTCACATGTAATAGATCTCAAAATAGGAGGTATCCAGGACAGGTCGTTCCCACAGGTATACTGTGTTTGACCAGTGACTATAAACCCAGCTCGGCAGCTCAGCTTCATGGTTTCACCAATGCTGTAATGTTGCTTAAACGGGGAAATTGTGACACTGTCAGATGTTGGTGGCCTCAGGCACATCGAGGCTGTAACAAACAAGAAAAAAGTATAATTCTTGTCAGTTTTATGGTGTGTGGATATTTACAGCAAGTCATAATGCTTCATCTGAAGAGCCATAAAGACACTCAATAACACTGAACATTTGACTGACATTCAAATCTAGTAAGTATTTGACATATTTAAGTCTAGAAATTTTCAGCACACCATCATGGTCTTTTAAAAATATTTTTCAGTCAATAACTAAATAATTAGAATGTGTTTCTAATGTAAGCTAGTATAAGTAATTCAATTCTGCAGTTTAAAAATAATAAAAATGGCAGTAACAGCATATTGTAATTTTTCTTTTGTAAATGAAGCTATTAACAAAACAATTAAAATGAATGGCAATAGAAAGCTCATAAGTATAATCAGGCAATTTTTTTTTTATAAAATGAACACTAAGTCAATGAAATCACACCGAGTTCTAGAAAACTACCGGAATCTCTCCTGTTAGCAAACCCAGGTCAGTTCTGATCCTCAATTCTTAATTGGACTATAAATAATTCAAGGTGTTGATTTATTGTGGGGATTTTCAAGGCACCCTGGGGTGGTGATGGTGGTTAGAGACAGATCAGCCATTTAATATAAGAAGTGGTAGACAAATTTCTCTAAGAAAACTCTCTTCAGCAAAACTGTCATCAACTTAAAGATATCTGTGTAAGTGTGGAAACAAAAGATGAGTCCTTCTGTTAAAGGTATTTAAAACTAGACAAAAGAAGAATTTCACAGCATAGATCTGAGGGTTTTCTAAAGGACTGAATATTACAATATCCTTACAAAGCACATAATAATAACACTTCTGAATTGAAAGAGGAATGATGTAGTGACTCAGTAGGTTTCTGCCATCTCTACATGAAACACCTTCTTAAAATGCTATCTTTTCAGATATCATTACAGATTCCTTTGTTAAAACCTGTATTAAAATCTATTCTACTTCTTTATCTTCTGCTTCTGTTTTGTTACCAGGCTACATTAGTTTTCTCTTTCTTACGTTGACATTCAACAGGTTGCTGTGTCCAGGTTTGATCTGGCAGACACCGAAGGAATTGATAGCCATTGAGGACATGACCACTCACACAGGCGATTTCGGCTTCTTCCCCCACAGCATACTGGTTCTTTTCATTCTACAAAAAAGAAAACAAAAAGCCCCTCAAAAATCTATGGCAACAAGACTGGACATTGTCAAAAGAAACAGTGATAAAAGCCTGATGATACGATGTAATGAATGAGTGCTTTTCCTATTCTGAAATATGAGTCATCCACTCACCTATGTAATGATATGTTTACCCAGCCGCACTAACTGATGTCATGGTTACAAGACAAGGATTCAAGGACCACTGTTTGAAATGGATTTTACCTTACCTTTTCTTCAGTTGTTGACAGACTTTGGTGGACTAGAGTCCCACACCATGCCACATACACAGCAACATGCTCACTAGCACAGTAACTGGCTTGGGTGTCAGGCGCGTGTAACAAAGAAGTTGTAATGTTTTCCAGCTCTGCAACTACTAAACTTTCCTTCTATATCACTCGTTTTTCACGCTTACCCTGATAAAGCCATTTTCTGGTGGGTCTGGCCTCGAACATCCCAACTCAGGTTCACCAATAGGGACATCCTCTTCTCTTCTGGCTTCATCATCATTTATACAAGGAGCACCTCTGAAAAGTAAAAATTTGCTGATAAAGGATGTATCTTAAGCGTTGCTGTCACCAAATAGCAATGGCAGAATGTCAGGAGCTTTGGCCAGGAATGCTGTGAGTGTGTCCTGTCCTGTCCCCCCGGTGCAAAAACTTTATTCCTTTAAATAAAAGATGGTGGATATCAAAAATGGCAGGTGTCGATAGGAGGGAGATTGTGAGAGCACTAAAAAAGTGATAGATACAGGGCTACAATCGCTATCAACATAACTCATGAGATATTTTTGTAGAGTAAGGAAAAGAGGCAAAGAACAGTGTATGGAGGAAGTCTCTAAGGAGTCCATGTGATTTGGTTGGGTTTAAGACAAGCACAGTCAAAACCTGCCTGTTGCCATCAGGGAATGGTTAAATGAGGCTGATGTTTGTGAGCATGGAGCGGTACAGTCTGCAGTGTCTAACTGAGCTGTGTAACAAAGAGCTGTGGAGCCCATTGCTTTTAGTCCTCTCCTACCCACCCCAGAATTTCCTCTGTAGCCATTACAGCAGGGGTGATTAAAATCCTGCTTCAGCTCTTGGTTCCAGTAGAAAGACCATCTGTACAAAGCCTTGCTCTCGAAGATGCAAGAAACTGAGCCAGTTTGGGGGCAGAGTTGTGATTTTAAGTTGAAACCATGCAAAACCAGTACATCAGACATACTAAAAGGGGGAATATGAAAAGCTTGATAGTTTCAGTGGAATCATCTCTGAGACTGAGTTCAGACCCAAACCTCTAAGAAAAGAGGATGTAATGTTAAAAAACCAGAAACTGTGAACTACCATGAACAGAAGCAGATGAGTTCTCCATGGCTTTGGACAAGAAGCCATGCAAAGAAGGTAAGAGATCAACAGGCATACTTTAGTATGTAATTCATCAGCCATTTTCTAGGAATAAACTATAAATATATCCAAACTTTAAGCTAGTTGCAAAAATTTTCAGACATTTCCTTCTTTCAGCCCCACCACAGAAGTTCAGATGGGAGAATTGACTGCTATTTCTCCTTGGTAGTCACAAAGCCATTCTGGAGGGCTCCTTAACTCTGCCCCATGACTACGGAGATCTTTTGATCTACCATCTTCTTACCTGTCCATGAACACAGAAACATAACAATCCTCCTCTTCTTCCCATTCACCTTCACAGGCCTTTCCACCGTTCATCGGGGAGGGGTTATTACACTCCCGGGTCCTTCTTGTTTTGAAGGAAGCGTCGCATGGACTCCATTCAGACCAGCAACCCCAGCGCCCATCTACAGCAACTGCAAGAAAGAAAAGAAATCCCATCTTTTGGTAGATCTATACCATATACAGTATTTCTCTTAAAGCCACATATGAAGGGGATGGTGGTAAATTCATAACAGCCATTTTCAGAGGATTTAAAACTGTTACTATTAGTAGATTGTCTGTAGAATGTGAAGTTTTTCAAAAAGAAAGCCAAATTCCAGCTGCTTCATGAAAACCTAAAATATATCTTCCTTTCTAGTTTTGATTTAAGTAACTTTCAAACATAGAAGCATTTTCTACTTTTATTGCACACAGAGATGTCGAGTTTTCATGGTGCTGACAACCTTTTTAGATAGCTCAGTATTTAATGAATTATTAAATAAATCTGAGCTCTAACACAGTGTGTAAACCCCAAATCTACATCTTATGCATGCTAAGTTAAAACACTACTGTCTTTTCTTAACCCCTGGGGTATTTCGTCTGTGCCACCATGAAGCATATACATATATATATTTATATATATAAACATATTTATTTTACTATTATTATGCTATTATTATTTTATTTAAACACCTTTTCATTTCCGCATGCAATACACTTTCTACATTCATGTCTCTCTGCATATCTTCAATTGTTTATTCATTTGAAAATAGGTCTTTATCCAGGTCACATAATGAGGCCTGTAGCTGCTTAAGTGACTTTTCCTTCTGTCTCCTTTTGGTTCTGGAATATAAATATATGTTATAGCAAATTTAATACTGTAAGTCTCTTCTGTTTTCCATAGGTATGGCACTAGTGTCAATGTCATTCGAAAACCTGTTCATATTAAATTGTTCTTTAAATTCTTCAGAATTATGATTGTGTTCTCTCTCTTTAAAACAACTGAGTTTTCCTTCCACATTGTAACCAACAATTTTTATCTCCTTTAGCCATTTAGTCTTAAGCACAAGAGGCTATAGGAAAACCTAAGGAATGGGTTTCTTAAATTTTGCATCAATTATATTTGATCTCAACTACATCCTTATTGCTGAACAGCTCATTTCCTATTATCTTAATTACGTAGCTAAGGAATCTTTAACCATGTCTTACAATTTCTTTTGAGATGTGCCTATTCAGTTTGATCTTTTTATTTTTAATCCTACCTTTATTCTTACACTTTCTGACCATCACCATGTGGTAAGAAGTGCTATGGATTCCCTAGTAAGGGAAGGTTATGTCAGATTCATCTTTAATAGATACCAAAGGACCATATTTACATTATGACAGTATCACCCCAGATACCTGATGTGTAACCTGGAGCTCGTGTCTCACAGTTTTTGCCGTAGGTACCAGCCTGGCACAGGCAGAGGCACTCCGTCCCAGAAAACACAGGCCTGCCATTGTTGGGGCACGGGGCACACTGGCAAGGGTCAAACCTGCCCACGTATTCTCTCAGGGCTCTCCTCAGGTTGCGACGTTTGGTCACGGCACATGGCACGTTCTTCACCAAATCCAGGATGGGCGACACCTGTTAGACAGCCATTCAGTAAGCTGTTACCTAGACACAGCACGGTCCTGCTGGGCGTAGCTGCAGGATTTTAAAGGCACTAGAGACTACATATGAAGCTATATCACACAGGAGTCAGGCGTGTTGAAAGTTATGGATGGTTTAATGGAGCATGACAGTGCTATACATCTATATTATCCTGTTTATATTGCTTTTATTTCCCCAATTTAGGGCTCTCTGAGCCAGTGGAAAACTAACCAAGTGGGATACCATGTCTAAAAATTCAGGACACCATAGATGACGTGCGGTTTGCTTACACCCAGTCCTTGCCATCTGAGACATCCTTAGACTGCCTTCAGGAGCTCAGCAGCTGCAGTGGGAGAAAGATGTCTGCATGCTGCCTTCAGGCAGGTTTTGCCATTTGCCTCCAGTACTTTGCTGCTGCTGCTGCGGAGCGGCTGCTGCACCAGCCAGGGAGCTCAGTGCACTCACAACAGCGCTGGCATGCTGCGTTAAATGAGCACGACGGAGATATCAGGGACTGCTGTTTTGTTTCAGTTTAGCTATGTGTCATACTTCGCAACATAGGTCTGACAAGGGAAAGAGCACCAGAACAAAAAGTGTTCCCAGCAGCACGCACTGCCTTCCTGCACGGTGACTAACCCCTGCCCATGCCTGAGCTCCTGCTGATGCCAGAGTAGTTCGTTCGTATTCCCTCATATTCTCACTGTCCATGGATGATGCAAACCTGGTGTGGCTTATAAACCAACACCATGCATGCTAATAAATGTTTTATATGTTTATGTTATGCCCATATGTATGCACATTCATATCACACACAGCATCATCCCAATTTAAAAGACAAAACACCTGCAGAGGTCTCTCAAGAGCTGCTAATTGGTGAGTGCTTTACTATCTCAATGTTTTTCTTGCTCTTCTCCTACCTCGAAGTCAATCACCACGGGATTGTCCTTTGTTGATTCCAGCCAGTTTGTGAAGACTGTGTGTCCTGGAAAAGCCCCCTTTTTCTCCCAGGCCAGAGCTGCCGCGTACTCTGACCTGCCACCTTTTACCAGGGAGACAGACTGTTCGGCTGACTCCAAAATGGAACCTGAAAGGTCATTTCATCACAGTATTGTCAGACAAAGGCCTCCAAAGACAGCGGATGTAGAAAGACTTCTAAGAAAAAGTGTAATAGGATATAAAACAATATAGTAAGATCAATTTTTTTGAAGCTACCCTTGGAAGAATGAAGTATAAGCTCAGAAAAACAGTCCCCACTACGACAGCAAAGTGTCATAGTCTTCTGAATGGAGTGTCTGAGACCTTAGCCATGGAGATATTCAGAACTATACAAGACACTTGTGGAAAACGCAGGGAGGACAGCAGGCTCCTCTAGAAGAACCCACTGCAAGGCAAGATCCATAGTCCCAGCTATAAACACCTGAGGAATGGAAATTGATCATAAAATGAGGACCAAAAAATGGTGGAGGTTATGAAATCCCTGTTTTAGTGATGCAGATCATGATATTTTTTGGCATTTCCAGGGAGCTCCTGCACCTAGATGTCTGTTGGCATGAGGAAGAGGGGAGGGGAAGGTCAGGGAGTGTGTTATTGCTGCCCAACTTACTCAAAGACCCCTGAGCAGCCCTTAAAGAAGATCAGGGACTCAGTCATGATCGCACGTTTCTAGCTGTGCTCATTTCCCAGTTCAGCATGCCTGGTCCTATACCCAGGGCTGTGGGGAATGTTTGTCAGATCCATGACTGACTGGAAGAGCCAGTGCCACCGGATCTACAATGATGGTGCTCCAGAGCAGAGGAAGAGCACTCTTACATCATAATTTCTTTTGCAAGTAAGAGGATGTTTCCAGTGCTTGCTTCAGAGACAAACAGTGAAACACTGCCTCCTCTGACAGTGAGTGGTGGAGGAGCATCTGTAGTTCTACAAAGCTAGGAGGTCACCTTGGGTACCTAGCTGAGGGGAATGGTATCTCTCAGGGCAAGTAACAGGACATGGACCCTGTTCTCATCATCGTCACCTTCGTGTTTCACAGTCATCCTGTTAGTGGTGCATCTGGTACTGACTTTCTTTTTCTTCCAGAATAACACGCGCCTTGTTGTTTCTGTTCGGACACACTCCATTGATTCATCCACTGTGAGGCCTAGAAATACCACAGAGCAGCAGCTTTATCCCCATAACAATGTTACGTGATGGCACCATGCTCCCAGGCTCCCACGTCAAGGTCAGCCATCACAGATCTCCCTGCTCCTCACCCACCACTAGAGACTTCATTACTGCAGGCACCTGCTTCCCAGGTATAAACAGCATTGGACTGAGTCATGCTTACCATACCCTTTAGATACACTCCCATACCCATGAAAGTTACAGCTGTGGCATTAAGGATCACAGCTTTTAACCTTAGATTTCCACTTTTGTGGTATTGTCTTTTCATTTTGACAGTCTGGCAGTCATGTGACTATTTTTAGAGTAATTTCTCATCAATACCAACAAGTTTAATGACTGTATCCCAAAAAGTACCACTTATAACTCTCAGATCACAGTGTCACACTGAAGTGTGCTGGCACACCTTTTCCTGGTGGCACCGGGTCTTGATCTGAAGGTCTTAAGAGGTTTCCCTGAACACAATGATGTTTACCAAGTAAGGAACTCTTGAGCTTTTCAAATTAAGAGAGTGTACCACAAAAATTTCTTCTTGCTCTATATTTAGGCAGTGTGAGTAATTCCTGGGTCTATGCAAGTCTAAAGGATTTTTTGCTGTTGGAGAACTTACTATGTGGTGTAAGACCTAAAAACAGTGATAAGAAAAGCTAGTAAACAAATCATGATATTTTCTTGTTAAAGATTACATACCTGAGTTCTTCAATTCCTCAGAGCTGTACTGGTAAAGAATGTCATAAGAACCACCCATCTTGCCAGAGGTGTAGTAATGAGTGCCAAAGTCATCAAATATTCTGCTGTATAAAGCGTAGTTGTACTCCAGGGGTAGGTGGTTAAGTGCTTTTAGAAAGATGTCTGAGAGCTGCAGATCTGACTGCTTCATTGTGAAGTTTGCAACAGAAATGACTTTATGGACTCTAATAAAGTTGGAATTCTAGAAATAAAATATATATAAAAAAAAAGGAGGAGTCTTAGCACCTTCACAGGTAGTTAACTGCAGAAAGTAGAGGAGCCAAGAGTACATCCTGAGATATATTGCAAGAACTAATTAATCATGTGTATCACGCTACTTTAACCATGTACAATCTCACCCTGGAGTTTCCAAGAGCCCTATGAGGTTCTTGAGGACAATGCTCATTACTCCTTTACATTGTGGGAGTATGTAGCATTCCAACAAAAATTAGGACTCCCTGAGCACCTACCAAACAGAAAGCAAAAGGATTCCTGCAATAACAAACACACCAGCAATTGATAAGACAACCAAAAGTCTCAGAAGAAAGGCTTCAGTTTATGAGCATCCACGGTTTGTTTGCAACTAATCTGTTGAGTGGGTGTTTTGGATACTAACTCACTCTTATGAAGTGTCACAATTCATCAGTCTGCTAAACTAAACTAAACCTAAACTAAACTAAAACTAAACCTAAACCATAAGGATAAAGATCTCATGGAGCTCAAGGGTCAGGCTGTTAATGTGAGAGGCAAAAAAAAAGAAAGTAAGTTTGAAAACTGGAAACATCTCTTACATTTAGAAAAAAAATATGTTTTTGAAACAGCTAATTCATATATTTTTGCAATGCTAGAGGCTGTTTGTGTAGGAGTTTAACTAAATAGAAATGAGAGGAATAGAAAATACTGAAAGAAGGGATTTATAAAGTGACAAAGGGAACTAATGGCACAAGGCTGAAGCAAAGAAATCAAGAGCAAAAGGAGGGGCAGGAAACTGGAGCAAATGACCAACCAGCAGATAGGAAAGATAAAACAATTTTTTACTGATTTATACACGGATTCTTCTGCTAAATTTTGCTGCTGGTAGATTGGCTGTACTCCACTTCTGTCTCCAAGGTCACTTGGCTTAGAAGACACAAGGATGCATCTAGACAGAGAGTTCTCCCAGCCAGGACTGATGCTTGAGCTGGACCTCAGCTCTCAGTTCTGCACAGCACTACTCATTTCAGTGATCTCATTTGCACATTGGAAAATAAGCTACTCAGCTTTCTGCTGCAGTGACAATATGAATGGAAGAAATAGGACACGTAACAATTCCCAGATTATATTCATCTCCTAAAATACCCTGTAGTAACATCAGTTTTAGAATTTTCAGGTGATTTAGGTTCTGATCCTCAATTTTCAGCTAACACTTCAGTTACAACACACAAAATTGCAGACCACTTGGCAGATACTGATTGTAAAAGCTTAGTTGGTTTTAGAATACACTTGCATGCTAAATATGAATTTCTGCTTGACATGTATCTCACATTTGCATTTTCTGCTAGTAAAAGTATCTTAAGTGCCTTTATTACTAGCAATTAAGTGCTTTTATTACTAGCAATTTACCTTACAGTTGTCAAACCCAGTGATTTCTATGTTAAATCCCTGAGGCACACTCAGTGTTGGAAACCCTCACTTGTAGAACAATCCCGGGAAATTGGATTTCAAAGTCCCCATCATTTCTGGGCACATGTTTAATCATAGTGGTAAACCCTGGTACCTGTAGCAAGCTTGATGCACAAGTACCAGGTATTAATACAAAATGTGAGTATATCAGGGATGATTATTCCCAAAGAAAGCCTGGTCTAAATCAAGCATTTTGTTATACAAACTACTTCTTTGACAAAAACCAGCCAAACACAAACTGAGCTGGACTGATGTTGACGTTTCTGTGGATGTGATATTTCTGAGATTATCTTTATGACCAAGTGCATCTTAGCAGCCATGAGACTCCAACATGTAAGTTAGTTACCAAATCAAAAACTAATGTAGATTAATTCCCAGCACATGCATATATATAACGTTCCTGAGTGCACTTTGTTTCTTTTTAGAGTTGTCTGCTACTGTTACTACATGGTGTTCAGCCTTCTTAATCCATAACTAGGACAGGGAAAGAAGTGGTTTACCCAATCTGGTAATCTTAAATATATGTCAAAACTAGTGTGCACTTGTAGCCCAGAAAGCCAACCGTGTCCTGGGCTGCATCAAAAGAGGTGTGACCAGCAGGTCGAGGGAGGTGATCCTGCCCTTCTACTCCGCTCTGGTGAGACCCCACCTGGAGTACAGCGTCCAGCTCTGGGGGCCCCAGTACAGGAGAGACATGGAGCTGTTGGAGATACTCCAGAGGAGGGCCACAAAGCTGATCAGAGGGCTGGAGCACCTCTCCTATGAGGACAGGCTGAGACAGTTGGGATTGTTCAGCCTGGAGAAGAGAAGGCTCCAGGAAGATCTAATTGCGGCCTTCCAGTACCTGAAGGGGCCTACAGGAAAGCTGGTGAGGGACTGTTTATCAGGGAGTGTAGTGACAGGACAAGGGGTAATGGTTTAAGCTGAAGGAAGGTCAATTTAGATTAGATATTAGGAAGAAATTCTTTACTGTTAGAGTGGTGAGGCACTGGCACAGGTTGCCCAGAGAGGTTGTGGATGCCCCTTCCCTGGAAGTGTTTAAGACCAGGTTGGATGGGGCTTTGGGCTACGTGGTCTAGTGGAGGGTGTCCCTGCCCATGGCAGGTGGGATGGAACTAGATGATCTTTGAGGTCCCTTCCAACCCAAATCATTCTATGATTCTATGATTGTATGCTTTTTTAAGTGGAATAAGCCTATGGTTTCTGTACCGAAAATGGAAAAGCACACTACATTACAGAAGTTATGTAACAACCAGGAACATCCTGTAGTATCAGAAGACAAATTTTATAATTCATAGTTCTAGAGTTGTTTTGTTTTAAATGTAATGCCAATGCCTTGATAAGGAAAGTAGCCTTTGGTAGCTCAGTTCTGAAACGAGCAGACAAAAATCAAATGAAAGGAAGAAATTGGAGGCAACATTCAATTACCTTTTCATGTGAAGCTTCAATGGCTTTCTTGAAGGAAGAAGATGATGTGACTTTAACACGTGTCTTTCTTGAGAATAAAAATGGGATACCAGAAGAACTTCGAGCACCATGAGTAGATGAACTACTTTCATGAGCACTGTCACTCAGGGGAGTCAAATCATTGTAGAAATCTGATGTTACATCATCCTCTTCATCTGTTACCTGGAGATTCAGTACAGAAAAACACATTTGCTCAAATAATAATCTGAAACAGAAACCTATTAAGCAATGAATCTTGATTTTTTTTTTAATGGAAGAAACATGCCTGATTGTTTGAGACATGGCAGTAAGCTAAAAAACTGTTCTTAACACAAAAGATAAGACAGAGAAAAGTTGATAGGCAAGATGAATATAAGATAAGAATTAGACTTACTAACAGGCATTTATACGAGAAAAAAAGAAAAAAGCATGTAACACTTTATTCTAAAATTCCTCACCCCCATGTCCCAAAGCTTAGAAATAATTCTCAAAAACTGTTTCAACACACTTTTCAAAGACTCTCAGACCTTCATGCTATGTCCACACTATGACTAAGTCCCAGTCACATGGCTTCTATATTGTACAAGGTAAAGAGCTTGATGTTTTGTGTCCTTTCTTCTCAACTCCCAACCAGAGGAATGAACAGGGTTCAAGAGTATTCTTAGAGTATACTTAGAGTCTTAGAGTATACTTGTGGTGTTAGCACCAATACTGCATGATGCACTAAGGGTAGGTGGGGAGGAACCGGGAGCAAACCTGCCAGATCAAGTTGGTAAACCTCAGTGGTGCTGTTGTGGAAAGCACTAAGACAACTTTAGCATCAGTTCAGAAATTACTCATTTCCCAACACTCAGGGAAATCCCTGTGGGTGTTTCAAAGATTCATTTTTTTTCCCTGCTCTAGACTTGCGTAGTTAGAAGGGCTGCTAAGGACCTTGGGACGTGACGTGGTCCATTCGCCCAATCCACTTCCATTCTCCAGGAAGTCATATGCTTTTGCATGAAAACACACTGGAGGTCCAAGAAGAAAGCCTGATCCAGTGACCCTTCTATACCAAAGGCTGCTCTAAATTTTAAAAGATATAGCTGCATTCTCAAAGATGAGATTCACAAACCTTTGACAGTTCTGCAAATGGACATCAGTAACTTAATAAACCACACATCTTTAAGGAGACCTGGGCAAACCAAGGCTTGTTTTTCCCCATTGAATATTTCTGCACACAGTAATTTTTCACCATTATTAACAAAACCTACATATCACGGCCAAACTAATTGCAGTTTCCATGGAACATATTACTGTGTCCTTTGTTCAGTTGCTCCTGATAAAGTAATGCTAAAACCTCAGAGCATTCATGGCAAAAATCAGCCGTTCAGATTTCATTCATTAGTTGAGCTTTTTTAATGTCCTGCATTCCTTCCTTCCCACAGCAGTATCTATTGGCTTCAGACAGAGCCTGCCAATATGTGCACAGCCAGATGTTGTGCCCTAACCATGGTATTCAAAGTATTTTCTAAATGTCAGTGTCTAAAAGTCTAAAATATCAGCGTCTAAAAAAAATCAGTGATTGCCAGATTTTTTATAAGATACAAGCCAGGTTCATTTTATCCTTGGCCTGTCCCACAAGACTCCTTCCCAGTCTGTGTACTTCTCATCCTTCTTCCCCAGACTCAGTGTCTGCCTCCTCTCCTTGCTGTTCTTCGGAGGGGCAAGAAGGGAACAGGCAGGACTCAGGGGCTGAAATGGCTCAGCGAGGAACCTGTGTCCCAAGGCTGCAGCAGACTAGAAGGAAGCTGGCGTTAGGACAGCCGTAGGTACCACAAGGATACAGCAGTGACGCTGAAATGAGCTTGGACTTGAACGAGCCTCTGGCCAGATTATGTCAGGGTTAGGAGCAAGGCCCTTGGTACCAAGTCAGAACAAAGGTGCGGCCACAGCCATGAGGAAGCAGGAGAGAAGCCCAAATCAATCATATTGGCTCTGATACATGATGCAGTGAGTAAACACAGATCTGAAAGGCATGAGAAGAGCCACCCGAGTGCTCAATTTATCCCATTTCCATGCATCACCTGAAGCATGTTCAGGCCTCACCAGGTTGATTAATCTTGTCCTAAAACACACATTACTGCCTAGAACTTGAACACATAACTTGGATTGTGATTATGGCAGTGTTTTTTCAACCAGCAGTTGCTGCTTGAGAATACCTGAAAGCTGACAGCCTCCAGGTTTGCAGGAACACGATATGATTTCCTGGTCTCATTGTGCTTCACTGTTGTGCATTGTCCTCCATTGAATGAGTTGCCAAGGACTTCCCCTCTGCTCTCTCCTGCCAGAACATGAAATCTAACAAAAAATTATTTCCAGAGATTAAAATCCCAGAAAGACATACAAGCTTGAAACATTTAGTGGTATGTAACTGCACTGAAGATTTTGTAGGTTTAAAGGAAATGGAATGAGTATCCAGATTATGTTACTGCTTTGAAAGAAGTTCCTCTACAAGACCTTCTTGTTCACACTGAATTCACCTGAAAAATGCTGCAGTAGCAATCCTGTTTCCTACTTTCCAGCACTGTCTAACCCTCTAGGTAATCCCAATGCCAGCACGAAACAGTCACTTTTAAGCAGAGAAACACCTAAAAATGGCCTAGGAAAATAAAAAGCAGTTCTTAATTTCTGCCATAAGTAATGCTACCAGAGTGCACCAAGTTCAAAATTCAATTAAAAAATGCAGGACTACCTGGGACAAGCACCCCATGTTTAGGTTTTACACTGCTTAAGTTAGTATCCTGGATGAGGTGATGGTTGGTATCGTGTCAAATATATCATAGACGAGCAAACATTCGTAGAGGAACATCCTCGAAATCTCTGAAGTGCTTGGCATAACTGAGCTGGAAGTTGCCAGTACGTGATGCTCTGGTTGCTGTGAGGCAGGAAGGGTCACTCAGACAGCCGTGCTCCCTGACAGCTCTTTATCCAGTGCACCAGCATTGCAGAGCAGGACTGGCAAATGCAGTGGGCAAGCCTGATGGTTTGGCTGCATTTTTATAATTTCTTGTTAATTTTAAATTGAGAGATTATGTGCTTTAATAGGATACTCTCACAAGCTAGTCGGGGATTATCTTGTTTATGTAAATTAGTGAGATAAAAATCTCAAGTTTATGAAAAATAAGCAAAGCTGGCTTACCCATTTCCTATTAACTGCACACCTGGGATGCTCTCATACTTTCTGTTACACACGCTCTTCTTCCTCCCACAATTCCTTTCATCAGAGTTATCCCCACAGTCATTTTCTCCATTACATTCCAACTTTTTTGCAATACAGCGACCTGTACCAGAGAAACAGCTTTATGCAAAGATTCACCATGTCTGAATGCAGAAAAGGGCAGACTGTCTTTTTCCCTGTTAAAAGTGTGAACTTGTCATAGGAATTAACAGTGAGACAGTGTAATGCCTAGATTATTCCAATAAGAAATGGTTGTCTCAGTTCTGCCAGTTTTGCCTTGCTTTGAAGCTGCAAAGTCTTAATTAAAAGTTTAGCAAAAGGATATGTGGGTAAAATTATTTTGAGACTAATCAGGTATATTTAAATTGAAGCAAACAAGAAATACCCTCAAATAAAAACAGTGCGAGTTTATGTTCAGACAAACTCTATGGATATGTTTTCTTTGCACATGAAAAATATGTGCAAAGAAATATTATTGGAACAGTGCTACTATCTAGCTATCATGGTGATACTGACATCCCAGGCTAGAGATTGCACTTGAACTACTTTTAGTTACAGAAGAAACTGCAAACATCAGCTGCTACTTATACATATGAAATCCTTAGGTAGACTTTTCTTCCTGCTCCTCTTCCCTGGAATTTGTTCATGGAACATACAAGATCTGGATCATCTGGACCTTTTTTGTCTCAGTGTCTAATCTTTTGACTATCTAATAATGCAGCAGTTACACAATGAAGACTATCATTACCACTTTCACATTGAAATTTATTCTTGCAATCAACCTCCACTATGTTGCAGAGCTTAGTTGGGAAGCATGGGCGGGAATCCACCAGCGGCTCAGGACAGGCCTGACCCCCAAACTGGGATGGTCGCAGGAGTGTCCGGACACGAAACTGAAAGGCAGAAGAAACAAAACCAGAGTTGTTTGTATGAGCTGTTTTTGTTGCCTCCCAGGCAGAGCCACGTGCCTCAGTGCTGCTGAAGCTTTATCAAAACCAGAGCCCCGAAGGAAATAATCAGGGTTTTTTGTCCTTACATCCCGCCACACCATCCACCCAGGTAAGGCAGGCAGGGAACTGAAATCCAAGAGCCTCAATAGCCCTGAAGGACCATACATGATTAAACATTTGACAACCTGGGCTATATCACTGGAGGAATCAGAAGTTCAGTCCCTGTATCTTCAGTTTTAAAAGTACTGTAGGAAATGGTGTGTGAACAGGCTTGTGGAGATTTATCCTGCTCTTTATCATCACTTGAAATAGAAACACTCTGACAGCGGCATGTATCCCCATCCCCAAACCAGCTGGCCTGGCTCCCACACATGGGGCCTCTTATCTGTGGAGCGCTGGATGACTGGGGAGGACAAAAATGGTTTTCCTAAAAGTTCCTGTTACCAAAGAACATCTGGGAGCAAAATCCGGAGCTTACTGGGTTTTCTTTCCCCAAGTCAGTACCCTCCATGCAGAATAACAAAGCTGAAGGCTAGCAGCCTTTTTTCAGATATGTTTTCCACTCCACTTCAAGGGACTGCTAGTGAGACCGCTGTGCATGTGACTGAACAGTTCCTCCTCTAAGAATTTTTCCCTATTGGAAAAGCACAGTTCCTTGAAGACTTCTGTTATTTCCCTTCCTGTAGACAGACTGTGGAGTCAAATAATGCAGGAAGATGACTAGTAAAAATCAGTAAAAAATCAGGAATGGCTATGAAGGGAGAGTGCAAGGAGCATCAGCAGACCATCTGAAGGCTTTTGAGCTCAAGATAACCCTTCCTTGTACTCCACTGGGAATCCATAACACTCATTATATTTCTTGTGTGAGCTTCCACCTCTGCATCCCTACCCCTCACTGGCAGCTTGCTTACAATAGTCTTCACACATACCTTGGAAGTCACGTCCTCCTTTCTGATGGTTGTTTATATTTATAAAGGTCACAAGCAGTGATGTTTATAGCTTGGAGGGAAAAAATGGATCGCAGTCCACAAAAGCACCTTTTTGCTTCAAGCAGCAAAGATGTTGCATCAATATTTAAAGTTAATAAAAATGAACAACGCTTCTACATATGAATATGTAAGAAACCCAGCCATTTAAGAGGATATTGATTACAAAAAAATCAGTTCAATTGAGAGCAATGTCCCCTTTCAGCTCTTGCAGTTTGTTTGCTGACTCCCACTCTCTCACTGTTTGTCCCTGTTCTGCTCTCGTACTCTCCATCCCAACTGCAGGATGGGAACCCCACAGGGAGGTTCATATCTCACGCTTAGAACAGCTTCTTCATGTCTTCCTCATCCTGCATGGGCATCAGAAATTTGTATGTGTATGTAAAGATATACTTATGATAACTGACATGATTTTCAAGATTGCTTTCCAGGCATGGATTTCTGAAGCTCAGCAGGACATTCAGAGGGCTGTAGTCCGTGTCTGCCCAGAAACTCAGAGCCACTATCATGGTCAGCCTCAAAGCTCAGACCCACCAGCCACATAAATACCCCAAACAATCTGCACTCAGCTCCTCTCCACTCCCTACAAACTTGTACTTGCCAGGGCTTGGTTTCTTTAGGTCAAATCCACTTGAACATGACTTTTCACCTCTTCCCTCTCTGCCATCTCACCTCTAAGTCTTGATCGTCAGTCAACAGACACAAGCCCAGGAAGAAAAAACACCATCCTGGGGCTTTGTTCCACAGATATTAAGCACATCCACCTGTTTTTTGTGTAGGCTATAAAGGTTGGGGGAATTGTGCCCTGGATTTCTTAACAGCAATCTCAAACTGACCCTGACTATCAGTGTAAGATACAGCCTGAACATTTCCAGCCAGTGCTGGTTAGAATTTGCCAGTTAATTCTTTTTAACAGATGATTTGATCCTATTTTTCTTGTCTTTAGATCATACAGAATGCTATGGATAAGCTAAAGATTCTGTGACTTTCTCCTGCTTAAACAGATGTGAACTCTAAAGCTTAATTTAAGCTTTATGTGGAAAACTCATCTTTAATTGTGACAATGGAACTTTTGAAGCAAGTTCTCATAAATGGATTTATGCTACTAATTCAGCCCTTTCTAGTTTGATCTGCTTATTTTAACTTGTTCCTTGTTCTCTCCATCTTCTACTGTTATAATTCACAACCAATTTCCCTTGTTAACATAAACTGTCATTTTGCAGATCAATTGCCATAAAGTTGAATGTCTGAAACAAAGAGATCTCTTAAGCATAATTTCTTGCATTTAACCCAAATAATACATTTTCTACCTACTTGTTTTTTAATGCATGGGTCACATTCTGACCAAGGGCCAAAGTCTCCAAGCTGACAGTTGATAGGACATGTTTGCTGGTTACATGCACGAGATTCCTGCTTTGTGCACAGCTGGTCACAGAAGTTTTGGCTATAATATTCATCCATCTTTATTTGCCTAAAAAAATTTAACATGTTATGCTAGGAAGAAATCATAGACAGATCATAGATGTTCTCTAACTGTGGGTGAAGGCTGATAAAATTATTTGAGTCCAATGAAAAAAACTTGAGAGATAATAGGTAGTTGCAGAATGTTGATTAAAAGAAAAATCCAAATATAGCTTAAGTTTACAGAGCAATTCTTTTTGATTCATGTCACTTCAAATGTCCCAGAGAAGAGCTACAGAGAGAGCCAGGTGGAAAAGTAGGGATTTCTCACAAGTTTAGAATATACCACTGAATTGCATCCAATATGGTGCTGATGAATCTTTGTTTGACTTTAACTGTTTTCATAAAATTAATCATACAGGGACAAACTTTCTGTAGGCTTGCCACACTGGAGCTCAGCCCTCCCGTGGCATTGCTCTGCGCTGGGAGAGCTCCTGGAAAGGGACGCTGAGCGCTGGCCCTGTGTGCTCACGCGGACTGGTTGCTCAATGCACGCTGCTGGCAAGGCCATCATAGGACCTGGCTGTTCTCTCCTCACTACACATGTTGACAGATGCAGGTTGGTTTGGAGGCACTGTAATGCTCCATATGCAAAATTGTGTAATTTTTAAGTCTTGCAATTAAAATATAACCTATTCATCAGGTAAACAGTTTCTCAGTATATTATGGAAGCTGGAGCTTCAGACACAGGTCCCCCTCCCCAGAAGTGGTATTTTCTCAGGGAATAAATAGAAACATAGAAGTAGTGAGATAGTTTGGCCTTACCTGTGCCTGGTCTGTGTGCCATAATTGCAGGTTTGTGAACAGGCAGACCACGACCCCCATGGGTAATGTTCACAGTAGCACCCCTGGCTGCTCCCAATCACCAGGCTCAGCAGCATCAGGTGCATTAACATAGTCTTGTCTGTAGTGAAGGTGTCCATCTACCACACATGGACAGGTACCAAAAGCTTAAGAAACTATCATCACAGTTGTGCCTGTATTCTTAGAGACATATCTAATATGCAGAGTCTAAATCTGCTTCACAATACAAAGTTACTAAGCAGTGTACTTAGAAAGGTAATAATGCATGATGCACAATTATCAAAAATTTTGTTGATACTTTAAGTACCAGAAGTCACAATGTCTTTTTTGGCCGCTTACTTATCAGGAGTACTAATCATGATTGCACATTATTTCTATTTAAGACGTTGCTTATAAATCGTTTTGAACATTACAAATAAAAACCTGCTATTGCTCTTCATTGCTTAGAAGTATTCTCAAAAATATTTTCTAAGAATAAGAATAAAAGCATGAGACAGTTCTTCCTATAAACCATGTGAAACAATAAACAAGATTTTAAGAGTAAGCAGTCCCATCTATTACCCTGTAACCAATTCATTTTCACATGCTTAGAAATTTCCTTAGCATGAGTGTTTTGCTGCAGTGAATCCTTCCTTAAGCTTTTTGTTGTTCTTAGTTTTGACTAGCCTGTCTAAATCACAAACCATCACTATTCAAAGCTCATCTGAATTTTCTACCAACAGAAGAAAACAGAACAGCTAGCCTATTTCTCACTCCAGTGGTCAATCAAACTTTATTTGTTGAGGCAGAAGGTTATAGGCAGTCTTTAGGAAGCAATAATGCTTAGTAAACTTGAAAAATGTTTTCCAGACAAACTATTTGCTCTTTGAAAAATGCAGAAGATTTTTGCCCTTCATTGTAAGATTGAATGAACACTAAATTTGATAGGCTGTTAAGAGTAGAACATTATAATTTGGTTTTGCCTCAAAAAAAGAAAACCCAGTAGGAAGTTTTAAAAATAAGTATTTATTTTAACATAATACTCCAGAAGATTTCATTTTGAAAAGTTTGAAATGAAATGTGCAACTGTTTTCTATTTTAGGTTTTTAGCCACATATGCTATTATGATTTTATACCTTGCTGAGAAAAAATGAAACTGTGTCAAGTCAAAACATTGCTTCCTCCTTTAGTAAAGAAAGGCAGTAAGTCTTCACATAGCTGTAGTAGTGAGAACTCAGAACACTTTTTACACAACAATTCATCAATGAACAAACCTTTCAGAGACATTTAAGTATAATCAAACCCAAAATACAGTAAAGCTGAAGACAGAGAAATCAACAGTCTTGCCAATGAACCAAAAGGAGGACAAATATTACATCTTTTTTCCTTACCTGGGTTCCTGGCTCCTCGCACCAACGCTGCTGGCTTAGGACGGAGATGAAGCCCTACAGGACTCCCTAAATTACTGTGTTCATTCCTTCACTCTACTGTACACAGAAAAACTCCGTTTATTCTCACCTGTGAGCAAAACTCCAACCAATCAATACATCAGAAGAATATCGACAGCCATATAGATGTAAGTACATGAAAGATTAATTCAAACTTGTAAAGAAAAAAAACCCACAAAATACTTCCCCATATGTCTTGTAACCTGTGTGCATTGAAGCCAACTAAAGAGCTTCTTTATTAACTTGCTGTAAGACTGTTAGCTGCAAAGTCAGTCAACTTTGCACACTGGTGTGACCTTGGTGTGGTTTGCTGTAGTCTCTTAAATGAAAGGTTGGAGGTTTTGTTTAATTTGGTTATCTGTTAATGAAGGCAGATTTGGTCTGGTGACAGAAATGGTCAGAACAAAACGGCCTCTTCACCAGTGTCCCCAGAGAGACATGTTCTAGAGAATTGTGGAGGAACAGTTCTTTGTACAAATGCAGCTGCCTAACATGAGCTGAGAGGAATAAAAATACCTTTTCATCAGGTCATAATGGCTTGATGCACAACAAGTCTCCTTGTGCTGCCCGATAGAGCTGCACAACCTCTCTGCTCTCAGTTTGAAGGTAACAGAGTGAGAATACGGTAAGATGGTACATGCTCATAAATCATTACTGCTTTCACTAGGAAACATGAGACAGAGTCCAGGCAAGGGCAAAGTACCCGTCTGCTGCTGCACTCTCTTTGCAAAAGCGGGGCTGCCAGAGAAAGCAAAACTCCAAAGACATTTGAGTGATTTACAGCTCTCTGCCTTTTGCCCTCCGTGGTGAGCTCTGGGCACACAGTGACGCTGGGGAAGTGCAGCCAGCAGACGAGAGCTGCTGAGTGCCTCTGCCCTGCAACACAGGCACCACCCCAAGAATGAGGTGCCAGCAGGATTTAAAATGGAAAGCAAGAGAATACACGCGTGCAGAACAGACGCAGCAATGACAAGCCCAAACCAAGGAAGTAGTTTGCACTAAAAAATTGATTATTTGTAAGTCTGGAACAGAACCCAAAACCTCCCAAACACTTGACATGCGTCCCACCCAGAGGGCAATGCTGCTTTGAATCCCCCTTCACACCAGCAGACTGGCAGAAACATGACAGGATGTCAGAGTCTTCAGAACATATTTCCCAATTTGTTGGGACCCAAGGTCATATATATCCTTGAAAAAGAAAAACAACTCAGAGCTTCCTGCATAGCTTCATTTTCCAGCTGCTTTTGTAGTTTTGGTGGGCGGTTTTCTGGTTTTTGTGTTTGGGTTTTTTTTTTTTAATTCTGGGTTTGACCAAGGAAGTGTTGTAACACAACTTGAGGACAGTTAGCGAGCTGATGTTCTGCCAGATCCTTGTTACATTGTGTAAATTTGTTATAAGAAATCGAAATAGTCATCACTCTGGCTCCATGATTGCTGCTGGGTGGGATTTGTAAAGTTATGTGAAAAACACTGGCTTCTACTTTTCAGAGAGCATCTCCTAACCCTTAGCACTTCCAGCTCACTGAGGGCAACCCCTCGAGCCCCAGTGGGACCCCAAGCAGGAGATGCCTGGCTTCTCTCAGACTTGTAGAAACAAACCACAGCTGTGAGCTGCAAGTCAGTGTTTATAGTAGTGTAATGCAGATGGCTAAAAGCTTCTAGCTGAGAAACTACTTTTATGCTTTTACCTAACAGGAAAACAAGGAGTTGCTAAACCAGTTTATAAATTTTAAAATTATTACAAGGAAAGGGCACTTCACACAGTCTACAAGCAGTCTGTGCCATTCATAACCAGAGAACAAACTAGCAGACAAGTGCCACAGTTTGCATTAACAGAAATGTTAGGTGGAGACTGGCACTGGTAGACTTCACACCAAAGTCAGGGCTTGAGGACAGCGTGAGAACATCCATGTTGAATCCCTAGATGGGAGTTCATGTGAACTTAACTCGGTTGCCCAAAGCTGGTGGCCACAGTAGCAAAGAGCACTGCTTGGGCTAACTCACATTTTAGCAAAGCTGCATGCAACTGCTGATGTGCCTCAGGAGGTTGTCAGCTCATCTGCAAGCAGGTGAGTTGATGAGAGGAATGAAGGATCTGGACCAGAACAACAAAGCTGGCAGTCACGTAACCAAAGTGACTAGAGAAAGAAACTTTTCCCAAGTGTGGCAGCTCACCTTGTGACACTGCGGGACTGCTCTCCATATATATTCCTCAGTTCCTCACAGGCTTTGTCTATAGGATATCCTCAGAGCAATCTCACTCTCTTCGCTCCTGGCTGGAGATCAACACTTGCATATGTGCATCCTTCCCTTATATCATAGGATGTGTTAGGGCATTTGAACAGCAGGCAACACCCTAGTGCTGACACTCCACTTCTTGTTCACTTTCTGTCCTCACAGTCAGCCACTAGCAAGGTTCCCTCATGACCTTGTAAAAGTATGAGAAATCAAATAAGTCTGCTTAGAGAAACAAGCACTTAGAAATTTCGTTGGCAATATGGCAAGTGATGGCTCATGCAAATAAGGGTGCCTTCTAGGACTGATTTTCACATGGAAAAGCATCAGCACCAAAAGATGCTCTTCCTCTGGACTGCAGTCCTGCAGGCTTTCACACCCATATGATGCTGTGCCTTACTAAGTCTCTGGTCTCAAGCTCTGGTGCAGTATTCCCCAAAGACCAAAGCACTATCACTGGAATCAAACTGGGAGCAGAGTATAGATGCATGCCATTTTACAACACTCAGACTTTGGGACTGTCTATGCACATATCCATGGCCTCAATTTCATTATTTCTAGAAGAAATATGTCTTGAGCAAAACAAACATAACATCTCATCATCTCTGCTGCAATGTGTTTATAAAAGATCATTTTTCAAAGAACGGGGAAATGTTATCTCAAAGGGAGCGGAGAAATCCAGCGACTATTCTGCCTGAGATTGTAGCATTTCTAGCTGGATTTCACAAGGTCACGCCTCATCTGTTTCATCCTATATCTAATTCCTCTTACTCAGAAAAACCATATTATCCTCCCATGTCAACCTCTAACTGCTCTAGAGAGAAGCCTATGTTCTCACCCCAAAGCTCTGCTCAAGGGAGAAACTCCAGAACTGTAAAGGGGAAAGAGCAGAAGGAGGGAAGCAAACACCACAACAATCTCTGAGAGGTAAGCAAAGCAGAAGTCAAACAGCTCTCAATTTAAGTGACATGTCCTGGTGCTTTCCAGATTCCCTAGATGCCTAGACAGGAAAAACCTTCCATCCTGGCCCATAAAATTGAGAACTGTGGACTGTTACCACCTACCTCCAGTTCTTTGGTTGATGAATAGCAAGAGTTTACTGAACTGCACCCCTTATCTCATACAAATCTTGCAGACATGGATTCAGCTGTCTGCTCTTTGACAAAATCTGGATTTTTAAGAGCATAAACTGATACTATTCACTAGACAATTTTTCCCCCTCAAAATCTTCCTGAAAACAAAGTACAAGAGAAATCTTTCATCCCTATGTGGCAGATTAAAATTTAATATCAGGATGGACTGGGAGAAAAATACACTTGGAACTTAATTCAATAATTCAGTGAGGTATTTTTCCTCCTCTTTAAAATTTTATCACCCGATATGCCCCCCATGAGAAGGGATATTGAAACAAAAAAAAAAATTGAAGGCACCTTTGAGCACAAAAGGCCATCTGAATGGCTTCAATACTGAGCTGTTTTGACATGTTCTGTGGCAATAAGAAAAGTGAACCATAAAATATCTTATTTACCCTGTCTATCACTGGGCCATCTGATGACAGGGGTGGCACTGCCCCCAGCATGGCACGGCAGCGGCGGGCAGTTTTGCCTGCAGCCAGGCGCCCACTGCTTGTGCTCTGCTTCACGGGGAAACCCATGCTGCTGCCTCCTCCCTGGCTGCCACCGCTGATCTGAAGGAGGTGTGGGATTGAAGAGCAGAGGCAAAGGCTTTGAGAAGAGAGGTTGTATCAGCACAGAGGATGCTGTGAAACAGCAGCACGTGTGGAGAAAAACAATTTCTCTTCAAGGATTCTGTTGGCGGATTCAGACTTTATGCTGCAGGATCTGAAAGTGCTGAATTGCAACAGCCCTCTCGGGTTTCTTTGTTGAATGAACAGTCAGGATTCCCTCTGTTACACAAAATTTGCTGCACCTTGACTTTTACTAACAAGTTGGAAGTATTTGGTGCATCAGTAGTAACCCAGGACTCAGGACTTCACTGTGGTGGGGGTCAGTACCAAAGTCCCTCTGGGGCAGCAGCAAGCAAAACCAGCTACTGCTTCTGAAAACATTGTTAGGTGGCTTTGGTCTGGATCAGGCACAGTTCATGGTGTTTAGATGTGTAAAGCACATTTATTGCTTGTATCACCAGGAAGACCCAGCACGAGCCTTGTTTGCTGAGCCTCAGCCCTGTTGTTGAACCCCATGGTAATGGCTGGGCTGGAGCCAAGGAGGGAAACCCCAGCTCAGAACCTACCTTCGTTTCCATGCTTTCAGGCTACTGTTTTGTCTTTTCTTCATCCCACAGATCACCTGGAAATTAAAGTAAGACTTTTCACCTTTAAAGGCCACATTTCATCCCCATTAATACCCAGTAACTGCTCTGACGGACTGAAACGCAACCATGGGATTACCCAAGCACAAACACAGTGCAGGCACATTCCCCCAAAGCAGCAAAAGCACCCCTTCTGCCAGGGGCTGGAATGCTTAAAAGTGGGCTTTATCTACCACACAGTGGAAAAACAAAATTCTGGGGAAACTACATCCCAGTTTCCATGCTTGTAAGGCACCTTACCAGCAGAGTAGAGTACAGGGAACCAACCAAAAACATTGCATACAGGCATTCACTTAGCCACCTCACCTCCTCATGGAGGGTGGATGGAAACTCAGACAGCCTTTACACAACACCCTGCTTGCCAAACCAGCCACCAAGGGAGGAGGAAGCAGCATCTGAATGAAGAGAGTCTGAGGTGGTCTATCTCAGAAGAGAGTCATAGAATTATAGAACCATAGACTCATAGAATGGTTTGGGTTGGAAAAGACCTCTAAGATCATCTAGTTCCAACCCCCCTGCCATGGGCAGGGACACCCTCCACTAGACCAGGTTGCCCAAAGCACTGGTTATCACACCTTCTCCATTGCATGAGCTGCAACACAGAGCACCAGGATCCCTCCCGCACCACAGCAAGGAGCCTGCAGCAGACACTGCTGCAAGGTTTATGGGGAAGGAAGGGGCTCAGGAAGCATCAGGTGCTAGCTGGTGATTTGGGTACACAGCTGGAAGGAGGATGAATGAGCTTGACCCACACCTTGTGTTAGCCTAGGTGAACGTGACCTTACCTTATAACACTTTTTCAGAATAAATAAAAGCTGTCATTAAGTAGCTACCATTCAAGCTGCTTGTATGTTGAGGAATTTGCATCTAAAGCACACCTACTATATGAAACAACTGATTCATTTAACTATTTTGTTTCCCAGTTAATATTTCACAAGTACTAATGACGTGGTATGATTAGTGACCAGTAAAACATACTTTGATTATTATTTATATGAGAACAATTGAAATGTTTGTCAAAACTTTAATGGAAATCGCCTTTTTAACATTTTTCATAGAAAATACCTACTTCTCCCTAATTTTTTTTAAATGTGAAAACTTGCACTTTACGATGACTGACCTTTTTAAAAGAGGATGGGCTCCCCCCCCCCTTTTTTTTTCTCATCAAGAAAAAGCAGAAATTTTCACTTGAAAAATGGTTGAAATTAATTTGAAAAATATGGACATATTTTTCCATTGCCTTGCAATATTTCCCCCACAGTTCTCTCTGCTAGATAGATCTAATCTGTGGTATGCCCAGAAAAACCTGAATCAGACATGTACACAGCCCCCTTCCTACAACCCTATGAATGCTTAAATCACGGTGGTGGAGATTGATGAGAAAAAATAACAGAGTGGGATTTCCTCAGTACAGCTATTGCTCGTTTTTTTATGCATTCAGATCAAATAGACTGAAAATAAACCTGTGAGAACATTGAGAAAAAAAATATCCCCTAAAAGATGTACCAGGAGAGGTCTCTTCTTGCCTTGAAGGGGTTGGAACTCAGCTGGAAGTGCCAAAACTGAAACCCATTAGCCTCTTCTGATGCTAGAAATGTGCCTCTTCCCCATGCTGGCTGCAGTAGTCAGCTGCCAGTGCTGGGGCTCCCTGCTCTGGGGCCAGGCAGTCCGTAACGCTGCTTTTCCCTCCCGTGGTCAGAAACCTATCTACATCCCCTGACGCCTGTCCTTGGGGAGAACAGCATTTTCTGTTTGTGGTATCCTATTTTATGTGCAGAGTAGGCACCTCAGGACAGATTAAGCCAGTGCGTACAGGCAGCATCTTGGGGGAGTCCCGTGCTACCACCCCTGCACAGGCTGCCTGGACCAATCTATAATTTATATACTGTATAATTTAATATATTATATATTAAAATAATCAATATGTTAATATGTAATAAATTATATTAAAAGTATAATTTATAATACACTTTTTGAAAATATTTCTGATTTCTATAAGCACACAATTTACTGGGGCAGATTGTGGAGGACAAGTCAAAGAGGGGCTCGTGTCACAGCAAATAACGCAAGTTAGAAAACAAGGCTGTGTGGTTTTTATCACCCAGGAAGAGCTGTAAGGGACAAATTTCCCCCATAAAATCCAAAGGAGATACATGGCTTCCATCTTTGCAGAAGTAAGTGGGTTTTGCTCCATCAAGGCTTTTAAGGACCACACAGATTACCACAGGAGACCCCAGCCAGTGGAGGGATGAATGCTAGAGAAGGACAGAAGGTTTTCAGTCCCACCCTCTTGTTCTGCTTCATCAACCAGGCATCAAGGGCCTGGCCCACGGTTCATGGCCGGGCCATGGGCGCTGCTGCAGGTGAGATGGCACCACTGCTTTGTCCTACACCAGTCATCTATCATGGGGCAATGTGACACCACGATCTCCCCATTTGCAGTCACCTCCGAAATTACTCCTAGTCAGGGTTTAAGTCATTGAGCAAATTCACTGTCTCTTGGCATCCATAGGCCCTGGAGCACTGGAGTGTGAGATGGACGCTGAGGTCTGAGGCAGCAAGTAGGGCTGGAGATCCTTGAAACATCACCCAGCAAGTCATGCTGGAAGCTGCGTCTGTGTTTAGTTCTTCTATGAGAAATGGTCATACTTCTGGAGTGCTAGCCAACAGGAGGGACAACAGAGCTGTGAGGCATTTGTACCCCATAGCTGAGCAGGTATTCTAATCAAAAGACAGGAGAAAAAAACTGTCATTTCATGTAACAAATAAGTTAGTTGTATCAGTGCTTGATGCAGATTGCAGTACCACGAGTACCTATGAGCACGCATACCTAGAGTTGAGGAGACAGTGGCTTGTACCATAGCTGATTTCCCTGAAATTTACCAGGGCAACTGCTGTCCATTTTCAGTGAGAGAGTTGGGGTGCACATTGCCTGCCTATGGCCTTTGGAAACTCCTGGGAAACCAACTCTCAAAAGCTGACCCAAGTCATGGAAAATACATGGGGAAAAGGCTCTGTTCCAGGCCACTGTAAATACACTTTGCAGCTGCAGGAGACATCTGGTGTACTGGGCTTTCTTGCATCAGGAGGGAAGGTCTAGTAATGTGCACACATAAGGCAAACACTAGAAATTCAAATTTTCCTTTAGAGGTTCCACAGACTGATTTCAATTTGCTTCCAGCCATTTTGCTGGTAGGTCTCAACTTCCTGAAAGAGATAACCTGGTGATGAAAATGCTGAAGTTAGGAAGATAAGATCCTGCCTGATAGAAAAAATGAATAGAAAAGGCTTCAAAAGGAACAATGTGAAGCAATAAGGATCTCTGATAAACAACGGAATTTACTATCAAAAAAGTTTGATGATCATCAATCAAAGCACCTGGTAATCACCTTATTTGATTAAACTAGCACCCAAAAGCCATCCCACAGGGAAGAGATGAAGGGAACTGGGTGCGTCCCTAATTACCACTCCTGTTCCAGCCTCCCAGTCCCTGCTCAGACTCACTGCCTCTGTGCATAAAGAGATGATCCTCTGACTCCACTGTTTTCTCTCAGGCTTTCCGAAGTCTTGGGACAATTCCCTTTCTCAGTAGAATCTAAACCATCACAGTCAGCATTGTCCTTACCAGACTGGGATTAGTGGTAGTTTCCCTGGGGCAGAAGCATCCCACTGCCCCTGTATATGTGGTGCAATACAGCCATAGCTACCTCAGCCAACATTATTGTGTTGGGCTTGAGTTTTTGAGAGTGGTGTAATTTAAAAGGTATATAAATATCTCACATACTTTTTTATATATATATATATATATAACATACACTTTTTTAAAACATATCAGATCTGGATATATAGATTGTACGAACTTCTCCTTTTATTCTTTCATTTGCCTCTGTAGACATAAATCCTAGTGTGTGCTGGGGAAACCCAAAGGCTTTAGGAGGTTCATGCTGGAGGAGGTTGACACAATGAGGATTTACCAGTGCAAATCCAGTCTGCAATGCTTTGTCCATCAGCTCAGGCTCAGAGTAATTCTTGTACCATGGCTGGCAGTGGATGAGGGCAGAAGACACTTTTTTTGGCATAACTGCCATTGCTCAGGGGCAGCATGGTTATGCTTGTCTCCTGCTGCGCTAGGTACCTGTGGCACTTGGCTGTGCACAGTCATTTTGCAGACAAGAGTAGGCTCATGGTTTTGGGGTTTCCTCATCTCTCAGATATGTTTCAAGCTGGTAACGTTCCGCCCAAAAGAAAGGCATGGGTTGATGACAGTTTGGCATTCACCAAAGTCCTTTTGGCCAAGGCTTTGGCCCTAGATTAGCACATTTATGGGGCGGGGGGAGGAGCTATGGAACCCAGCGTGGCAGTGACCACCCTACTGGGAACTGCACCACTTGCTGCTGGAAATGAACCCTGGGAATGGTTTTGAGAGCAGAAATACATATATGTGTGCCTTCCTGACTGCACTGGTGTGTGGCTTTTCGTCTGATACAGAATGAGAAAATAAACAAGAGTGGCATATCTTGTCTTATTTAGGAAAGTTTATGTAGCACGTTAATGCTAAGGACAGAAATGAACAAAGCCTAGGAAGGAAAAGGATTTTCTTCAATGCTGTGTACATTTTGCACATCATAAAGGCCCTGTGCTGCATGAAAGCACAGTCCTGCAAGCACTGATATGTGTGAATGACTTTATATCCCCAAACAGGCTTTCTGAGGGACTTAAATTTAAAGCAATTAAGATATTGAATTGCACAAGCATTAGCAAAATTCCTGCGGCTTTACTGCAGGCAAACTTCACCACTAGGGAGCACCAACAGACAAAGATTTTTAGAGCTTTTCTGTATTCTGTATATAAAATATAGAATGCATTTAACACTGACACAATAAATATTTAAAATTACATTTTTTTTAAACTGCCCACTGAGAAACTAGATGAATCAGGAGTAATGGGGCAAAAGATTTCAATTTATTTGATCACTAGGCAAGGTCTGTAAATTGATACCAATCGAGAGCTCTGCTGATTCTTCTTTGCAACTTGTGGATATTTTTCCCCGAGTTTCTGTATGATTGGTAACTTTATCACAATAAAAAATGACAGATACCAGGAGTATACTAAAGGAGTCTTTCTCCACCAGATATGAACCTTCTAGGTCAAATCCAAAGTACATTACAGAGCCAAGAGAACAAGCAGCATGTTTTTTTTCTGTGGCAAATGAGGATCAGAGGCTCCTGACTGTGTTTCACAGTGACTCAGAGGCAAACGAAGAAAATTCAGAGCTGTAGCTCAAATCCCATTCTACACAGCAGAACTGACTGACCAGAGATGTTTGCTAACAGCTCACCCCGTAAAACTTCAATTCCTCTTCCTCTTGCCTGAAGCAGAACTATATGTCCTCCTTACCCTCTCTTTCTGTCTGAGTTGGACACATAACATCAGCATTGCTGTCACATCTGTGCAGAGTAGGATGACATTAAGGATGGTGTCAGACTGCACTGTGAAACTCTCTGGCCGTTCTGGTCTTAGCTGTGCACCCCGTTGGCCAGGTTCCACAGGGGTGTTCAGCAGCCTCAGGACATTGGAATGAAAGCAAGGCTTAACTCAACACAACCCCGACTCCTAAATGGCTTTGTGGATACAGACCAACAGGTATACTAAACTGATCATTAATGTAAGATTTCACATCTCATCTTCTGCTTCTAACAGTAGAAGATGCAATTAGCCTTGATTATTCAGCAACTTAAGTGCCACCCAAATTGCAGCTCTTAGCAGTCTTTATTTTCCCCAACAACCAGGACGTGCACTTATGACAGTGTCAGTTTGGAAAGCAGCCCTCACATACACCAATTCCCACAAAACAGAGGAGGTTTCACTGGAGACTAGTCTTTAGCCAGTGCTCACAGGGGCTCTCCTCCATGGCTGGAGCCTTGACTGCAAGAAAATTCTCCAAGAAACATGCATGTGCCGTAGCTGTCAAAAGACACGATTAAAATGTCTACACACTGTTCTGATGCAGTGGATGAAGCACACTGAGCACTCTTATGACAACCCTTTTGATTATTGTATGGCATCTAAACTATTCATTCATCTAGCCTGCTGTGGTATCCTGGTTCCAGTTGTATTAAGGCTCCTCCATTCCCCAATGGCTTGTTATTTCATATCTTGTTCTTCCCAATAGTCATATCACTATAGTGGATATGCTCTAAATATCAAGAGAAGGTGTAATTGAATTTGGTAGGAAAGCTCCTTTTCACTTGTGCATTGCAATAATATTTAAGGTGACAGTCCTGACCATGCACAAGGGGATGGCTTCTGCACCATGGTGCTGCTGGGCCAGGCAGGGACACTGATCCCCAGCTGGGGACTCAGTTCAATTGGGAACTGTGTGTTTGAGGGCAATGGGGATGGGGGTAGAAGTGGGGGAGCTGAGAGGAAATTGCACTGAGAACAGCAGGTACATGCTATGTACAACTCCCTGTGTAAGTTATGGGTCTGATGCTTGGGGAATTTGTTGGTGATTACACTGTGAGAGTGACTGATGTTTTTGCAATGCCACAGTCGGGAATGGGTGTCAGTGTGGGAGCACTATTTCATATATATCAAATATTCATATCAAATATTCCTTTATTTCAAGGAAAAATATTGGATATGCTGAAACAGACTGGATTTTTTTTGTTATTGTGTTCAGCTCTGAGGCTGCAAACGTAAGAAGGACATGGACCTGTTGGACAAGTCCAGAGGAAGGCCACAAAGATGTTCAGAGGGCTGGAGCACTTCTGCTATGAGGACAGGCTGAAAGAGTTGAGGTTGTTCAGCCTGGAGAAGAGAAGGCTCCTTAGAGCAGCCTTTCAGTACCTAAAGGTGATTTATAAGGAAGCTGGGGACAGAATTTTAAGTAGAGCCTGTACGAATAGGACAAGAGGTAATGGTTTTAAACTAAAAGAGGGTAGATTCAGAGTAGAAATCAGGAAGATATTTTCTGTGATGAACCTACAAGAAAGCTGGAGAAAGACTGTTTACAAGGGCATGTAGTGATGGGTAATGGCCTGAAGCTGAAGAGGGGAGATTTAGATTAGATATAGGGAAGAAATTCTTTGCTATGAGGCTGGTGAGACAAGTTGCCCAGAGGAGCTGTGGATGCCCCCTCCCTGGAAGTGTTCAAGGCCAGGCTGGATGGGGCTTTGGGCAACCTGGTCTAGTGGAGGGTGTCCCTGGCCATGGCAGGGGGGTTGGAACTAGATGATCTTTGAGGTCCCTTCCAACACAAATCATTCTGTTATTCTACGATATTTCTATGCAGACCTAAAAATCAAACAATGGCTCTTGTCAGCTGAGATGCAAATGGTCAACATCAGTGCTCATGAAAACTGTCAGTCTAGAAAGATTTTCCTTTGGCTGGCTGGTACATATATAACATTCATTACAGGGCAATGCTGACTACTACAGAGCTGAAGATCAGCCTCAGCTTTGCACAGAGCCTTGCTGTATCTGACAGGACTGCTTGCCCTGCAAGGTCCCAGAGCCAGCAAACCCAGCTTCAGCAAACCATGGAGTGAACTGCAAGGTGTACGTGCAGGCTAGCTTACCTCTGCTTGTTTGGACTCGTGTCCTGAAATATCCATGTATGCACTAACACACCTGCTTGCAGTGAAGCTAAGCATCAGCTACCAGCATCTGCTAACAGTCAGCCTTCTCCAAATGAAGTGTTGGATGAATCCTGTTGCATCTTTCCAAGGACATGGACTCCCTTATGCCTGCAATCATCCCTGAGGGAAGCAGGGGATGGGGTCAACACCTCCCTGCCAAAGCCTTTGGCTCGCCCAGGCCACCTCGTGCCCCCGTCTCTGCAGCAGCAGCAGCAGCAGCAGCAGCAGCAGCAGTAGCAGCAGCTGGCCCTGCAGGCAAGCAGTGCTCGGAGACAGCAGCTGCAGCAGGACGGTGCTGTTTGCCCAGGCTCCAGCACTGCTGAGCCTGCATCTCGGGAAAGGCATAGAAGAAAGCGAGGCAGCCCTGACCTGGTGCTACTGAACTTGATCACGACTGCATTGCTATAAAACAGTTTCAACACCATTCAGCTCAGCTAAGATATTTTTATTTCATGCTAGTGTGAGTGGGAAATGTTGAACTTTAATGTGCGTGCAGTGATTGACAGGCTTATGAGGTGATCTGAAGATATTCAACTATCTATATAAGACAGCTTTTAAAACTAAGCTTATAGTAGTCAATCTTTCTTTAGAGAGTTAATGAGTTTAACGATCTCCCCAGTAGGCCAATGCTCACTTTACAAAAATAAACCCAGAGGACAGAGAGTGGATTCAGGTAGGTTTCAGCCCCTTAAGCCAGCCCCACTGAAGACAAAGGATGATTTATGCTGTGCTTGTTCTGCAGATAGACAGGAGACCCAAAGCACTTCTGTAATTATGCATGTGCCCTCCTCTGGAAGCAGTGGCTATTTTCATACCACAGCCCAATAAAGGAAATGTGAGAGGTATCTGTGCTTTGTTTATAGCTCCATTAGCCTTTCTTGAACTGTAAATTACTTGGCAGTGGCTGAGACAAAAGGGAAAGACAGGGCTGGATGCCAAAGGAAAAGTTTGAAGTTCACAGTTAATTCAAGTCTTTCAGATTTTACTGCCTAAAATTATAGTCCCTTCAAATAGTTACTCCATAATTATAAAACTCATTAGTGCAAATCGACACATTTAGTAGATGTTTAATTGTAGAACAGACTACAGTAAAATATATTTTTATGTATAAGTGATTTATAAAATTTCAGCTATGACCATTTTCCATGGCAGTCTTCACCCTCGTCTCCTTCTTATTCTTCATCAAGCACTAACTAGAAAAGAGAATAGACAAATGGGTTTAGGGTCTGCCTAGCACACTTGGAATTTTCAGTGAGGGGAGTTAGGAACAATAAATTGTACTTTTCTCCCATTTCCAGCCCCTTGGTTGAACCACAATGACAACCCTAGGAGAACATAAAGGCGCAGCCTGTGAGGGCCAGCAGCAGGAAGCATAGTGCCATAATGGCATCTGGAGCATTATCAGTAGCACAGTTGTGAGTAATTACATTAATTGTCTTTAATTACACTCTGTGACCTGAAAGAGGCTGCTTCCAAGAAACATGACACACTACCAATCACAATGGATTTAGAAAGTGACTTGAACAAATATATGGTTAGATCTTTCTAAGCAGAGCCACAACTGGAATGACAGATGTGTTCATGCATATTTGTGTGCTTGTTTTACAGGTCACCCACAACAGAAGTAGAGGAGCAAGCAGCAGGTCCTTCTTCACATAGGAAACCATATACAAAGTATTCCCAGAAAAAAGGCAAGTCTGGAAATGGTGCTTTGCTTTCCTTTCCCTGGGACTCTACATCACCTCTATTAGGCCATTAGTGACCCTACCTGTATAGAAAGGCTTTAGAGGCAGCCGGTTACACCACAGTTTCTGCTGGATGGTAACATCTTTGCCATGGGCACGATGAGATCTGTAAATTACCACAGCTTTTGACACATCCTGAAAGGAATTTTGCCTCAAATGCAGCTCTGTCTCCTTTTTAGTTACAGTTCTGCAAACATGAGTAAACATTTACATGCATGCATTTTTGTGGTGAGGCAATTCTGTCCAAAGCTGGACAGAATTTACTGACAAAACCCAAAAGTCAATGGAGAAGTTGCATTAGAAAGGCATGCTCTCAGCTCTCCACCCAAGCCTTGGGATGGACCTAAACTCACGGTCCAGCACCCTGGCAGCAGAGACGGGAGCTGTGGTTTTAGATTTATCTAATGATGCTTTGCAGGTGCACATATGCCTCCATGGTAGGCAGGCTCCTGGGATGGCTCTGCTGAAAGAGCCAAGATGACTGTTTTTCTGTCACTCCCCATGTCCTACAGTGGGATGGAGTTGGTGGTGTTTCCATGCCATCTTTACATTGCTCACCTGCAATTATGGGATCTGTGCTCTTCTCCATGACTCAGAATGTTTTATTCATTATCCATTTATGGTAAGACACAGCACAGCGGACTCTGATAATACTGACACTCCTTTGCATGCTAATGGCTAGGTTTTTAGCTTTAGGTCTCTAATTCTCATGCCTTCCACTGACATTTCTGTGTCTGAAGGAGAGTTGCATGCCAAACTTGCTGCATGTACATTTACCTCCTTGTGACCTGTATGCAGAGGGCAGGTGGCTGTGGAAACTTACGGTGCGTGCCTCTGTATCCAAGGATAACTGTGTGTGCATGACTCCCTGAACATCTGTATGAAGATGGGAGAAAAATGGCATGCTATGTCACCTGGCCCAGGCAGTCATTTTGCCAGACACTCTCCTTCTCACCCTTCCTAGTGAGCTCCTTCCAAGTGTGTGTGAAACTCTCAGGCTGATCCAACTCCCAGCTCAGCCACATCTGGCAGCCTTAATCTCCTGAGCTGCACTATAAATCTTTGCATATCCAGGACAATAAAGGGGGATCTTCATTATGCCTACATGATCTATTCATGCTGCTAAGTCCTCTGTAGAAGACATGGGCAGAAACCCACACAGCTAGACTGGTGAGAAGGGAAAACCTACTCCTTCCTTGATCCCTGCTGTGGATGTTCATGCAGGCTGTCCCTTCACCTGTCCCAGGTGTCAGTAGGTCCCCAGTGACTCATTTTTGAGTTTATGATCTTCAGCCTTACTTGTATTAACACATATTCAAGAATTGGATCCAGTAGGTCATACTGTGATTTTGTTGTTGTAAGTCTACCTGTCACACAGCCCCTAGTTTTACATTTTTTTGGAATGGTCTTAAAGATGTATTATAGAAAGCATATGTGCATACTTACCTGTCAAGGAACTTGATGGTTACATGTAATGGTCAACAAATACAACAATCAACTGACAGCTCTACCAGAGTCCATATAATTCTTCTGACTTCCTGCTTTGCAAGCAGAAGGTGAATAAAAGAACTTCAAATTCCTTAAGCCACCATTTACAAGTAACTGAGATTTTGGCTTTCCAATAGGTTTTAAAAACAACAAAATCCCTCTGGAAACCAGCAGTGAGTCTCTGACTTCTTCAACTGTCCTTGAAAGTCCCAGCCTAAGATCTTGCTCCTGTTCCCATTGAAGTAATTAAATTAATGAAATTCAAGATAGGGCAGCAGAGGGAAGTGTAGTTCAGACAACCAAACAAAAGGTTAGGAACTAGAAATTACTAGTCCCATGCCTTTTTTCTATGGATTATGCTGAATCATTTACTTTTCTTGCTTTTTCCTCATCTATTTTCAGACTCAGGGGCTTATTCACCTATATAAAAAAAGATTCATTCACCTCAAAATCCACTACACAATATTCAAGTCATTAATTTTTTTTTTGATAAAAACACTGACAACCAGCTCTGCTTCTCATCACACATTGCAGCACAGCCAAGCACAGCCTGGACACCCCTCTCTGCTCCCAGTCAGCTGCACAAACTCACAGTAGAGAGAGCAGATAGTGATGTGCAGAAGGGGGATGGTGCCAGAAGGGTTTTTCTTCTGTGCTTGTGAGCCACAAGCATGCAGGATGCAAGGAGGCTGCTGACGAAGGAAGCTGGTAAAGATGCAAGCCCACACTGCCCTCTGGGATTTAACGCCACAGTTGAAGGAAGAAAGTTTCATGACTAGCATATCACACTTGGGCCGATGGTGCACCAACATTGATAACTGTAGGCATTTTGAGGCTTGCTTTCTCACTCACATTTTCTCCACTAAATCCTCCTATTCTCAGTGCTTGGGCACAAACAACCCTGGCTCCCAACTTCTGTAGATGTTCCCAGTACACAACCACCCCAGCTGTGACACTCATCTTTGCTTGTCCAGGTTACAGTACAGCAATGACCTGCTGCCACTGTCCTTCACTAGTCATGTTCCATCCATCCCTCCTTCCCTCCCTCCCTCCTTCCCTCCACTCACCCACCCTGTTTGCACAGAGTCTTGGCAGCACTCTAGGCTGCACTGGTTATGGTTTCTCCTCCACAGGCTGCTCCAGACTGCCATCATATCCCTCTCCACTGAGGCATCACAAGCTGCTTCACAGTCAGGGGTATGTATGCCTTTGGGTGACTATGAAAAGGATATTCCAAGATGATGAATTTGGCTATACAATTTTCGATTTTGACATTTGAAATCAGTCCTGGTGAAAGAATTTGGAACGAGTTAAACACTTAGTGCAGCATCAGCGTATTGTAATTGCCAGACCTACTGTACATTACATGAACATTTGCTTAACAGCACCTTTGCCCTGTAAAGATACTCATAATGAGAGGTTTTCCAGCACTGCTAATAATGGCGGACCTTGTGAAGAAAGCTGACTGTACCAGTGCAGTGATTTAGCCCAAGGGAACCTGTAGAAACAAATTAAGCAACATATATCAGACATCTGCCTTTTTTCTTCTCCTATTCACCCCAGCCAAGAAGGTCATGCAAAATATCTTTCATTTCATTAAAGGCAATTTAAGTCATTAATGTCCAGCTGACACTGTAGTGTTAATTCTGCTCTGGAGAGGTGAGAAAGCAGCCAGTGACCTGAATTTTTTAAGCTGCATGGTGCAATTACAATGCTACAGCCATGATGAGCTCCATCGCTAGGTATAGACAGGCTATTGCTTCAGATAAAAATTTTCAGAAAAGGTCAAATTTAAAAGCAAGGTCATAAGCTAAGCATTGGGAAGAACAGTAAAGGACTCTTAAATTATACAATTCGTTTGACATTTTGTGATCATAGTGGCTGGAGCTTGTTTTAATTTAAAAAAAAGTTAAGAGCAAGTCAGGTGAGAAGCTTCTCTTAGTCTTAGAAATGTCAGAGAGACTCAATGAGTGCAACAGAAGGAGAGTTCGCAGAGCAGGGATTAATGCAGTAACTAGAGCTGAAAGTCTGGAGAAGAAGAAGGTGATAGCAAAGAGGATGATGTTCTGTACGACCAAGACAGTGAAGGAATTTTAATTGTTTTTTAACAAGATACCTAAATAAAAAAATTATGGGTTTGGTATCACCACAATAACTCAGCTTCATTTTTCTTATGAACAACTGAGGTGAGATTCAGCTTCACTGACAGGAATTTGGTTTCATTGTTTTGATGATCATAAAGGTCTTGTGGAAGAATTAGAACAGCTGAGGAAAAGAAGGATCTGTTGCCTAAAAAATAAATAAATAAAAAAAATAAATTACACAGAGTGTGCGCTATCTAAGTAGATGTGATCCAGCTGGTATCTCATAGTAGCTGTGCATAAAGACTTCCCATTTCTAGAATCCTCACAATGTGACTAAAATGAAAGATGGTGTGATCCAGAGGCAGTTTTTAGTGTTACTAAATTAAATAAAGCAACATAGTACTGAAACTATACACAGTGGATTGGTAGGACACATTCAGCTGCAGGCGAAGCAAGAGAACAATGCTGTACGACAGGGAGCTTGTACTGACTGCTCCCCCATGAGAAATCACAACTTATTTAATACAAATATTGCCTCGTGTATATGTGCATGCATGTGTGTTTATTATAGCCAGGCTTACTGTTTTCTGCCTAACAAAAGACAAGAATGCTGAAGAGGTGCTACTAAAACATCGATTTAATTTTTTTAATATCACTTGAAGCCTAATTGCACTAATTGCACTATTCACTTGAGAATTCACAAACATGAGCAATAACTGATCCTTTTCAAGTCCTCAGGGATAACCATGAAAACTGGATCTGTATTAATTAAGTCACAGCAGAACCTTGTTATCTGCATTCAGGTGAGTTATTTGCAGCCACGCCATCATCCTTTGCAAGAGGAAGCAAGCACTGCCATTTAATGCCTTAGTATTCAGTGCTAAATTCAAGGCTAACATGCACTGAGACTGGATCAGTGTTGCAGTAAGAATTACTGTGTTTTATAATTCATGACAATATAACTTTTAGATCACAACACTGCTGAATCAAGCAGCGGAGGCTTACAAAGCAAGTCATGCCACCTTTAACAGTGGCTGGCACTGGAAATAATATACTAAGCACTTGCAGAGCAACAGTTATGGACTTCAGGACAAAACAAGCACGTCTCACATTACATGTGTTTGGCTCCTCAATGTAGGATTTTATAGGTTGCTAAGCCACTGTAAAGCACTCATCTTGATTTAAGTCTTGACTTGTTTGAAGTATCACACAAACACATTTGAATGTTTGGCTAGTGGCACTAAGGTAAATTGTCCCCTGCAGCTTCACAGCTGCCCACATTGCACATTCATTGTTTGTTTTCCAGCAGCCCATTTTCTCCTGATTTGGTCCTTGAGCAACACTGTGAAAGGAATTATCACAGACTGATGCAACCCAGATCCTCTAACTCCTATCAAACTTCAGTGTATTTAGGTTTCACAAGCAGGTTGTTTAGGCAGGCAGGGGATGGGGAAGGAGGGACACTGTCCTCAAAGCAGATGTTTTCTTGTGCCCCTCCCCACCAAAAAATGTTCATGATAGATTTTTGGGTTTGAAAACAGAAGAACCAGTAGAGGTGCCTGAAGATGAGCTGGCAGTGTGCCCAGGTGGCCAAGAAGGCCAACAGCATCCTGGCTTGTATCAGAACTAGTGTGGCCAGCAGGACCAAGGCAGTGATCATCCCCTTGTACTCGGCACTGGTGACGCTGCACCTCAAGTCTTGTGTTCAGTGTTGGGCCCCTCAGTACAACAAAGATATTGAGGTGCTGGAGCATGTCCAGAGAAGGGCAACGAAGCTGGTGAAGGGTCTGGAGCACAAGTCTGATGAGGAGCAGCTGAGGGAACGGGGGTTGTTTAGTCTGGAGAAGAGGAGGCTGAGGGGAGACCTTATCGCTGTCTGCATCTATCTGAAAGGGGGTTGTGGTGAGGTGGGTGTTGGTCTCTTCTCACAAGTAACAAGTGCTAGGACAAGAGGAAATGGCCTCAAGCTGCCCTAGGGGAGGTTTAGATTGGATGTTAGGAAAAATTTCTTCACCGAAAGGGTTGTCAATCATTGGAACAGGCTGCCCAGGGAAGTGGTTAAGTCACAATCCCTTAAAAGACATGTAGATGTGGTTAGGGACATGGTTTAGCAGTGGACTTGGCAGAGTTAGGTTAAAGGTTGGACATTATGATCTTAAAGGTCTTTTCCAACCAAACCGATTCTATGATTCTATGTAATTCCCTCAATTCTACATTTTGATGATTCTGTGATTCCCAGGGGGCTGGATTCAGTGCAGTCAAACTTAAAAGAGACACAGACATAGATGAGAGCCAGGCAATAATCTGGTACATATGCTGCTTTAGTAATTGCAACAGGACCACATGGATTTATAGTAACCAAGAAGTGGATCTTTAAAGGCTGAGATTTATACAAGCCCCAGGTCTGGTCTGAAGAAGGAGCTCATTTCAGAGTCAGATGTCTCTCCTGAATTTCCTGAAAATTATTCTTTCTTTTATCAATATGCAAATGCACTCAGAACTGCACAGTTCATCAACTCCAAAGCAACAGGATAAGTGTAGCTTGCAGACAATGTTTTAAAAAAGTATTCTCTCTGCCATCTGTACACACAGCCACAATGCAGAGGCACCTGGACATGTTGTTGGGGTTATGCTTATATCCTGACATGCACAGAAACTATAAGGAAGATGTTACTCATACAGGAGAGCCAGCTGCACCTTTGAAGGCAAACTTTGAGATATAGCAAAGAAATGCAAGAGCCAACTCCATCTATCATAAAAATGCAATTAATGGGATCCCAAATGACACAGCTTACATACAGCAGTTAGACAGACAAAGAAAATACTGTTGTTCAAGAACAGCTTGAAGGTATGGAAACTGCCAGTCATATTGTAGTTTAAAAGGGAATCCTTTGCAACATGATTTAGCAGAGGTTGCCTTCGACAGTGGAAGGGAAGGCTGTTTCTGCTCACCTAGGGGCAGCTGGGCACATGCCGGACCCCGAGTCTCCCAGCATCCCTGTCTGCTGCCTGCAAAATCCACAGAGAAGCTCCCATTGCCAAGGATTTATGCTTTTGCCAAGTGAATATGAAGTGCTAGCAAATTAGACCACCACTATCTTACCCTTACTTTGTAGACATATAAGTGTCAGGCAAGCTCCGAGGTAGTGGAGCAAAGAAACTGAAAGCAGGCAAAACAGAGCAAAATTTGGGCACATTCTCACACCAGAAGTGCTGTAAGAGGCAACCACAAGGCAATCTCGTGTTAAAAGATGGCACCAGACCCCCAAATAGCTGCACATATGCAAATACATACAACACAGACAGGGTCAATCAACATCGATTTTTATTCAGAAATGAAAAGGGGTTTCTGTTTGAAAGGTCAATGTGCTCTGAACCACCTGCCACACAGGTTTCGTATAGCAATTCAAGAAAAGATGCATGAGAAACAACGGGAGACAAACACGTTTTGCCTTCTCTTCTCCTTTACTCTTCTAAAGCTAAACACCCCCCTTATAATCACAAAAATAGTGACAGAAACATCCCCAAACCACTTTGTTCACTTCCATCTTGTCCAATTATTAGGGGAGTATGGATAGAATGAAGGTACTCTGTTTTCCACGTCTGCTGGTCTTTAAGTGCTCTATGCAACATAAAAGATCCTCAGGAGAAGAGAATGGAAGAGCTGCAGACCAGCTGGCAGATGGACCTGGTCCTGGGGAGGTGCCTGGGGCTGGAGCCCAGGGCTCCTGCATTGCCAAAATATTTGGTTAACATGACAGACATTAGCAATTTTGTGTTGAAAAAATATATGTTTCAGGAAACAAACTTCAAAAAGGAAAAAAAAAAACCCACAACCAAAACCCAAAAACCCGAAACAAAAAAAGACAAACCAAACCCACAGGCAAGCTTGTGAAATATAAAAACACAGGACAATTCCTCTTTGGAGGAGATCATCTCTCTCCCCTTTAAGTGCATACTCACAGCCAAGTGCTCACACATATGCATATATGATGTATACAGGGCAGAATCATTGTTTCTTTTTTCTAACAGGGTAAAAATACATAGATTTTTCTGACAGATCTTTGTAAACATAGTTTGGCTTAGCTCCTTTACACAGCCTTTCAAAAAAATTGACAAAATTCTTGCAATTCAGTATCATAACTTCTCAATGCATCAAAATAGCACTCAGATCATTAATGTTACAATATTTACCACTTGCTTTGAAGTAGGAGAGAACTTGTGCAGACCCGTAAATAAATCGCATTTATATTTATTAACAAACTATTTATAAGCATGCACTGTGTCCCACAAGATGCACAAGACCAAAAGTTATCACTTATATTTTGATCCCATGAAAGTTCCACTAAACCACTTCCTTCCACTCACCTGATCCGATCGATGCAGCAAAGGCTGTCATAGGAGCTCCAGGATATTGGCATTAAACATCACTGGTTAATGGTATCAGGGTTTTGTCCACGATGCTCAAGAAAGAAAAAAAAAAAAGCTCACTGCAGCAGTAGCAGGTGAAGTGTTTGGTTTGATATGAAGAGAGAGGCATTCTGGTACAATTCTTCTATTCTTCTGCACAATGCCATGGAACTAAAAGTTACTACAAAATTGTCAGTGTAATTCTCCAAGCTATTTATTTAATTCTTCTAGAAGGTCAAGAGCTTTTTCTGAATGTCTGGAAAAAGGGCAAATTGAAAAAAAAAAAAAAGTAGCAGGAGGTTAACTGAGTAATTAATTTAGTAACATATATACAAGTTCTCACATCAGTCACTTGGTCTTTTAAATTAAGCTCCTTTTTTACTCTAAAAGTTGTATTTATTTAATCCAAAATCTAATCTTAGCTGCACAAAGAGATCATCAGGGGAAAAGCTCCTCAGAGATCTACTGTGTTAAACATTATGATTACAGGCAAATTAACACAATTTACACTTACTGGTTAACTGCAGCCTTTGCACAACTGACATTGTCAATGTACAGGAAGAGCAGCCCTGAAAGTTGAAAAGCAGCTTCATCATAAATTGTTGATTTACACTTCTTTTTGCCATGTCCTTTCAGCAAGCTTTAATTTAGGTCTCAGACTTTATTAAAGAGAAAGCAGAGGGAAGATGTCAAACATTTGAGAGCAGCAGCCCTGTTTACTCTGTTCACCAGCAAAAAGCCTTACGTGGCTCCAGGAAGGGTGGGGTTGCATTTGCTTTCATCTCCTATTTCTGGTTTTAAATCACCAATTTGTCATCATCAGGCTAAACTGCAGCCAAATTTTATAAAACCAGAAACATTTAGTTGAACCCTTAGAAACCTGAGATCCTACCTGATGTCCTTTCTTCTAGACAGAGTGGTAGAGTAGCCCAGGGCACCAGCTTTTAATAAATTATTGCCAATAAAACTGAAAGGCTAAATTTCTTCTATCTTAACTACTCTGTAATGGTGGCTGGGTGGTCCATGCTCCTTTCCTGCAGCAAATGCAAGGAGCCTTAGTCCTCACTGAAAAAGCAAGTGTACTTCCAGCACTCGCTGGCAATGTGTGATATAACAGCCCCCATTAATTTTCGCTAGCCTTGAGATACACCAGCTTTGCCTTGCTGCGTTTCAAAGAGGAGGCAGCTAATTGCCTCAACCATTCCCTCACCTTTCAACTTCGATTTTGCTATACACATGCTAAAATCCCCGTGTTCAGACTATGTAGTCAGTACTTACAGTGGTGCTGTCAGATTTTGCAAGCAGCTTTTTGAAAAAAGTTCCCCCTCCTTTCCCTGTTACATGCAGGCTGATTATGCACACGTACAAAAAGGTTCAGCCAAGTTTAGCTTGCACATTTAACTGTTCTAGTAAGGAGAATACAGATTACCTGATTTTCTTGCAAAGTACATTGTCTGCACAAGCAGATGTACAGAGTAATAATCCTTGTATTACAAAAAAGCACCTGATCTGACCATATTAGAGCTTTAGTATTGCAGTAATTCAAGCAGACGACAAACTCATCTCTAAAAAGTTTGATTAACTGGAGCACTGCTATTTTGCACAAGACCATGAATCGTGGGTATAGTTACCTATTTATATAACTACGTACTTAATCATTCCAAAGCATTCAATATGGAAGCTTGCTTTTCATCTGGAAAAGGCTATTGTGGTCTTTATTTCATTGAACACTGAGTATGAAGACACAATAGCTTGTTAGATTGGACTATGGAGACAAGGCATGCAGGTCAGTTTGATACCAGGCCCAGTGACAAGCTGTGACTGCAGGTAATAAAGTACTCCTGGCTCTCCGCTCTGCTGTAGATTATATATGCAAATCTTTAGCCCACAAAAATACTATTATACAAATGCTGGTTGGGTGAGTAGCCAGGCACTCTTATGAAAATATGTACATCAAACAGATGAATGAAGGCATAGCAGGATCCTTCCCTCCAAGATAAAGCTTTAGCATCTGATAATCCTGTCTAGCCAAGGGTATTAGGAAGGATTAAGTATGGAAATAGATGAACCTGAATTATTCCATGACCCTATGATAACAAGGCAGTGGGGCGCTCAAGGGTGAGCTAGCCAAGCAGAGTTTACTTTCACATCTATATAACATGAATTAACTTTTTTCCTATTCATCACTAGACAAGTGCTATCATTTTTATTTGAGTTTAAGATCATGTTTTATTTACCAGTCAAAAGTAGTAACTTTTCTTTCTGTTATGAAACAACAGCTCTGAAGTACCATCCCAGCCCCCAACTATTTGCAGCTTAGGAACTCCCTGAGATGAATCTTCTGTCTGTGTAACCTTCAATAAATTTATTTTTCATGAACTTGCCTAGTCTCCCTCTGGGCTGATGAAAACATTCCACACCCACCTCAGCATCCCAGTGGCAAGGAGCTCCTGGTGTAACTATATAGCAGGTGAAAAACCCCTCCTTTTGTTTGCTGTGAACATGCCTCCAGCAAGATTCAGCTGATGCCTCCTCCCACTTGTGGGCCACCATTTGCAGTCCACCCTTTCCATGCCACTCATGGTTTCATAGCCATCTATCATAGAATCATAGAATCACAGAATGGTATAGGTTGGAAGGGACCTCAAAGATCATCGAGTTCCACCCACCCCCCCGCCCGCCATGGGAAGGGACACCCTCCACTAGACCAGGTTGCCCAAAGCCCCATCCAACCTGGCCTTGAACACTTCCAGGGAGGGGGCATCCACAGCTTCTCCAGGCAGCCTGTTGCAGTGCCTCACCACCCTCACAGTAAAGAATTTCTTCCTAACATCTAATCTAAATCGACCTTCCTTCAGTTTAAAGCTCCTTGTCCTATCACTCCATGCCCTTGTAAACAGTCCCTCTCCAGCTTTCCTGTAGGCCCCTTCAGGCACTGGAAGGCCACAATTAGATCTCCCCAGAGCCTTCTCTTCTCTAGGCTGAACAATCCCAACTCTCTCAGCCTGTCCTCATAGGAGAGGTGCTCCAGCCCTCTGATCAGCTTCATGGCCCTCCTCTGGACTCGCTCCAACAGCTCCATGTCTCTCCTGTGCTGGGGCCCCCAGAGCTGGATGCAGTACTCCAGGTGGGGTCTCACGAGAGTGGAGTAGAGGGGCAGGATCACCCCCCTCGACCTGCTGGTCACACTGCTTTTGATGCAGCCCAGGACACGGTTGGCTTTCTGGGCTGCAAGCGCACACTGCTGGCTCATGTTGAGCTTTTCATCAATCAGGACCCCCAAGTCCTTCTCCTCAGGGCTGCTTTCAATCCATTCTCTGCCCAGCCTGTCGTTGTGCTTGGGATTGCGCCGACCCATGTGCAGGACCTTGCACTTGGCCTTGTTGAGCTTCATGCGGTTTGCACAGGCCCATCTCTCCAGCCTGTCAAGGTCCCTCTGGATGGCATCCCTTCCCTCCAGCGTGTCGACCGCACCACATCATATCTCCTCATATCAGCCTCTTCTCCAGTCTGAAGAGTCCTGAGCTAGTCTTTCCCGAGGTGGAAGTTAACTGCAACTTTGCTCATCCTTGTTGCCCTTCCCTGAGTCTTTTTCAGCTCTGTCACATGCTCATTAAGACTGGGTAGCCAAACTGCACTCAGTACTTGAGATGCAGATGCTGCTTAGATGAACACAGAGCTTTTTTTGACCGCCAAAGCAAATGAATTTTATTGCTCCATTATTTAGTTTGTTTCAGTGCTGATGCTAACAGTCATTAGAGGATTGAAAGGTAGACAGATGACAAACACACGTTTCTCAATAGCCCAGAGAATAGACTACAGCCATTCACTGTCTGTATTGACTGCTAATTGCATATTTAATTTCAGTTAAAATATAAAATCAGACACTTATACTTGAAACAATCCAATGCCAATGGGATTATTAAAATGTATTGGCCACTTTGGGAGCTTGCAGTGTATATGAGCTACAAGTCTTGAGCATGTAAAAGTACATCCAGTATGCTTTATTTCTAACAATTTCTCATACTTTCTATTTTTTAATGTTGTAATTAGAGGAAGAGTGGAGATGAAGTTTTTGAGGTAGCAGCTGCGTGACACAGTGTAAAAGGACTCAGATTTTTGGTCAAGTGTTTTAACGAAGATAGGCAAATCTTCCCATTACTGTAGGGAAATAGATGGTGATTTGTTATGAAGAAATCAAGCCTCAAAAACCTTTTCCAAGATCTTTGATGACTGGTCAGATGCCTAAAAGTGCTAAACGCTGGCTGGCATCAATGCTCTCACCTGCAGCTCCTTGTCTAGAGGGTACATCTGCACCAGGGCAGGCACGGCTTGGAAGCATGGGAATGACAAATTCGTTCAGGTATCACCCAGTAACATAATGCACTTCTCCTGGATTTGAGTGCCAGTTGAAAGATGGGTTTCAAATTTTTTCTGAGTTACTAGGAAGGCAAAGCCAGAGGACTTGGACAGTTGGCTAATAACAAGCTTGTACTTCAAGGTAAGATGTATTCTGACTCTTTCATCCACATGGTACTGGACATATCTAAAATACACCCCAGCTCATGCCCTCCAATTCTTCCTTTCAAATTGTACAAGTGTTATTTTAAGATGTTTATGAGTTTCAGAAATATGATGGCTACTTGGGGAGCGGGAAGCAGTTTGATCAGACAATAGTGTTGATAATGAGGATGTCACTTCTTCACCTGTGCAAACAGCACAGGAAGAAGAAAACAGAATATATCTGCATAGATGACGTGTCATTAATGAGCAAGGACCGTGTCATGTAAATCACACACAGGAGTTTTTTAAAGCTCTCTTTCTTTTAATCTGAATGCTGTGAGGGAGCAATGGCTCTCTGCAGCTCATTGTTAAGTCCTAATGGTTTTCTATTTCCATGGCTCCATCTGGCTCGAATATACTTATTTGAAGTTGAACGAGCTCAGGTATGTCTTTCAGGCCACATTGACTGGGCTGAATCTGTGTGATCAAGCTGGCAGTGTATTTACATCTGCATCTTCAATAGAAACAAAACACCTAGAGCACTTACTGTTGCATTTTATGGAGCAGCAAACCCAGTCGCTTCCTGTCTGATGCCTCCTGAGGCATCAGGTGAACAAAGGCTCCCTCTTCTTAGGTTTTTCCACTTTCTCATTGAGTCTCCCCAAAATACATCTTTTTCCACACCATGGCTCCCCAGGACATCCCATTCAGAGCCGTCCTGTGAACTTCACTTCCGGTGAAAAAAAAGAAAAATCAATAAGCTTTCCTCTCTTTAGTGTAATTCAATAATTATCTTTTTCAAAGCTGAAGAAAATTGACTTAAAAGCCAGGAAGACTTCCCTTTTCTGCTCCTCTATGAACAAAAAGTATATGCACGTCTTGGGGGCCTTTTGGTCCTAAAATTAAGAGAATTTCATAATTATAAAACAAGAAATATCTCACATCTTATATTCTAGATAAAACTTTTTTCATTTAGTAAATGACTTTCCATAGATTTCAGCATTGATATAGATTTTCTTTGGGATCCAGCATATTTAGCTCCATTTTATTTACAAAACACTTTTTATTAGCCATATGTTGATTTTATATGTGTTAATTTACTCTAATCATCTTCAGGAGATAGCATGAAAACAAACAAAAAAATAATTTAATAAATAAGAAATACCTTTTTCTGTTTCCTTACAAAATACAAGGTGAAATAACAATCTAAATGAATGTATGTTAAAACAGATAGTTGTTTACCCATGTGTAGAGCTTACCCTCCTGTTTAGCAAAGACAGATCAAGACTAATGTGCTATTCCGCTTAGTTGCTAAACCAGGTCTTAATAGTTATCTGTAAAGATTAACCTATCTTTACAGCAGAAAAAACTACAATGAAAAAAGTGAAAGCAAGACTAAAATTCATTATCTAAATCGCTGTTTTGTACTTGAAAATTTAAATCTGATTAAGACCAGTTATTTAAGTTACTTTGATTTCTATCGATACATTTATGATGTAATTATTTTTCCCTCAGAAATTTCACAGTTGCTGGGAGAAAAACAAAGATAAATGAATAATGCCAGAAACTGCAGAAACTAAGGAGCAAGAAACTGGGCCAAAAATGTGGAAGTCCTATTTATCACTTACACTGTGTCTATGCCCACAAATTGCTTATTCCCATAACATCTACTTAAAATTGACCTTCTAAGAGAATAGTTGCATTTTAATTGAACTCTCTTATAAAATTAAAAACATATAAACATTTTTCTTTTTTTTCCTCCCCTCCTCTCAGATCCAATGTCTTAATACCCAACTACTTTCTGGAATCAGAACTATTTACTAAATACCTGTCTCATCTAGTGTTACGTATGATTTCTTAAAGGCATCAGCATCTCAGTTGGCTGTGTTCTCACATATCATCAGACCACTACATTAACAGTTAGGACAGAGGCAACCCATATTTGGAATAAAGTAGCTATTACAACAGCAGGATAAAGTTGGCCTGCTGATTCTTCTATTGGAGTAGTTTAGGGGAAAAAAGGAGAGAAAATAACGACTTTTGCAATGAGGAAAATTCATTATGTGTACTCAGCAACCCATTGTCTTCCATTGGTAAGACAGTACCTGTGGGGAAGAAGAGGAAGGGAGACACTTTAAGCTGCAGGTAAATTTAATTCAGGGGTTTCTGCAGGGAAGCACTGACAGAGAGGCCTCCTTGGCATTGCTCATCTTTCATGGCATCTTCTTCTGCAACCCGGGCAGCCTGCACCTGGCTTCTTGACTTCAAACTGGGCCAAGTGAGAAGGCATGAAGAGTGTGGGAGCAGAGCATGTGGGCTGGGGTTGCCTGTGACTCCGTAGGAGAGGTGAGCAAAAGAGGTCTGTCCTGGAAAACACCACCTCTGGCCTCGCTAGGGAGAAAAAGTAATACGAGCTGTAAACTCCCAGCTGTTGCCATGCAGAAAGGCTTTAGCCTCTAACATGCCACGCTTCACCATCGCAGGACACTGCAAAGCCCAGCCTTGCTGGCTGTGCTCCTGGGTGCAGAGAGCTCTTGTTGCGGGGCCTGCCCACGTCCACCTCCAAGGAGCAGATCCCCAAATCCCCCAGGAGGCACCAGGAAGATGATGGAGGGAACTCACCTGCTGACTGGCGTGTTCTGGAGCCAGGCTTGAGGCAGCAGCTAGTCTGCTCAACCAGCACCTGCAGGCAAGCTGAGATTGCATCAGTGGCAGGCACTCCTCACCATGATTATCTACAGAGGCTACAGAGTTGGGTCATACGCTTTGGTGCTTGAAGCAAATTGGGATTTGAGAGTTCTGCCAGGGAAAGAGGTAGCTGAGAGCCTGCTGCGTCCCTGGCAGCACAAAGACATCACAGCATCCTGCGGTATTCAACGGTCCTACACTAACCAGGTGGAAACAGTACTTCCACTCTGATGCCCTCATGGTGCATTCCACATACGCCCCTAACATAATAGCACAGCCTGGGTCTAACATCTGACTCCATCCCATACGGCAAAGCTGTGTTTAAGAAGCCTCCTACATGTAGTCTTGAACGCAGCAATGAAGCTATAAACAAAGAATACAGGTACCATAGCTTTATTAGATGTTTCACTGGATACAAAGAAACTGCATTTTTTTATTACTCTTTTTTTACATTAAATACACATTCTTGTCATAAAAATTCACATTTTCTATACAGAACTGTAGGCATTTTTAACACAACATTTATTAAAGTACCATTGAATAGATCCTAAAAAGAGAAGGCGCAGCTCTGTGAACCTTTGTGGGCACAACACACAGGGAGCTCCATGTCCTCAATGTTACACAATTGTCCTTCCCACGAAAATGGAGAAAAGTCAGTCAAACGCATTAATGCTCATTGGGAATAATAAGGCTTCTGTACAGAGACCCTGAACAGCATCAGGAGTCAGTGTGGCAATAACGTCCTAATCATCACCTTCATGATCCTAAAGCTACTGATGACTGAGACAGTCAAAAACTTAACTACTGTCCTGGAAAGCCCAGATATTTCTTCTTTTTCTTTTTAAAATTATATTTTTAACCATGTATTTTTATTTCCAATAATAATAATTACACGCAGGATTCTGCTGTAAGGATCCCAGCTTCACAGCAAAACTGATTTCAGCTACTCGAGGAATCTCTCCTGATCAAATTGACTTTTGTAGGACCCAGAACTGAGAGAGGAGACTAGTAGGTGTCATCTCACTGGAAAAAAACCCAACAAACCAAACCCTAAGTGTACCTAGGAGATGCCATTGGCATATCATCCAATTTGATTTTAATTTGGAGGGAGAGAGTTTATACCTGAATTCTCATTAGCCAAGGTGAGGCCCATCTAAGAGGACATGTGTACGTAACTTGGAGTGTGGAGATAAATCATCCCAGGACATCAGATGGCATCACTGCCACCTTTTAACTTAAATATGTTGTAAGGACTAGTGGATTGAGATAAGGAGCACTGAGCAGAGGCAAAGGAGAAGAATGGGAAGACGCTCCATTTTAACTAGACAAAGGTAACAGAAGAGGGTCTGAAATCAGATTTCTGCCTTCCCTCAGTTGCTGTTCAAGTGGGTCTGACTGAAGCTGACCTCACTCCAAACAAACCGTAAGGCAGGCACACTTTGCCTACTCCTGTCCAGCCCACCAGGCATGAGATGGACCCTCTCTGTGTTCAGTATGTCTTTCTAGATTTACCCTTGGCATAAAGCAGAGGCATCTCAGACAGAAACCATGAAAGGCAAGCTAGACCTGGCTGTGGGAATGGTAGAGGGGTCGTACCTGTGGGCAATGTAGAGATTCCTAAGTCAAATACTAGGTCCTGCAAGCCACTGGGAAGTTAATATAGCTTCTTTAATCAAAGCTGCCACGGCTCCTGAAAGCAGAATGCTGCGTGTGGGCAGGCCAGGCCAGGCTGCTCAGCCTCTGACATAATTTTTACATAAGGATTTTACAGTCCAACCTAGACTGGAGCTCTTCCTGTGAATTTACAGATATGTTCCAGCATAGGGCATGAGCAGTATTGTATAGCATCCCCAAAGCCAGGGTATCACCACCCTCCTATCATGATTGTATCCCAGAAAATGAATTTTAGGCTATTCAATTACATGATCACAATTCCCACTGGCATCAGCAGGAACTGTGTGTGCACAGAAGTGAGTGATTTGATCTGTATCACACTGGAAACCATCTTTGCCACTTTGCACAGTCAAGGTAGTCAATCAGGCAAACTTCCTATTCTTTATTTAATAATTTGTAAGTGAGCTCCAAGTAATTTCAAGTTTAACTCCTTAGTGCCAAAAAGTGAGGGAGTCAGCCCTATGGACAATCCTCGGTAACATTTGAAATCAGAATTTATAATTATGGAATTTAAACAAGATTATGTGAATGCATTAAGGCAGGTTACATAACTGCCCTTTTCCTTTAGGATTAATTATTATTTCCTCATACACTGTAGACAATCCATACTCCCATACATATACCTACAAAACAGCAGCACAGTAAGAACTAAATAGATCACTGAACTCCAACGTACTTGTAATCAATACATTGCACACACTATATAGCATATTTTAACCTCACCATTAGGTAAACATATACAATTCAGAACAACGTTGACTGTATGTAACACAGAAGCTACCACTGAGATATGGCAAATACATCATACGCTATTAGCTTTTACTTCACTGAAAAGGAATTCAGAAGTTTAGAATGGTGTTAACTGAACTGCTGAAATCACCAAATAGTCTACTCGGTTGCTAATACCTAGTACTCCATATACTATATTCAGAATAAACAACACTGGAGTGGTGCTTTCAGGGCACTTCATTTTTTTGATATTGTGGAGTTAAGTTCCACAATTTTAAATGTCCTTTGCAACACAGCAAATACTACACACTGACAATCTGCTCCCTCTCATCCCCGGGTAAAGGTTTAGTAACTACTTTGAAGTTAGCAGAAATGGTCTAGTTTTGCATCAGTGTGATAGAACGACAGCCCAGCATACAGGATCATACATTCCCTCTCACACATGTATACATATATATACACACATGTGTATGTTTCAAAGAATGGCTTGAAATGGCATGACCTACAAAACCAGTAATGTAACCAACAGCAAAGGAATGCAAATAACCCACTGATTTTAAAACTAGGCTCCTGTGGTCTGATTCTGATCTCACCCCTCTTCACACAAGGCAGGAATCAGACCCCAGGACTAGCTGCTATTTGGTCTAAATTGCTGCAGGTTGGATCAGTACCAAACAAAGACATGTCAGCTCGTGTAAACTGAAAAGCAGAGCCAGGTAGGCTTACACCAGCTGAGACGCAGCATATGTTGTGCAGCGCAGTGGCAATTTTTCAAGTATGACTGAAAAGATCAAGTAATCATCTGAAAACATCAGAAAACAACACTACTTGATGTGTATACAATGAACATAGTGGGGGAAAATGAGCACAGGAAGAAAAAAAAATCTTTTGGCAGAGAATGACATGACAGTTTGAGTAAATAGATACTTATGAAGATCAATAGTGTAGACAGGTATTTTTCCTCTGATGGGCTGATTACAGTCATCTAATTTCCCCTGTAAGATTCCTCATAATACACGTGTAGAAATCTCTCAAATGAATCAGGTCAGAACAGCTCACCTGACCCAACCCCACAAGCACATATCTGGTTGAAACCAAAGAGAGTTTTAGCTGCATATGCGTGGCAAAACTGGGCTCTTGAATGGTCCAGTTGTGCTGCACAGTCCCTCTGGCTTGTTCTGTTCTGGCGAGATCTCCCAAACAGTATCAACGTGGAGTGCATCCCTACCAGGACTTAAGGTTTTGGGGCCTCACAGATGAAATCGCCAGAAAAGCGTGGATAGTATCCCCACACACACATTTTTGTGTTTCAGTAATTAAGGCAAGTTTGTTAACCTGTCCCTTACATAAAGTGCTGTGCTTCTCCAACAGAAATGAGATAGACAGCTAAATGAAAACATAATTTTTCTGACCAAAATTTAACATTTTGCTAAGGTTTCTTTTTTTTTTTTTTTTCCTTAATGGAGAAACTATATGATTTGTCTATTATCCTTCTTGTCAGAGGACTCTTTTTTTTTTTTGCTTTGCTTTTATTTTCCAGCACTCCAATGACAATTAGAATAAAACTGACACTAAGCGAACATTTCATAACAATGCTAACAAGCTCAAGATAGCTCTATATTTATTCATATATACACGTGTACACGCACACACTTTTCTTAAATACAGCAGAACATTTGCTTTGAGTACACCTCTGTGTAAGCAAAAAGCTTGGTGTGTCTGGTGTGTGTTTGAGCAGGGTGTCCCAGGAGCAACTTGTTGACGATGCTCTCAGATTCAACAGAATTTCAATCAGAATCCAAAAAAGAAACCTAGGATCCATATTACTGTATTATAAGGATAGGTTAACTCTTTTGACTATACTTAAGCAGCTAACGGATGACAGGAAGAGTCTAGAAGCAAACAATCCAGCTAAATGGAAAAATGAAAACAGTATTTCACACCACATCACCAGTAAATAAGCAAATAGGGTGGGTTCAGAAAAACATATGCTCATGTTTCATTTTATGTGTCTGTTACATGAATTTTGTTTGGAGAGCCTGTGGAAACTGGAAACTGAGTGCATCAACCCTCCCTGTATCTTGCTTAGTTGTGGGTGAAAGCACTGAGTCCTACCCCTTGTTCAATGCAAAGATGGGCTGTGACTCTTGGTAAATTTTTGAGGCAATTGGGTAAAGTTTTTATGCTGTAAAAAACCTAACTGGCTTAGATCACAGATTTCACTAAGGATGAATCTTACAGTCCTAAACTATACAGAAAAAACTGCTACTGAAGGAGGTATCATAAATTCATAACAGCTGCACAGTTTTTTTCAACCAAATTTATAATACTCCTGTCCAGAAACCCAAATATCATTATGCAAGTGTGCATGGATGTCTTTGCATCATATCCATACATTCAAATGTGTCATACTACACATAAACTTAAATGTTTCTTTATAGTATACACACATGCACACTTTTTCCAAGGCACCCTCTCAGTACAAAATAGCAGCAAGTGTTCATTTTATTCCACTTCTTCCACAACAGCTAAATCCCTATAACCTCCCTGTAACCCACCTGTTCAATAAGACCAATTTTGTATTTCTAAACTCTGATGGTAGATGGTGTTTTTTATCATCTCACAGAACATAGCAAAGGACCGTATGATGCCATTCTCTTTTCTCACTCAACCAAAAGTTCTAGTAATATCAAGGGAAACTTGACCTTAGTCTCATCCCATAAAGCCCTGCAATATTTCAAAGAGCATTTTCCTTGTAAGACATTATATTATCTATTGTTTTGCGCTAATGAATTGTTTTTCTTTCCAAAGTTGTGTGCCTGTGCATTGATGCGTCCAGGAGATATGATTGATTGCATTGTATCCAGTTAGGTGTCATACAGTGGCAATGCTCTCATTTTATAAATCGCTAAGTTTTCCATATATTTGACTATGTTTTGTTAAAATTAGGATGATTAGTGATTCTGCTACTAGAAGAGTGCCATTCAGTAGACTTCCAGTTTTGTGTTACTCAGTATTATATCCCACAAACAATTTAAGGACTATAGAGTATTGTTATTACTAGAAATTGAACTACTATACTCTTTAGTACAGCAATTTTTCACTGATGAAACTGGAAGTGATTTTTTTGTAATCAGCAGAGAAGTGTGTTCGTAGCTGCCTTAAAAAGAAGCTTAGACTGCACCTATTTTTTTTAAGTGCAGTTTTAGTCCTGCAGAAAGCAGGTTCCCACTATGGGACAAAATCCTGCCCACCTTACAATACACACAATTACTATCCCCAAACTATGCTAAACACAGGAAAAATTCTTATTAAATTCAGTGGACATTGAATCAGGCTCTTACATAAGATTAATCCTGGGAGTAAGTGGTGCTCCAGGCTGGCCTAACTTTGTTCCTGCTAGAACCAGAGAAAATATGCACTGGTAGCTCATAGTACAGAGTTAGGCCAGCATCACGTATCTGCTGACTTGACCTGGGGCAGAGCCATCAGGAAACCCCATTTTGAGAATGAAAAGCAAGCAGGATTTAGTCTGTGCTCTGTGCAAGATATGTAAAACATCATGTTTATTGTCCACTGATTATGCATGTGTTAGAGGCATGACTTTGGATTTACTTCACAAAGGCGTTTAAACCTGTAGCTCACTGATAAATATGATCAGTTAAACCCCCTAACAGATGAAGTGTAGTGGCTTAAAATTTTCAGGCCAGATATACTGTCCTCAGTCTCCCAGTGTAATGCACACAGTCATGAATCCTGCTGTGAGCAGACAGAGAACAATATACATCCCATTGGACTGAAAGCAGCAAATCTCTTGGCACTGTTCATAACCATAGAAGATACATGAATCACATTTGGTACCTCATGAAAAACATGTAAATGGCCTTCTTTTATCAAACAATGTAAACACGTTTAGTTTTGCTCTTCACATGAAACACAAATGTAAAAAATGATCACAATTGATTAAAACATTTTCCCTTATGCCCACCCACTAAAGCCCTAAACACATCAGTGTTATAGGAAAATTAGTGTTTTACAAGATAATTCTTTTAAAATGAAATTTTTTTTAATTGTAAATAATGCAGCAACACACATATTACAGTACTATCAGGTAGTGTCGTCTTCACCTTCATCCAGAGCATAGTTGAGCTTTATGACTGTGCTGATAAAATCACCAAGTTCTACAAAATCTGCAGTGATAATATTCACACCACTTTCTCCTGGCTTCTGAGTTCGGACCCACTGCATCATTGCAGGAAGAGCCCTAAGGAGAAAACAGGAACAATAATTACTCATAAAGCAGCAAGACAAATGCATCAAGGCAGGATTTACCAACAGTGCCATCCACTGATCTTACTTGGTTTCTAAGGGAACCATGTGAGAAAGGACACAGGTTAATGCTCAGGCTTTTTGAAAACCCTTCTTTTTTTAATTTTCATTCTCTGTAGAAATACTATGTTGATTGCATTTCAACTTCTCAGTAGAAAAGAATGGAAGGAAGATCATACAGGCTTACAGTAATTATTCATCTTGCCTAGGGGCAAGGGCATGGTCCAGGTACCTTTTCGATATCATTTGGCCATAAGACTCACGGGAATTGTTTACAGAAAAAGAATTTCTTTCCCAGTATTAATATCCTAGCCATGAATTATATTTAATCATAAACCAATGGTTAGTAACTGAAATAAAAAGCACCACAGTCATACTGACTCTTTTCTAAGGTGGCATATTTTTATTATGTCAGACCCTTAGCAAGGGAATTCTGGGGTGCAAAAGATGTCTGCCTAACTAGGTTTGTGGGTAGAAAGAAATTTTTCTGACACCATAAAAATATAAACTAACAATCACATGAAATATCTGTTGGAAAATAAAGGGATCCCTAGTCCTGCTGAAGAAATCAAGCAGCAAGATCCAGTTTTCAGAAGACAAATGTTAACAGAGTTCCAAAAAAAATAAGGTACAGATTTTGCAGAGAAAGTGTATTTTCCAGATAAAGGGTAATTGACCATTGGAACAAACTCCCAACGACTGTGACAAACTCTGCACTACTTGGAGTCTTTAAATCAAGCCTGGATGTCTTTCCAAAAATACACTCTCGGTCAAACTCAAGCTGCTGAGTTAAATAAAAGAACCTACGGACTGGGCAGGGCTGCAGTCAGCTTCAATGAACATCGTATTCTCCCTTTGCTCTAAAACCCATAAAACCATGATTCCCCCTCAGCCAGCATGTTGTACAGCTTTTTTCACAGGGGCAAAGTACATGTAAAATGTTGGCCTGACAGTAATTTAAATCAAGCTGAACATGCTGAATCTAAATCTACTCCCAAAAGGTTTAGGAAAACAGATCTAAAGAAAACAGAACTATTAGCAGACACGGATTGTACTTGTCAGTGGCCACCAGAATCAGTCGTTTTTTAAAACAATTCAGTACAGAAAAAAACCCAAACAGTTATAATTAGCCCCCTTTATGATTTTACAGGAGAATGCACAACACTAAGGTTTTGCTTCAGCAAAATGTGCTTAAATCCACCGTAAGATCCACGTTTAAGCCCAGCAACACATTTTATTTCACTCATTGATTCAATGTGACTGAAGCACATGTATGTATGCACATCAACTCATAAAACTGAGCTTAGGCACTCTGCTGTATAAGAACTCAGACAGCATCTTTAGATTTAAGAGTATGTAATCCTGAAAACCTGCATTCCATGGAACTATAACAGGCACAGGTCAGGTGTTAAATATCCAGCCATGCCTGGACTGTTTGAGAAGATCTGCAAGCAACCAGAACCAGGACACATCTCAGCAGGGACCACCAAGGTGATGAAAAGCAGCTCAGAGCAGTTGAAAACACCACTGCATCTTCACATGCAAGAGATACTGCTGAACACTGGACAGAGATACAAGGCTGAACTTCTACGATGGCAGTATGTTGCCTTTGTCTTTAATATCATCCTATTTAAGCTCAAAGAGTTTCAGGTTTAAAGGCAAACTGATTGATTCTAGGCAGGCACAGATTTTTCCCTACCTTCCTTCTGCATAAGTTGATACCCTTGATATTTTACTCCCCCTTGAGGCATAATTAACTTCTTTTGGTGTCCTTTATTTGTTCTGAAGTTGGTTCTGATGTAATTCTGTCTTCAGACCAGAGAGCTTGCTGTCTATACACTTAGCCATATAGACTGAAATATTGTTTTCTTTTTCCTGCTGTGTTCTTATTAAGCAAGCCTTTAACAGATAGTCATGCCTCCTTTTGATTAGTGCTCTATCTTAAACTCAGTTTGCCCTGCCATTTCACCTCCAGTTAGGCTTGGTACTTAAATGGGTTATTTACATTTTACTGATATTTCACACAGGACACATGACTCTTTGCTCATACCCAAATTGTTAGATAAAGTCACAGAATCTTTTGTTCATGAGATTAGAGCACATTCAGAGATAAGTCAAAATGAATCAGATTATCCAACAAAAAGCTTATTTGCATAGCAAAGCTAAAGGACACAATCATGAAAAAACCCCCAAAACCTGAACAAAAGATTCCACTGACCTTAAAGATTTGATCTACTCTATGCAACTCTGCTTATGATAGAAATTCATAGAAAAACGCCATACATATCATCTTCCTCCCATATTGCCATCTTGAAAGTGGATTATATCAATGACTGTAAGAAACCACATGTTTCTCAGTTTCAGTACAAATATCTCACATGCTCACAATAATTATTAGAATAAGTCTGCTTTAACATTCCTCAGGGTGCCTTTGTGATAGCAGCACAAACCTTGTTCACCCTTCCTTGTAATTTCCAGTCTCTGCATGCCTCAAACTAGTAATTGTTCTCATTAAGGGTTTTAGTCAGAGGAACACAAACCATGCTGTGTGGCAGCCACCTACATGATTGTGCTCACAGAAACCCTGTATGTTCCACGGTCTTAATAGATATTCTCACAATGTTGATAAGAAATGATTTTGTGCATGAGCACATGCAAGCGCCTCAGCTTGCAAACCCTGATAGCACCACTGCCTCTGTGTTAGGCAGGTCCTGGTTCTCCTTTGGAGGATGTTGATGTCCGTGCTCAATGGTCTCACTGGAGCTCTGGGACCAAAGGTTCAGATCCCAAGCCTGCAAGGGCTGAGGACAGCCCAGCCATGTGAGTATCAGCCACACTTGCAGGTACTCAAGGTTAGTAATCCGTGCTGTTACCCCACTAACTGCAGCAGTGTAGTCATGCTATAAATACATCCACAGCTCCATTGCGCTAGTGTAACAAGTTTTCCTAATAAAACAGTGTAATCCTGGTAATAATGACAGCAATGCCACTTATTGAAACTGCATGCAGGACAGGCTCTAGCTCTCCTGACGGCAACCTCAAGTCTTCCAGCCCTCCTGTGCCTCAGCTGCCTCCACTGTAAATCATGCAGTGAAAGCTGGGTAAGTTGCTCAGCAGTCCTACCTGGCCTCAGGGATGTGTTTGAGGTTCAGCACCATGAATAAATGTTCTGCACGGTATACAAGATGAAAAGTCCTAGGTTAACATGCTACGAACGAAGAGCCAGGCAGCTGGAAAAGCTGACAGATACAGAATACTGTCAGCCCTCACACTTACTGAAGTCAGCTGTGTCCTACAGCTGTACAGTCCAGCCCTTGTGGCCACAATCCCAGTTCTTGGAAGGAATAGCTTCTAACCCCTAAGGGCTGCAAAAGCCACTGTGTAATGCTGAGCCACGTACACAGAAGGGTGCTGCCTGCCTTAGCCTAGACCCAGGGAGGAGAGAAGGTGTGCTCATCAGCAAAACCTGCATGGGGAGAAAGGGAGGAGTCTCCTCCTTCTGCCCCACTGCCTGGGACAATGTTTTCATCCTGCAGAAGCTCCACGGACCTGGGTCAGCGCTGGTCAGATCTGACATTGCCAGGCCAGTGAAGCACTGCCCCACAAACCAGCATCTGAAGTCAATTCCTTTTTCCACGTTCCCAGCAGAAGAGGAGTGCTAGTGGCACAAGCAGGGCAGGGAGGGGAAAGCCACAGGACTGGGGGGGCTTGAGCAGTGGCAGGGAATGGCATGTTACCTGGATTTGACTATGGGTTGGGATCAGTAATCTTTCCAAAAAATTTGCTGTCCTGAAGGAATAAGTACAAGATATCATTTATTTGCACTGACTGGGAACTAGGAGGTACCAGACTGCTGCTCCTCACTCCCTGGAGGGTGAGAGAGCAGGGGGATGAAAACAATGTGACCGGACACGATGTGGAAAGACCTCGTGGGAGGGTTGTGGTCCAGTCCCAGCCCACCACCACTGCACCTTGGCACCAGGGGCCAGATTGACCCTACCACCCACGCTGCCAGCAGCCTCCTGCAGGGGCTCTCAGACCTGCCAAAAAGTCTGCATCAGAAGGGGGAGAGTGGAGGAGATCTGGGCAGTAGGGACCTACTTAACACTGCACAACGCAATGTTGTGCAGAGGTATTTAATTGGCTATATTTCTTCTGAGACCAAAGCTTTTATCTCTAGGTGGCACCTCACTAGATCAGTCAGAGATTTTAAGCATTTGGACATGGCTTGGTTATCAGGATGGCTTACATCACACATGCAAACATGCTCTACATCACCATTTCTAGCCTTTTTTTGTTGAGGAGCCCTGTACTTTCTCATGTATCATTGCTGCAGTGATTTTCATTTACAAGCCAGTAAAATCCAGGCTCAGCTTTGACGATTATTTTATTACCTCTATTTTCCCTGTTCTGTTTGTTTGCTTGTACAGAAATGTGTGCAGATTTAAGTTTTTAACTTCTTTCAGGAACCATTTTCTGATGCATTAAAGAACTCAACTGAGAAACACTGCCCTAAACTACAAAACGTGCATAGCCCTTTTCAAAGCTATTGAATATTCAAGATGTTCGTTTTTTTTTTTAATCTATCACAGATCTCAAGTGGACTCCAAGGGTATTGAATTTTGTTTAAAAAATAGTAATTAAACATTCAAGTAGTTCAGTTCAAGTAGCAAAACTGTGATTCCCATCATGAGCTTTCAGAAAGAAAATATGACCTAACTAATTGCATTAAAATTTGCCTTAAAAAATTTGCTCTTAGGCTATTTTAGTTCAGAAAGAGGGGTGGTTGTTTGTTTTTTTCAATGCCTGAGTCATCAAAGCCTGACAACGTGACAGAAGACTAAGGATAGCAGCGCTCTAAGACAGGACCTCCCATGGCGAAACAGCCGTTTCTCTCTGCAGAGCTTTCAAGGGAGGGGAGGAGGAAAAGCAACTTTGTAAACACAAAACGAAAAGGCTGTTCACTGTTTAATGAGAGTTTGATCACTAAAGGCACAGAACAGGTTTTCTTCTGGAGTGCAGGGGGCCAGTACAACCTAGTCCAGAATGAGAAACTGGTCTCATTTGCAGAGTGTGACACTGCCTAGCATCAAGTGCCCATTACCAGTAACACCAGTGAGAACTGAAGCAGGTCCACTTGCTCAGGCCAAAGTGTCATACGGCATTTCTTCCCCCTCCACGGAAGCACACAACCTGCCTCCATGCAGCCTTTTGCAAATAGGCATTACTGTTCAAGAAAAAAAGTACTCCTCTGCAGGAGGATGTACTCACATGAGCCTGAATCTGAATACCTACACTTTTTAACTTTCCCCACCCTCCATCCAATTTTACCCACGTTTGCAAGAATGCTGATTAATTCTGGAGCTGTAATTCAGCACACGCTGACTTTGGCTTTTCAAGGATGCTGAGAATTCATCACTCCAGTGGGAGCAGTTGATGTCTCATGTGTCACTGAAACATAAAAATCACTACTGGAGAGAAACCTTGAAAAGTCGTTCAAGTTCATCCAGCCCATCCTGGGCAGGATCAACTATACAAAGATCAACTATACAAACCATTCCTGCCAAATGCTCAAGTTAATCAGTTCTTACAAGCCTCCAGTGATGGAGACATCACAACCCTCCTCTGTATTCAGAGCACCCCTATGTAAATATCCTTATACATCCTCATTAGCTTCAACAGGAGTACCCACAAATATATGCCATGAAAAATAATGACATTAAGGTGCACTACTCAAGAACGTTCACCATGTCCTCACCCTGTTCCTGCTAAAGATTTACTGTTTATCAGTAAATAAGCTTCCTTGCAGAACATGAACCTTAGGTACCATTCCACAGTACATCATTCTACCATAATTCTCTTCTGTGGAAAAAATAGTTTAAAAGGTCCTCCTCTTCTACATGCCAGCCATTTGTTTCTGCCCCTTGATCAAAATTTACCATTCTCTCAGTTGTGCTAATAGATCTGTAGTGACAAAATGAAAAACAGGACATGGAAATGGTCTGTATTAAGAGAAACAAATCAAGTATTTTTGCTCTCCCTCTGTCTCAAATGGCCCCAGGTCATTCAAGAAATTTGATTTATGCCAGGACTTCACAAACTGTTGAACTGGCAAAAGCGAGGAACAAATTAACTGAAGCACAGAGATTTACAAGACCTCAGCATGGACAAGGTAGGAAGGAACTCCTTAGATTCACTTCCTTACGCCTCAGATCCTCTCTAGGCAGCCGTAGTGTGGTCATAAAATTGGCACTACCAGGACCAGATTGACTAGAACCAGAAAATTTAGGCAATGTTGGGTGAAATTTTGTTATTAATAGTCCTGAAGGCACACAGGTGGGAATTCCTTTCCCTGGATCGTGAATGGACATTATACTGTCCACAAGCTGTCATGTTGCAAGAACTACTTACATCAACATCCAACAGCCCTGAATTTATTCTTCTGAACTGCTTATCTATAATTCAGTCGTCTCCAATTGCTTTATACAGTTTGGGAATGCACCTAATCAGATGACACAGACTGCTGTGCTAGGGTCAGATGAATATTTTAACATAACTGATCATAGTACTATACTCTGCAAAGTCACCAGGGGCCAGATGTCTTCACTCTCCTATTGAGCTGTTGTTGCCTTTCTGGGTTTCATTTTTAAGGGGAGATAGAAACGAGCTCAAAAGGGCCTTTCTTGCCCTCCCTTCAAAGAACATTTCAGCTGAATTTATTGAACTTACACCTCTATGCTTGTACAAAAATGCAACAGGATATTTAATAGCAGCAAATGGTCGTTCTGGAGGTGATTAATGTTCACCATCCTATTTTTCCCTGATTCTGTGTTTTTAGCCATTGCACATAGGGTATTAACTAATAGCATTAGGAATGCAGACAGCTGGGAAAGGACTCAGTGGACCCTGTAGTATAAAAGACCTCATTAATGAGGCAGCTCTAATATTTTGGCTCATATCTTGGTCAGTGTAGTGGGGAACTGAAGTGGGCAATGCCAGAGCTAAAAGCTTAAACTGTTACCTCACAAAGTGAGGCATTTAGCTTTTACATCATGACTGAAGGCGTCATTGTAATAAACGTAGTTATGCTAGTATGGACAAATACATGATAGCCCACGGATTAGCAGGAAAACTACTGCCTGCCATGAGGATGTCTGTGTTCAAAGGCTGGCTTTTCTCAGTGATCCAGCAGATCAAGTTAGACAAGCTCACCAACTGCTCTTTAATCAGTTATCTCTCTGGAAAACACATAGGGGAGAAACATCTCCAGTTTTCATAACAGTGGTGCAAAGTGTGAAGCTAGGAAAATGGCGGGGACAGAGATCCGAGTGCTGTTCAGACATCATTCCTTTCAAACTTTTGTGGCCGAAACAGAGATAAGCCTGACCATCCATTTACACAGGTGCCCACGCATGGCACAGTTTACCTGCTTGAGACAGTCAGTCCTGGTCCCAGTTTCCCACAGAAAACTGACTGTTCAAGAAATGCCAAAAAATTCACAGAGATTACAAGAAGCATGGAGATAGGAAATGGAACTTACTTCACCGCCTGTGAAACATAGAAAACCTCTACTTCACATAAGAGAACATCTGTCACCAATCAAGGGAATAGCTACAGGTTTGGGGCTTCCCTTTCGCCCCATCTTCTAGTTCTTTAAAAAAAGAGTTGTGATTTATTCGTACATTCATTACGTTTGAATCACTGTATTAACACCATTCAAATCAGGTGTTAGAGTTGATTGCAGAGCAGGCACTGCTTTGTCACAGGTGTACGACCAGTACTGGACCATTCACGGACAAGGTTTCCTCCACCAAAGTCAGCCAAGGGTTTAATTTTCTCCAAGGGTTGCCACCATGTGCCACCTAGGACCTTTCAGAAAGCTCTCCTGCTGAGATACTTGGTAAGGGACTCCAGGCACAGAGCTGCCCAGCTACTCCCCAGTTCACAGTTTCACTTGCTGCTGATGGCTCAGCTTCTCAGTACAAAACTCACATTCTTAAGCATGTAAAATTTGAATGATGTAAGACAGAAGAGAGAGATTAAAAGGCAATGAATAATAATAATAGATCATTCATGGAGGAAATACTCTGAAATTTAATGTGGAGAACAATGAAATATGGTTTACTAGAGTGAACAAGAAGAGATTATTTCTATCAATGTTTAGCCCTGCCCAGAACCTTGGAACACAGGTAAATTAGCAGAGTGATTCTGAAAAAAACCCACTTTTGAGTAACTGGAAAAGTTAGTAAAAAGGTATGTATCACTATCAGGGAAAACAGAGCAGAGGTGGAAGGCAGACTTTATTTAAGAAACTTCTGTCTGCCAGCCCTATCACTCCACTGTATGACCTGCAACAGAATTTCACACACCATTGCACAGTTTCCACTGAAACAGATACTACCATAAATCTAAATTACTTAATTAAATAGGTAAAATATGGATTTTTTTTTTAGTCTAATAGCATAGCCTGCAAAATTAATGTTTTCGTCCTGCAAATGCTTTGAAATTAAACTAAATCTCACCTGTATTTGAATACTTTTCTATTGAATACAGAGCAAAGCAATTTCCATTTTCTTTCAGATAAACAGCTCTAAGTGGTTCTAATTTTTTTGTTCCATCAAGTGGAGATAGAAAGTCTGAGTCTGCACTGGCAGAGAACAGACAACCAAAGCATATGAAACAGCATGCAGCTGTTTGCCATAGTACCTTGATCAGTATATTCCAAAATACATTATTCAGACAGACATACTGTAGAATAATTCATATTGAATGTAATGTTGAAAAATGCAAGGTAAATAGCCACACTCAAATCAGAGAAAGTTGCAGTAAAGAGGTGAGTATTGCAGCATTCCCAGGAATGTAACACTTTCTGATTCTTCAGAGAAGATGGAAATCAGCTTCATTTGTGAAACATCAGCAAGCAGATTACAATGAAGCAATCCCCTCAACAAAGTTTACACAGAAAATTATACTAAAAATAGTTGCCTTTGAAAAAAGGTACAGGGAAATAGTAATTTTTCATCACTGCTGCTATCTAGACAAGCAAGAAGCAGAGAATATAGTAAGAGCTTCAGGCTGCACATCCAAGTAACAGAAATTGAGCATAATTACAGCTCTGATTTGAATGAATGATGTTGTGGTTAAAACAAGTCAGGAAATGAGATGGTGGGATATAAAATTGTATGGAAACATAAACTTTTTCAGTTAATTAGAAAAATCAAATGTCTAGTTAATGTTCAACATAGCCAATCAAGCATTCTTTTTGGTCTTTTAAAATTTAAATAATTTTAAATTAGGTGTAATTTTAAAATAAAGTTATTTTGAAACTGCCAAAACACTTCAGTATTTCTAAAACATTAAGTTAGAAAATATAAAGATGAAATGTTTTCCTATATATTTTCATGACAATTAGTCATCAAGTTTGACCCAATTTCACAAATAGTGTCATTGTGCTCACAAATCTGTTTTTCCAGCAAATTTCTGTTTAGCATCAAAATTCCTCCCTGCTGTACCTCTCTCCACCTGAGACACCATGTCTTCTGCTTCCTGCTGTCGTTTCCTTTGATTAGATCAGCAACTAACTGCATTTTTGTGTGGACTGGATTTCTTCCACCTCCGTCTCCACCAAGCCTTTATGTGCCAAGCTAGTTTTACCATTTCACTTGTGGGGTGTGTATTGAATAGACAGACAGCACTGAGGATATTTATTACACTGCTGTCATTACCACCCAGGGTTTTGCCACCCAGCACCCCAGCCTGGCGCCTGCACCGCAGGCTGTGGGTCACACACCTACTAGCTCCTCCACAGCAACAGCTTCATCTCACCAGAAAGGGAAACTAAGCTGCTTATTATTCTTCATACATTTTCTGGCTTCTAGCTCTGGCCTCACACAGCTAAACCAGCTTTGTTAATCAGCTGGATCCCAGAGGCAATATCCTCCTAAATAGCATCCTGGGCATTGCTGTGAATCATTTACCAGAAGCAGCCTTGCCTGAGCTATTCCTAATTTCTTCCACTTGTTTTCCTCACAACCCAGTATTAACAAGCCCAAAGCATTCATATGATAAACCTGTATTATACCAATTATAATTATGCCAAATATAGTACCCAGGAGATATTATGGAATAACCACTGCTGTTTCACAGTGAGAAATGTTTGTTCTGGGTATAGCTGGGGGAGACATTCTCACCGGGCTATATTCCCGCCAAGGTGGTCCCACGTCAGGAGGATTTGTCCCACTAACACAGACTTCTCTGACTCCTCCATAACCTGTGGGGCTATGAACAACTATTGCAAGGGCTCCTGCTTCCTCATCACTGGACGGTGGCTTTTCACCAAACTGCTCCTGGTGCTCCTGCGAACAGCCTGGCTGGGAGAAGAACACTGTGCCATGCGGTCCTGTCCTCCCATCTCCAGTGACAAAGGAAGTGGCATGGACAGGACTGTGCAGAGCTGCCTTGGAAAAAGCAGGTTAGCAGCCATGCCGTCCTCCCATAGAAGGGGGCCTGGGAGGAATCTGCTAACTAATGATCATAGAATAACAGAATGATTTGGGTTGGAAGGGACCTCAAAAATCATCTAGTTCCAACCCCCCTGCCATGGGCAGGGACACCCTCCACCAGACCACGTTGCCCAAAGCCCCATCCAACCTGGCCTTGAACACTTCCAGGGATGGGGCATCCACAGCTTCTCTGGGCAACCTGATTCCAGTGCCTCACCACCCTCACAGGGAAGAATTTCTTCCAAATCTCTGTTCTTCTTTCAAAAGCTGATAGAGCTCATCTTAAAAGCAATCAGCTTTCTCAGTCCTGCTTTTCAAGCTGTTAAGACTGTTGGAAATCTTCAGTGCTCTGATGGCAGGGAGCCTTTCTCTCACTTCCAGTCTAAATTTATTTAGTCTGTGTATAACTGCTGCTCTTCTGAGAACACTGGCCTTTAGTCTAAACTGTTCTTTTTCCTCCCTGGTATTTATTCCCCTGTGATATTTACAGACAGTAATCACATAGACTCTCAGGCTTCACTGTGCTAGCATAAATACGACAAGCTCTCTTGATATCTTCAGCGATTCATTCCCTGATTATCCTAGTTAGTAGTCCCTCTCTGCATCCCTCTTCCAATTTTAATCTACTCTCCAGAACACAGATGATCAGAATTGCAAAGGATATCAAAAAAGATAATCCACCTGCACTTTGGGCAGTAATATCACCACCTTTCTGCACATGCTGGAAATGCCTTGGTGCATATCAAAAGGATACTGCTCTTTTTCCCAGATGCTTTCCTCTGTTATGCCCCTTATTTTGTGTTATCAGCAAACGCCGTTAGCAGTCTCCTACAGCTGAATTCAAGGTCCTTCATGGAAATATTAAAGGTCGCCAGGCTCTTTGAGGAATGCTACCATTACCTTCTCTTCAACTCCATTTCTGATACCCAAATTCCATTTTGGTTGATAATATCCTACTTAACACTTTACCAGCTGCATTACTGAAAACCCAAAATTTTCATGTAAAATTTCCATAGAATTAGCTACAAAAATAAATCTTTTGACACAATCCACCTTTGGCAAAATCTCATCCACATTTATACTACTTTCCATTAACCTTTGTGTCTTTAATTATCACTTCTTTCCAACTAAACTCTCCAGTCTCACCCTGTCCTGAAAGCTTGTGAGGGCTCAGACCATTCCTCCACCATTTTTAGATAAGGGTGTTATGTTCGCTGTTTTCACAGGTCTGCTTTAACATGTGCAATGCTCATGCTAGTCCTTCAGCAATTATGCTACGGAGATTAAACAGATCACTCTTAACTCTGCCTGAATGTATTAACTTCTTACAGCTTTTATAAAACACCTTCTGCAGTGATATCGGGAGTTGCAAAGAAGGCTCCAAGAGGAATTCTGACAATTCAAACACTGGATGAAAAACTAACTTCCAAGCTCCACAATGAATATAGCAGAACTTAACATGAAGATAAGCAGGATTCATACAGTTATTTTAACCAGCTCATAAGGGCATATCATTAAGGTAGCAGTGGTACACTTTACTTGCTACACCATGCAAAGCAATCCACTGGAAGGAATAAAATCTGCTTGTTTCACTCTGGTAGATATTTCTGCTGACCTTTGAGCTATCCTTTTTAACATTCATTACTGGCAGTTATTGTAATCAAATGCTTATACTCATCTTTCCTTTTAACTCAACTTTATAGCCAACAGTCTTGAAATGTCTAGATGATACAATCAATGGCAACATGACTGACAGCAAAATTCAGATCAGTCATAAAGCTGAGTCAGACTCTTCCACATTGCATAGTCCCAAATCACTGACTCTAGGCAGCATCATGCTGTCTGTCTTGACTTCAAATAATTTTCAATTTTAAAGATAGTAGTTGAGGCATTTCACTTTTGAACAAAATAATGAGGTTGAACTTTCTTAGAGAAAAATCAAAAACAGGTTCTGACTTATTTTTCCTACAAAAAAATAAAGGCCCTAGAGATGTGCCACAGTATTACTTCGATGATAGTGTCTCCCTGAAGAACTCTGTCCTTCTACAGGGTTTATTACCATGCACATCAGGCTTATTATTGCTAATAACACTGCTACTGTGCTTGCCAGTGGTATTCATCCTATAGCTAATGGATAAAACTGTAATTTCCAATAGTCATAAGCAAAATTAAAATGGACATTAGGAATGAGAAAAAAAGTATGATATTGTCTGCAGACTGTCACTTGATCAACAGCGATATTGAGGGGCAAGTAAAGCCGGGTACTGCAGTGCTAGGACACACATTCTGGTATTAAATAGATCTGGCCAGAAACCAAGAACTGCTGTTCTGTGAGAAAGTCCAGCATTTCAAAATGTGATTTTGTTTCAAATTAGAAAGCAAACACAAAATGTTGGCCTTTCTCATCATCTAATCTTCAAAACCTATTTCTGAATACAAAAATGAAAAGCTGCGAATATAGAAACAGCATTAAATATTGTAATTAACATTGTAACACAAACCTGAAGACAAGACAGAATTAACAGAAGTACAAAGTTGAAATGTTTTGACACATACTATTTTGTTAAAATAGACTACTCCCTGGAGAAAAATACTGAAAGATGCATTCCTGAAAAAGAAGAGTAGACTTTAAGATATCTGCAATTTTCAATAAAAAGCTGCAGCAATGGGAAAAAGAACAAATGGTTTTGTAATTGCAGGGTTGAAACAATTTACACAAACATGCACTTGCTGACACATCGAACAAAACTAACAGCTGTAGACCAAACTCTTAAAAAAGGAAATAAAATATTAACCAATATACCACTGATGTGATCTCAAATTAGCTTTAAAAACACAAATGTTTTGATGATTTGGAGAGCTCTTAGTGATTCTGATCAGCACTAAAAATAGGCAGACATTGTGAGAAGTCTCATGTTTCCAGTAATACTGGTAACTTCTGAATTGATCTCATATTTTATTTAATAAGAACTCGACACTGATGAACTAGGCTTTCAATACCACAAATGAAACAAATCATATCACAGACCATCAGGGAAAAAGTAGATTAAAAAATGCATTATATAGCTTGTAAAAATATAGCAAGGGATTGCATCAACAATAAGCTAAAATATTCCTGGAGTGAAGCCAGGATAGGTATTTGGTTGAGACACACCATAACAAAGAGGTCATAGAATCGTAGAATAGTTTGGGTTGGAAGGGATCTGTAAAGGTCATATAGTCCAACTCCCCTGCAATTAGCAGAGACATTTTCAACGAGATCAGGTTGCTCAAAGCCCTGTCCAATCTGACCTTGAATGTTTCCAGGGATGGGATATCTACCACCTCTCTGGGAAACCTGTTCTGGTGTTTCACCACCCTCACAGTAAAAAAATTCTTCCTTATATCTAGTCTAAATCTGCCCTTTTTTAGTTTAAAACCATCACTCCTTGTCCAATTACTACAGGCCCTACTGAAAAGTTTGTCCCCATCTTTCTTATAAGCCCCCTTTAAGTATTTAAAGGCCATGATAAGGTCTTCCAAAGCCGCCTCATCTCCAGGCTGAACAACCCCAACTCTCTCAGCCTGGCCTCATACGAGATGTGCTCCAGCCCTCTGATCATCTCCATGGCCCTAGTCTGGACCCACTCCAACAACTCCATGTCTTTCTTGTACTGGGGGCCCCAGAGCTGGACACAGTACTGCAGGTGGGATCTCACCAGAATGGAGCAGAGGGGGAGAATCATCTCCATTGACCTGCTGGCCATGCTTCTTTTGATGCAGCCCAGGATATGGTTGGCTATCCGGGGTTTGAGCTCAAATTTCTGGGTCATGTTGAGCTTCTCATCCACCAACACCCCCAAGTCCTTCTCCTCAGGGCTACTCTCAATCCCTTTGTGCCCCAGCCGGTATTGATACTGCATACTGCAGGTTGCCCCAACCCATGTGGAGGGCCTTGCACTTGGCCTTGTTGAACCTCATGAGGTTCACATGCGTCCACTTCTTGAGCCTGACCAGGTCCCTCTGAATATGGCATCCTGTGCCTCAAGTGTGTCAACCACACCACTCAAATTGGTGTCATGTGCAAATTTGCACTCAATCCCACTATGTCATTGATGAAGATATTAAGCAGTACTGGTCCCAAAACAGACCCTTGAGTGTGACCATCCAGCCAATTCCTTATCCACCGAATAGTCCATCCATCAAATCCATATTTTTCTAATTTAGAGAAAAGGATGTTATGGAGGACTGTGTCAAAGGCCTTACAGAAGTGCAGATGGGTGATAACCATAGCTCTTCCCCTGTCCACTGAGGTAGCCATTCCATCAGAGAAGGCCACTAGGATGGTCAGGCAAGACCTGCCCTTGCTGAAACTGTGCTGGCTGTCTCTAATCACCTCCCTGTCCTCCATGTGCCTTAGCACAGCTTCTAGGAGGATCTGTTCCATGATCTTCCCAGGCACAGAGGGAAGGCTGACAGGTCAGTAGGTGTCAGGGTCCTCCTTTCTACGCTTTGTAAAAACAAGTGCAATGTTTCCCTTTTTCTAGTCACCAGGGACTTCACCTGACTGCCATGACTTTTCAAATATGATGGAGAGTGGCTTGGCAACTACATCACACAATTTCCTCAGGACTCTGAGATGCATCTCATCAGGTCATGCAGACTTCTGTCAAGTTGTTCAAGTTCCTCAGGTGGTCTTGAACCTGATCTTCTCATACAGTAGGAGCGACTTTGCTCTCCCAGTCCCTGCCTTGCAGTCCATCCACTCAAGAGGTGTGGGAAGAGAGGTTGCCAAGAGAGGTCATTCCTTCCTCCTTCAGCATGACATGGAGTCATGATGGACCACTCTGCTCCATTGGAAAAAGGGAATGCAGACCTGTCATGTCAGCCATGAATTGAGTGTGACAGTCCCTGTGGTGGCTCACACTCCTCTTGAGGGACACAGATCAAGCTGCACATTCACCATAGAGCTGCTGCAGTCCCCTTCCTCATACAGACCTCTCACACCAGACGCTGATGGTCAGCCTTAGCTGAGCATCTGCCTCCTATCAAGTGTCAAAGATCACACAGAGAGACCTTGCACTGATCCACTGAGCACTGACTCGGGAGGAGATCTGCTAGACAGTACAGCCTGTGTCAGTGGGACCAAATGTGCTGGTATATTATGCATCAGTAGACACATTATTTAACAGATGACAAGAGTTCAGAAGTATAGGCCTGGATTAAAAAAACACACCACCTTAAAAAAAAAAAAAAAAGCAGATGTGAGTCTGCATCTCAGAAGAGACATACTTGAGATGAACTGCACAGTTGGTATGCTAGATGCTGGCTGTAAGCAGGAGAGAAGCCAAGAAATTTACTAAGAGGGAATTTGACACTGTCCCGCACAACATCCTTGTCTCTAAATTGGAGAGACATGGATTCAATGGATGGACCACTCGGTGGATAAGGAATTGGCTGGATGGTCGCACTCAGAGGCTTGCAGTCAATGCCTCAATGTCCAAGTGGAGATCAGCGATGAGTGCTGTTCCTCAGGGGTCGGTACCGGGACCAGCACTGTTTAACATCTTTGTCGGCGACATGGACAGTGGGATCGAGTGCACCCTCAGCAAGTTTGCCAACGACACCAAGTTGTGTGGTGTGGTCGACACGCTGGAGGGAAGAGATGCCATCCAGAGGAACCTTGACAGGCTGGAGAGGTGGGCCTGTACAAACCACATGAAGTTCAACAAGGCCAAGTGCAAGGTCCTGCACATGGGTCGGCGCAATCCCAAGCACAACGACAGGCTGGGCAGAGAATGGATTGAGAGCAGCCCTGAGGAGAAGGACTTGGGGGTCCTGATTGATGAAAAGCTCAACATGAGCCAGCAGTGTGTGCTTGCAGCCCAGAAAGCCAACCGTGTCCTGGGCTGCATCAAAAGCAGTGTGACCAGCAGGTCGAGGGGGGTGATCCTGCCCCTCTACTCCACTCTCGTGAGACCCCACCTGGAGTACTGCATCCAGCTCTGGGGGCCCCAGCACAGGAGAGACATGGAGCTGTTGGAGCGAGTCCAGAGGAGGGCCACGAGGATGATCAGAGGGCTGGAGCACCTCTCCTATGAGGACAGGCTGAGAAAGCTGGGATTGTTCAGCCTGGAGAAGAGAAGGCTCCAGGGAGACCTTAGAGCGGCCTTCCAGTACCTGCAGGGGGCCTACAAGAAAGCTGGAGAGGGACTGTTCACAAGGGCATGGAGTGATAGGACAAGGCGTAATGGGTTTAAACTAAAGGAAGGTAGATTTAGATTAGATGTTAGAAAGAAATTCTTTACTGTGAGGGTGGTGAGGCACTGCAACAGGTTGCCCAGAGAAGCTGTGGGTGCCCCCTTCCTGGAAGTGTTCAAGGCCAGGCTGGATGGGGCTTTGGGCAACGTGGTCTAGTGGAGGGTGTCCCTGCCTATGGCAGGGGGGGGTGGAACTCGATGATCTTTGAGGTCCCTTCCAACCCAAACCATTCTCTGATTCTATGAATTGTAGCAACTGAGCCTTGTGGTCAATCCACCCAATGCATTATTTCCAGCTACTACACAATAAAGAAAGGTCCTGCCTGAGCTGGAAAATATTTTTCCAGGAAGAGCCCATCTATAACTCTCACGAGAAATATCTTAGAAGAAAAAAACCCCAGATGCTCATCATATGTATTACTAATTCCATAAATGTTCCTCAGACTGCAGAGCTGAAAGGAGGGAGCTTTGCACCAAAACAAAACCATTCAGTTGGATTTACGTCTTTTCTGTTCTAGCACAGCCAGACAGCAGGAGCACTGAAACGCTGTCTGATGGAGAGAGGGAGCCAGCAGCAAACACCACGAGTTGAGACAGATCATTATCAGCCAAATGCTCTCTGAGCTGAGATTAGCAACAGGGTCAGAAGAACTTACTGTGCCTGGTGTAAGAGCAGGGCAAGACCATGGCTCTCATTTCTAGTCCCACAGCACGGACCTTACTTGCCCCTCTTGGCTGAGCCCTGTCCTTTCCCTTCTGCAGAAGGACGCTTAACAGATTGACCAAACTGGGCACAGACACTCATTATGCCACATGCTCATACTGTTCAGAGAAACAGCACCGGCCTTAGACACCACTCATGTACCTTGATGACCTTTCAGCCATGAGCTTTAGGACTGTCTGCCTAACACTCGATGACAGCCTGAAACAGCCTCTCTGGGGACAAAACACCCTTTCCCTAATTCCTCCCAGTGGCAACCTTAAAGGTCGATGGTAATGCTCTGGTTTCAGATTTAATTATTTCATCTTAATTGTCCAAATCCTAATCATCACTGCACATACAGCTGAAGTAGAAATGACACTTGCTGTGCTGACTGCTTGCAACAGCCCAGAGGAAGAAATCAAAACTAAGTAAAAAACTGTACATGGGAGGAGAGAGATGGTGAAAGGCAGCTAAGGAAAGGATGCAACAACAGCAGTCCTGAGCAAAGGCAGATCCTCCTCCTGACGCAGGGACAGTGGTCCAGAGTCCGGCACAGCTGATGGCTCAGATGAGACAGCAGGGAAGGGTGGTGAGGAGCTGAGTCCTCACTGCTTCAGCACCTTCCTCACTTAAAGCAGGGAACAGAGAGGTGGCCCCATTGTTGCTTTCTTCTGCTGAGCAGCAAAACCAAGGCAAACTGTAATGAACTTAGCTCTGAGGAAAAGCCTGCTCAGAAGGCAGCAATTTTTTTGCAATATCCACTCAAACTTTGGGAAACAAGGCAGCGAATGCACTGGCTACAATGATCCCTTCCTGGTTAATCAAGGAACACAGTACACTAGCATACCTGTAGGAATTATTTGGATTACAGCGTTGCCTCACAGCTGTAATTTGAACGAGTCTCACTGGAAAAGGAGAGAATCCAGTTTCAGAGTATGTAAATCCAAGTAGGAAAGGAATAAAGGTCCATGGCTGTCCCTCTTCACTTTCCAACTGCAAAATTAAGGAGCCCATCACCCAAGATCTGATTTCATTCTTGATTTACTGCATAATAGTGGTTGCTGGCACAACTGAGAGCACCATGGTGCTGTTTGAAAGACAAAATTAAGCAGGTTTCAATACCCCACCATGAAACAAATGATGGTAAGGTTCCTCCTTTGTGCTATAGCTCAGAAGACAAATTTTTCAGTGGGAAAGTGCCCACATCTCACCATGGCTTCCACTCTAACCATTCAGTCTCCTTCATATCTTCATACTGTTTTATGATATAATACATTCTGAATGACAGTTGCTTAGTTACAAAAACTCTCAGATCAACAGCTACAACATAAAAATCTTGCCAGAGGTCACATTCCACTGTATGATCATTCAGTGTCTTAAAGAGATGTCTTTTATTATTTTTCTTAGTGTCTGAGAGAAATACTGAAAGTCATTTTTCTAAAATAGGCTGTGTTCTGTTGAAACAACTGTACAGCCTGGGACAATACATGCAATGTTATCATAATAATTATAGGTAAACTCTTATTATATCTGACTACATGAAGTTTACAACTTAGCCACAAAAAAAAAAAGAAAAAATCAACCAACAAAACCCCCCCGAAAAACCCCAACTGAAAAAAAAAGAAACCCCAAAACTCCTACAATCCTGGAAGAAAATGGAATTATGAAACATTTGCCTAGGACTAAACTTGTAGGGAAAAAGATCAATAAAATGAGGTTAAATATTTCTGGGCTTTAAGAACGAAAGAAATCAAAATATTGTATCAAACTAGCATATTTCAAAATGACAGTGGCTCCCTAAGAAAGAATTGCATTGCATCCCACAAACATCACTGAATTCTTAGGGAACAAACTTTATCATCTCTGTTTTAATAAAAGAAAAATATGGGAATTTTTATAGTCAATGCAAGTTCCCCATTATACGGAAGGTGGTACATCACCAAGACCTTTGGCCTGGCTGCCTTCCCTATTTACAAGTCCTTTTCCACTCCCCCTCTTCCAGCTGTTTCTTTTGTACAAATGTGGCACCAGGATGCCAGGATCCCTTACTGCTTCTTCTGCACCTTTTTCCCCAACACAACTCTGGCTACAGCCTGAATGCCTAATTGCTCATTCAGTCCACAAAGGCTACTTCTTTGTAGGTATGGGGAAGCATTTAGTAAAATTAATTGCAGGCTTGGTGTACCTTCTGACAATGGATCCCAGGGGCTTTCTGTGGCTAAGGCTTCCTTAGCCTACCAGCCAAGCGGAGATAGCCACTGCAGAAGTTGGGGACATGCAGGTGACTTTTCTAGGGAGATTGTGGACGCATTCTCTCTAGATTACAACTGAAAGCCCTCTAAGGCCTTGGAGGATGCTGAGAATTGCCCAAATCCATCAGGAATGATACAGCAGGTGCAACAGGTTTTTAAGAACTGACAAGAATATTTTGACAATTTCTATCTACATCCTACCATTCCAGAACCATGGAGCAGCTATAGGAGATTAAAAATTCAAACTTCCAAACATATAGTGACTGCACGTTAGTTAGTCCAGAACTGCTTAGTTTCTCTTCCTAAAATTTAGAAAGGATGAGCCTATAGATCTACTTACTCATACAATCCTGAAGCCAATGGTTTGCAGCATGCAAGCGCTAATACAACACAGAAACATGGATGATGTCATACCTGCTGAGTTTGTGTTTGGCTGAGTTCGTATTAAATGTCTTTGTATTACAGAAAGTCATTATCAGCTTGAAAGCCACCTTGTGAATAAATCTGGAGAGGCTTGTTTGTGTAAACCTCTGTGGTCATTTTGTACCTTATAAATGAAGAGATGGACCAACCCATCTTCACAATGAAGTAAAAGCAGCTAGGCCCAGCCCCAACAAATGCATTTCCCCTGGGCTCAGCACTTGTCAGCCTCTAGTAGCTGTGGAGTTTCCTCAGTGATCTAAGTAATGTCAGAAGGATCAAAGAAAATCCAGCTGACTTAATGAGCCATTTGCAATTTCACTACAGCAGCCGTGCAGATTGAAGCATGAAATCTTTGAGACAAGTAGATGTTAGTGACAGCTTACAGCAGCAGGGCTGGGGGATTGAACGCTTCCTTTTTCTGAAGAAAAACACTTGCTGCTTTCTGTATACGCAGGGTCGGACAGCTCAGAGTGTGATGATGGGTTCACATACTATCTTTACAAGTGGTCACACAGCATATACTGCAACTGCAAGCAGGTGTTTTGGTGCATAATATGAGAAAAGTTACAAGCACGCTAAATAGAGGAAAAGACTGTGAGACACCCCCACCCCGCGCAAGAAAACACCAAGCCAACTACCCCAAACAAACGTCCCAAAGCCAAGCCACCAATAATGCTGGTGGTCACTGAGCTGGTGATCACCACGCCAACTTCCTTTCTGGACTAAATCCCACAGGCTACTAATAGGTATGTAGATAAATACTTTTCCCTAACAAAGTTACTAAAAAATCCTGTGGTCTTGTATTTTGTGGCATTTTAATGCCATCAGACACAACCAACCAGCACTTCCCAAGGGAAGGCTATACTAAAATCCTTGTGTAGACAGATGCTCCAACAATGAAATGCCACTAGAATGCCTGGCAGCAAAATCAGTCTGAACACACACACACAGCCCATTTGGAATTTTACTGTTGCAGGCCTGTTGACGTGGCAGATAGATAGATGCTGGTCTGTGTGCAAACACAGAGATTGCCTCGTGTATGGAAAAACTGAAAAAGTAATTAAGGATACTTTGAGGAAGAAAAGAAATACTAAGCATTTGGCTGGATTGCACAGAATACTTTTGAATTCCTTAGTAATATACTAGAATGACTGTTTTGTGCCTTCTGGGGTCAAAAAAGAAAAAAGAGAAAAGAGAAAAGAGAAAAGAAAAAAGAGAAAGGAAAAAGGAAAAGGGGGGCAAGAGAAAAGGAAAAATGAAAAAATAAAAAGAAAAAAGAAGAAAAAAGAAAAGAGGAAAAAGAAAAAAGGAAAAATAAAAACGAAAAGAAAAAAGGAAAAAGACAAAAGAAAAAGGAAAAAGGAAAAAAGAGAATGGAAAAAGGAAAAAAGGGGGAAAGGGGGAAATGAAAAAAGAAAAAGGAAAAAAGGAAAAAGGGAAAAAGGGAAAAAAGGAAAAAAGGGGAAAAAAGGAAAAAAGGAAAAAGACAAAGTCAAACTCAGTGAGGGACAAGCATGTGTGTACCATACTCATTAGTGAGGGACTGAGTCTTTACTTGCCTCTCAGCAGTTGAAGAGCTCACACCACTTGTGCTGCTATGGGGCTGATGAGTCCTAAACCCAAACCATCTCATTGGAGCCTGCTGCTCTCCTGCAGCCCATAATGGAGGCAGACATCAAGGTTCCAAGCAGGAAGGATGCCCAGACAATTAGCAAAATGCAGCTACCATTTCTATTGTTTTTATTTTTCACATAAAATAGTTAAAGAATGACATCAGTCAGTACCAAGTGTAGATCAGAAACATCATCAAATCCCACTCTTCCAGCAACACAGAAACTCTCAAAAATTCAGCTGGCTGAGATATGGCTTGGAAGAGTGCACTCTCAGTAACTGACTCAAAAATCCCACTACTTGCAACTTCAGGGATTATTTTTCATATAATATCCACCTATTCGCTAGCTAAATCTAACCCTGCTTATTTTATGACTGCATCCAGAGATGGCTTTTCTCCAGACAGCTTCTGTGGCCTACTTACCACCCCTTTTGTCACTGGTGTGGCTGCTTTGCCTCCACTTCAAAGGTTCATTTTCATGTGCAGGATTATTTTTTTTTTTCCTTTGGTTGCTAAGGGGGAAGCTTTAGCATGGTGGGCAAGGATTTAGTCACGTGTGAGCTAGAAGGAACATTATCCTTAGACATTAATTTGGAAATCAAGTGACAATCGGCTGGGTATGTGTTTATTTTCTATTTCTCGAAAGCTTTTAAAGTACCACAGGATTTTTGCATCCTCTGTAGGAGATCTATTTTTCATCTTCTATACTATTCAACCCCAGAGACAACAAAGAGAATATCATGCTTGTCTCCAGTGTCAGAGCTAAAATTAGTAATTTCACTGCAAATCAGAAAACAAACTAGATTATTATGAAGAACAGCTCTACTCATCAAAAGGTTGTTTCACAACCACCTTTCAGATGTACTAAAGGCAGATGCCTCACTGTGAAGTTAATTCAATAAGCACAGGAAACGTAATTCATTTGGTACATACTGTTTGCTAATCAAAGAGTATTTTTTGGCATCTAAACTGTGCGTGACAGAATGTTAAGCCTGAAAACATATTGTTAGTCCTCCAAGTTTTTCATCAAATCCAAGAAACATATCATGCATGCATGTGAGCGATTTTTCTCATTCAAGTAATGAGGATGAAAACTGTGTCAAAGTTTTGTAATGCTGAGCTGTGATCCTATGAAAAGCTTTTGAGAAATGACTTTTTCTCTTGCATTTCTGCAGGATAGAAAGCTTTAATAAAACTTTATAATTTCTCCTTCTTTCAAATTATTGTCCCACAGAGTATTATCTGTGATGACAGCAGCAAAGACTGTGAGCAAGCATTATCAGTAAAAAACAGTCCTGGTATGTCTTCTACTGAATTCAATCTTAGGAGCATGAAACTGTGGGGGTTTTTCTAATCAAGGTTACAATGGACCTCCCAACTTGGATATCTGCTGTGGGGAACAAAATGAGGAATAACATCACTTCTCCTTCTGAAATGCATCACCTTAGAAGACTGCTCTACTGCAGTTTGAACATGTGGACACCCACAACCACAAGCAGCTGCGATGAAAAGCTATTAAACCAACCACCTTGTGCTGGCTGCAGAGCAATATTTCACTGTGCTCTTTCACAACATGAGCTACAAAGCAGCAGAAAGGAGTATGGATTGCTGCATGGAGTCTGCCTCCAGTTTTCCTGGTCTGACAGATGCTGCAACTGAGAGAAACCATTCTCCCTCTCAGGTTGCCATTGCACTTTGAATTGTAAATAATCTCCTGAGCAACAAACACCTTCAGAGATCAAAACCTGATATGTTTTACTGGATCTGAAAGGACCTAAACTCTGCTCTATTTTCAGAATTAAGTCAATATGTAAATGCAAATGGTCACTGTACAGATGGGGAAAAAAAAAGAAACAACTAAGGGTTTTATTTGAAAATATCAAAGGAATATTTCTTAAATGTAATATTTAATGTTAAATCTGTAAAATCTACTAATTGTGCTGCATCTCTTAATTGCTCATCTATTTATTTTTTAACAGGATTATCATCAAAAGAGGAGTAGTTCTGAGTATAGCTAAAGTTACTTTCAGAGCACTTAACTGAATATACGAACTCAGTTTCTGTGGATTAACACATATTCCAAGCCTGTATCTTCCTGCAGGGTATTTTGGTAATAAGTAGTAGAATTTCAAAAGAAGTTGCCACAACTGGAAGACGAAATGATAGCTTTGGAGATAATTTTAAAGGTCCGTTTCTTTTGCAATGGTTAAGAGTTATACAAAGAAGGAAAAAAGTATTCATGCAGCAGATGTGATTACACTCTTGTGGCTCATGTGAAAAAATCAGTTGCTGTTTGGAAAAAATAACATTTCCAGGTATTCTGGACCAATTATTTCTGACATTTCAAGTTAATTATAATCTCAACATTTGCTGTAGGAAAAGGTATAGTTAGGAGTTCAAAGGCTCATTTCAAAGTCATTCAGAGCTCAGCCAAACATATCCAGAATCCATTTGAACTTTTTATTTTTCTAAACAGCTTCAAGGAAGCACATTATGACCCAGAGAAGAAGAAAAGGTTTTTTAATGGCTATCTCATTGATGATGAAGAGGGACAGTTTACAAGGGCATGTATTGATAGGACAATGGGGAATGGGTTTAAACTAAAAGAGGGTAGATTTAGATTAGATGTTAGGAAGAAATTCTTCCCTGTGAGGGTGGTGAGGCACTGGAACAGGTTGCCCAGAGAAGCTGTGGAGGCCCCATCCCTGGAAGTGTTCAAGGCCAGGTTGGATGGGGCTTTGGGCAACCTGGTCTAGTGGAGTGTGTCCCTGCCCATGGCAGGGGGTTGGAATTCGATGATCTTTGAGGTCCCTTCCAACCCAAACCCTTCTGTGATTCTATGTAACAAGTTTTAAGAAGAACCTGGTAGTTTCTTGACTGTGATATTTCATGTTCTAAAGAACACTAGAAAGATGTTTGCCAGGGAAAACAAATCCCTGAACAACAAAGTAAGCGTTTAACAGTAAAATCCATCAACAAAATAGTACTTCAGCAGAGAGAAGTGCTCTTCAGACTCACCAGAAAGGGAGATCCCCAATCCAAGGGAGCCTACCAAAACATGTGGAAGATACACAAACAGTAGCAAGTGCAGTTGCACAAGCTTATAAAACCTTCTGTGTCACTGTTTTACCATTTCAGGTAAAGTTTTTCATTGTTTTTTCAAGTTAACAGCCGCTTTGGAAAGCTGCCATAAAAATGGCTCAACCTTTCTGAAAAATAAGGCATATTTTCTTTGCAGAGTGTAGTGTCACAGGTACTGCATCATTCATCTCAAAGAAGGGGACAGTGTTCCCAATAGACCTTTCTGGCACAGGCACATCCATGCAGAGAGCAGAACATTAGCAGGCTATTGATCCCCACTACAAATTTTTTACACACTGCAACCCTTTTTTTTTTTTTTTTCCCCAGAAAAAAATTAGCTCTTGTGTCTTGGCATTACATTTCAGGTTCCCTACCAAGTTGTCAAGAACATAGTCACACATATATGCCTGAAAATTGGCTGTGATTTATCAAAGTCAGAATGGTATAAATAATGCATGTCTTGCACAGATGGCTTTTTTTGTAACGTAACAACTAATAGCCTGTCAACACAGTATTCCATGTATACAACAGTGGTCTGCAGTCTCTTCCCTGTATGACAAATGAAGGCCTGTTAGGAGGCAAATTCACTCTAATGGTGTCCTGATGTAATGTGTGATGGTATGCAGAGAGAAAAGCCACTCATCTTGAAGGTTTGTAAAGGTAGTTAAGGATGCAAATTCTGCACTGTCAGGCTTTGCTGATGAGCCAAAATGAAGAAAAAATTATTTACCCAATACCTGAAGCCTGATGCATGAATAAAAACCTAAATGATCTAGATCATTCAGGTATATTTGTCCACATCCAGTAAGGAAATCCGAGGCAAGATGTTCATTGCTCGTGGTAAGAAACTACATTTGAAAAGTAAAACAAATGGGAAAACCCTGCATTCAGGAAAAAAAAAAAAAAAAGAAAAAAAGCTAAGCCAATCCCATAAGAACTCATTAGGCTTTAGCACTAGGTTTTCTTTCACAACACAAAAGCTTCTCCTTCAATGTGTCCCTCTTTAAATATCTTAGGATTATGCCCAAGTTCTGATTAACCCACAGTAGCATGGAAGAAACATATCTGCTGGAGTTTCTTTAAAAGGCATTAGAAAAGCAACATTACCAACACACACAATCAGCACAGTCAGCACACGTAACCCACCAGAAACTTACCTTTCCGTGATAGTTTCTCTGAGACCACTAGCAACCCCCTTCACCACTGTACTAGCCTTTGGCGTCAGCACTACTTGAGATATAAAAAAGGAGCCCTTCTTTCTTCTTTCAGTGATTGATGCCTGGAGGAATTGAATCAGTTTTTCTGGATCTGTTGTGTTGGCCCAAGGAGCTGGCATCATCTGGCCTGGCCAAAGAAATGGTACCTCGAGAGCCACTGGACTGTGGTAGAACACTAGCACTTGGTGTTCCTTTTCCCACAGGTACTGGAGGCTGACTTCATGGGCAAATATAGCAGGACACATTTTGTTTCCATAGGTGTCTTTGAGCATTTGGACAAGCTTTTCATGATGGTATTTCTGCATCCCGTAGAAGTGATTGAAGTCCAAGAAGACTGCTTCTTTTGGGTGGTCAGTGAGAAATCCATTGATCTCTTCCAGACCTTCCTTGACTTTGGCACTGAATAAACCATGAGCAAAGTAGAGTTCGTTGTCTGGGTCTCTGGGCTTGGTGGAAATTCGAAGATCAAAATACCTTATACCTGCCTCCAGCTGGCTGGTGAAGTTCATGGTCTGTGTAGCCAACCACTTCCTCATCAGCTTTTTAGCCACAGTCCCAAAAACAGACACAAAATTCTGGACCGTCTCTGGCTGTTCAGGCCCAACTGGAGAGGCTTCATCGATGTAGAAGCTAAATGAGTCATGAGACCCTAAAAATACAACAGAGGAAAATGATCAGTATTGTATTCATATATTAAAAGTCACTAGTGATTCTTTCTTAATAAACATAATCTTCTGACCTGTACCAACACTCACCACAGACTCCTCCCCTCTCCTTTTTCTCCGTACACTACATTTGTGTAGCACCATTTTACAAGCACCTTGCAGGGACTTGAAGGAAAAGCTTGCACTGCTTGTCTGGACACTCCCTCACTCTCTTCTAGCTCTTACTTACGCCCTCAAGCTCACTGAAGTGAGCAAGCTCTTAACATCAAAGCAATCCTGTGTAACTCCAGCAAAGCTCGTCACATAATAAATCCCTAGAGCCAACGAGAAGAGGAGAGTCTGGTCCTGCACACTGAATTGTGCATCATCTACTTTGCAGAACCAAAGAAAAACAAAAACAAACCAACAACATGCCCCACACACCTTTACAGCCAGCTAAAATAAGAGCTGAAAAATGCCAAGGACATGTAGCCTTTCTGACCTTTATTTCAAGTCTCATCTGGTCATCAGTAAGGTTACTGAATGTTGTTTTCCTTCTCAAATTTACCTCTAAAATTCTTTGCTTTCCTCTGCTACATAAGTACAACAGATGATAGAGCCAAGGATAAAATACAGCAACTCCACTGCATGCTCTTGACAAAAGTGAGACAAACTGCTTAACATGCCTATGTACAGAAGTTAATAATTTTCCACAATTTAACAAAGTTGAATACAAATATGTAAGAGACTTGGCTATGCAAATTCTCTCCATCTTAAGGTACGTCCATTAAAAAACCCAACCACAAAACAAAAACCCAACAATATTCTTTGCTCAGCATTTAGACATTTACATGAGAACAGCTGATAAAACTAAGGACATCCACAAACACATGATCATTCTTCTGCAAAGGACTTTGTCTTGCTTTATGGAGAGATGAGCTGATCCTGAGGATGCTCATCACTCTTGTCTACCACCAGCCTTCTGAATACCTGGTGGTGAAATCTGGCAGCTTATACAGAAATATCGTCCAGCTGCAGGCAGAGCTGCACTCCTGCTGTCCCAGCCAGAGAGGATAGTTCTGGTCAGACTCACTGCAGCAAGCAGGTCTGCTCCTCAGCGTAGTCACACCATTTGCAAAAGTCCTTCAAGGTCAGCAGGACTTGTATTTCTGAAATGGAGTGTAGCACTAGGCCCTCAGACATCCAAATCCTAGCATCAAAATGAGTTCAGAGCACAAGTCTTGCCTGCTACTGATGCTTTTGTAGGCGCTTTTCCAAATTACTTTCCAAAGCACACACGCTGTGGCAAATAAGTATCACATTAATGAAATCCTGCTAGTCAGTCATTTCTGATGGTGATGCTATTTTAACTGAACTGGAACAAACCCTATAAACTGAAGTGACAGCTATAACATTTTCTTCTTTAACAATAAATAGAGTCACGACAAATCATCTTAAACTCTGGCTTGGATTTTGTTTTGTTTAATCTGAGATGTCTTAAAATTTTGTACACCCCTGCTTTTCATGGTTGTCTTTTTGAACTGCATTTTACTTTAAATATTAGATAAATTTTCCATTTTGATTAAGCTTTCTACTGCTAAGTGTTGAAGTGATCGCATATTCCTTGCAGAACCTCATTAGATCATGGAGTATCTGGTTACACACTGATATCCCAGGGGACCGGATCTGCATACAGAATTTTAATGGGTAAAACAAATGATTAGAGCAGTGACTTGTGTTTCAACAGTATTACAGGGAAAATCAATGAGATACATTAAATGTTCTGCCCAATGTAACCTGCACTAATCTAGAAATCAAAGTAAATCCAGTCTTGTTCAAAACAAGGTATAGCTACTGATACTAGCAAGGGATAGATCTTGCAAACCTTCGCTTTATCCACTGAAGTCCCTTTTATTTCAGTAGGACTTTATGTGAGAATAAGTACACCTATAAACATGATCAAATGATTGCAGGAGTAGGCTCAAAATGGTATTAAGATCAATTAAAACATTGGTCCTTTGGTGTCTGATATACAACCACTGACAACCCGAAGTTGCAGGAGAGGCAGCTAAACTTGACCACCACAGCCAACACACAACACAGTGCAAAACAGTTCTTAAAACTACTTAAGTTGAGAGAGGCAGCGCAGTTCTCATGGCAGAAAATTAAAATGAACACCTTGTCAGCAGGTAGCTTTTAGCTATCAGTAATGCAAAACACAGAGAAGAGTGTAGAAGGTGGGGGAAACACCACAGTAAGAAGTGATTGAACATTACAAAGGACAGTTTAGAAAAATATTTTTCCTTAACTAAGGTCTTCATGCACATATTTGAGCCTAAAAATGGGGATTCCTATGTATAAGGAACAGAGAAAAGCACACAGTACGCTGAGAACCTCCATGTTTTGTAACCCAACAAGGAGCCCCTATTAAATACTACAAAAAGAAAATAAGTTTTGACTTAATTTGCTTGACACTGAATAAAGCCAATGTCAGCTATTCAAGAGTATGTAAGGATTCCTCCTGACTGAAAAATACAAGTGTTTTGTCTTTCCACATGTATAAGTAATTTGAACAGGTCATTTAAATATTTATTTTCACCATGCACTCATCTACATTTCCTTTTGCCTTCATCCTGCCCTGTTGTCCTAACCAGCTTACTCATATAACTCGGGGAAAATCAAAAACCTTATACTTAGCAAGGCAAATCAAAGTATGATCTTTTCCACTGTCATGCCCCAAATCACTATGTTCCTGGTAATGGGAGAATCCTGTATGAACATACACTTGGTTTTAGCAACCAGGTTTCCTTCCAACTTTGCTTTGGTGCATGGGGACATTTCCATCCTACTTTGCCACTCAGAAGTGGACTTGCACATTCTCTGTATCACCAAATCTCAGCTCCCATAAAGACAGGATGCAGGGTACATTCAGAAATACTGATGCATGATGCCTGCAATCTTTGGAAGACAGCAGTGCTTGCAAATCAGCTATCTTTAGTACAATAGGGCAGGGGACACACTGACCTGATATATGGGGCAGTCTCTACCACAGAAACGTCACAGTCTGGGACATGGGGAGGCAAAAGAGAGGGGAAATAACTCATCCCAAGTTACACAGGCAGGAGGAGTAAACAGATATTCCTTTTGTGTGCAAACATTTTCTCACCAGTTTACTAAGTGTCTAGCACTTTCTTAAAATAGTGCATGCTGTTTTCCTACTGTTTCAACACTACAACATATCATTGATCCAAGGAGTCAAGGATGAAGGTTGGTGGATCAGGATCATGGGGGCAGAGAACAAGGCATAAACATGGTGTGTATACGCTACAGACTGCTCAGTCAAGAAAAGAAAGCAAACAAAGCCTTCTCTAAACAATTGGAAGAAACCTCACAGTTACAGCGCTTGTTTTCATGGGGAACTAAGAGACATGTGCTAGGAGAGCAGAATAGCAGGGCTCAGGCAATCTAGAGAGCAAAGACTTTTCTTCTGCAGGCACTCCTTTAAGTAGACAAAGTGCATTGCTGGATGTGGTACAAATTACGGAAGAAATGGCTAGGAACATGAAGACTGACAGCGGTCTTAGCCAGAGTGACTATGAAGTGACAGAAGAATTTAAAATACTGAGGAAAGTGAGGAAGGCAAATAACTGAATAAAGATCCTGGATTTCAGAGCAGCAGCTTTAGCTTGTTCAGGAAACTGGTAATTGGTAGTCTGTGGGAGAAGTACCTTAAATGCCAAGGGGCTCAGGAGAAATGGTTGAAATTGAAAGACAACCTCTCTAAAGCACATAACAATCCACCCGATCATGCAAGAAAATAAGGAAGTAAGGGAGAAAGCAAGTTTGGCTGAATGGATAACTGCTGAGTGAGCTCAAACTTAAAAAGCCATGTACAGAGGGTGTAAACAGCAACAGCCCCCCTGGAAGAAATAGAGAAGGAATGTGAAGAGACAGCAAAGAATTCACAGACATGACAGACGTCATCTACCTTGACTTGTGCAAAGCATTCCACACTGTCCCGCACAACATCCTTGTCTCTAAATTGGAGAGACGTGGATTCAATGGATGGACCACTCGGTGGATAAGGTATTGTTTGGAGGGTCACACTCAAAGAGTTGTGGTCAACAGCTCAATGTCCAAGTGGAGATCAGTAATGAGTAGCGTTCCTCAGGGGTCGGTACTGGGACCGGCACTGTTTAACATATTGTCAGCGACATGGACATATTGCTGACATATTGTCCACAGGATCAAGTGTCAGCCAGCAAGTGTCACTCAGCAAGTTTGCCAACGACACCAAGTTGTGTGCTGTGGTTGATACGCTGGAGGGGAGATGCTATCCAGAGGAACCTTGACAGGCCTGAGAGGTGGGCCCGTACAAACCACATGAAGTTCAACAAGGCCAAGTGCAAGGTCCTGCACATGGGTCGGCGCAATCCCAAGCACAACGACAGGCTGGGCAGAGAATGGATTGAAAGCAGCCCTGAGGAGAAGGACTTGGGGGTCCTGATTGATGAAAAGCTCAGCATGAGCCAGCAATGTGCTCTTGCACCCCAGAAAGCAAACTGTGTCCTGGGCTGCATCAAAAGCAGTGTGACCAGCAGGTCAAAGGAGGTGATTCTGCCCCTCTGCTCTCATGAGACCCCACCTGGAGTACTGCATCCAGCTCTGGTGTCCCCAGTACAAGACAAGACATGGTGCTGTTGGAATGAGTCCAGAGGAGGGCCACGAGGATGATCAGAGGGCTGGAGCACCTCTCCTGTGAGGACAGGCTGAGAGATTTGAGGTTGTTCAGGCTGGAGAAGAGAAGGCTCTGGGGAGACCTAATTGCGGCCTTCCAGTACCTGCAGGGGCCTACAGGAAAGCTGGAGAGGGACTGTTCACAAGGGCATGGAGTGATAGGACAAGGAGTAATGGGTTTAAAGTGAAAGAAGGTCGATTTAGATTAGATGTTAGGAAGAAATTCTTTACTGTGAGGGTGGTGAGGCACTGCAACAGGTTGCCCAGAGAAGCTGTGGGTGCCCCCTTCCTGGAAGTGTTCAAGGCCAGGCTGGATGGGGCTTTGGGCAACCTGGTCTAGTGGAGGGTGTCCCTGCCTGTGGCAGGGGGGGTTGGAACTCGATGATCTTTGAGGTCTCTTCCAACCCAAACCATTCTGTGATTCTAGGAAGTCCACAGCTTGGCTGGAGCTCCTGCAAAGGATGGGAAACCAGCAAGAAATGGGAAAGGCAACAGAGAGCTCCTGCGGATACATCAGCAGCAAAAAGGAGGAAGGAGAATGGTGGCCCACTGTTGAACAGGGCAGGAGACCTCATAATGCAAGACAAGGAAACTACTGAAGTACTTGGCATCTTCCTTGCCTTAGTCTTCACTGGCAAGGCCTGCTTTCATGCATCTCATATCTCTCTGCCTAGTACCTTCTCATTCTCAAACTGCTTCTCATTAGTAAAAGGTGATTGAGTTAAGGCCTACGTATATAGATTAGACACATATAAGTAGACAGGACAAAACAGGATTCATCTGAACATGCAGAAGGCACAGCCAACATCACTGTAAGGCTGCCCTCTCTCACCTTTGACCAGTCATGTTGACTGGAGGAGGCAAAAGTTACACTCATCTTCAGAACAGGAAAGCAGGACAATCCAGGGAACAACAGCCTCTCAGATTCATTTCAGTCCCAGGGAAGATCACAGAGCAAGTCCTTGTGGAAACCATTTCCAGCTTAATAATGGTGAAAAGGTGACTGGAAACAGCTATCATGGATTTAGCAAGAGCAAATCATCACTGACCAATCTGACTGCCTTCTAGGAGGGAATTACTAGCTTTGAGGAAAACAAAATTTTCCTTTTACTTCAGCAACTCTTTTAACACCATCTCCCTTAATATGCTTCCAGTCTAATTGGGAAGACACCAACTAGACAAATGCACTAAAAGATATGTGAAAAACTGTCTGGACCATCAGACTCAAAAGGTTGTGACTGAAGGTTCAAAGTCAAACTCCCAGGTGATTACAAGCCAATTCTATTTAACACCTTCATAAGTGTCACAGACAACATGATGGGGAGCACCCTCAGCAAGTTTTCAGGTGAAATGAAGTTGGGGGAAGAGGTTAATGCTCTGGAGAGAAAAGCTAGTATTCAGAGAAACAGCAAAGAAGCTGGATGACAGGAACATTAAGAAGTTCAAAGGCAAGATGGACCCAGGACAGACAACCCCATTTAGTAGCACAGCTGGGGACTAACTGGTGAGAAAGCAGCTCTGCAGAAAGACTTGTTCACTTGGACAGAAGGAAAAAACAACTTCCCTACAAGATGAGTTAAGCCCTGGGGTAGGAGCCCTACACGACTGGACTCTGTATCCCTGATTCTCAATGTTTGGCTTAATAGCCTCATCTAACTTGGATTAGCTCTGCTTTGAGCAGGGGATGGACCAGATAACTTCTGGAGCTCCTTTCCAACGTAAATTACTCTATGCCTGCTCATTCCCCCCTTCCTCAAGATACGAAAGATTCATTTCTTTTCTCTCAACCTTAAAAGCAATTATCAAGAGACACTTAAAATGTCTGCACCAGCCATGGTCCAAAACCAAAAGCAGCCAATTTCAACCACCAAGGCATTAAATTTTCATGAACTTAGATGTGGCCAAACACTATTTAGACATTCAAGAGTAAAATGTGCAGTATGACTTACATTGAAAGAAAACAGCTGCTAGTACTTTTACTAGTGAGAACGGTCTCCTGTTTTCTTCACTGAATTCCCTTAATAGGACAATTGGGAATATACAACCCACTACAGCTCAGCTATGGACATATTTATGGCTTCCCTGGAGGGCTAAACCCCCCCATTTAAAAAATAATTGGGCTCAGTGCTGAAAAAAGTCGCTCGGGGAGCATGTGTTTCACTTTAGAATCATTTCTTCTGTCCCACAGAGATTTACAAAGAGGCACAGAGAAACTACTATTTTTGGTGGCTATGTTTTAACATATCATTCATAAAGCCAGCAAGTGTAGCTGAACTTCTCTCTGCCCTCCCCTTGCCTCACTGTCGGCTCTGGCCATCCCTTTTAATAACTGCCTGGTAAATAGCACCTAAAACAGAGGTACTGAATTGAACAGCACTGCTCAACACACTTCTGACAGCAGCAATCACACCCTGAAGATCCACAAGTCACAGGAAAACCACAAACAGACAGAAGCAAAGTTTCACTGGTTTTGGCATGTTTTACTCCCCTTCCCTTCCCCCACAGACCTCAAGCTCCTCTTGTCTCTGCACTGGGAGTTATCCCAGAGCTGTTGGAAGTGGAGTCTTTTACTACCGCTATGGGTGTCATTAAATGCTTTACCTGCTATTGTCTTCCTATATCATCCCTTGGTGACTATTGCTGAAATGTCACATGCAGTGCAGTCTCACTTTTTTGAAAACATCCTTGTCAATGAGGGCTATACAATGATGGACATCAGATCACACCACCTTTCTTGGATGTTGTGGAGAACAGCTGGGACAAATTCCATAACCTCTGGCACACAGGAGACCAATGCAGATGTTCTCACAACCTCATTTAGTCTGTCTCGGTTGGCCTTAAAAATCAATAAAACAAAGAAAAAAACCCTAGGAAAATTTATGTAGCCATACTGCTATGTGAAGGAATAGAAAAGCCTAGTCATGACCACTACAGTTGGTGAACCTCAATATTGTGTTTTACGTTCTTTTTAAGATGGCTGAGCACTGTTCACCAAACCGCTCTGTTTGGTGTTCACTCCACCAAAGCCACAACACAGATCAGGAACCCAAAAGGTGCTCCAAGTGCAGTGCAATTCAGACTTCACAGTCCAGTTACCTTCAGCATATAAAGTGCTTGGGTTATACAAGCTTTGTTTGATAAAAATATTACCCAAGAGAGAAAACCAAAAACAACTGGGAAAAAAGAGATTATAGATTTATCAGTGATGCAGCCTCCCCACAGGTAACTGCCTCACTTCTCAGCTGTTCCAGTGTTCATCACCAGTTGTGTGCCCCTGACACCAACCAAAGGCCACAGGGCTTAGGCATGTATAAACACTCAGCACTCCATGATCCAAAGGAATGAGAAGAGAGGCAGACACTACCTCAGGTAATGCAAAAATCCAGATAATGAACAAGTCAGAGTCAGAACAAGAGTACATGTATGACCCATTCTTGTATACATAGGCCCACTGGCTGTGTAGCTGATCACATTGTTATGATGTAAAGTGTACAGACAATTCACTGCTACTCATAAAACCTCTTTCTAGACTCATAAATTCTGCCAAAACCCTGTGAGAAAGTTTGGGCCTTCAAGCAGCATGCTGCTGTTTCCAGATAAACCAGTGAAAGATGCACAGACAGCCCCATGCAAGTCAACTTAGATATGGTGAAGAGGAACTGAGAAACCTAAAACTGCCCCTCTGCAGAGAGACCAGGGAGCTTCTTCCCTGCAATCCCCAAAACTTCTGTTCTGTGTCTGAATTAAGAAGCCTGCAGAGACTGAGCAGGCCATCTCCCAGGTCTCACCCACCCAGACACCATGGCCACAACCAGCCAAACTGCCATGGTTAGCTAAGGGGGCACGTACCTGGGGAGGAAGCTCATTCACAGTTTTTTCCCCCCGTCTCAACCTCCAACAGTTGCATGGGATTTCTGCAACTCTCTACCCGTGAGTTCCTGCACTGCCCATAACTTAGTCAAGCTTTTCAAGCAAAGCTACCTGCAGCACCAGCAAGATCACGCCTACCTTTTGGCCTTCTGAAGGTTCAGAGAACCTTCTCAATGGAAAGTCAGAGCAGTAGGTGCTCTTCCTGGAGTCCTGGCCAGCCAAACAACCACACATTCTTGTAACTTGGTCTCAGCATGGAAATCAGGATTTTCATTAAAAATTAAAAGTCTGACTTTTCTTTATATGAGAGGAATATTTTTTAATATGTAAGACTATTGGGGTTTTATTCAAGTGAATTATCTGATCAGAAAGTAATAAAAAAATATTTTATGAGCCTGTGTCGTGGTTTAACCCCAGCTGGCAATTGCAAGAGGCAGAGGCTACTGTTGACAAGGTTATGAAAGAATATTTCACTGCAATGCCAATTTTGCTGTCTGCTTCAGAAGGAATTTCACCTGGATGGCTAAATGAGCAGTTTACTTGTACACGCTCTGAAGCAGTCTTTTTTAGTCTTTGCCATGGTTTTGCCCCAGATGGCAGCTCAGCCCCACACAGCCGCTTGCTCACTCCCCCACAGCAGGATAGGGGAAAGAATTGGAGGAGCGAAAGTGAGAAAACTCATGGGTTGAGATAAAGACAGTTTAATAGGTAAAGCAAAAGCCGTGCACACAAGCAAAGCAAGACAAGGGATTCATTCACCACTTCCCATGGGCAGGCAGGTGTTCAGCCATCTCCAGGAGAGCAGGGCTCCATCACGCCTAGCGGTTACTTGGGAAGACAAACACCATCACTTCAAACATCCCCCCTTCCTTCTTCTTCCCTCAGCTTTATATGCTGAGCATGATGCCATATGTTATGGAATATCCCTTTGGTCAGCTGGGGTCAGCTGTCCCGGCTGTGTCCCCTCCCAACTCCTTGTGCACCCCCAGCCCACTTGCTGGTGGGGTGGTGTGAGAAACAGAAAAGGCCTTGGCTCTGGGCAAGCACTGCTCAGCAGTAACAAAAACATCTCTGTGTTATCAACACTGTTTTCAGCACAAATCCAAAGCATAGCCCCTGCTAGCTACTGTGAAGAAAATTAAATCTATCCCAGCCAAAACCAGCACAGCATGGATTTTGTAGGTGGTGAACTAGCCCATACATAACTCAAATCAAACTTAATCAGCCCCTCTCAAGTGTTGAAAACAGAAGAGCTATTTTACTTTTTGTTTATAAAGCACTGAATCTTCTGTTGGGGGGGAAAAAAAAAAAAAGAAAAGAAAAAAAAAAAGGCATAAACCAAAATGAAGGCACTTTTAAAATAAGCCCATTAAAAAAACTTTAAATGTCATTCCACTCTTTAAATCAAATCTTTTTCCAGGTCATACAGCACAAACAACTTTATATCCAGCCAGTTAAATCTTCCCAAGTCAACAGCTTTAACCTGTTAAGTAAGCATTTTAATGCTTTCAAACGATGACTATGGAGATGAATTAACCCCTGAATCTTCTGTTGAAAAAAAAAAAAAGAAAAAAGGCATAAAACAAAATGAAGAGATTTTTTAAATAAGCCCATTAAACAAACTTTAAATGTCATTCCACTCTTTAAATCAAATCTCTTTCCAGGCCATACAGCGCAAACAACTTTATATTCAGCCAGTTAAATCTTCCCAAGTCAACAGCTTTACCTGTTAAGTAAGCATTTTAATGCTTTCAAATGATAACTATGGAGATGAATTAACCTCAGTTTTCAATGGGAGATTACTGATAAATTCAGAGCCCAAGCAGTTAAGCACACTTAACTGTTTGAATGATTTTAATTATGTGCACGAATGTCTGCAGGAAAGAGACCCATTTTGCTTTAGCTTCTTTCAGAAGAATAGAATTCTAAATTGCTTTGGAGTTACATTAAGACCAGATAAATTGACATCGTCAAATATCAGGGAGAAAGAAGAGGCAGGCAGTGACAAAAGAGAAAATGTATTCTTGTCGTGTTTGAGAACGCAAGCAAAAAAGGTGACAGGAGTGACAGAGAATGAAGCTGTTATAGCAGCATTTGTTAACTTTGCAATAATTTAGATGCTGCTGCAAATACAGTATAATCACACTCCCCAGTCTGCCCACATCCACTGTGGCTGTCCTGTTCTCCTCCTCCACCTGTACCCCCCTCTGCCTTGAAGACCTCGGTGATAATGTGTGAAAAAGAAAGGAAATGTTTGCTTCCTTCCTGCCCCATTACTTCCCAGAACTGGTAGCCTCCCCCTCAACCCCCACTCTCCTCCTATGGGAGATAAAGGTGCATTTTCCCTCCACCACCAGCTGAGTCCTGGACCAGACATCAGAACTGCACATAACCATAATTTGGACTTTGGTCCTGTGCCTAGCGACATGGCATCAGGAGTCTGCACTGTGCTGCCTTATTGGTACTGTTATTGCAGGCAAATTTGTGTGTCAAAGGGACAATCCAAGAAACCAGGTAAGTGCACAGTAATTAGTATGCAAACATTTAAACATGGTTTGCTTGCAAGGGTGAGCACAACTACTTTGTATTAAAAACCACTTCAAAGCCATATTTTGTCAACTGCTGCCAGACATGGTTTCTAATACTACTTCTGTCACAGATGGGACTCTGCATTTTTCAGCGAAAACATCTCAGCTGGAGCACCTTAATCCACATCGAATGTCACAGCACAACTACAGCAGACACACCAGCTATGGATCAATGGACACAGCCTAGAGTGCATGTGGCAAAGTACAAAACATTCAAAACCCAGTGCAAAGCAACTGCTCTTTGATCAACGTAATACAGAACAGAGAGTTTATCCTTCAGAAAATCACAGAATAGTTGAGTTTGAAAAAGACCTCTGGAGGTCATCTGGTCCAATCCTCCCTTCTTCTGAGGCCAAAGAGAAGTGAAAGAAATAAAAATGTTTGCACAAATTACTACAAATCATTGAAGACTGCTCAAAAAAACCTGTCCGAACCAGCTTCTTAGATAGGAAGAAAGAAGAACTGGTAGTCCATCAATCTGGAGATGGCATGCCGTATCTAGTGACCAATTTTCAGACCTGGAATGACTCTGTATTTTTGTCCTCCCTATAAAATAAAATTTTCACACACAAGAAAAGATTTTAAGCAACTACTTACTCTTGTTCCTCTGGCATCTCCTTATCATCTATTGAATACTCCTGATGATCATTCTGTTTTGTGTTTTTGAACACAGCTACAGTTGCCTCCAAGGGGAGCCTACAACTGTTGACATTGCCAGTAATGTCCATGACCACAATGAACTGCCCTTGATTCAGACCAACACCATTACCATTTTCAGTTCTTTTCTAAGAGATAGCTTGTGTACTATGGCAGTGCCTGCACTGGGGAAGTGTTTCTGGTCAAGAGACTGAGCCAGGATGAGTGCCTCACCTAAGCACTGTTTCTTTCCTATAAGGAACTCACTTCTAAAATCAAACAGTTTGGAAGGTGGGGAAGGATCTGTTTGGCTTTAAGGCCCAAGAAAACTGGCAATTATCACAGTACAAAAGGCAAGCTTGGCTAAAAGTCTGATTAGGTTACTCATTATTCAATTCAGACTAACACATTTAGTGTTCATAAAAGTACCCACATTCAGCCTCTTACAGCTCCCTCCTGCAAGCACAAAGACCAGCTCCTCTTGTTCTTAGAACACTATATCATTTAATTCCATATTTCAAATTTTCAGTACTCTCAAAAAGTAAAGAAATGAGAAAAAACAAGCTGTAATTATATTTCTAGCTCTCCAAACAGTGTGAGCATGTTCACAACTATGGACATCACAAGGCCAATTCTGCTAAAGAAACTATTCTTTAACAGAAAAACATGCTGCCCTCCCAAGAGCATGTTTCCCCTCTCACTTAGTAACTTCCTTACCGTCCTGTAATTATTTATGTAGGAGGAGGTGCTGTAATGTTTTCTGAAACACTGCTAAGTGTAGATAGCCTCACACCTCTTCCCAGTCAAACCACCCCCAGACAGATTTCCTTGCAGACTTCATGCAGGCAGCGCATGGTGGAGCAGCAGGCGAATGGCAGGGGCTTTTCCAAAGCCCCAGATTACTGCACTCTAAAAGCTCACCATTAAGTGCGTTACTAGTTTCATCAAATGTAGGTTTTAAACAAGACAATCTTTACTCAGACAAATATAAGATTAGCACCACTGGAAAACTGAAAAAGGGCTACGAGATCAGGTCATAGTGCAGAGTGGAGCACGCTAATTCTCATGTTTAATCAGCTCAGTGGAGACCTCACCCAACAGCACAGTGGCAGCAAGGCAAGCTCTGGGCAGCAGCACTGCTCACAGCCTCTCCCCATCTCCACCGCCCCTAGAGCCACAGGCCACCAGACTTCCTGCAGACATCTAAACACAAACAGCATGGGGACCACTTTTGCATTATAGATGTAGAAGTGGAAATAATCATGTTGAGGACTGAGAGAATCAGCTGGTGTGCCTTCCCCACTATTTTTTCCAAAAATGATCTAAACCTCTCAGCTGTACACAGAAGAAAAGGTGGAGGAGGAAGGCAGTAATATCACCTGTGCATATACCAAATGCAAAAAAAACCCCAAACTCTGTTGGATGTTTGTGCACTGCACTGAAAATTTTAAAAGGTGCAAAAGTCTTAAAACTTTTAAAACCGGCACAACAATAACCCAATAAAAAAAGTTATTTTTATTTGTTCAGTCAAGTGAAACTGTAAACATGATTTTACAATGTTTCGTGAGCAGACACATAGCACAAATTGTTTAACAGAAGAAGGCTCCCTTCATCTATCAGGCTAAAGCCCAGCTGGATTCATGGGACAAGAATTTTGACTCAAACTTACAAAAACTAGTAAATCAGTTCTTATTTCTGACACAGCAAGAGTAACTACCAATTTGTTAAAAGCATCTTTACATCAGGATTGACCAAGCACCTAAAACATAGAGTTTAAGATCAACAGAAGTTACAACTTCAACAGAAGACCAGACACAACACTATGGCTTGCATGACGCAGGTCAAGCGCTGTGATAGACAGACTGCCACAGCCTTCTCATTTATTAATTTGACTGCATATATGAAGATTGAATAGAATACTCTGTATCACATTAATAAGCACCACATACAACCTTGTATTTTATGGACATCTATAATCTGAAGGTGAACTAGCTATCTAATCACTTGGAAATAAAATACTGAGGGCAGAACCATTGCTACTGTCTATCACCAGTACTCCAAAAATGACAATTCTTTCAAGTGTTCCCTTTTTTGGAAACACTGCAAACAAATTTACTATGCTATTTTTCCTTTTTCCTCTGCAAGCTCACTGTGTGTTCAGATGCATCAGAGGTCTCTATCAGATCTGACATTTTAGTTAAACGCTAGTTTCACAAGTACCATGTTAGCTATTTTTCTTCTTAATTCAGGGACTAGCATATGTGAACGTTTCAGGGAGGAAAACATAGCAAAAGGTATATCTGATTCTAAGCATAAAATTAATGTGCCAGGAATCATTTGGGGCATATTTTATTCCAGCATCAGCTTAGTCTGGCTGAGTATGTCATCAGCATCCAAGTTATATCTCCTGGGGCAATCAGCAGCACTTGAATTGTGAGCCGATAGCTTTGGGACTAGCGAGAAGCTGTGATGACCCCAGGCAGCTCTGCTGAGCATACGAAATAGCATCTCCCCAAAGTGAGTACCTTCCAATCATAATCCTTGTTCATAACCCTAACGTTGCCATTGACAGGACAGCCTCGAAGGGCAGTACGCGAATGAGAAGCCATATTAAAAAAGAGAGCAGGCTGTTGATCTGTTCATATCTCTTCCTCTCCATGCACACATAAAGCACTATTTATTATATATAGCCACAAGTAATTCAATGTTCACACTTTAAAATAGGATCAAATCAGACAACCTCTGCTTCTTGTGCTTTTATTTATTTTACTTCTTTTCATGGAAAACATCCTTTAATACTCTTGGTAACAAGAGAAATTTCCGTAGAAATAATTGCTTCTGATTACACAGATCTCTTTCTTGCCACTTATTGCATCTTTTCAGCAACACAGAATGTTTTGGATACTTGATTTTGCATTTCTCCCATCTTTTGCCTCTCCTTTCCTCTTTGATGTACATTTTTTTCTCTGGCATATGCAGTACAGCCCTTTCCTAACTCATGGCTGCATTGATGCATGTATTACTCTCAATACAGTTCTTATTTCATTGTGCTCTCCCCTCTCTTTTTCTTAAAAAAACCCCAAACAACAACAACAAAAAAAAACCCATAAAAACCAAACCAAACAACAGTGCAGTATTTTATATTAAATCTGAGCATCACTACTGAACAGTTCCAGTGATCTCATAGCTGACAGATATTGCACAGTGTATGCAGTTTCTGCATCTTTACTCATTATTTTAAGGTCAAGAAAAGGAAAACCAGGAGGTGTGGCTGGATAAAATGAGATTCCTTTGCAAAGCCACTTGAAGAATGATGCCTTAAAACAGGTTTGCCATTACTTTTAAGATCCCTAAAAGAAAGCCACTGCCATCTGAGATGGATCTCCACAACGACTTTAAAAGGTAAGATTTTTTCCATTGTTTGTATGTGGCAATTGCACATAAGAGGTTAAAAACACTGGTGTCCACTTATCTCTCATACAAACACTGTGGATGGAGATCCGCAAGGTTCGTACGAGAAGCAGCCGAAGGAGGGAGTTTTACAGCGGCAGGATGGCCCTGTCTTGGCTAAAGAATGCAGAATAAACAGATAGTTTCTACACAGAATCTTGAAGGCCGTGGTCCCCAAAGTGAGACCTTTTGCTTCATTATCCATGAAATGAAAGTTAAAAGTTGACACCCCTAAATATGATAACGAGCTAAAAGGAGTACATGCTAAACCTATACAACTATAGTACTCTACTCTCCACACAAATGACGTTAAACGTCACCCCAGGGAGGGGACAGCTAAGACTGGGATATTGAGGATATTGAGGAAAGTACCCCTGGGGAGAGAGAGAAGAGACTGAAGACTCTGAAGAGGCGGTCGACAGGCTGTGCTCCTTCTCCTCCACCCAAGATAGGGACATCTTCTTGGTAAGCACTGCAACTTCACTTTCTGGTGAAGAATACCCGGGACAGTACTTTGCTGGCATTATATTCATATACTAGTGCTACTGCAGTAAGTGTATTTATCAATGGCAATTCTGAACTTTTATATCTGTTGCTTTAACAAATTAACTATTCTTTCTCAACTTTGCAAAACTGTCTCTGAAAGTTCTTTAGGGGGCTCTGACAGGCAAACGTTGACTCTGATGAGTGGCTATATATAAACCTTCAGATATAAACTGTTGACCAAGTCTGGAACTAAGACTGGACCTAGCCGCACCTAGGCTCCTCTCTGAGAAAGAGTTTAGAAAGCAAGGGGGTCCCTTCTGAACCTTGTGACTCAACGAGAGGGCCTGCCTCACCCACATGTCAGACTCACACCCTTTACACAACATGGTACAAGCATCAAACTCTGCTGCAAGGACACTTGCAATGCAGAGAATAAGGACTCCTCCTGCACTGTAATGAGTGCACGGACAGTTTATCAGCACTCCAGGATGGGCTGTCCTCGGGTCGATGTTGATAGAGCTTTCTATAACCATGCAAGAAATCCAAGCTAGATTCCTTTTCATTTTCTCAGTCACTGACCATGAAAAGCTGAGCAGTTCATCTGATTCTTGTGGGGAAAGCTAGGAAAGCAGCTGGGAGAAATATTATTCCCTTTTCTGAGTCAGTTCACAAAGGCTTTCACATACAAACTTTCTTAAAAGACCATTTTTAATAAACTGATTATATCAACTTAGCTGACTGACCACACCAAGGCTGAGAGATAACAAAAGGATATAGAATACTACAAAGGAAGGGGATGAAGAAGAAAGCATGTAAGGTGTCATATTTTGACCATTCCCTTTGCTCTGCAACTTTCCTTATCCTTTGGTTGCCTCAGATCTTCACATTAGACATTATTCTACTTTTGTGTATTGCCTGGCACATTTGACAAACTGCAACAAACAAAATAACTCTCTTAGCTGCTGTGCTGAATGCAAGACATGACTCCCCAGATGAGGTGCTCTAAAAGAAGTCTCTCATGCAAGGCTCCTCAACTATAAGCAAAGACACTGTAATATTTGACTTCATGCTCACTGGAGAGAAATAATGAAATATTTTCCCTTAGGCCCTGAGATGTGAGTGGAAAACACTACATCATCTTTGCCAAAGCATTTTTTCCTCCAAAAATCCAGAAAAACAGCTCTAAGCGCTTGAAGCCTGAACTTTAGGAAGTCACCAGCTATGCGTATTCAAATGGAGTATCCCTCCAGCCCAGGAGGTCCCCCAGAGCCAGTTTGCTTTGCTGTAACTCAACAGGGTGCAAGAGAAAGGACAACTGGAGCAGCATCACCGTGAGGAAGCACACAGGCTCATTCAGCTGGCCATAAACATAACCCCTCCACCAAGTTACCACACCATGTTGTCAGTGGCCTTCTCCAACCAGAGGTCTACAAATACAGCACAGCTTTGCTTTACTATGTACAACCACTGCTTCACAACATGGAACTAAATGGAAACATAAGCAAAGATGAGCTGCAATGTTTACTCCTTGGCTGTGAGGTGTGGATAGACAGGAGACCTCTCTGGAACCAGACCAGGAGGTTTAAAAATAAATCCTGTCCCAGTTGGGTGCAAGTATGTTTTCAGCCCAGCATGGTTCAGGTAAGTGTTGTCAGACCTGCCACGCTGTGACGAGGCAGTATCCCTTTTCTGCCAGAGGCGACACCTCAGCAGAGGTTTAAGAGCCCTCCAGACAGAAGTATGGGATAATCCTCCACCCCCTCTTCCCCACAGGTTCACAACCTGACTTCTGAATATTCTTAAATTCTAAAATATGAGGTTCAATAATACTCCCTCCAAAGTTTTCATCTTTTTAACTATAACTCTGAATAATCTTCCTATCCACACAAGTGCACTTGTTTCATTTTTGACCTTGAAGACCAAGAGATATCACAAAAGAACAGAAAAGAAAGCACAGCAAAACAACAGAGGCCTAAAGAAAGGTCTCAATCTCAACCAGTAAGCAGGAAACAGAACTCTCCTGGACGCTATTTTAGCTAGTAGATCAAATTAAAAAAAAAACCAACCAAACAAAAAACCCCACCAGATAAACAACAACAACAAAAAACCCTCCACACTGTAATACAAGTATTACAAGTACCACTGTTGGAAGAGTCTTAGCTAAGACTGCAAAACATGCCTATTGGCCACATCACCTGGTGCACATCCTCTCTGGTCCAGGAACATAAAGAGACTAATAATTTCATTTTGCAAACAGAATGGTGACAAGTAAAGACGCACATAGTAGAGAGGACTTGAACTGTCAATGCCTGCCTTTTACTCATCTCTTCTATCATCACTGAAGAGGCAATTTAAAGCCCTGCACAATTAATCAACCTACAGTCCCATCAAACACATTGTGCCTAGTAATTCAATTTCAATCCAGTATCCCTGCTTGATTCAATACAGCAATCAAATAAGCCACTATACAATACAGAGAACTATAAGAAATGAATGAAACCAGTTATAAAATAGCAGTATTCCATTTCCTAAATTTCCAGTCTACAGTCCACATCAGATTCCCAGTTGGTATTTATCAGTATAGCTCTAATGACCCATTAAGCCAATTTAGACTGCTGCAGATCTGGCTGTTAGTGTTTACCATTTAGCATTAAGAAGTCAATGAAAAAGCACAGGCAGTACTATTGATTAAGTGAATGAACAGTCAGCTGATCTGCACTCTGTCCAGACTCAGGATACATCTAATTTACACTGGATATGTTCAGGTCTAAAAACAATTGGTTTAGCTGTTTCATAGTAACACTACATAAATACAACATTTCATAGTAATTTCCTAACGTGATTGGATACAATCCTCATCCTCCCTCTAACTCATTTCAGCTGTTTACATCCCCCTGGTTCAAAAGTTAACCTTGATACAGTAAAACTTACCAATTAGTAAATGTATTTTAAGGACCTTTCAAAGTATCCAAACATGGAATGTTTTCAGTCTTGAATGTGCCAAAAAAAAAAAAAAAAAAGGCATGTTTTCTCTGAACACCATGGCAATGACTGCAATCCACCTAGACTGACTGTGTTTTGGCTTTTAATGTGACACTTCCTCAGCTTAGAAATCAAAATATTGTTATCTGCAATAATCCCACAGCTGGTGATACTGGTAAAGCCGAGGCTATTGGTAAAGCTGGCACAGCTGTGCAGTGATGGTGCCAGCACAAATTCTTTCATGCTTCCTTTGAATTCTCTATAACTTCTGTGTCCCCTTTTTCTTCTGGGTAGAGATTGCCCTTATTACTCAGGTAGGAATATCATAGACTAAAATGCCTTAACATTCCCTTCCCCTCCACTCTCTAGCTCTATGCTATCCTGAGATTTGCAAGGACTTGCTCAAGACAGCCCATTTCTGATCCAGTTGTGAGAGGATGAGTGGCTTGTGTGAAAGGAGATCCTTTGCTTTAAACCATCAAGTAATTCTTTAATAAATGGCACTGGCAGACAGCGTGTCAGTTTGACAGTCCCACTCCACAGCCAAACACAATGGAAGCTGTTCCATGCTGCTATTATTGCCATTTTTCAAGGATACTGTCAAAACTGAGTCTTTATCTGACAGTGTCTTTTTTTTTCCTCTCTGCCTTTCTTCCATTTATAGACATATACATTAATTCAGGAATTTGACAAATTTTGAGTAACTGAGATATTTTAGAAAATAAAATCCATGATACTTCTTTTAGGAGCAGCTGTACTGGGAAAAAAACAATTCAGCAAGCCACCTGCAATTATCTAAAGGCAGATCCAGTTGGATAGAGATCTAGATCTTCATATTTAACTTTGCTTAAAAAGCTTTTTCACAACCTTAATCTATCTGTTGGATGCTGAACCTCTCTTCTGCCGCTGAAGGTGTGGAGCACAGGGAGCCAAAGTTCCCAGGACTCCCCATTCCTCTGACATACAGTTGTGACCCAGAGAGTGGTGTGTAAGACAAATCCAGTGCTTAGCTCTGGTGGAAATCTCTTCATGACTCCACTTTCATTTCTGCAAAACGAAGGATATTAATACACTCTCACCCATTAAAAGTCTCCTAGTAAAAAGAGCTGCATAGGAACTACGCAATCCTGAACTTTTAGTTGAGGCAGTATATGGTGCAAGTAGATACTCAGTTAATGGCTTAATAATATTCTTGTTAATGCCTGTCACAGACCATAAGGACAATATCCCTCTTGCCCACAAGAACCACCTTACTGCATTGCCACCCTCCACCCTGCAAACCTGTATGTCATGGGCAGCCCAGCAGCCCCTCGGCACGGCTGCCACTTCAGCAAGCTGAACACAGCCACGACAGCAGCTGCAGACAGCCTGTATTTCGTCCTCAGAGGCACATGGTGCTCCAGATGTTGTCACAAGGAGGACATCGTCCTCCCTTCCCACCCCAGTAGCATCGTCACTGATTGGACAGATCCTACGTACAACACAAGAGGCCTTTTTGCAAAAGTTCAGTTCTGTGCTGTGCTCATAGCTGTAAAACATTCACCCTTGCATACTATGAAAATATTCAATATTTTAAAAAGAGGGTATCAAAATAATCGCATGGCAAATTATTTCTTACCTATGAGAAACACCTAATCCATAATCTTTTTTTACTAGCAACAGCACTGACATATAAACAAAGACTAAACACTTCTTATGAGAGGGCATGTTTTGAAATCTACACATATTTATAAAAAACTAAAATTTGCAGGAAGCTCCCAAATCTGTTCCCGGCAATCAGCCATTTTGTACATTATGTTACTGACATACTTTAATTAGCTCTAATTCACACGTTATAATCACTGTCTAGAAAATTTGCGATGCGCTTGCTATGAAGCAGTTTTGCGTCTTTATCAACATGCAGTTGCTTTAATCTTACAGAATTCACTAACACAACAAAAAAGACTTCTTTTCACATCATGAATTATGACATACCTGTTGTCCAGTTAAGTACTCTAGTTTTTTGAAACCCACTTGCGAACTAAAGGTAGTGAAAAGTATTAAAATCTCTCTTCATTTCAACACAATAAAGAAAAAAGGAAGAAATTATTCCTTTTCTATAGGGACTAGTTTTGGTTTTTGGTTTTGGGGTTTTTTTTAATACATTTCAACAGGACACAGAAACTAATCTTAAGTTCTTTTGAAAAACCCTCTGAGCATATACTTTTATCTTTCTGTTCCCAAAGAACTTTGAAACTCTGAATCACAGAATTCAGCCTGTTGCTGGGAGTCAGTGACACCTAGGCTCTTCCAAGAGCAATAGATAGTTTTAAGCCTGGTGGTGCTTAACTAAACATTCAATATCATTGCTATTAAAGAGGCAGGAACTTAAAATTGAAATTAAAGATTTCCACCCTATTACTATACAGTTCTTCAACATCCACAGTTGATTTCCGAGCAGTGTTCCAGGCATGTTTATCCCAGTTATCAAATGTGGAGTTCTATGAATTTGCTGGATCTGCTAGGTGAACCATAATTTCCCCTAAGCAGTAAAAATAAAAAGCAAACCTGGTGCACGTGAAGGAAAGCCAAAGGAATAATCAGTACAAAACCTTGAGAAGAAAAGGTTTTGATTTGCAAGGTATTTTGTCTGAGCAGGGACTGGCAGTACAATGGCTTCTTTATTTGCTGAGCTTCAAGCACAGGTACTTCTCAGTCCAGGTGCTTAGCTGTCAAAAAAAAAAATAAATAAAATGCCAGAATTGCACCTGATCCCCAAGCAGAAGACATATTCCACCTTTCAGCTTATTTCACTAACATTCCTCTTTCTGTGCAGAGATACAAATCCACATTAAACACTAATTGTTTCCTTCTTCCACAAGTGAGCCTCCTTTGAAGAACTCCAGAAACAAGAGAGTCCAATTATTTGCGTACAGAAAGCCAGATTTCATGGCACTGATTGATTTTCACCAGTCAAGCAGCAAGGCACGCAAGGGCACTGCAGTCTGGACAGTAAACGAAGCATCCAAGAATGACGAGGCAAGTATGAATGCAGGTGCCAGGCACGGGTTTGTGTATGATGCCACACATAAACAGCTCATAAAGAGGAATAGGAGACATATAGCAACCAAGCTGTAGCAAAATCCATCCCTGTTCGCTGCATGTTCTATTTAGTGGTAGCGCACAAGCACATCACCCAAAAAGCTCGCTCATCCTGTGTAGCGAGAGCAGCTACAATGGAGGCAGAATCTGCCCCGCAGTGTAGGAGGAAAATGAATAGTGAGCAGAACAGCAGTCCCCACCCTCATGCCACCAGTTAACAGTTTTGCTGGTATGTGACCTTTTGTTTGCCATCAAATCATCTCCCTAGAAGTCAAATCATATGTTTGTCTATTCATCAGATCCTCTGAACATTCAAAGCACCTGTTCACATACACAAAGGCTGTTTGGATCCTTCCTGCCCTCTGCTGTGGCAGCTCAATAACTAAGACAGGGAGCTCCCAGCTGGGTACGTGCAGTGGAGAAAAACTGCACAGCCAGAAGGGAAAGAGATGTCGGCAGAGCACACTTACACAGGAAGAAAATTAGAGTCTGGAAACTCAGCAACAAGTCATCCCTTTTCTTGTGAGTGTCATAAAAGAAAGATGCTCGGAATAATTACTACAATAGCGATGTTAAAATGTTAATTTGTACAGTACTCTATGGAGCATGCAGTTCTGATTGACGTTTTGGCTGGAAAAGGAATCTTACTTAGCAATCTCTGTTTGCTGAATTAAAGCACTAATAGAGGCGGTTTGATAAAAATGATGTCACCCTATTTGAAACCAAGCCAAGGAAAGAAACGTTTTTATGATTTCGCTCCTGCAACTGTATAGTGATATTTAGATATACAGATTTCCAGGGTCTCATTATGAGTGGATTTGAATCCTCAGCATTAAAAATTAAAAATTGTGGGAAACCTCTAGAAAATTCTAGCAGTAAAACCACCCCCAGCAGAACATGTGCTGTTTACAGGAGCAGCAATTTGTTGGGTATTTAATTTCATCAGGCAGATGAACATCCACTTAGCTGGTCCATGTTTATCACCCCGACCACCTCACCCAATTGTAGCCACTTAAAATTAAGCTCATCATCTAAACTGGTACTGGTCATCTAAATTTCTGCAGCGACAAAAGAGAAAGAGAGGGACCTCTGATATGTACTTACCTTGTCCAGATACAGGTGTTTAATATAAGCTTGGATAATTCACCAGTGGAGGTGATTCATTTGCTCCACTCTTTAAATTAGACAAACAGCTCACTTCAGACAGCTAAAATTAGGTGAGACAAATCCCAGCATACTTACCTCTGCTATTAATGAATGCATCTTTAAGGGGAGGGAAATATTATCCCTCTGTTACTAATGGGCAAGTTAGGGTCCAAGAGACTGAATGTTGCACCTTAAAAAAATTTAAAATCCATCTATATGGAATTTAGAAGTTTAAAGTTTAAAACTATGACCATGAAAACCCCTCTGCAAACAGCCAAAGAGTAGAAAGTCTTACTTCTTACCACAGCATTTCCCAAGTATTGAGAGTTGCCCAGAAATTAGTCAGTCACATGAATGAGCAGCTCGGTGCCCAAATGGCATATAATCACTGTTTGGATGCAAAACCTTAAAGTGGCCTTGCTTTAAATCCCTATTTAGGAACCAAGCTTTGAGCACACACAAGAAAACATCAGAAAAACCTGAAGGTACTCAATAACTCCAGACATCAGGCCACACGGTCCAGAGGAAGAAGTATGGTTAAAAGACAAGGGGTGGGGGGGGGGGGGGATGGGACGGGGCAGGGGGAAGGGTAGGCATCTCTTGTTGGGGGGTGAAAACAGTTGAGAGTGCAAGAAGTCTGCGAAATCCAGGCCCACAATATTTCAAACTGAGCATCAGAAATGTTCAGCTTGTTTTCATTTTTAAATGTACTCTCTGATATTCAGCAATATCTCCATTTCTTTTCTGTCTTGCTGAGGTACAATTATAGCAGCGGCATTTGTATTGGGATAGCTTGAAGTCTTCACGAAGGAGCATGGCTGCCTTGCTCAGGATATGAGTTGGAGAAACTTCTACAAAGACACATCACAGACAGCCTGTATCTCTGCAAGGATCTATCTGTCTAAGGATAAAAAGAAATGCATGAAGTAGAAATAAAAATCAAAAGAGGAGAGCTCAAAGAAAAACTAAGATAATAACTAACAGCACAAAAAAAAGGTCACAGCTCATCAATTGCTTGCCAAGTGCTTCATGCTTTTACATCACAGTAGAGCTCAATTTTAGGGAAAGACTAGAATGACTCCCATTCTGAAACAGTGTTTCTCTCCCTGCAGAAATACAGAAAAAAACATAAGAGAAAAGTGGATAGTGCTTGTGGGAAACACTCACTCATGTTCAAGACAAGGACCAGTACTACAGGAACACAGGAAATAACCAACCCTCCACGGCTCCCAGGGCTCACCAGTTGGGCTGAGGCAAGCTGGGCTCTGAAATCAGGGGTGAGCACCCTGTATTTGATGTGATGGGCAGGGAGGCATGGACAAGGTCAAAAGGAAGGTGAGCCTGCAAGACCAGAGTTGCTGTTCAGAGTCCTGCGGAAACACCCATGGAGAAATGCACCGTTCTCTTTTGCAGAGGAAGGTACAGAGCCACACACAGCCCAGAGAGAGCCACCACAAACCTGACCTGCGAGCTCTTTGCAAACCAAGAGACAGACATCCTGCAGGGAGAAACAGCATACGATCCTGCAACAGTTTGTGTTGGACAAACTAAAATTACACGAGCCATCTTGGTATTTCTCTCCTCACGACATGAGAACAGTGCCCAGATGGTCAGTCCTTGGCAGTCTGAGGGAAAGCATCTTTTGGGATACACTAAGCACAATCCAGACTGGACTCCATTTGAAATCCAGACAGTAGCACTTTCATGTTTCACAGATTGAGCTACTCAGACTGTGTTTATTCTTAGGTGGCACTAGCATTAGATTAGTGTCAGGTCATATTTTTGTACTTAGCTTGAAGTCTGCTGCTTCCATTTCAGGCCTGGAGAAAGGTTTCTATACCTAAAAGTTTATCCATTTTTTTCGAATTATAGATGCTGGTCCTCAAAAGATAATACCTTTTCTACATACCTGGGACTATCACAGCCGTAAGGAAACTACCGCAATATGGGAAGTTGGTGTCTGAATGGAGATTGCCCAAAATGAAGAAAAATGAAGCCACATTACCATTTAGTTCTCAAATTTACACACCATCCCCAGAAGACCTATACCCCCAAACCTCTAAGTATTACTCATTTTTAACTACTACATACAACTAGGTAGAAAATTTCAAACACTGAGAATCATCTCTTTCACTCAGCTACTGAACTCCACAGGAAATAATTGAAACAAGAAACGCGCTCCAACAAACTAAAAAAAACATTTCTGAAACAAAACCACGCACTATATAACAAACCCTAAAATGCTGCCAAAATAATTTGATAACAGACAAAACAAGAAAAAAAAAAAAAGAAATCTCATTAACATGATGAAAATACCCACTGCCAGCAACAAATTGACCTGGAAACACTATGAAACAAAAATAACAATAATGTCAGATTAGATGGCTTTGGACACAAATTCAGAGTGAAGTCCTTAAAAAGACTATCTCTTGAACAGCAAGAGGCTAATAAAAATCCAAACCTCTTAAACGTTTAATATTTTTGTGAACCCTAAGTTTCTTCATTAAGCTAATCCCATTAACTCCTGATCAACAGGTATCAAACTCAGCTGCCAGATCTAAATGATACAGGGAACGGCACTTGGCAATCCGTAGCAGTGATTTACATTCTCCTTTGCCACATAAATAACTATTTATCTCAGACTGCTCTAATATCTAAGGCTCCGTCATTAAGATGAGAAAGAAACCCTAGAAGCTGTGTGAATTGTCTTGCTACAGAGGTGGCACTTGCTCAAAGGCAAAGCCCCCTCTCCCCCTGCAACCTCCACAACCCTTTCCTGCACACATGCACAACTTTTCCTTTCGATATGCTATTGGCATCCGGGGAAGACACGCATATTAACAGGCAGTTCGTGGTCCAAGAGAAAGGAAACATGCCTATAAACAAAAAGCATTACACACAGGCAAATGTGCTGATGTTTTGTCTATGTGCTCCCTTCTGCCTGCACAGGATTGGAAATCAACATTTTATTAATTCGAAGAAATGCATAGAGGGTTGGTTTAATCTTGTGCTTTCTATGGGTTACATTACCTGACTGGATTGCCAAACACAGTTTAATACTTCCAAATATAGCCTCTGTATGTCTTTTTCTGAAGTCTCTCAGTGAAGGTTGTCCCCGTGCCCAAACCCAATGATGTTCAGTGGCACATCCCCTCCTATACATTCCCTCCCCATCCCTCTCCACTCCCCCAACCTTCTGTTAGCAGCAGAGGAACATGAGGAGATTATAACTAACATCAGGTACATTTCAACTGAAGCCTGTTACAGCATCTTCCCATAAATCTATCAGTTATTTCCTAGTCATTATTTATTTGTATCCAAACAGACAATAGCTTGTGTCACAAATGGCACACAAAACCGACAGAGAACTACACAGTTCCTTAACGTGGCTGTATTCCTGCTGCAAAAGGTGGCAAGTTTAACAGGCTTTGGTTTTGAAGAAAACATAATGCAAGGGTACAATGGTGAAGTGAAAGGTGAATCTGACCTTCATCCTGACAGGGTTTAGACATTAAAGGTTAACATACACAAAAGATGTTAGCTCCATCTCAAAGACTCCTTTCCAAACACTCTTCTGTGTACAGAAACAATGTTTCTGCATGAGTACAAGTGAGTCTTAAAATGGTGTTTTAACTGGCTTTAGATAAATCAATGCAAGCCTCTCAGAGGACACTTACTTTGATTTAAGCAGTTCAGACTCCAAGACTGCTGTAAGAGACACCGTGTCCGCACAGTGTGCTCCTCTCTGCCCACCCCAGGGCAGGTCTGGCTCGGACAGCAGACCTGTGAGGGCTGGCACTCGACAGCCATCTGCAGGGGTGATGCTCCCAGGTGCCTCCCGACCCCCGCGTGTTCCCATCGCACAACAGAAATTATCTCATTAGTGAAGCATCATTACCTCATTTTTCTTGACTAGGGTTCATCTTCTTTTCATTATGAATGCAGTAATTAGTTAATGAGGAGGAATTGCCACTGTTAAAAGACTGAGTTTTAATGCAAGGACTAGATTGCCATGAACTGGATTTCTAAACCTGAGTGGAGCCATATAATCTGTTGTTTAATGGGAGACTTTGCAACTCTCACTGTCACACTGATATTTCTGCATTTGGATTTGATATTACACAGTTCCTACATTTCTCTCCCTGCCCCTCCTCCCCAGTAATATGCACCTCTAAAGGAAACGAGAAGAGGGGATCAATTTTCAAACACAGGTAGAAATTTAATTCCACAAGTACAGAGAAATTGTGAATAGAATATTTTTATCTAGGTAATACTCATAAGCCAGAACACTGACAAGGACATATTGTAAACTGCAGGCTCAAAAAAAAAAAAAAAAATTCTGTTCTAAAATAGAAGCAGCACTATTTAATTACTTCACCGATTTCTCTTCTGGCAAAACATCAGCTAAGTAAATAAAATATTTCAGTGTAGAGCTGTGATTCCTTATGGCTCTGGCTTTGGCCAGGTTGACAAATAAAACTAGCATAAACCTCAAAACCTGGGAGGCAAACAGTTATCTCATTAAAGTGCAGCAGATTAACTTGCAGCCATCAGCTCTGCTGCATGCTGTGCTGTGAATAAATTAAATGTGAATTCAGAAGAATTCTGGCTGGCTGTGTCTGACAAGCTTTATTACCGTACATAGACCAGAAATCATCTCCCCAGTTTTGCAGGGAAAAAACATTAAGGAGGCAAGAGCAAAAGAGTCTAAGTTTATCTCCTCTGGCAGTGGAGTGGCTAAACTCGTGAGGCTCACATGAATGCTTCAAAGGCAAATACACCAATGGAACTGATCTTTTGGACAACCCCCAGTGAAGCAGATATTTTGGTGACCTACCATTAGCAGCTTCTCCTTGTGGCCATACCTACTGAGTGGCTATTGCTTATGCAAACGTAGTCCATGCTCACTCAAATAGAAATGCAATCTGAGCACCAACTACGTTGAGTTTTGGCTCAGTCAGGCACATATCACAGTAGCAGTCACTGAATAATGTATTTGCCTGGTGCAGAGAGAAACATTTCCTCATCTTCTTCTGTTCTTTGCCACTATTTCTTGCAGTGTTATTAAGCTCCTTTATCCTGGCAGCATAAAGACGCTATAACACGTTACTTGTATTTCTTCCATTTCAAATGAAACAACATTTGACTATGAAAAACAGGGATTAACATTTCTTTTCCACTGTACTTTGTTAAGTTCTATCCCACTAATGAAAACTAGGATTTGTGACCATCATTCTATATTTCCAAATACAGACATAATAGAAATTAATGAATTTTAGTTAGGTGAAACCATCAGACAACAAAAACATGAATGAGGACAGAAGTGAGACAACCATCACTCTAGCTGGCTCAGGTCTTCCAAGCCACAAGCACAAATGCAGGCATTCAAGTCTGAAGCCATAGCAGGTCAGTGATTCAGCACAAGGAAGGAACACATAAATACACATCAACAAGTTTCATATCTGTGCTTACAGGATATCATTGTTCAGATGGGCTCAATATTCATTTATTAATATATGATCCCTGGCATGAGCTCTTGAAGACCTTATGGGCTGTCTTAGCTCAATGGAAGTTGCATTATGTGACGAATGTTGAAGAACATGCAAGAACAGAATTTGGGCCAGTGGCATAACTATAAATAGAAGCACACAAACCCATTTTCTTTTATTAAACCTAACACCTTGGCCTCCAAGGAAGAAAAATCCTGTAGCTCCATGCTTATTTAAATGTGCAGGCACATTAAACCATATAATGTCAGAAAGTCTCTTGGACAAAAGCACATTGAATTCCAATTAGTTCAGATTGATGGGGAATTAAAAATTAACCTTTTATTCATCAATATTTCAAAGCCCTATTAGGTTCCATTCAGCAGAGAACGTCCTTAGCACACATCCAGCAGCGCCCTACAGAACAATCACCGCAAAGCTGGGGAGGATGACAAGCATTTAACTGAAGAAAGTAGAAGGACATGGAGCTTACCTAAAGCCTCCAAAGCCAGTGCCCTTTTCACTGTCAAAAGTTTAATTCTACATCTGTATTCCACACTTCAAAAATTTTCCTTACCTCTAATGAATCCTAGCAAAGAATATTCCTGTGTCCATTTTCTTTGGTCTACACATATAAGTCTTTCATTTCAAAAGCAGCATCACAATGAAATTAAGTAAGACTCCTTCGTTGGTCCAGCTGGTGATATCTGCACTTACACCATCCATTTCAGCCTGAAAATGTGGTCCATACATCCTTTGTGGACTTCTGACACACGTTCTTCATTATATTCTCCCTGAAGAGGTGACTGCTGTCTCTGCAACCATCGCTATTTCTGAAGCCTTCAAACCCATCAGAACAACACTAGAAATGGACACAAACTGTGGCACTGGGTGAATATGGGTAATCTGACCTCATCATCTTACAAATTCCAATCTCACTGTAGCAGCTCTCTGAATTGCTCTTAACTTTTACTCCATGCCTCTCTTCTTAAGAAAGGAGTTGAAATATCTCTGTGTCTGTCCAGAGAAAGTAATTATTGATCCTTGGCAACGATGACTCTTGGCCAAAGATGACTGTTTTGCTAATAGTTTCTAACCACGGTACCAAACGCAAATATTCAGCAGCCACAGAGAGCGGGAGGGTAGAGGAAAGCAGAGAGAGAAGATATTACAAATCACAATTCACAAATGGAAAATGGAAAAACCTCAAAGAAAATACAGGAAGAGACAATGCAATAAAGCAGATTATCTATAGCAGAAGAGACCAGACAAGAACAGAAGACAAGTCTGTGCAAGGAGACAGAAATAGAATCATAATAACCAACAGTGCAGGAGATTTTCAGCAGAGCCAAGGAAACATAGAGGAGGTTTTGCATACAGGCATTTGTTCAAGTACCTGAGCAGACACAATTTATGTATGTTCTCTGAGAGTTTCCATGTGGGTTTTTGTCCAAGCAAGACAGGTATTGCTGCTCAACTGCTTCTGCACCACCTGGTGCCACACACATGGAGAACAGAGAATTGGAGAAGACAGTAGCAATATTTACTCTGAAAAAGGATTGTTCAGCTTTTGAGGGCTTCCTACAAAGATATAAGAACTTTCTAAACAAGTTTTCCTTTTCTAGCTTGCTCATCTATCACTTGACTTGTCCCATATACCTCGTGCAGCTTGCAAAGTAAATTCTAATTTCATCCCTTATGAACTTTCAACAGGGAGCTGTCAACTGAATGAGCAAACACAGAAAAATATATGTACACATATACACACACATACAGACATAGGTATTGGAGTCAATGCAATGATTAATGCATGTCCAAATTATTACATCTATTAACCAAGTGATTACTCTAGCATCATGTGAAACATAGTTCTTTATCCTTTGAATGGGTAATCTGCTTTCCTGGGGAGAAAAAGTTTTGCCTGGTCTTCAAAAAGGCAGACTTCAAAATAACCAGGATTTGGTCCAGGATAGTTTTTCAGTTCTTGCGACGTCTACTCTCATTGACTCATCAAAAAAAGCCCAGCGGCCAGTGCAACACCAAGTGTGGTCCTTTACTCTGTGATTGGTTTTTTGTTTGGTTGGTTGGTTGGTTTTGGGGGTTTGTTTGTTTGTTTGTTTGTTTTTAAAAAATGAATTTAGGATTTTACTAAAATTACCCCTGTGTAGGACTTATGTGTGCTAAGCCATGGGCAGCCTCTGCCCTAGACACCATACAATCTAAAGCAAGAACAAGAGATGGACAGACAAATGAGTGAAAAGGAAGAAAAAGACAATTCTGTGTAACGCTACTGGTGGCAGCCACAACTGGAGAGAAAATTCAATTTTCAAATCCTCTTCATGTTTATGCTGGCTTTGTATATGTGTTCCCAGTACAGGAAGAGTAACACAGCTACTGCTGGGGCTCTCCTACCTGGAGAGTTGGTCTAACGAGGAGCTGACTCAGAAAAGTAACATCGTGCTGGCCTCTAGTAAGCGTTTGATCATGTAACTGTACAAATTCAACAAGACTTTAAAATAACACATCTCCTAACTACTCTTTTCAACATGAGAGGTCTTTGCCCAAGTACAGCACTTTAGTCTTCAAGCCCTTTGAGTACACACAGCAGGGAGAGGGACAGGTTGGACCAACCTGTCCCTGGGAGTCAATTTTTAACAATGTGTTTCAAAGAACTAACTTCCAGAATTTAAGAAAGAAACCATGGTCCCTAAAGCATCTCTCTGGAGGAAAGGTGAGAGAGTAGTCTTGAAGTCCAGATACAAAAGATACTAGCACTGTCACTCAGCTTTGAGGAGGTAAGTTAGCTACAAAGCCTGGTGTTCAGCTGGTTACAATATTTGATGAAAAGAAGTTAGTCTTTCAGGTACTTTTAATAAACCACCTCTCAAATTTGCAGCACAGCTGGTGTCCAACCCAGAGCTAAGGACACTGAATACTGCCAGCTTCAACATATCAATTAAGTAGTGATGAACTTTGAGCAGAAAAATCATACTGTGTTTTTACTTCTTTACCCTGAAGACCTGTACACAGAGGATAATTAATTGAGAAGATCACTATAGGTGAAAGCCTAGCTCAACAGTTGGAAAAAAACATGAATCAATTAATTATATATACACAGACACACCCAAATTTTTAAAAATATATAAAAATAATAGATATATGCAGGACTCCATTGAATGGGAGCCTAAGGAGTTACCTTGCAACATGTACATATACTTTTTCCTATACGTTTACTTCTTGGGAGTCTAGTGCTTGTGTCGTAAACAAGGAATTAAAATATGAGTAGTGGTGAGTAAACTCCCTCAGATTAGTTTCACACACATAATTACTTCTCATGAGAAAGGCTATGTGAGCATTCACGAAAGTTCACTGGATCACTGCATTCAAGAATTACTGCCTCATACTTTTAATTTACTATATCCCAAATGTTTTTAACCTACTGAACCAGGATCACAGCCGCACTGTACCCTATTCACACTCTGCCTTTTTCTGGTTTGAGGATATGAGTAAGCTTTCAGAATTTGAGCTTTTATAAAACATCCTGAGAACAAAGCTCTACCTAAGCAACTCAGATACTTGAAGGATTGTACTTTATTCAGAAAAAATGAACACAAGTTATAGCTGAAAACATGGATTTTTTATTACTACACCCTGCTCTGTCTATCCCAATCCACCCCACAACAGTCTATGTTTATAAATTCATTCTAAACTGTCCATATTTGAGATCTTAGTGTGCTGAAGGGAAAATAAACATCCAAAGAAAAACCTTTACAAAACATTAATTTTTCTGCCAAAAAAAAAAAAAAAAATGAAGACAAAAGAAACTACCTAATTCCAATACTCCAATAAAAAGGTTTGATTTTTAAGACTGAAGATGAAAAATTTCATAAATAATGTCAAAAGACAGTATGAGTAAAGAAAGCAAAAATTCTACAAGTCAATGGGATTGCACTATCTGTTGTATAAGTCAATTAAGTAAGTCTAATGATTATGAAGGAAGAAATAAAGTGAGAAAAATCTAGTTATAAGAAATTGTTGTAGCCATGATTAAACAGCCTTGATTAACTGCACCGCAATTATCGCTCCTTGATCAATCTGGAGAACAATACTGTGTCAGCCCACATATTCTCTGCCTATTGTTTAAGTGAGTATTTTCAGGTATCACTGTCTGTTCTTGGCTCTTAAAAACTAAAATTTCTCCTGAAAGGCTGTGCTGGTTTTGACTGGGATAGAGTTAACTTTCTTCATAGTAGCTGGTATGGGGCTGTGCTTTGGATTTGTTCTGAAAAGTGTTGATAACACAGAGATGTTTTCGTTACTGCTGAGCAGTGCTTGCCCAGAGCCAAGGCCTTTTCTGTTTCTCACACCACCCCACCAGCAAGTGGGCTGGGGGTGCACAAGGAGTTGGGAGGGGACACAGCTGGGACAGCTGACCCCAGCTGACCAAAGGGATATTCCATAACATATGGCATCATGCTCAGCATATAAAGCTGGGGGAAGAAGAAGGAAGGGGGGATGTTTGAAGTGATGGTGTTTGTCTTCCCAAGTAACCGCTAGGCGTGATGGAGCCCTGCTCTCCTGGAGATGGCTGAACACCTGCCTGCCCATGGGAAGTGGTGAATGAATCCCTTGTCTTGCTTCGCTTGTGTGCACGGCTTTTGCTTTACCTATTAAACTGTCTTTATCTCAACCCATGAGTTTTCTCACTTTCGCTCCTCCAATTCTTTCCCCTATCCTGCTGTGGGGGAGTGAGCAAGCGGCTGTGTGGGGCTGAGCTGCCATCTGGGGCAAAACCATGGCAAAGACTAAAAAAGACTGCTTCAGAGCGTGTACAAGTAAACTGCTCATTTAGCCATCCAGGTGAAATTCCTCCTGAAGCAGACAGCAAAATTGGCATTGCAGTGAAATATTCTTTCATAACCTTGTCAACAGTAGCCTCTGCCTCTTGCAGGCTTTTTTTTACCACAATAAAAAGAAGTGATAATGGTTTGGTTTCTAACAAAATCTCTGCAAAGTGTGATACTATCAAACTTTCCAGGTCTTGCAGATAATAGAAAAAGGATTTTTTTTTTTTTTTTGACCATTGATCCTAAACTAACAAGACATGTTATCCATTTCATAAAATATTTTTTATTACTTAAATCAATAAGAGATAACATTATTTTTTTTTATGTGTGATTAACTATTAATCCAAGCTTTCATATTTTATCATTCAAGAATGCCTGCAAGGTATTATTTTAGAGGAAAGTAATCTTACATGGTTGGTTTAAAGAGCAGACAACCAAATTTGTCATGCCTACCAAATTTGGTGGCCTTCTACAGTGGAGTCACAGCATAGGTGGGTAAGGGAAGAGCAACCGATGTAATCTACCCGGACTCGTGCAAGGCATTTGACACTGTCCCACACAACACCCTTCTCTCTAAATTGGAGACATATGGATTTGATGGATGGACCACTCAGTGGATAAGGAATTGGCTGGATGGTCACACGCAGAGTTGTAGTCCAAGTGGAGACCAGTAGCGCTCCTCAGGGGTTGGTATTGGGACCAGCACTGTTTAACATCTTTGTTGGCGACATGGACAGTCGGATTGAGTGCACCCTCAGCAAGTTTGCTGATGACACCAGTAGGTAAAGGGAGGTGATTCTGCCCCTCTGCTCTCGTGAGACCCCACCTGGAGCACTGCGTCCAGCTCTGGGGGCCCCAGTACAAGAAAGACATGGTGCTGTTGGAACGAGTCCAGAGGAGGGCCACGAGGATGATCAGAGGGCTGGAGCACCTCTCCTATGACAACAGGCTGAGAGAGTTGGGATTGTTCAATCTGGAGAAGAGGAGACTCCAGGGAGGCCTTAGAGCAGCCTCCCAGTACCTAAAGTGGCCTACAGGAAAGCTGGAGAGGGACTGTTTATCAGGGAGTGTAGTGACAGGACAAGGGGTAATGGATTTAAACTAAAAGAGGGTAGATTTAGATTAGATGTTAGGAGGAAATTCTTTACTGTGAGGGTGGTGAGGCACTGGCACAGGTTGCCCAAAGAGGTTGTGGATGCCCCCTCCCTGGAAGTGTTCAAGGCCAGGTTGGATGGGGCTTTGGGCAACCTGGTCTAGTGGAGGGTGTCCCTGCCCACGACAGGGGGGTTGGAACTAGGTGATCTTTGAGGTCCCTTCCAACCCTAACCATTCTGTGACTCTATGTACAGAAACACTCAAGGGAATTGACAGACAGTATCTACAGATTCACACCAAAATCATATTAGAACTAGATATAGGCTGTTCCACAAAAACTGCTCCAGAAGAGAAGTGGCTTTAAAACAGTGGAGGCAGAAACGTGCTTAGTTCTCATCTTTGTCAAGTGTTTCCATCCTGCAAGTCCCACTTTTGATCTAAGTCCATACTCACCAAAATCCGAAATGTGTAACTTAAGGGTTGTTTTGGTTTGTTTCGTGTTGTGGGGTTTTTTTTGTTTGTGGTTGGTTTTGGTTTTGTTTTTTTAAATATCTATACTACAGATGTCACAGAAAGGGAAGTTTTCAACTAGAAATCTTCATTTTTGAAACAGCTTTAAAACTGGAGCTTAATATGGGGTGTTTTGGTGGAGTACACCATTCTATACAGGGGCATTCATCTCCCTGCAAATGAATCCTTTACAAGAAATGTCTTATTTGTAAAATGACCCAGACATAAGTTAGAAAACCCTCAAGATCTGGAAAAAACTCGTAGAATAAACAACTACTTTGACCTTAGAGGCTTTCTGAACAGAACTAGTAGAACATTTTCCATGGTCTTGAAAGAGTGTGCATCACTCCATCCAGCATCACCAAAAGATTTAGAAGATGCATAAGTATCTCAGTGAAACAAAAGCAAAGCTTATGCCATTTTTAGTAGCTGGAAACCGCAAGAATGTACAAGGGAAACAGCAGATCTGCTTGCCCCTGTTGTTGCTCTTCCCTACGACTCTACCTATGGTCACTGCTGGAGAGCAAGACAATAGGGAGATGGCAGTACAGCTATTTATATGGTGCTTTAAACATAACATCTTGGTTTGAAATAAATCCTTTGGGTTTGATATATCTTGCCATTACTGAATTAATACATTGAAGGTGGCTTATGAGTGAAGTAATTTTTTTTATTATTTTTAATGAGAAAATGCCTGTTTTTCCATTCCAAATGAAGTATTCATTTTTCATTGTTTTTTGTCAACAGCTAATGCAAAAAGAAAAAAGCATCTGTTACTTTCCAAGTTCTTTTCCAATATGGAATTTACTGGAAAATAAACAACAGCAGCCTTAGGGGATTTAAGGGTCTCTTTACAGACCTCTAAGGCCAGAATAGGTAATGGTTATTTATGCTGGACTATTACATAGCACAGAAGAAGAAATCAGTTCAAGCCACAGAATAATTCCATTCAATAGACTCTACAGCAACCCCAAAAACCTCATGCTGAGATGAAGTATTTTTTCTGGAAAAGACTCTAATCTCGCTTTAACAGATCTCACTTCTCAATCTATCAGTTGTGTTAACATTCTCATTGGTGAAAATGCACAGTTTAATTCCAAGCTGAATATATATGGAATAAAAATGGCATTTATATTTCACTTCTTGACTACCCCCAGAGCATGCTGTGATAGTTATGTTCCTACTGGAGAGCCATCCTGAAAAAAATATTGCTTATATTCTTTAATCAGACTCAGAAACATTTTCATACTCTGTAGGAAGACAGTTCCATCAAAAAAATGAATCTCACAGGGTCTCTAACACTAACCTTCTTCACAGTCTTGATGTTGCAAATGGTCTCCTCAGGATTTCATAATTTTTATTGTCAAATTAAAATCTGTCATTAAAAGCTTTAAAAGGGCAGCTCATGGAATAGTTTATAGGACATCATATTAAACTGACTTCCAAATATAGTGAGACTGAAATGCACAGGAGCAGCAAAGATTTCAGCCTCTTCTCCTGATACCACCAGCTTCCTCCTCCTCCTGCTCCATTTGGCTGGGGTAAGCAATTCCTCACCATTTCCTCCTGAGGTTTTGACTTCCTACTACAACACATTACACAGCAATACCCTTTTTCTTAGGCAACCAGAGAACTGTGATTATGGAGCACAGCAGTCACAAACACACTCTTTTGTACTGAATGACACTGCCACACACCTAAACCCCAAATACTCTTTAGAAGGGCAAAAAGAGAACTGTATTAGGGATGGAAGGGCTGTTCAGGTAGTATGAACACAGTAACAAATACTGTGGTAATTGTATGGGGTTTGGCTTGGTTCTTTCTTTCCTTTGCAGATTAAGAAACAGCTCAGAAAATTAGCATCACTCTCTAAATGAGAAGAGGGTAATACGATATCATGTGGGCTCCCTGCTAGGCATCGCAGCATTTTAAACGCACGCATTCAAGAACTGTGTAAATTAACACTACCAGGAATTCTTTTTAAGTATATACTTTTACAAGATAAGCTTCAGAAAGGGAGATGCTAGTATTTTTTTCCAGATCACCAAACCTCTGTTTTGCCTTTGTCTTATGGAAGTATTCTACAATACAGGATGCAACTAGCACCCCTGAACCACGGAGGGGGCCAAATTTTTGCTCTGCCTGGATCTTGGTTAAGGCTGAAGTGCTGGCAGAGCAGTAAGGGCAGTGTAGGCAGTAGCCAGAAATAATGGTTCAGACTGCCAAGCTCAAGACTGATCGGAAGTGAGCTACAGACTGTCAGGGAACTGCCTTGGTACAGTGTTTGTTTGGGTGTTCCCCATGGCTCAGGGACAGTTAAACTCAAAGTATTACCGGACCTTGGAGGAAGGGGTGTCACCCTCTATGTCAATGACCAGCTGGAGTGCATGGAGCTCTGCCTGGGGATGGATGAGGAGCCAATTGAGAGTCTATGGGTCAGGACTAAAGGGAACGCAGGGACACGGGATATTATAGTGGGGTCTGCTACAGCCCACCCAACCAGGGAGACCGAGCAGATGAGGCCCTCTATAGACAGATAGGAGCAACCTCACATTCACAAGCCCTGGTCCTCATGGGCAGCTTCAACCACCCCAATATCTGTTGGAGGGACAACACAGCAGGGCACAAGCAATCCACGAGGTTCTGAGAATGCATTGATCATAACTTCCTCCTCCAAGTGACAGAGCAGCCAACGAGGAGAGGTGCCACGCTGGACCTTGTTTTCACCAACAAGGAGGGGATGCTAGGGGTGTGAGGCTCAAGGGCAGCCTTGGCTGCAGTGACCACAAAATGGTGGAGTTCAAGATCCTCAGGGTAGCAAGGAGGGTGCACAGCAAACTCACTACCCTGGGCTTCAGGAGACCAGACTTTGGCCTCTTCAAGGATCTGCTTGGTAGAATACCATGGGACAAAACCCTGGAGGGAAGAGGGGCCCAAGATAACTGGTTAGTATTCAAGGGTCACCTCCTCCAAGCTCAGGAGCAATGCACCCCAACAAAGAAAAAGTCAGGCAAAAATGCCCAGAGGCCTGCATGGATGAACAAGGAGCTCCTGGGCAAACACAAACACAAAAAGGAAGCCTACAGAGTGTGGAAGCAAGAGCAGGTGCCTGGGAGGACTACAGAGAAACTGTCCGAGCAGCCAGGGATCAGGTTAGGAAAGCCAAAGCCCTGATAGAATTAAACCTGGCCAGGGACATCAAGGACAACAAGAAAAGTTTCTCTAAGTATGTCAGTGATAAAAGGAAGACAACGGACAGTGTGGGCCCTCTCTGGAATTAAATGGAAGACCTGATTACACGGGACATGGAGAAGGCTGAGCTACTCAATGACTGCTTTGCCTCAGTCTTCACCGGCAATTGCTCGAGCCTCACTGCCCAGGTCACAGAAGGCAAAGGCAGGGACTGGGAGAATGAAGAACCACCCACTGTAGGAGAAGATCAGGTGTCAGACCATCTAAGGAACCTGAAGGTACACGAGTCCATGGGACCTGATGAGATGCATCCACGGGTCCTGAGGGAAATGGCAGATGAAGTGGCTAAGCCACTCTCCATCATATTTGACAAGTCATGGCAGTCAGGTGAAGTTCCCACTGACTGGAAAATGGGAAACATAACCTCCATTTTTAGAAAGGCAAAAAAGAAAGACCCATGGAACTACAGGCCAGCCCATATCACCTCTGTGCCTGGCAAGATCATGGAGCAGACCCTCCTGGAGACTATGCTCAGGCACATGCAAAACAAGGAGGTGATTGGTCACAGCCAACATGGCTTCACTAAGGGCAAATCGTGCCTGACAAATTTGGTGGCCCTCTATGATGGGGTTACAGTGTTGGTGGACAAGGGAAGAGTGACTGACATCATCTACCTGGACTTGAGCAAAGCATTTGACACTGTCCCACATGACATCCTTGTCTCTAAATTGGAGAGACATGGATCCGACAGATGGACCACTCAGTGGATAAGGAATTGGTTGGATGATCACACTCAAAGACTTGTGGTCAATGGCTCAATGTCCAAGTGGAGATCGGTGATGAGTGGTGTTCCTTAGGGGTCAGTATTGGGACTGGCACTGTTTAACAGCTTTGTCGGCAACACACACAGTGGGATCAAGTGCAGCCTCAGCACGTTTGCCAATGACACCAAGCTGTGTGGTGCAGTTGACACTTTGGAGGGAAGGGATGCCATCCAGAGGGACCTGGACAGGCTGGAGAGGTGGGCCCCTGTGAACTGCATGAAGTTCAACAAGGCCAAGTGCAAGGTCCTGCACGTGGGTCGGCGCAATCCCAAGCACAACGACAGGCTGGGCAGAGAATGGATTGAGAGCAGCCCTGAGGAGAAGGACTTGGGGGTATTGATTGACGAGAAGCTCAACATGAGCCAGTAATGTGTGCTTGCAGCCCAGAAAGCCAACCATGTCCTGGGCTGCATCAAAAGCAGTGTGACCAGCAGGTCAAAGGAGGTGATTCTGCCTCTCTACTCCACTCTTGTGAGACCCCACCTGGAGCACTGTGTCCAGCTCTGGGGGCCCCAGTACAAGAAAGACATGGAGCTGTTGGAACAAGTCCAGAGGAGGGCCACGAGGATGATCAGAGGGCTGGAGCACCTCTCCTATGACAACAGGCTGAGAGAGTTGGGCTTGTTCAACCCAGAGAAGAGGAGACTCCAGGGAGGCCTTAGAGCAGCCTCCCAGTACCTGAAGGGGCCTCCAGGAAAGCTGGAGAGGGACTGTTTATCAGGGAGTGTAGTGACAGGACAAGGGGTAATGGATTTAAACTAAAAGAGGGTAGATTTAGATTAGATGTTAGGAAGAAATTCTTTACTGTGAGGGTGGCAAGACACAGGAACAGGTTGCTGTGGATGCCCCCTCCCTGGAAGTGTTCAAGGCCAGGTTGGGGCTTTGGGCAACCTGGTCTAGTTGAGGGTGTCCCTGCCCATGGCAGGGGGTTGGAACTAGATGATCTTTGAGGTCCCTTCCAACCCAAACCATTCTATGATTCCATGAAAATAATATTGGATTTAATTGTTAATATATTTCCTCATATCTTTCCTGGTTTAGACTTTCTTCTAAGATAGAAGGTGCCTTGATTCCAGCAAAGCATTAAGGTATGAATTTAATTCTCATCTGAATTACTCCCATGACTAGTTAAGGCTCAACTTTTGTTCTCATCCTCCATGTTTTTAAGAGATTGCTTAAGGTGTAAGTAGTCCTACCAGCGGGCCTGTTCATATCAAAATCCTCACTGGTAAGAGAAAAAGAATTCAAAATTTGCTTCTTGATGCATAATTATCAGGCTTTAGTTCAATTGGCTAGGCTTTGCCACACACACAACCATCTAGAGAGAGGCTCCTAGGTCACAGATCTTGGCTCTTTATCAGACAGAACTTCTCAGCATAAAACTTCACTGAAAAGGAGCACTGCATTTTGACAGTTTAAGATCCCCCCTGCAGAGAAGAGAGCATGTCAAGTCATGTAAGAAAATTCACTCTTCCAGTGCTTGCCTAGGCTCTTTATACAGCATGGTAAAAACAACCTTAGCAAGGCATTAGCAACATGATTTTTTATAGGGCAACAGTTCCACTAATAGTTTGCACTAGCAGCAAACTCTCTGAATTTACAGAACCCCTCCCAACTTGTCCCTGATGAAGAACTATAAAAGTACCTTAACTGCTACTCTGTAAACTACTTCTCCTAAGCATTTTGTGCCAGAAGGTGATCTCAGATTGAGAGAAGTCAATAAGGCATGGATGAACATTCTTCATCTCTTAAGAAGTTCCTAGAAGTGTTCCATGAAAGGTTCCCTCATGAGTAAACCATCACTGACATGCTGCCAACCAGCAGCAGCAAAGTCCCTCACGCAGCTGATGATGGGTGCTCATTATCCACACACAGCGTAACTTCCCCAAGAGGCCTGACATCTAAAGCTGTGGGAAGAGAAGGGAGATTTGAAGATAGCTACAGGTGATGGTGAAGATGTGCCAAGCTGCAGCTTCAAGGTTGCATAAACTTGATCCCCCAGGAGCCTCTAAGTTTTTACACATGAACCATTGTGATTTATCACTCTTTACTACAACTGAGGCTAGTTGAAAAATACCGCATTTCAACTTCGGTTTCCTGAAGATGAGTAAAGGATGGGAAGACAGGGTTTCTGAGGTCAGGCAGAGCACCCACCTGGTAACATGATAACTTTCTGTTTTACAGCAAGGCACTCTTTCCAATCCATGTTTAAAGGAGCTCAAAGGAACTATACCTCATTTCTTTTCTTTGAGTCACATAGTAAATTAATCCACCAGGTGTTGTTGACACCTCTTGCTGGTCTCAGCCCAATTTCCAGAGTCGTGCCCAGGTGCTTCACTACTCCTCACACTGACACACCATCTCAAAGGCCTTTTTCACTTCACTTCCAGCTTCCATTTCTGCCTGTATTTCCAGCAACAATGAACACCATACCTCATTTGCAGCCACAGCAGTAGCACCACTGCACCACACACCGTGCTTCTGAGCACGTGGCTGAAGCCTGCAGTGATGATTTCTTCCCAGCTGCCTCACCTGTCAAAATCCCAGCCACTGCTACCTTCCAGGTCTCTTCCTGAATTATCACATTTTAAATAGCTCTTCTGAAAAAACAACTACCTTTTGAATAGTTCTACAGTTCAGCCCAAACCTATTTATTTTTATCCAAATTAAGTGCATTTCACTGTGGTGCAATATGGGCTACTATTTTCCTCATGTGCTTCTTTCAATTGTTATTATCACATATTTCCATAATGAGCTTGTTCTCATCTAGGTTATTAATGAAAAACATTAAATGAAACAGGACCCAAACATTGCAGCAGTTAAAAACTACCCTACCCAGAACCCAATTTTACTAATTCAGTGCTGTCTTCACCTGAAAGGCTTTCAGACTGATCGGATGCAAACACTACTACCAAGATTTTATTTATTTAGCAAGTATCATACCTAACAGGAGAACAGTAAGCAAGTTTTAACCTGTGGTTTTGTCAAAGTCATTCATCAGCCCTGCCCTCTCCCCCCCCCCCCCCCCCCAAAAAAAAAAAATACTTGAAGCTTATTTCTCTAAAGTCAACATGAATTCACTCTCAAGGAGTGCAGCAGGAAGTGTGTAACAGCAGGCACAAGCCTACTGGCAAACATCATTTTTGGCCCTCAGCAATTTCATATCCTGATTTAAATTTGGCAGCTATAAAAAATATCTTCCATCAACAGTTTTCACTTTAAATATCCTAGCTTGGCACTCGTGGAATATTTCAATACTGCAAAATGGCTTGATCTCAGCACCGAACCATCAGAACACAGCCCCATTCTGCTGGGAGGTCACAGAAGCCTTTTTCCTGCATGGTTTATCATTTGCTTTACTTAGACTCCACAGCAAATTCTATCACTTTCACATGTTTTAAAGAAAGGACTGGGCTGCAATGGTATACAGACAGTTCTTTCCAAACAGAGGTCCTGGGCACAAAATTTAATAGGGATATTGCCGTGATACATATTTTTGGAACATATGTAAGAACAACAGAAGTAAAGCAGTCTTTTCAGAGCCCACAAATGAACTTAGCAGCTGGTGAAGTGCCCAGGTATATCCTTTTATTTAGCAATAAATAAAAGGGTTTTTACTCTAAATTTCACTTATTTTCCCAATAGCAGTATAACACCTGTGCCCCTCTTTGAGCACGTTTTCCTTGACTTTTGCTCCAGTCTTAGAAGCAAAATCAGCCAGCAAAACACTCCTGGGCTGTGTTCTAGATGCTTTCTGAAGCAATGCTTTGCAAAGAGTTGGAGCTAAATCTGGCAGTGCTCACCCCCTAATCTGCAAGCAGGGATTTAGGGTAGTAACCTAAATGGCTTGTCCTCACCCCTCCAACCTTCAGTGTATTTATTCTCCTTTTCACTTACTATATTCTCTCCCTTGCATGATTGTGGGTGAATGGATGAAACTCCTGGTGCCTTGAATCTTTCAGATAGTGCTAGAGGAGGCTTCCGAGTGCTCACACCTTGTCCCACTCCCCACTAGCATATATTAAAGACTACAGTGATACACAATTTGCTCAACGATCTTCACTTCAGGAAACAAGTCCCACAGTCTGGTTCTTTGCACAGGTGACTGAAGGGCACAGATAAAACCAGCTGGTTTTGGTTCACCTGCTGAAAGAAGCGCTTTTGGATGGCACCAGGAAACATCCAGTGCAATGGTGAGGCAGTGTTTGCACACAACTCCAAAGGACAGCATATGTGAACCTTAATGTAACTCAAAATTTATTGCTAATGGGCCAGCCCTTCCTCTGCAGACCTTGCAAACCTCCCATTTAGCTGAAGCTGCTCTAACACTTTCTTTGTTTTCCAAATGAGGCCAGAAACCTCATCTCCTGCGGCTCACCCTCTAACCCTGCCACAATTGCTTGTGATCTGGTCTCGCCTCTGACTGATCCTTCTCTTCAGAGACCACCTCAGAGGCAGGCAATGCAATCTAGCACTCCGTATGCCATCACACCTTCTGAATGACTAACAAACTTGTGTTGCTTTCCTCTGGCAAATGTTTCCTTTCCTTGCTGTTATGACAAAGTGCAAACCACACAAGTCTCGCGTACAAGACATCAAAACCTAATGTGTCAGCTGTCATGAGCAGCTCTTTGTCCTCTATTATACAACACCGTAATACACTGTCAGAGCAGAATACATCAATTCTAAGTTACACTACTATTTATGAAAAAGCATGGTTCAAAGGCTAAGTCACTAAACTAAGATTTATAAAACTCAGGTTCATTTTCTACTCCTGCCTCAGCCTCCCCCATGTTAAGCAAGCCATTTAGTTTTCAGGTCCATGAAACATGGAAAACATCCTGTCATAATACAGCATATTACTCCTTTACAATTTGTGTCTAGTACAGAGGCTCTGACAGTTTCTTTTAGACAAGCTTTAAGTATATGTCTTTGGCTCTAAGCCCACTTTACTGAATCTGATCTTATATCTCCCTCTGGAAGCATCAGCAAAAGCCAGAAGTCACAAGCACTGTCCTAGATCAGCTACACCACCAACCATGAGTGTTTTTACACATTGATACAGAGATGTGTCTGTTGCACACTTCAGCTGGCCTAATACCAAAGTCACCCAGTCTGGTCACTTGCACTGTGATGTCTCAAGGATCTCCAGCTCTACTGCTCTTCTCAGTACTCAGTCCTGGCATCAAAAACTCCATAAATCCGTACCTTTAATGCAATACAAATCCGTACCTTTAATGCAAATCCACACAGAGTTTCTGACAGCTGCTCTTCTGTTCTCCCCTTGCACCTCAGTGTTATTTAAACTACTTGTTTTCAAACTGTCCCACAGTTAGTAGTGTGACATGAAAATCCAGTCAAGATCAGAGACCAAAGCAAGAAGATTGGTCTTTTGTAAGAAGCTGTTCAAAAAAGACATAAAGAGCCTTGATGTTCCAGAGTTTCAGAAAACAGACCAATACTGCTGTCATGAAACAACCATACACCTCAAATACACCACAGATATTTTAAAGCTGTTTCTTGGAGAATATTTTCTGTTTCTATGTGCGTATCAATTCAATAGGGATTCCAGGAACAAATCGCTACATTTGAACTGGCAGACAAAAACCAGAAATTACAACCTTTACTTGTCCCAAGAGTTCTCCAGACTTCAATTATATTAACATCTTAAAAGATATATTAAGACTTTGAGAATAAGCTAGATTGTTTTTTAAATACTGCTGCCTAAATATTAAAACACGTTATTATAAATAAATGTTAATAAATTTGAAAGCTTCATTTATTTTCTTAATTTTCCAGTAAAAAGAGCAAGTCTGTGAAAGGCCAGCTGGCTCCAGTATCATTATAATGCAGACCAAAACCAAAATATTACTTAGTGGCATTTCAGTAGTGCACTGTCTCAAAAAAATATTAGATTATATGCTATTACCTCCTGCATGTTCCTTAACTCACTACAATAACAAACTGAGGGCCTGATCTAGCACTATTAGTCATCACAGTGTGTCTGTCAGTTGACTTCGAAATGCAATAGGTAAAAATCACAAATCCTGCTTTTCTCTAATTGTTCCCTAATTTATATTTAGGTCATAATCAATGACAATGGAAATTTTGGATAAGGCTGAATTGTGAAGCTTGTGATTTTTGCACTTTGAAGACATTTTTTTCTTTGATGTAGCTACTTAATAATGGTTCACTTAAAGACTGGAAGCAACATAAGCTGGTACTCATCTTTCTGATTAATGAGTTGCATTGGGTATTTTAGAGGGTCATATATAAGTCCATCATCTAATCAGCATTGTGTTCATCAGCTGCTCAGAACAATTTACTTATCAAGAGCCAACCAAGACAAATTCAGTTCCACACTGCACACTGTACAAAGTAAAAATACAGAGTTACTGCTCTGATTTAGTGACAGTTCATACAGATCTGCATTTACACATGGTACAAGGCAGTAGAAAAACCAGGACCAGTCAGACTAATGTCAAAATTTCTCCTGCCAGATGGTGAATTCTATTATCCAATAAACAGTCCAAAACCAAAACAACCAACCAAACAAAAAACCCAAACAAAACAAAAAAATAACAACAACAAAAAAATCCAACAACACTCAAACTGTGAACTGGGTTGAACTCACACAAAAAGCTTACCTCAAGCATAATGTTTCCTTCCCTCCCTCACGGATCTTTCCTGGTTTGTCCGTAAGTGTGTGGGAGTTTTGAAAACACATTACTTTGCCTCCTGGATTAAAACAGCGCTCACAAACTATTATCTCAGACAGACAGACACAATTGCTAGCCTACCCCCCCCCCCCTTACTTTTAAATGCTATTTCCATGTTAGAAGAATACTTCTCCATTTTTCTGCTAGTTTTATATATTCTCTAACAAGGTATTTCTGGCCTGTATCCCACACTTAAGACACAGTTGAAATGACAACTGATGGAAAGTGTGATGTAAAAGGGATTGCGTTTAGCTTCTTGGCTTCTGTGTTCCAAGAACACCATGCTCTTGTAGATGATAGCAATTTCAAAAGGAAAGGGTGTTATCTCTCACTTGACATGGAGAAGTTGCTTTCAAGGCATTAGGTTAGTTTATCGGCACTTCTGAATACTATTTGAAATATGAAAACACCTATTATTAAAACCTTAAAATGACAAAGCACCATCAGGTACCCTCTCTCTGACAAAATTTAAGCTAATTCACAACCTAGAAAGGTGGTTTAAAGATTAAGAAACCTTATCTCTCTTGGCACATCTGGGAAAGCAACGCCAAAGAAAGATAAAAGCCAGTTCTGAAAATTACACTGGTGGTTTATTGTTGCCTGAAGACTTACTTGAGAAGCAGGCTGGGTTAGAAAGAGGCCACCACAAATGTTAGTTCCTCGAGGGTAGGTGGCACAATGCGCATGATTCAGAAATATGTACGTTTCCTCCAGAGGAGAAAAATGTTGATTTATATGGATTGTAAATAGCCAGAAACTACTGAGCATGGGGAGAACGAAGATGATGTCCTCCAGCCATGCCCCTACATCTCTACAGCAGTGGGTGAGATTCACAGGCCCCAGGAGACCACAAACAAGACAAATATCTATGCTCAGTTGGGAAGTACGTATTCAGGCTGCATCCGCTACCCTCAGCACAGGTTCTGCTGCTCTATCCAGTATCTATGCACTGTCAAAAACCTAAGCAGTTCCAGAAGCAGGACTGAGAAACTTGTCTCAGTCCTCTCTTGCCCCAGTCATGTTCTCCCATCACTGACCCAGCATCACAAACCCTCTTCTCATGGCTGTACAAACCTTGCACCCTCCAGCAGCCAAGGGGAATAGGGAAAGTCCCTACTCCAGCTTCATTAACAGACTAAGGGACACAGGTCTCCCTTGAAAGCCACTGGAAAAGCAGTCCATCAGCGGTTTTGCAACATTATAATTTGGATGCAACCTTTTGGCTCAAGAAATGCACAGACCAGAAGACTAAAGGGGTATGTGAACGTATGTGGGTGGGTGGATGGGGGCAGGGGTGGTGTGTGTGTGAAATACCCCTTTATTCTCATCTCATCCTTAAGCCCTTTCCCTGACACAGGCCAGAGAAGATGCCAGAGCTAGGGCACTAAATTAACCGCACCTTTGATCTCCTTCAGCACAGCACTTCTCACCCTGGCCTTAGATTTCCACCCTTGCATCTCCCACACCACATAACCCTGGCTCAGTTTAATCCTTGTTATGTTTATTTGTCCCTGGGCTCTCCTGCAAAACTGAAGTCACTTTCCAATAGCACAGATTACTTCTGGGTTTTGGGTTTTTTTGTTTTTTTTGTTTTTAAAGGATGCAGCCTTAAAGGAGATTGTAAGAATTTTGTGGTGTAGAAAATACATTAACAGCTAGGAATTGAAGTCATATGGTGTACCAGGCCACACAACCTCTCAGCAACTTGTTCTGACCCCTGCAGAGCAGGAGGATGAGATAGGGCCAACTATGTAATGGCACAAAAGCAAACCATTTCTCTTCAGTACCACCACCGCATCATCCTGAGCTCCTGAAGAAGTCAGTGTCTGGTTTTATCAGTTCATACTCACCTTGTTTCCAGCCAGAAGAGCCTGTATTGTTGACAGCCAGTTCATTAAAACTGATCTTAGAAATCCTAGTTTTCTCCATACTCTATTTCTAAAGGGTTTCCTGCCTCTTGCACACTAGAAGAAACAGCATTCATATGTACGTGCACTGTTCATGTCCTTCACAGTGTCCCTTGGCTTGTTTCCCCTATAAGACAGCTACATCCAAAAATTACTGAAGCTGGCTTGATTTCTCCTTATTTATTGTCAACTTATAAAATGTTTCTCAAAACGCTCACTAGGCACATGCACTAAATTACACTTGCCTAACGGCACGAGTCCAGCTCCCTCTCACAGCAAGAGCCTGCACTACTAGATAAGACTTGAAGCATGACAAGAAGGTCAAAAATACATGTGCTCCCCCATTCCCATCCCAGACAGGACTCTCTTGAGGCAACCTCTCCTACTGGAAAGTGTAAAGGCTGTCAATTTTGCATCAGAAGCAGGGTAAGCCAGAACTCCAACCAAGCAATGCTTTGAAGATTAAAGTTCATCAAAAAGGAGCATCTCTGTGCCACTGGAAAACTGTCGACTTCAACCCTGGAGACAGCGAGAGAACTATACCAACTGGGGGAAAACTTGAGGCATTAGAAAAACAAACAAACAAAGCCCCACAATACACAAAAAAACACAAACACTGCTGGAAACAGAAAATCTCAAACTTGAATTCACATACTTACATGGTCTAAGCAGTCCTGAAATAAAACATGCAGTTTGTTGACCAAAAAAAATACACTGCTACCTCCTGTGGTGTACTCTGAGGCTCATTACGCACAGGCAGTGAGCACAGCTAATTCCAGAGTGTACCTGCTGAGAAGAGGTTCTGGGGATCCGATGATGCAACCCCCTGCACTTTTTTTAGTGCAGTGAGGATACAGAGATGAACGCAGACAAACCCACAGCATCTGCTATGCAATGTCCATGTTAGATCTTTGCCTCCAGGAGAACTTTGAGTCAACATCCTCCTCCCCCTTTTTGTGGCTGAGGATAACTGGGGAATTTCTGTTCAAAACCAGCTTCATCCAGCCCTAGCTCACCGCTCACAGTGCACTGACTAATGATTCACTCCTACTACAGTGCAATACAGATCACCAATGTAGTCCTCCTTGCTTTCCAGCCATGGAAAAAGCAAGTGGCGGATGTCTTCTGCAGTAGCTTCAAAGTGATCTCCTGATCCTGTCCATCATACATAGATAGGCCACTTTTGAGATGTTAAAGCAGACACTTCAAGTCTGAGGGAACCAATGCCAAAAGCCTCACATTTTTGGATCACATGATGAGAACATGCATCTGCATACATGACATATAAGGAACATCACCTACCTGGCTTGCATGGTTTCTGAGACAGTGTTTGTGAACATGATCTACACAATTAGAACAAACAGTCTTGCAAAACTTAAGGGCTTCAACAGAAAGAAATAAGACTAATCCTAAAATAGCAAACATGTTGGGATTCCTGTGCTAGCAACTAGAATCAGTACCTGCTCAAACTTGTCCTCCACTGACAAAGCAACTTCTGGGTAGCATTCATATATCTGGAGAGCAGCACTCCACCAAGAGCTTGTACAAGCTTTGCAGTGTAAAACAACCAACCTAACTTTCTCCCACAGCACTGCCTAGGGGTAAGTGAAATGTTCCACAACCCATGGAGCACACTTTCTAACCCAGCTCTCCTCCTAAGAACAAGGCCAGCCTCAGTATCAGTGATCTTCTTGAGATTACCAGCCCTTGTCTACAAAGAAGAAAACATGGCAGAGATTTCTAACAACTTTCTTAAGATCATACAGCAGCTTCACAGATAAGGTAAATGACTAAAAGGTCTCCTTTTCTATTCTACCCTTCAATGGCAAGCATCTTAGTGAAACATCAAAAGACAATTCCAGTCATGTGCAGTCAGAAGATGTACAAACATGTCATTTGGCTTTGATGTGAATGTCCAGACTAGACTGAAGCATGTATTTTTAGAGAATACAAAGTTTTAACAAAAGGATTTACCAAAACAACAGACTAATAGTCTTTGAGGCCCTAAGCCAACAGTTTGGACAGCACTACACAACTCATATATTGAACATCTTTCCTACTCTTACTTAAGTCACAATTTAGCAACCTTTTGTACTTACAAAACCAAGTTGCATGGCTGCCAAAGTATAAATAAATGTCAAATGTTTAATAAGATTTAAAAAAAAAATCTTCTATCAAAACATTAATACATTGTGGATGATAGCACAACAACAAGGTAAAGCATAAAGTATACTATTCATCTCACTGGGGTTTGTTTTGAAAAAAAAAAAAAAAAGCTACAGAATTTATTTAAAGGCCAGGTTAGTTCAGTGCCCTTTATCCTAGCTTTTTTAAAATTGCAAGGAAAATTTATAGTCCAATAAACTTTGTAGATAGGATGTTTCAAATGATTACAGATGTATGACATGTGCTGCTGCTATGAAGGCAAAAACCTAAGTGTCACACACAGAGGGGAGCAAAGCCTGGAACGACAACTAAGAAAATCCATTTTTTCTTCCCTCTCTTTTTCTTTTTCGAGCTATTCTGCAATATTTTATTTCATTGCTGAAACACTAAGATGAAGTACTTAAGCATGAGGTATGTGACCTAACCAGACAAGAGATTAGATTAAGCAAAGATTAAACTTCATTTAGTATGAACAGAGATGTTTTAAAAATGTGGCAAAGCATCTGAAAACTGTTCTAATGATTTGTTGTAAATTAGATCATGGTGAAAACAGTGAGATGGTTTTAAATTAGATAGAAAAAGACCAAATCTATACTTCCAAACAAGGGAAACAATATATTCAATTTCACCTCAAGGAAAAAAAAAACTTTTAAGTGGCTATGACATTTTGCTACAGTAGGAGCATCACACAGTGAAGATTCTCCTTGGATACTTGGACCTGAGCTGATGGAAAACCGAGGACCCTCAGCTTTCAAGGGAGCTGGAGCACTCAGCACCTTTCAGCATTTAGTCCCTGTCTACCATGCACTAATCCACGAGGGAAGAAAGATCTTCAGTTTTACCTCAAGCATTTTGGACAGATGAGAATTTAAGGAGATGTTACTACTGGTATTCTAAACTGCAACTTATATTTTTGTTGTTTAGCTGTTCTTCCATGTAGCCAACAGTAGAAAAAAATTAAATTATTTCAGAACTCCAGATTAACCAAACACTTCTTAGCAGAAACTATTTCTTTGCTATTTATCTATACCCAACAAGGAAACTGAACCCTTACTATAAAAATGTGAAATATGACCTCAAGTGGTCTAGCACTGGAAACATTCACAGCACTGGTACAGTTTTCTGTCAAAAGCATAAATACATGAAAATAAGAGCACAAACTATTCATCACTGAAATCACATAATCATAGAATCATTTAGGTTGGAAAAGACCTTTAAGATCACCAAGTCCAACTGTTAACCTAATACTGCCAAGTCCACCTCTAAACCATGTCCCTAAGCACCACATCTACATGTCTTTTAAATACCTCCAGGGATGGTGACTCAACCACTTCCCTGGGCAGCCTGTTCCAATGATTGACAACCCTTTTGGTGGAGAAATGTTCCCTAACACCCAATCTAAACCTCCCCTGGCACAACTTGAGGTCACTTCCTCTTGTCCTAGTGCTTATTACTTGGGAGAAGAGACCAACACCTACCTGGCTACAACCTTCTTTAAGGTAGTTGTAGAGAGCGATAAAGCCTCCCCTCAGCCTCCTTTTCTCCAGGCTAAACAACACCCGTTCCCTCAGCCCCTCCTCATAAGACTTGTGTTCTAGACCCTTCACCAGCTTCCGTTGCCCTTCTTTGGACGCGGTCCAGCACCCCAATGTCCTTCTTGTAGTGAGGGGCCCAACACTGAACACAGGACTCGAGATGCGGCCTCACCAACGCCAAGTGCAGGGGGACGATCACTTCCCTGGTCCTGCTGGCCACACTAGTTCTGATACAAGCCAGGATGCTGTTGGCCTTCTTGCCTACCTGGGCATGCTGCTGGCTCATCTTCAGCTGGCTGTCGACCAACACCCCCAGGTCCTTTTCTGCCAGGCAGTTTTCCAGCCACTCTTCCCCAAGCCTGTAGTGTTGCATGGGGTTGTTGTGACCCAGGTTCAGGACCCAGCACTTGGCCTTGTTGAACCTCATACAGGTGGCTTCGGCCCATTGATCCAACCTGTCCAGATCCCTCTGCAGAGTCTTCTTACCCTCCAGCAGATCAACACTCCTGCCCAACTTCGTGTCATCTACAGACTTAGTGAGGGTGTACTCAATTCCCTCGTCCAGATCACCGATAATGATATTAAAGAGAACTGGCCCAGTACTGAGCCCTGGGGAACACCGCTTGTGTCCGGCTGCCAACTGGATTTAACTACATTTACCACAACTCTTTGGGCCTGGCCATCCAGCCAGTTTTTTTACCCCGTGAACACTATACCCAGCCAGTTTCTCCAGGAAAATTCTGTGAGAAACGGTGTCAAAGGCTTTACTAAAGACAAGGTAAACAGCATCCACAGCCTTTCCCTCATCCACTCAGCAGGTCACCTTGTCATACAAGGAGATCAGGTTAGTCAAGCAGGACCCGCCTTTCATAAACCCATGGTGACTGGGCCTGATCACCTGGTTGTCCTGTACATGCCACATGATGGCACTCAGGATGATCTGCTCCGTAACCTTCCCTGGCACCGAGGTCAGACTACAGGCCTGTAGTTCCCCAGATCCTCCTTCTTGCCCTTCTTGTAGATGGGAGTCCACCAAAGGAAATCACTAATGATACCCATTTCTGGCAGGCTACTTGAGAAGGGAAAAGAAGTGTTTCATTGCATTTGTTTACATTGATTTACCCCAACATTTCAGTATTTTTGTACAGTCATTATCTGATAGCATACAGCTGTTCAAAATAATGGAAAAGATAAGATTAAACAAAAGTATGCTACAGTAGGTCAAACAATAAACCATTCAACTTTGCAAAAGTTTAGATTAAAATCCAAACATTCTGGTTTTGAACCATCTTTCTTCCAAATAATATTCTTCGCTCACTGGACCACAAGCTTTATTGTAAGGACTGCACAAGCAGATCTGTTCACAAATTAAGCCCCTATAATCTGTGCCTATTTTGAAGAAAGGGCAAGATGGGCATAGGGGTTATTATCTCTGGAACTGGATACTCTTTGAAAAGCAGAACTGTTAAACACAAATCTGTTTACTAAATTTAAAAAGTATTTATTAAAGATATATAATCAAATTTTAATTAATTAGCTAAAATTTTAATTAATATCTGTATGTAGAGCAGTAGAACAGATTGCATAGCCCTCTTAGGGGGCTTATAGTCCCCATAATTTTGTCTACTTTGCACGTACATTTTTAATTACTTGCACAGTTGAGTGTGTCTGAGCATCTTCAAAGCAAGTATCATTTTATGTGAAAGACACAGTACAAGTTGCACTATAGTAAGAACTGTAGAAAGTTACCAAACATGAAACACACACCAAACACAAAGTTAAAAATTGTCAGAAGGTAAGGGCAGTTTGGATATACAAAACAGTTAAATTTTCAGCCAAGAGACGAAATGAAACAGAAATTGAATGAGGTGGAAAGAGAGGAATAATTCCAGATGGCAATAAAGCAGTTCCCTCTGCCGCACCTGCCACGGTGGCAGGATGCGAGGCAGGTCAGAGAAGAAGCCAGCTCTGCTGGAACTAAGCCGCAGGAGACAGAGTGGACAGAGATTGCTGGATTAAATAAATAGCTCTTGTTGGGCAACCAAGCAAAAGCAGTTTCAAATCACTTCTTGTAGCAGATGGGCAAGTACCTGAAGGGCTTGAACTGTTTTCATGGCAGTACGAGGAACCAAACAGCTTCATTCTGTGCATGCTAGAAACACATCACAGGAGGGTAAATTAATGGTGAATGCCAGAGGAAACTGTATCACACAAATGTTTCTGAAAGGGTTGGAAATGACACCTTAGCATGTGCAGGGCCAGTGAGAGATTGTTTTGTGTCCAAATGTGATGTGAAAAGAGCACTATCAATAAGGAAGAAGAGAGCTATCCTAAAAAAGTTATAGAAGTCAGTTATAAAGATCTTTGCTCATTTTCTGAGCAGAAAATAAAGCATAAAGTACTTATTTCAGGTAGAAGAACACCGAAATAGAGTACAGGGTGCACCGGAAAAAGAAACAGTTCTTCCAGATACTTACATGCATATCAAAAGCAAATGGGAACCTTCATTGTAGGTTTATTTACAAGTTTACCTGCATCATCAGGTTCTAGGTGGAGTTAACTGTGTACAGAATCAGACCCTGGCAAGTGAAACAGACGTATTCTGTTGACCACTGGTGGACAGACAAGGACAAAACAGATCCCAAGCTCTTCACAATCACTCTTCACTCTAAGAATATCCTATCTATCAGCTATTCAAGCTCAAAATTAAAGAGCTCCCTAATAACATTTAAACATTGGAAGTGTTGTGTATGTATGTGGAAGGAAGTATTTCTAGCCATATTTAAGATGAAAGAATTTCCCTATGGGGCTGTGAATGAGAAGTGTCTGCCCAAGAAGTAATGACTTGAACATTTGCAAGGTATTACAGTGGAAGACAGAAATTTAAAATATTTGAAATAGAGCTGTTATGTTACCTCAGCAGTGCTGTCATTCACAAAAAGGCTAAAATATTCCAGCCACAGTAATATGTAGGTTTTTCCCAAGTCCCCTCACAGCACCTCCCATCTCTTAGTACATCTTTGACACTGACACACAACCTCCTTTTTTGTAAACTAATTCTCTATGAGGTCTTGTTTTTTCTTTCCAAAGCATGATGATGGTGAGATAGTGGGAAATACAAACTTCAAGTATCAGAGCCTCTTTCTAAAGATCGGTAGCATAAAAAAATATTCCACCTGCCAATAGCTTACTATTTAAAATGAGCCAACTTCAGCTCTGCTGTGGCTAGTAATTGTTTTTGGGCTGATGGACAAAGAGCTTGATAGGTCAAAATACCAAAAAAAAAAGTCTCATTGGAGAAACAAAAGAAGCCAGTCACGTTTTGTGCATTCCTCTTAAGGAATTACATTAAGCAAACATGGAATCATAGAATGGTTTGGGTTGGAAGGGACCTTAAAGGTCATGTAGCCTTATGCCCTGATGTGCTGTCCCTCCAACAGATATTGGGGTGATTGAAGTCCCCCATGAGGACCAGGGCTTGTGAATGTGAGACTGCTCCTATCCATCTATAGAGGGCCTCATCCACTTGGTCTTCCTGTTCAGGTGGCCTGTAGCAGACACCCCCTATAGTGTCCCCTGTCCCTGCCCTCCCTTTAATCCTGACTCATAAACTCTTGGTTGGCTCCTCACCCATCCCCAGGCAGACCTCCATGCACTCCAGTAGCTCACGGACATAGAGCTACACCCACCCTCGTCTGCCCTGTCTGCCCTTCCTAAAAAGCCTGTATCCTTCCATCCCAACACTCCAGTCATAGGAGCCATCCCACCACATCTCAGTCATGTCAATGAGATCATAGCCCTGCAGGTGTGTGCATGTCTCCAACTCCTCATGTTCATTCCCCATGCTACATGTGTTTGCATGGAGGCAGTTCAGTTGGGCCCCTGATGAAGCTGACTGCCTGGCTGGAATTCCTTTGTGCTGCACTTCAGGTGCTCTCCTACTGACCTGTGATCGTCATCAGTTGATCCTTGACTGTCAATAAGATAAAGTTAATTGATCAGTAACTGGATCAATTCATAAGGAAATGCTGCCTACTGATGTCTACTTTACTGCATTGCACATAGCTCATATCCTCAGCCCGGATTAAGAAGAGGGCATTAACACAGCAGAATACATAGGCTCTCTATACCTCACCTTCTAGCCTCAACTTGGGGGCACAAAGATTTCAGTTCTATAAATGTACATTATCTACAAAAAAAATTATTTCTTATCCTAGTCAAAGAGGCACAGGCATTGAACAAAACTACACTTTATCAAACAATACCACCCCCCCCACAACAACAACAAAAAAATCCATAACCATCCACCTTTTTCTTAATCAGACTGCTGTGATTTTAGCCAGGCAGACCTTTTAACATAAGAGGCAGTTTACAAAAAGAAGGAGACATACACCTTGGGCTGAAATCCTAAGAATATATCCTTTCATTGTTCTAATTATCATAGCAATAGAAGATTAAATGTGTGTGGTATTTTCTGGAAGCTAAGAGATTATTTTATTTCCAAATAGTGTATACTATTATTTCCTACTGGTATGCTTCACTTGAGGAAAATCTGTCATTTGCAGTGCAACAGAACACAGACATAGCACAATGAAAGAAGAAAACATCATGGTATAATGCATCACCCTCATATTTGGAAGAAATCCAAATGGAAAAGTTTCTGATTGACAAAGCCTGCATAAGTTATATTAGAGATACTTGCCTCATCTGCTGGATTCTTGGTCTTAAGAAAACAAAAGTACCTGGCTTGAACTGCAGAGAATGAAACAAATAAATTAATTTACTGGAATACTAACAAAATGCAGCATTGATTATGGAAGCGTAAGTGTTGATAATTAGTATAAATTTGTCCCTGCATAAGCTTAACAACTGACCAATTTAAAAGAAAAAAAAAAAAAATGTTATCGATCATGCTTTTAAGCATAAGTACATAACATACCTGCAACACCATTAATTAAAAATGATCATGACAGAAGTTTTTGTGTTTCTCTTTGCAACGGTTAAAATTTTACATGCACGTTGGTGCAAAGACAACACAGTGTATCATCTCAGTTCCAAGCACTCCTCCTAATAATGAGAAATGTACTGATGATTTCTAATAAAACAACAATATTTTCCCCCTAATTTACTGGAACATCCTCTGTATTGGATAAGTGATGATACATTCATTTGGAAAATTCCTTCTAACATTTTCAAGCTAGTAGTTTGTTTTCTTCAACATTAGCCTTGGACTGTTACTCTGGCTCCGGAACTGAATTCTATCTTGCTGAATTAAGGTCAAAATCAGTATTCCAACTGCTGCAAGGGAAGTTTACATCCTGCTGGAAAAAATAAAAATGTACTGTTAACTTCTTTTGGTAAGAAAAAGGAAAAGTAAACAAAATGCTATTTACATTATATAGCAGTAATTCTATGAATACATTTAATTATTAACGCTAGTTTCCAAAACAGTTAAAAAAAATCAACAAGTTAAAACTATGAAGATTTGACATACGAGGTTTTGGATTCTACACATTCCTTGCATTAACTACTTGAATAGCAGTTATATGTTAATAGTTATTACGCAAACATAGCATTAGCGTTCAGCTGTAGTCATATGGGATGAAACTTCCAAATAAACATTATGTACATCTCAAATGATATTTCTTCTTAATGGATGAAACCAATCCCATGTTTGCCTTTGTACTAATACTGTATATTTCCATGTTGTATGTTGAATATAATAATAAATCTACAGTTAGCAGATAATATTCAAACTGCACTGATGCTTACAGCCTGTGTGCCAGGCTTCCTAATGGACAAATTCATATGAAATGTATTGCCCCATAAGGCTCTATTTACCAAAGCTGGCATTTTAAAAGTCAGATAGGCAGATAAGTGAGGTTTGTGTCAATTTACACTAACAGAAGGGCAAATTTCAAAGGTCCTAACACTATGCCACTCAAGTTGTAGAAGTTTTGCTGCTAATTTCACAAAAAGCAAGAACGTGTGCATAGCTGTTAAGTGAACAAAACCCTTCTGCCAGTGCAAGGGGTCGATCTTTGCACTTTGAGGCAGAACTTCCGCACTGCTTAATGGTGTACTGGGATCAACTAGCACTTACAGTCCACAGTAGGTTGTTTTGTGGTTTGGGGGTTTTGTTTGTTCGTTTGTTTTAAATTTAAACATGCTAACAAAGTGTGAAAGTTTGTATTATTACTGCCAAATCTCTGGAAAATGGCCGCTGGGAAAAACTGTCCTTATTTTACAAAGACAATGAGAAAGTAACAGAGATCTTGGTGAGATAGACGCACCAGTAACAGCCTCATGATGCTTCCGTCAAGGAAGCCAGTTAAAGGTGATGCATATCAAAGACAATTCCTGGCATCTGGAAGCAAGTAAATTTGATCACGATCTTCTCAAGACCAAGAAAAAGTCTAACCCCCAGTATATTTAGCTTGTAAAGGCCCAATAAATTGCAAACAGACTAATTTCTCATCATAGCCAGTATTCTGCAAGAACATTCCACAGCTTGTGGGCTAATGAAAAGTTATTAACACCAAGAGCTTTTACAGCTCCAACGTGATTTAACATAGCAGTTACAGATGCTGGATTCCTATGTCTTGGAGGGACACAATTTTATACAAGATATATTCAACCAATGGCAAAAAACAGTTTAGCAAGTAAAATACTAGACACAGCTTGTGTAAACTGTAAGAAACTAAGAGACGCATGATTTTGAAAGAGCACACCTGTGTTTAAACAAAACTATAGAAAACACATTCTAGCAAATACCTGCTGCAAGTACATTGTCTTAATTTTTTTTTTTTTTTTTTTGCGTAGCATTATAAAAATTGCTACAACATGAGCAGCTGCTACACAAAACTTGCAAGAAGTTAATTCTCATAAGGGGCTTAAGAGACTTTACAGCTTCAGCATCTCTGAAACCTTATTCCTGTTTGACATCTCAGAGGGGATGGTATGCCGCTAAAGAGATTTTGTAAAATGAGGTGGTCCCTCAAACCAGGAATCATCCAAATCAATTGCTGGTTTAGATTCTGACATGTATTTTGCATAAGTCCACAGTTACTGTTATTATCTTACAAAAAAAAAAAAAAAAAAAAAAAGCAGAGAGCACACAAAAGAAAAGTGTTAGAGTACCATGACCTACCATTTATCATCTTACTTTAATTATCGTTCAGATCAAGTGTTTTCTGAAAGCAACGAGAAATGAAGTCGCACACTGGTGCAGCCTGTCTACCCTCACCACAGCCGGCAGCTCTGCAGCCCTGCATCCTCCTCCGGCTCCTCCCGAGCTCAGACCTTCAGACCCGACCTCACGACACAAGTTTAAGAGGAAACAGGCAATACATGGCATTTCGCTCATACATGAGGTCCAGTAAATGGTCCGTTACGCCAGTGAAGAGGTATAGGAACATGCTACTTTTCCACAAAAAAACGGATCCAGCCCATGCACTCTGCCAACCATCGCCTGCAAGTTCATTACAGTTTGGGGCCGCAAGAACCGCGTCCTGCAGGAACCCCTCTATGCATCTGCTCTGCTCGCTCATATTTGAGGCAGCGCACGGGAACACGGCAAGACACCTCAAGAGGAGAGCCACAGCAGCGCAGCCCGGGGCGCGCTGCCTCCTCGGCGGCGTTAAGAAATGAAACGCGCTGAACGCTCCGCCAGCGCATCCCGGCCCGCGGGGAGGGGAGGTGGGAGCACCTACCTGGGATGGCCAGGTTGGTGAGCGGGGTGCGGTGGAGGCTGCCGGGCAGAGCTGCCATCCAGTCGGCGAACCGCAACTCGTTCTTCCCTTGCGACGAAGCCATGCTGCCGCTGCCGCCGCCGCTGCTGCTGCTGCTGCTGCCCCTGCCGCTGCCGTGCCCCTGCCTCTCTCCCGCCGGCGCCGCTCGCTCCAGCGCGCCCGGCCTGGCCTGGCCCGCCCCGCCCGCCAGCACCGCCCCGCACCGCCTGCCCCCGCCCCGCCGAGCCCGGGCGCTGCCGCCGGCCGCCTAGCTGCGGCGGGGCCCGGGTGCTGTGAGACCGAGCTTTCGGGGCCGCGGCCGCCGCGCTCCCACGCCGGTGCCGCCCTGTCCCCTCTCAGCGGCGTGCGCTGACCAGGCCGGGCGGCATCACTGGCGGCGCGGCCCGGTGTGCTCGGGAGGGGGAACCCGCCCTAAATCACACAGGGGGCTTGGGGGAAGGAGCAAGGTCATGGCCCGGGCCCTGGGCCGAAGCCACGTCTGCACCGGCCCCTCGCACCCGCCAACACGCGCCTCCTCAGCCGGCCGGCTCAGCCCCACCGGCGTCCCCCGGGGCGGGTGGAGGCAGCCGAACCCACCCGAGAGCTCGGCCGCGGCCACGGAGCTGTAGCTGACCAGGCACCTGCTCCTGGGACGGCGTTTAGGGGCCCTGGCTGGCTTTTGTTCTCCTGCGTAGCCCTGAGACTTTGCAATAACCTCCCTGACCTTGGCGAGTAGTTGGTTATATGCCTTCTCCCCTGGGACCTGGGCTCCTCTCGCAGCTGATTGCTGTGGCAGGCTTGTCTGCCTCTGATACAAACTTATTGTTTTGCAATGGGTTACTCACATTAACAAAACATTGATCCTTACTTGAATGCTCCTTGGAGATCTGCAATTTTTTTAGCAATAATTTTTTCTTGTCCTTTGAGGATGATCCAGAGTAGTATCTTCCATTCCTATTCTCAACCTGTCTTTGGAGAAGCATCTTCAATGTTGGCATTAACAAAGCTTTTACATTATTGCCTCCAGATCAATGAATGAATGAACGTGATAAAGCTCTGTGAGCCATCTTGAACTGTTACAACTAGCCTGATCTTTTGACTTCAGCGTGACTGTTTCCTATCAAAGCTGCTGATAGGCGTATGGAAGTTCACCTGGCAGATCTGTCAAAAACAATGCCTGGAGAGAGCCACACCTGAGCCAGGATCAATTACCAGTCACCTTAAATTCCTAGGATGGTCAGCTGTGGCCCCATAGCTTATGTTCTCACTCAACATCTTCTTTAACAGCTAGCTTTGGAAATAAAAATGCAGGGAACAGTTATTAATAACTCTTTTCCTATCCAGGTTTCCGGAGCAAGTGTGAAGAAAAGCTCTTCCTTCAACCACTAAATAAAGGAGAGGTTTCTTGGAAAATAAGTTAATATTTCTGAGGTATTTAAATAAATGAAATTCTGCTGACTCACTTTTTGCAATAGAAATTGCTCTTAAGGTGGGATTTGACTGGAGAAATGTGAACAGATGGTTGACCTCAGGGGAGATGTTGAATCTGAATTGAGTAGTACATTGAAAAGGGGGAGGAGTAAGAAAACAGTCACTGAGACGGGTTTAATTTTTGCAGTATTACTTCCTGCCTATTAGTATGCTAATCTGCCCCTTCCAAAATCACTGGTATTAGTAAACATGGGGGAAAAAAAAAAAAAAAAAAAAAAGAATAATCTACATTTTGGATACAGAGACATAAAACCCACTGCTGACCTAAAGATGGCAGATGTTACTTTATATCATCTTCAAAGGACAGGAGGAAATCCTAGTAAAAATATTTAAGATTTCTAAAGAGCATTCAAGTAAGGAATACTGAATGTTTCTATCAACATGACTAGATCAAGTTGGTTTAAGCGGCAAAGTTATTAATGGATTGCACTAGTAACCAGTAATTTTTATCCACTCCATTATGTGTTCTATCTTTTTGAGATAAAACTGAACTATATAGATTTTTGAAAGGCTAACCATGTTGTTAATACTGTTGTTAATCTCTTCCAGTATCTAAAGCTTTGGATGTAGCTCAGAGCAAAATAAAACAAATACCTGCAAAACCTTGTCATTTTAAAATGTATTAGTATCTATAATAATGTCTAAGCTATCTCATATCATTCCAGGTCTCTCAGTAATGCCTTCTGCTTTACTGGAGAACTGTAAACGTCCCTCTTTGTGCTGACTTTTTTTTTTTTTTTTTAATGCCCAGAGAAAGATTCTTCATAGTCTGGATTTTCAAACCATGGATACTCTGCTTTGTGAAAACCAGTCCACTCAAACGTGTCTCACACTAATCATGTTTGAGGAGGCTTGCCTCTGTTTCTAATGCACTGTAACTGTGAAGATAGCAGGCTTAAAATCTGTCACTGGATCTCTATGAACTTGTAAGAATGCAGGCTTAAATCATTTGGAGGGAAGTGGGATAGGAGAGGAAGCTTTTATGGGATGGAAAGCAGGAAACATTTCTACAGCAACCTGAAGAAATGTTTATGTGAGAGCTTTGACTTAAAATAAAAAGGTAGCTTTCTGGAGCTTTTCGGTGGTTTGAAACTTCACCATTTGTTTAGGTATCTGCTTGGGAAGAGTTTAATAAAAGCCAAAGCAAACTCTTTGCTTATCTTGATTGAAGAGCAGCTTGCTTTGGTTTAGCTTGAACCTGCCATTTTACTAATTTCAACTGTTTTATAAACAATAGCAGCCTGTAAATCAAATTCAGAGCATCCATACAATCTTTTGTTCCTATTTAAAAAGAGTAAAAGAATAAAAATCACATTTTTGGTCAAATTACTGAAATTGCTACACATAACAAGTCTGAACTGTCAAAGAAAGTGGATTCCAGGAATTAAATACTTTAAAAGCTTAAAAGAGACCAACGAAAATGAAAGGCGGTGCCAAGATACTGAAAAATACCATCTTTGCTCTTTTATTTTCAGCTATGCTGAGATGCCATGTAGGGAAGGAAAACTGAAATCATACTATCCGTTCATCACACATTGTGTTCTCTCCAGTCTGCAGCTATAACAGCATGGATGAATAGTGACACCTCTGCTTCTATGGAACAGAAAAACAGAGTAATTTAGCCAGTAGGAATGTCGCTTCAGCACTCAAAATTAATTCAATTTTTAAAAAAGGCTTTCCATTGTTTTTATTCTCTTAAAAATTAGCATTTTAATGGTAAACACTCACTGTTATACTTTGGCATTTTAACATTCAGATACTTTGCCTTTTCATATGTCCTTGGCATCTATTTTAATCATGTGAATAACAAAGGAGTAACAGGATCTTTTTCTCTAAATTATATAAAGTACATTCCACTCTGAAAGGTAAAAAAAAAAAAAGGCTTAATGGGGCATTGCCTGTCTGTAATTTTCCTATTATATCTGATTTATTTAGAGACTACTCTAAATTTGTTGTTAATGAATTCAAAATGAGACTTTGAATAGAAGTATCACTGTTGTTTAAATATTTGAAAATTTTCAGTGGATTCTGCTTCTGAGGTTTGCTCTCTTCCTCCTCACTGCCCATTTCTATCAATAGAAATTTTTCAGAACAAATCCTGGCTGACATCCCACCTTAGCATCTCTTATGGCTTTAAATCGTAGAATTACAGAATGGTTTGGGTTGGAAGGGACCTCAAAGATCATCAAGTTCCAACCCCCCTGCCATGGGCAGGGACACCCTCCACCAGACCAGGTTGCCCAAAGCCCCATCCAACCTGGCCTTGAACACTTCCAGGGAGGGGGCATCCACAGCTTCTCTGGGCAACCTGTTGCAGTGCCTCACCACCCTCACAGGGAAGAATTTCTTCCTAATATCTGATATAAATCTACTGTCTTTCAGCTTAAAGCTTAAAGCATCCCTGAGGAATGCCGCTCATCACTGATCTCCACTTGGACATTGAGCTGTTGACCACAACTCTTTGAGTGCAACCATCCAGCCAATTCCTTATCCAGAAATGATGCCATTAGTCACATACGGGCAGCAACGCCCTTTCAGTTATCTGCAGCTGAGTTCCCATTCTCTTCTTGTTACCTGACAATGCAATGGATCTGCTTTATTCTCAGCTTTTTTAGTCCTTATGGTTAACAGGTGTAAAAAGTCATTTTTGTCTGTAAGACAAGCACATATAACCCTTAAGAGTCAAAGGAAGTAGACTGGTTGAATGAGAAAAGGTCTTTTTTTTAAATGACCATATGGGTGAATAGAAGAGGTGACAAGTGTTTTTGTTGTCATTTCGTGCTTCATCTGGCTACTTTGACAATCTCACCTTGCATTCATTAAGCAATCTCTGTTCAGCAGTATTCACCTTGTCAAAACAGCTTACAATATTTCTCAGTACAGAGAAGAAAAACCTTGCAGAAATGAAGTATATAGTCTTTTCCTCATTTTATGGGAAAGAATATGTTTGCTTCTGCTTTTCAAGCAAAAGAAAATGTGGTTCGTTCTGCACTCTGATTTGTTATTCTCTACTAAGAAAGTCGGAGCACTCTTGCTGATGCTGATATTGAATCTGAGAAGGAGCCATATTTGTTCTGGGCAGCTGACAAATGTCAGAATGTCAATGTTATCCCCATTCTTTGTTGTGGTGAACTACAGAGACTGCGAACAGGATGGGTTAATATAAAGATCATATGTTTTTACTTGCACACTTTATAACCAGAACAGAGACATTACAGTAATATACAGAGGACCCAAGGGAGTATGTGTGCCTTAATGCAAATAAAAATCAAGTCCAAAATGCATACTAAATCTGCTATTAAAACAGAACAAAATAATTAAAGTGTATGGCAAGACAGTTTGTTATAATTAACCAAATTCTAGAAACTTGAAATAAAGAGGCTAAAAGACGAATGATAATATTTGTATCCAGTCCTCAGGTGGAAATCAATTTCAGCATAGCTACTCCTCTGAAGAATACTTCTCTGGCTTCTGGAAGATACGGTTTGTTTTAGGTTTTTTTTTCTTTTCTAAGTTTGTCACGCAGAGTCATGCTGTTTCTCACCTAAGATGTTTGCTTAAAAACACAGCAGTGGCTACTTTCCTTACCTGGTTAAAAACAAACAAGTTTGGTTCTGTTGGCGTTACTGCAAAGACTCTAATGGCATTACCGAGAGTAGCAATGACAGAACATAAACCCCCCCCTATTTTTCTAACCAGTGCTGTAAAATCCCGGCAAAATATGCAACTTCAGTACAGGGAAGGATGAGAGAGAGGTTGCTTTTTATTTCTAAACAGTCCTGACAATATTTTAAAATTTTCTATAGAAGTTCATGAACATTTTTTCATGAACAAGTTTCTCTGTGACTTGAAGGCCTCACATTTAGCTTGGAAAAGAAGCAGAGAAAGTTTGATTCAAGCATATGAATTTCAGTACATTCTCAAGGTAGAAAACCATGTTTTAACAAAAACGGGAGTTAGTTAAATGAGCTACTTCAGTGGTGGAGTTACCACTGGCAATGCAGAAGCAAGCTCCACTGCTGATCATAATCCGTGTAGCCACCCAATGTAGTGTTGACGTGGTCACAAAAGACTTTATCAATATGAAAATTTCTACCTTTGGTTAAAAAAAATAGAGTTGAAAGCCCCAAATCAACCTCCTCCCTGCTAATTTTTAAGTTTTCTAGCAGCAGCAAAAAAAGAATGAAGAGTTTTCAAGGCAGTCAGATAGTCCCATGACTCTACTTAGTTTTGTCAGAAAACAGAACCCTTTGTATGAACAGAAAATTTTGACCAAGCTAAAATCTCCACTAAAAAGCAGTATGATAATAGACAACACACTCCAGAATAATTCAGACTGTATGGATGCTGAGATCTTACTTTGGGGTTGTAGCTAGCATAAACAAATTAGGGCCATTCAAGGCAGGGTAAAAACTGTATAAAAAGAAAGACAGAACCAAGTCAAGAAAAAAAAAAAATATTTCAATTGGCAATATTTATTATGTTCTTATATAGTGGTAAGAAAAGACAAATCCATACACTGAAAAATCAGTGAAGGTAGCAGGAATGAAATGGATGAGCTAATCAGAAGTGGATAGTGGTTGCAGGATTTTACAGCAGACCAGATATACACCAGATATAGAAGATGCAATCAGTTTGTATGTATCAGCCATTTAGGATTAGTTCAGACCTACCGGACAGGGTATTTAGGAACTGAGGGAGAAGAGGAAAATAGTATTTCTAAATAGATAATGAAGTACTTTTTTATTTGTTAAAGTATAGAAATTGAATGCTATAAAAAGAGACTCTCAGATTTTACAACTGTTTCTTCACCATCAAGATATTCAGAATGACATCTTGTAATTGATCTTGGCTATGACTGAGCAACACTTATGCACTATTATGTAGTTCCCATTTCTTTGCTGTAGGATTATTTTTAAAAGACCAAAATTCAGTCAAACTATTCATGTTCTGTAGTAAATGTTACCTAAAAGAGGCTAAAATAAATGACAACTGCTTTAAAGGAGAAAATAGTGAAAGCAAACAAATGTATAATGGCTGCTTAAGAATTGAATATTAAGCAATAATAAACACATTATTTTTATTTCTTTGCCTGTTGGAGAATATTCCAAAATCAGTGAAGGTAATGAAAATACTCCACTGAATTCAGTGGGCTTTGGATCCCCTGGATGGAAAACTAGTATCAGTTGGTTAATAACTGACGCATCCACTGTGCTTGCATGCTAAGCCACTAGAGATGAAAAATCTTTTCCATTTTTAAATAGAAAGGATGATGGATGACACAGAGACTTTCCAACAGAAGCTGCAGAGTGTTAACAGTGGTCAGGTCCATTCTTGGCAACTGGAGTCATGTTTCATGAGCGATGCGTTTCTGTCCCCTGGATGAGGCTTTCCGAACAGGCTCTTTCTGTTTGCATGGTAATGAAGCACTCCCAAAATGTGTTGAAAACAGTCAGCAGGACTTACGAGATTTTAGCACACTACTCAAATCGGTATGTTAGCCACATTTCACAGGCTGCAGTCAGTGCCTGCTGAGGTGATGAGAGGTAATGTTCCTTTTTAATTACATACACCCCATGGTCAGTGTGAGCAGTGCAGTCATTCCATCTTGGCATTTGCAGGTCAGGTAGTAGAGGATGCAGGGCAGTGTCTCAACCTCAAAGGAAGTGGTGATGCGTCTGGCTTCTCTAGAGGAAGAGATGGGAAGAGGTAGGAAGAGATCACCATGGACACTAGACAAACAGAGATGAGCACTAATTGTGAGAATTCAGTGTTTCCGTGGTGTGCCTCACTCCACCTCGTGATGTTAAGGAATGCTATGTGGTCATTGCTTAAAGGTAATATCCTGTGCAACAACATAAAACTCTTACCCGAATCCAGCAATATTTGTTCTTCCAGCCCAAGAAAATGAGGAGAGAGAGAAAGAGGGACAGAACAAGAGAATGGAAAAAGTAGATGGTAATGAAGAGAGGAAAAGAATCCCCCAAGGGCATGGAGAAAGTTAATATCTAAAGGTGATGGTATCACCAAGAGGTTAGAGACCAAGTTCTGGAGTTTATCTCTGCCCTTGGACCTCCATCCTCTGGGACAATGGGGTGGAGAAGCTGGTGTTGCTTGTCCTTCAGAGAGCATCTTGTCCCTCTGCCATCTGGCTCCTCCCAGTTCCTGTGGACTCAGCTCTGCTTCTCTCTGCTTTGAATTGCTGCCTCAACCTTGACCTATGTGGCAAATTAAATTATGCATCTAAGACCTTAATTGCCTGACTGCACTGTACCTAATGAACCATTCCAAAAGGTTGTAAATATTTCTAGCTAGAACCTGGAAATTAGGCATCAGTTTCTGAAACAATTTTCTTCCCACAGGATTGGGCCCTAATTGCTGTGCATCACGACTTGCTACAAGAATGAAAAGTTGTTAAAAACAGTTTCATTAAATGCAGTGCAGCTCTGGATTATAAAGATAATTAGGTTTGAAAATGTAATGATCCGTATGACACTGAGCAAATAAAAGATATGAAGAATTCCTAATAAAAATACAATCCCCTCAAGATTAAAACTCATTACTTTTTGCAATATAAAGTCACACATTTTAGCCACTAGGCTGCAAAATATTTTCCTCATTCTCTTGGGAAAGACTAGGTTTAAAAAGGCCATCACAGACTGCTCCCCACATAACCCACAAGCACCAAAAACCAATGCAAAGGGCAAAAGGTGCAGTCTGGCTCTGACCAGCCTCCTCCCTCCGTTCTCAAGCAGGTGAGAAAGCCTGCAAACCGTTCTCCAGCACACTGCAAGTGCTGCACACCTTCATGCTCATCAATCAGAATAAGGCCTTGATCTACTGAAGCACCTACCTATGGTCATAGTCTAACAAAAGGGTTTCAGCACCTCCTTCTTGGATTCAACACCTTAAAGTCTGGTCGCATTTTCCTGACACCCTCCTGAAAAATACACATTGGCCAAAAGTAAAATCATCCCTTCAAAAGCTGTCTTTTTCCTTCAGCTAAATCAAACAGGGGGCAGGGACGACGGATCCCAGCAGGACGGCGGTCGGAGGGATGGGGCTGTTCGGGATGAGCAGGCGGAGGGAAAGGCAGTGCTCACGCCTTTGCTGGCAGCACTAGCACCAAGGCTGGGAGCATGGCTGTTCATGCCTTAACCCCACAATGCCTACTGCAAGCACTACAGATCATCTTTTTTTTTTTTTTTTTTTTTTTAGGGGAAGAAGGCTATCTCATCTAAAGTGGTGTCTAAATTTGAAGTGTCACTTGCATTAAAGCGTCACTCCAATGACAAAACAAAGCCCCAGTGCTTCCACGGCAGCACTGAGCAGGTTGTTTCCTTGACCCATTGCCTGAACTCAGTGTATCATCAGTTTGCCTTAATATACATCTGATCTTTTAGTTGTTCTGCTTTTTTTTTCAGATACTCAGTCTTCACATTAAAATTTGGGGGGGCAATAGGAAAAAGCAATCCTTTACAGCAATAAATATTCCCTATCCTTTCTGCAAAACAGCTGCTTTTGACACATGTTTTTGCAAGGGCTGAGCAGGTTAGAGCATGACTGTGCTGTAATGTGCAGCATCTGCTCTTCCTCATGTCGGCTCCAGACCCTGTAGGGGTCGATGAGGACTTACACAGCCAAGACAATGAAAGGTGAAAGAATTCTGCAGTGATCTGCACACAGACATACAAACTTCACTGAAATACCCTTTCTTGTGTGTGCAAAACAAATGATTTCCAATTTCTGCTGCTGTGGAAAGCAGAAAGTTAATCCAGCCAGCGTGCACACTGTTTTCTTCCTCCTAAGTGGAGACCTAGGATATTTTCCTCATGGTAATTACAGCTTTGCAAAGCCCATGTACCTGAGGGTGAAGCTAAACTAGCCTCAGGAGGAGGCTGGCAGGAGCGGTGCTGGGAATGTCGGCATCAGCAGGCTGGGGTGCAGAGAAAGCTCCTCAGGCGCCGGGGCTGAGACCGAGCCTGGGTCTGGAGAGGCAGGGGATGGCTGGGTTGTGTCCACAGCTGCTGTCAGGGCAGTCCCCAGCGCCAGCAAAGGCACCATGAAACCAAGGAGGTGCAAATAGACTTGGAGAAAAGGAAGAAGCTGGAAAAAAAAAAAAGGCCAGTGTTTCGTTTCTTCACTCTCTGGACAAATGAAAAGACCTTTCTGAGCAGAGCACAGTGGCAGAAGATAACAAAAGTATTTATATAGGATTAATTAGTGTAATTTTAAGTGCGAGGTTCAATTTGTGGATTTTTAAGTAGCCTTTTGTTCTAACAAGATTCGTTCTGGGTTGAAGTATAGTGAGATGCAGGTCTATGTAAATCAACAGATTTATGCAAGTGTACATATGTAAGCATATCAAAATCAGACAATATTTATGAATGAAAGAAAATGTACATTGATTCAGGGCATAAGTATTTTATTGAAAATCTCTGTGTGGAAATGGTACAGCATATTCAGCAGCAGCTAAATTGTAAAGATAGACTGATAGTGTCTCCTCATTGTTATATCAAGCATATGCCACCTGAGAAACAAGAGCGTTGATGTGTTATTCCACTAGCCATATGAAGTGAAAAAGCCACCAAAACTTCATCCCATTTTTAGAATTTCATTTTGGAAAGAATTTTCTACTGCTGAAAGGGAAGAGGCAGCAGGAGGTTTGTGAATGGTCTGGATGATAAACAACTTGAATCATGCACAGTCTGAGGAGGCACAGTGGGTAAAATCCTTACCCCTTTGAAGTCGATGGGAGGCTTGGCGCCAAATGCAAGGGAGCCAGCCTTCGAGCACTGTTCCGGCTTTCCCTGGGATGCTGCAAGAGCTTTGCAAGTCACATTGTTGGCTAAACAGCCAGAGTGTTGTGGAAGGAGGAGGAAAAGCAGGAGCTACTTTTTCCATTGCAAATGAGAGTCAGAAGTATGCGCTGATCTCCTGCATCTTTCTTCTTCCCTGGAAACAAAGTTGGGATACCAGGTTGAAAATGTTCTTGACCTGTGTGGAGACAGATATCCTTAATCCCCCAAACTAATGGCATCCCAGAGAGAAAATGAAGTACTTTGAAACCCTATTGCCTCCGGGAAGAGCAAAGCTGTTTTGGGAAACGTGCTTCATGAATGTGTGAAAGTTGGAAGTCCAGCTGGGACATGGTTCGTCACCCGCACTAGAGGGTTTTCAGCACTCCAAGAGAAGAATATCACCACAATCCCCTGTTTGAGCAACTTTCAGTAAGTAAGAGAAGTTCAGCTGAGATTGGTTTGAAGTGCCACTTATTTTCTGCTGCACGGAGACGAGCTCTAGAACAGTGAAGAAGGATGATTAAGAAAAATATGAGAGCAAAGGATTTCAGAAGCTCTGTGTGTGCCAGCAATGGATAAATGGTTTGCCAACTAAGGAATAATACCTTTGGAAAAAAAAAAATTCCTCATGAAAGTACATTGGTATACTCTGAATGTCCTTTTACTGTACACCCAGTCCTTGAAAAAAGGAAGTCTTGCTAGATATAGAAGGAAATTCTGGCATTTCATGTACACACATAAAGAAAATACTTTAAAATATAAGTATGAAAAGGCAATGAATCACTCTACTAAAACTGCCTGTGTCTGTGAGAGATAAGAGGGCAGGAGAAAGGAGAAAGAACAGTAATTTCTTTTAAATTCTTCTTGTAATCCACTTACAGCACAGTACCTACAAAACACCTTGCAATAGTTAAGCAGGCGGTCTGGCAGACTATGTACTACCCTGACCCGCACTGTTTCATCGCTTTTCCCTCTCCTTGCAATTCACTTTGTTTAGCAGTAAATTATTTTTCAGCTCAGGTGTTGTTCACAGTGACATGCTAATAGGGACCTCTACTCACTAATGCAATACAAATTAATAACCTGAAGGAATGATTAGCATACTAGTACTCAGGTGGTTAAATGTGCATGTGAAATCCTGGGCAGGTTTTTGTTTTGGCATTTCCACAGCTCACCTTGGTGGCTCCCACAGCTCCAAAAAAAGGGTGGGGGAAAGCTGCAGGACCCAGCACCCAGCTGATCCTCAGCTGGCCATCACCAGGATGCCATCAGCCTTGTGCTGCATCAGAGGGAAGGAATTACTGGGAAAGGTTTGTATTGGTTGACATTTTTGTTTTTCCTAAAGAAAGATATTCTGGTCAAGCCTGCAAAACCCAGCTCTGTTTCTCAAATTTTGAAGGCAAAACTTCTCAGGAGGATAAATGATGGGCATCTAAACTGGCGTCTTTATAAGATTCATAAGAGGGAATAAATATTGTTGCTTGTGCTTTGTCTGGTAAAGCTTGGGAAGTTTAAGACACATCTCAAAAGTAATGAGGAAAGCTTAGGGACAGGTTCTTCCTTTATAGGTTGTATAAATCAAAATAAATAAATGAGACATAAAGGAATAATTATGAGACCTGCAAATCAGTGCCAATACTGGTAATAGACTCTAAATGTTTAGGTACCTCTAAACCTCTTAATACCTCTCAGGAGTAAAATTTCCAAGGATGTGTTTCCCTGTAGTGATGAACTTTGTTTCCAACTGATGCAACACATAGATTTGGTATGCTGTACTGATTAGGGACTTACATGGGTTTTGAAAAGGATAAAAGATGTGAAAGTTTGTCTGATTTGAAAAAGGTCAAAATAACGTATGCTGCATGTTGTGAAGCTGTATTTACAAAAGGGGAGCTATTTGCACATCACTTTCACCAAGGGGAGAGAATAATTCTGAGCAGAGGATGCCAACTCCTTCCTACTGCTCTGAGGGACAGATCCATCTGACCAGCCTTCACACTCGTGTCTCTTCCCAGTTTTCTCTCAGGAAAGAAGTCTAAGGGAAATCTGGGAGACATTGAGAAATGTGTTCACAGATTCTCTGTTTTTCCACAAATATATTTTCTTAGCTAGCTCTTTAATGAGCATTTTGTCCAGGACAACTGAAGTATGCATCTGTGATTCTTCATTAGCTTGACAAATTCATTTTTTTGATGGTCTTCCTGGAGGAAAAATTAGCTTAAGTCAAATTTTCACTTTTACAGTCAAGCTTTTGGTAGCAAAAATTTCTTGCTTTTTTTCTTTGAAACTCCATAACATTAGGGTGAGCAGCAGGCACTGCTCTGCAAGTTTAAAAACCCTCCAAAACGTTTATTGAGTTTTTATACCCCAAATCCAGATTGTGTCTAATTATTCTCCTCCATCACACAATGCGTTTGAATCCTGTGCTTCCAGTAATCACCTCCAGAAGAAAGAAAATGCAGTATTTGTTCCCCAGGAAAGCTGTTACAGATGTGCATTATGTCGTTTCCTTTTCATTTTGTTAAATTAAAGCAATATTTTAAATATTCTGAATACGAATTTTGTTTGCCTGTCTCATTACAAGGCCTGAAGGAAAGCAGGAGATGGTCTTATTTCCTTAGCAACAGAGTCAGGTGTGATTTATACCACTGTGCGTCCCTGCAGCTGTCTCCAAGCAACAAACCAAACTGCAATGCCAACTCTTGAACGCTCAATATTCGGAGGGGGCTGAGGAAAAACTCTGGAGCCCAAATACCTATCCTTGGCGTCAAACAGGAGGCAAGACTGAACAAACATGGGATTATCATAGAAATGGAAATCAATCAAATAATCTAAGCATCTCAGTTCAGCCTGACAAATGCTCAGTATGCAAAGAATAATCTCTTTTAGATCAGTCAGCACTTAGGTGACAGCTGTAGATGTGTGTTAATACTTTACCGAGGCTTTGCCTTAGCTTATGAAAGTGGTACCACTGTGTCTGCTGTCCCTGAGCTGGCTCAGCAGGACTTCTCATGGAAAACAGTAATTGCATAACGAAACAATATTTTCAGTAATAATTCACTGTTAAAGTAATTGCCAAAATTTGCCAAACTTCATTTCCCATTTCAAAGCTACTCTTTGAAGTAGAGATACATGCATCTGCGATTGTATCATGTTGGCAAACACTGTGTTTCTATGTAACAACTGTAAAGCTAGTGAGGCTTGCCAAATGCAATTATGACAGACAGCACTATTTTCCTGAAAAAATTTGCTGTTTTAGTAAAGGTGAAATTTGCTTTGGAAGCTGAGGTTTTGCGAGTGAAAGCTGCTGTTTGTGCATCAGTCTCCCTGAGCCAATGCTTTTTACGTGCTTTTCAGGTGCAGAGCTAACACCTGCAGGTTACAAAAAGCAAGCAAGCACTCTCTTGTGTCAGCATTTCATCCCCACCCCTAGTTTACTCTTACTGGAAATCCATAAAACCTCTGAAATACCAGTGTTCATTCTGCTGCTGAAAAACGCGGTGGTTTGTGTAGGAAGTGACGGATCCTCTAACACTGAAATCAAGGAAGACCCGCTGAGCAGCAGGTGAGGATGGAGCGTGGAAATGCTGGGATCTCCCGAGGGGTCACCACCCGCTGGTGCTGGAACCAGTGCACCCGTGTCTCACATCCCTGAGCACATGCTGCCCGTGACAGGCCTGATGCAGAGGCAGAGCGGGCAGACCATCGCCTCTCCCCGGCCCTTCCCTGCCACATCAGCGTCAGATGAACTTCTGTCCTGCGAAGAGGGTTTTCTTTCGGTGCTTTGCGAGATGGAAAACACACCCAAGCCAGCACCTCCCGCCTGTGTGGCTTGGGTGCAACGCCAGCATCTACAGCCTGGAAATACCAGTAAGCAGAGAGGAAAGACTTAGTAAAGACCACTAGACTGCCATTTTTAGGGACCGGCTCCAAAATTGCAGCAGTGATGTGGGTGCATGAAGGTCTCTGGAGAGCCAGGTGGCTGGGGTCAGGTTTGTATCGCTACTCGTGACAGCACCGGACAGGGTTTATCCCAGCCCGGCTAAACACAGTTAACCATAGTTGCTGCCTTTCCTGGGCAGGAATTAATTTACCATCATCCTTTAAGCTTTCAACTTTTCACTTCTTGGAGTGCTACCTAAGCAGTTGTACTCTGAAGCCAACCTGCCTAATTTCAGCACATTAGGCAATAGCCACCTTGCCTTGTACTTGCAAAAGCTTCTAGACCATTTGTGGGTTTTGAAGGTTTTTCTTTGGTTTGTTGGGGTTTTTTTGTTGCTGATTTTTTTTTTTGGTTGGTTGGTTGGCTTTTCTTTGGGCCTGATCCTTTTGGAAAAGTAACAGTAGAGTCTTACTCCAGAGCATTTCCTATTTATTAGGCCATCCCCCTTTACATCACATTTTTATCCTAATTTTAAAAGTTATCTTTCTGTAGAGCTTATCTAGGAGAGCTTTTTGAGATAATCTACCAAAATTCTCATGAGCTGGCAGCTGTTCCTTAATTTTAAAAGAGAATAAAACTGTAAAGCATAATGTTGATTTTTTTTTTTTTTTAAATAACATTTTGTCCTGAAGTGGTAAATTCTTGCAGTACTGTAAGCCTGGATTTATACTAAATATTGGTTAAAAAAAACCTTTAGGATTTGTTACCTGACTGCAGATACACACTCCTGTTGACATTGCTTCCATAGATCAGGTCTCACAGCAATTTTGAGCTGTATTCTCTAAAATTTCTTTCTAAAAAGAAAATACAATTTATCTTTTTGATCTAATGCAGTGCCAAAATCAGGCTTGTTCTCCCATTCCCCCTTTTTAACCCAACACAATCAAACACAGATTTTTACATCAAGCAGCAATCCCTCAGTGGTTCAAGAAATGCTAGCTGACCCTATCACTACAAAATAGTTGAACATGTGTCTAATTTCTTTTATGAGTTACAAAAGAAATTTAATCATGTGTATAGTATCACCAAATCTGTGGGACTAATTGCATGCCTGGCGCTATCAACAAGATCAAATATCTTTTTCTTTAATTTGGGATGCAAATTCTGATTCAGTTTTATGGCATGCACCTGTCTTCTGCTCTCTGCAGAGAGGCATGCTGCTTTCCCCTGTGAAGTGGTACAAGGTTCTAAATTCAAGAAGCTGATCCTCTTTAAAACACAAAGAAAGAGTGCCTGGGTCCTTCTCATCTGGACAGCCAAAGAGTCTTTAGGTCCTTCTAGAAATGTGAAAAACCCACAAATGTCCCTCTTGTATATGTAAATATATGGATGTGAATAAGGTTTTTCTGATATAAAACCTCTGGAAAAGGAGAACCAGACTTGTGGAAAATACAAACCCATTTCAGTTGTTTTAATGCTTACCTGCTTATTATTTGTATATGTATTTTTACAAATTTGTGTATACTTTTAATATGAAGTTTGCAAGGATCACAATGGAAATAAACCTCTGTATTTTATACTTTCCCTGGATTGCAGCTTTTTATACTTGAAAGAGCAAAAAAAAAAATGGTTCAAAGCACCCAATTTCTTTTTTTTTTTTTTTTTTTTTTTTGCTTTGATACCCCTTCCTTATAGGAATATTTAAATGATGAGATAAAAGTGCCCAAAGTTTTACTATTCGTCAGCAGTCTATCCTTTTTATTAGCCATTATGCCTCATGTGCACTTGTTTGCTTCTGGCAAGCTCATTTTAAATGGCACAACTTTATTTCAGTTTGTTATTTTAATTAAAAGAAGCAGCCTGTGACTGTTAGGGAGAAGTTTTTGTCTTAATCTTTTACCCTTTAGTTTTTCATAAATACTGGTTTCTTCAGCATCCTAGTGAGGCTGCTCACAGTTCTTCAGTGTATGTTTAGTGCTGCACAGCGAAGCAGACAGACTATGGCATAATAATAGACTGATTTTGACAATGGCTTGCATCAGTCCTAGTAAAACTAATTAAATTCAGAGGTGAAACAGGCTGTCAGCAGGTCTGCATGTTGTGGTTACCTTAAAGGAGTTGGAGGCAGTCTTTTCCATCAATACTCTGCAATACCACCCCAGTTCTACAAGTGAGTGGATGCAAAATAGTAATGACTAAATCCATCATCTAAGAAACCTGAGAGGAAGCTGAGTTTAAAGAAACCCAGACACAGCCATGAGGTCTGTGTGGAAATTGTGGCACATGGGGCTGGACATCAGCACCTGGGGACCCCAGCACCAGCTGGGGGTGGATGCCCACTCCAAAAGTGCACGTGCTCCATATCCCTCCCTCTTTCCTCCTCAAAACTCCTGAAACAAACCTAAGGTCCACCAGACACCCTTCTTTCCCTGCAAATCCACAAAACTACAGTTTGTCACGAGGGGAGGGGCCAAGAGAAGAGTACAGTCCTATGTCCCCTCTCTTTGTTGGACCAAAAAGGTCAGGTGGGATGATGGCAGACAAACGGTCTCCCTCCCAGAATGACTCACTGCACCTCAGGAAACAAACAGTGAAGAGGTTGCACTGCTGGACCATTCAAGGCAGCTCGTCATTGGACTTTCTGTGTCCTCAATTCTACGCTTTCTGCTTTTCCTCCCTTCCTTATTGCCATGGAAATGGAAAAGCATCTGTGAAATGTCTATGTTTGACATTTCTGAGATGAGTTTCCAGCCCTGATACACCTCTTCCAGCAGCAGTTAAATACGTATGTGGGGATTGATTTTTTTTCTTTTTCTTTGGCTCCCATTGGACTATGTTGAAAATTTCTCTCAATGATGACATACATATTCTTTCCTGAACAATTTTCTCCGACCTATGTGACTTAAAACAATGCCTAATGAAGTGGTCTTCTGTGCCTGTACTCTGCATCACAAACACAGACGTTAGCCCTAGAGGTACCAATTCCCAACTGACATACAAAACCCATCTTCGAGAAGTTCCTGCTTCTTTACTCACTATCCAGAAGAGTCATTTCTCAAGAACAAAATTCCCTGATGAAGCCTTAACCAGTAAAGGATCACAATGGCTCCATCTAAAATTTCCCTAAACAGCAATAAAATATTATTAATCCCTGCCTTCTCTCTGGTCCCAGATCACTAACAGCCATCATAAACACAGCAAACTGGGCTATTTGTCTATGCTTCAGCTCATGCAGGAATAATTTTCTGTTTGATTCCTCAATCAGATCTGCAGACTTTCCATCAGTTGCCTCTTTTATTCTCAACCCACACAAGTCAGTAAAATTGTCATCTTTTAAAAGCAAATATTGTACCTTCCCAGTTACATTTTCATTTAAAAAATAAATCAATAGAGTTTGTAACTGATAACCAGATTATGATTGCTTTTAAGATTCTGGTATCTTTCCCATGAGATAATCTGACAGCACAATAAAATACATCTATTTATTACGAGGAACACTCACATATTCAATTGGCCTGTTTTAAAAGAGGCCATAAATGAGATTTAGGATTTTAAACAACCTGGATGAATTTCCTTCCTCTTAATTTCCAGCTGCTTGATTTTTATAAGTCCTTCTTCCCTGAGAAGAGTTTTTAAGAATGAGTCAATAATATATATATACACACACTTGTTCTTTAAAAAAAAAATAAAATAAACATATGTATACACACATGCGGACACATACATCTCCACCCATATAACAAAGCAAGAAAGTTCTTTTTGTGCTTCTTTCACAGGAGCTAAAAGGAGGTGAGCTACTTTGTTCTCTGCAAAGCCCATTCAAACATGTTCCTCTCTGCGTGGTCCCTATTTCCTCTCTACAACCTTCACCCCCAGCCCTAACATAAGCACTGATCCCTGCCTCAAAAAAACTGTTCTGCAATCCACCCAAAAGCAGAAGCAAAAAGCATCACTAAAAAAATTATATCCAGTAGCGCCCCAGCACTGTTCATCTCGCAGTGTGGGGCCATTGTGTTTTCACAGTAGAGGGAAAATGTTCTTTTCACTCTAGGGCTGGAAATGAAAAGTGTAAGATTTACCTCATCCCCCCTGGGAAATACTGAGTGTTATTATGCTTCATGACCAGCATAATTACTGCCCAGGTGACTCTGAAGTTAGACTTTACTACTAAGAAGAAAAAAAACCCAACCAAAACCAAAAAATTACTGAACGAGGCGTGGCGATGGGGGAAAAGCCAGCTGGCCTGTGGCTGTGGGCTGGTGGGCAGCGCTGCCTCGTGGGGATCACAGGCACGAACCCTCATGGGTGGGAAAAGTAGTCTCAGAGGAGAGGCACTCCATGGATTGGTAATTTAAAATTTTTAATCTTAATTAAAAATTACACTGTTTGGTAATTTAAAATGGTTATATTTAATGGTTAAAATCTCAACGCGATGGAGGCAAACGTTAAGTAGAGAGGCAAGATCTCCGGCATCAATGCCCTGGAGGCTCTGTGCAGAGAAGAAGGGTCTCTGCAAAACAGTGGCAACCCCATGGCCCACCTCGAGCAAAGGTGCTGGTGGAGAGCAGCAGCAGCCAGCTTTTCTAAGCGTTCATGCTACTCAGAGGGGAACAAAGCAGCCAAAACTAAGCTTGAGTGCCATTACCAACATATAAGCAAATAGGCAGCAGGTGCTTGTGTGTACCTGGATGTGATATTTATTGTATGCCAGCATAAAAACACAAATAAGATGAAGCAAATATTACTTGCATTGCCAGATGCAAATACGTTTAGCGTTGTCGTGGTTTTACCCCAGCCGGCAGCTGAGCACCACGCAGCTGCTCGTTCACTCCCCCACCCATCAGGATGGGAAAGAGAAAAGTTAAAGTGAGAAAACTCATGGGTTGAGATAAAGACAGTTTAATAGGTAAAGCAAAAGCTGCGCGCACAAGCAAAGCAAGGCAAGGAATTCATTCACCACTTCCCATGGGCAGGCAGGTGTTCAGCCATCCCCAGGAAAGCAGAGCTCCATCACGCATAACGGTGACTTGGGAAGACAAACGCCATCGCTCCGAACGCCGCCCCCCCCCGCCCTTCCCCCAAGTTCCTTATAAACTGAGCATGACGTCATATAGTATGGAATATCCCTTTGGTCAGTTTGGGTCACCTGTCCTGTCTATGTCTCCTCCCAACTTCTTGTCCACCCCCAGCCATCCTGCTGGCAGGGCAGTGCAAGAAGCAGAAAAGGCCTTGGCCCCGTGTAAACACTGCTCAACAAGAAGTCCATAGAACAAAAGCATCTCTGTATTATCAATGCTGTCTCCAGCACAAATCCAAAACGTATCCCCACACTAGCTGCTATGAAGAAAATCAATCCTCTCAGCTGAAACCAGGACAAGCATACTTATTCCAGAAGGCCCCAATATTGTGGCTATTGCATTCCGGTTGCATTGGAAATCTGGACACAGCATAGAGGAAGGACACCATTGCTTTTCAGCAAGCTAAACCACATTTTATTTCATTATGTTTTTCAATTTATGAATTTGTAAGTCCTGTCAGATGAAATAAAGTAGTCACACACAACCTTCTACTAATGTAACTGCAATGACAGCTTAAAAAGCTTAAATTCCAGTTACTCACACATACACAAAATCTGATAGTGATGTTAATTTTAAGTTTTTTCAATTGATCCTGATTTTAATAAAGTTGTAGGGCTTCTGAGATTACCATCTAAAGCAACTGTTGGACTTGCAGTCAGCACCAGGTTAGCAACTGCCTAAAGCAAAGGAAAATTTCAAGAAACAGCAGCATGTTACCGTCTAACACCCAGGTATTGCCCAAAGTCCCAGCCTTCACCCCAGTTTGCTGCGTCCCTTGAGTCTAGGGGGGCTCTCAGCTTCTTCCTGCCCCCACCTGGGCATTCTTCAGAGCCCTCCTGAAGGAGGCAACCTGCTTGAGCATGTCCTTTCTCCTGGGCACTAGGCTGTATGGCCAGCAGCCTCCATCCTTCATCTTCCTCAGGGGGCTCCACCTTGGTGGGGCCACCGACCTTGTGGACTCACAGAGCTTGCATGACACTGGGACACGAGTGCCACAGCAGAGCTCTGAAGACAGGCAGATATCACAGCAGAAAACCAAACTGGGCTGTTGGAGAGCTTGCTCATGGCTGCGATCTCCTGACCAGCACAGCTGGCAGGCTGTAGCCTTCTGTAAAACCAGCCATGGTAATTCAAGCTACACACTCTGATGTGTGTGAAGGCTAACCTTGCTGTTAACATTTTTCATTAATATTTAGATACCATAACAGCATGAGAGGCAACATGGCAGATGTGTGCAAATGTATTTTAAAAGTTTTCCTGTAACGCTTTAAAACACTGTTTGTTCACTGGAAGTTTCTGCTTGTCTTAAATCTAAGCAGATTCGCTGGGATTTTTGTTATTAAAAAAGAGTTAAGTCTGAAGTGGATTACTTTTAATGCTTTAGTGCTGCAGCACTTCATTGATGGAGAGACTCATGTGGTGACCTTATATCTGTGATTATCTCCTGCCATAGGCATGGAGAGGCTGAGTGTGCCATCACACCAACACGTGGCCCGTGACCCTTCAGCTCCCAGGCGGGGACGAACTAACAGGATCGCCACATGGTGCTGAGCTGCACCCCTGCACAGCGCTGTGTTTAGTGTTAGCAAACAAAGCAAGTGCCAAACTCCTGCTTATACCTGCTAACCTTACTGGAAAGATACGATGCTCTAAATGGATAAAGACAGGAAAAAATATATGGTAGAAACTCTGATAAGTTTTCTCTCTTTTCCTTTCCTTCCCTACATTTTACTCTGTTTTCATGACTGCAGATATTACTGTAGACACCTAATCAAAATCAGGTCAATCCCATTACAGTGGGACCAGTGCTTTAATGTCAGAAAAGGCCAGAAATCTGCCCTTCTGGAAGCAGGAGATTTCCCTGGAGTGAGAGACAGCTTTAATGCCAGAGACCCTGTGACCCTGGAGTTAAGCCACTTACATCCAACTCCCCAGCTAGGCCAGGAGAAGTCAGAGCACACTCTCTGTTGGTAAAAATTACTAGCTCTATGTATTAAAGCAATTCCAGTGCTGCTCCCTGGCCCAAGTCAGCCCCTTGTGGTGCTAAAACTCAGGGGAAGGCAAAGGCAATATTGCTGCCAGCTCGTCCCCCGTGTCGCTGTCTGAAGCTGCACGGACACTGGCCATGTGCAAGGTTAGAGCTGCTTTTATATCCGTGCTTTCTCAGAACTGGTTTAATCAGAGTTGAAGGTTAAAGCTTCTTCAGTTTTTGTACTGCTTGTTTCTAGCAATTTTGTGTCATTGTAGGCTTGGACCTGCAATGGTTTCTAGCACAGTCGTTAACCCATCAGGCTGCAGCACATCCCACTGTTGTACTAAAGCCGTGAGTCCTGTGCTTGCTGTGCCGTGAGCTGGGAGAGGCAGCTCCTGGTGTGGGACGTGCTGATGAAAATGGACCTACACTCAAGCTCCATTAGCACCTTTCTTCCCACAACTTCCAAAGCTTGTTTTTCCTCCTGCGTTGGCTTTCTGGCTCCTTCACAGTGTAAGGTGCATTTCACTGCAACTTAGCAAAGGCAAAGACACGCCCCACCATGCTGCCTGTAGTGTATCTAACATTTCATAATGCTCAAATTATGCCAGACTGGCTCAAAAGTCTGATCTACAGAGTATTTTCAGGATGAATTGATGTAAAATAACATACCAACACCACAGAATAGGCCTTCATTCATGTCGTCATGCATTTTAATCTTGTTCTCTTTTTATTTTCCTAAAGAAAAGTTGATTCATGTTGTGAAGCTATAACTGTATGTGAATTTTCAACTGCTATTGTTCTTTCAACTACTCTAGTTCTTTCACAAGATCTCATTTTTGGTAACACAAGGATGCATACAATGTCTTCACAAGATTAAGTAAGGCTGAATAACTATGTTAAGATACATAACCATTACATAAATGTAAACAGCGTATGCCCTGTCTCTAAGAAACTTCGTATTTGTGATATGTCAAAGTAATATTTAGATGGAAATTGGAAGTCAGCTAAATTACATGGAGCAGAATTTAAGAGTAGTTTTATTTGTTAAATTGCCTTGAATTTGCTGGACACAAAAGAAAAAAATAGTCTTATCAAATCGTATTCTACTTTAAAAATTGATTTATTAAGAAATACAATGAACTGAACAGATTGTTCCTGGTGACTATGTCCTTCAAGATTGTAGAACCAATAAATTTCACTTCCACTCCTTGTTTTTATTCATAAACTGGAAAACAAGCTTGCCTACTTTTTCTGTTCCCAACTGGCTTTTCATTTTTGAGGGAAATCATCTTTCATTGAGGAAAATGAACTAGTTTCTGCAGATGCAAAACAGGCTATTTCAATCAAAAGTTGGTTCATAATTTCAAACTTCTTCTTCTTTTTTTTTTTTTTTCCACATGCATAGCCAGGGCATAATATTTCAGGATTGTGACATGCTTTAAAATGTTAACAACAAACATGCACTGCCTGGCATTATTTTTCATGGTGCAGCCAAGAAATGTAAGCATATAACATATGCCAAAGTAAAAGATAGGTGAGCAAGAAGTTCCAGAATCAGATATGCTAACTCCCCTTGTCTATCTCTGAGGCTACAGGGATAGCAAAAGGGGATAAGATGATGATAGTCCATTTAGACCTTAACATTTTATGAGATCATCTTCAAAGTTAGGCTACAAAAATGTTCTTTGTTTTCAAAGGTGTGTTTTTCCTTGCTATGCTGATATGCTGGTTTCATCACAAAAAGGCTGCTACCTCTTACTTCAGTTAGTTTACAAGAAGCATCTGTATTGATACGGTCCTTTCATACCAGTGCAAATGTCCATAGTAGAGAAAGGTGCAAAATTAGCTTCTTGGTTCCAGTTAGTACAAAACTTAGCCCACAGCATGGAGCTAGATTAAGTGGCTGGTGCAAGACAACATGATTAAATCAGAAACATAAGAGTTAGGACCATAGAAAGAGGGTCTTTCATGATCTTAGTGTGAGCCTGTTCTTTGCTCCCTGGGGCTGCGCACAGCTTCCTTCTGCCCAGGTGAAAACAAGAACTCAACTCAGCATTCTCACACTTAGCTCTTTCACCAGAATAAACCAATTCTGCCCTCACAGTGCCATAAGGCTATTTACAGTATAAAAATATAAAAGTAGTATAAAAGACATTGCCAGCTCACACTATTGTCCATAAGACATTTTGATCATTAGAGCTATTAGAAATAAAAGCTTAATTCCTGTACTCTTGACTCTGTCTAGAACTGGACATGAGAGTCGAGACCATTTGGTAGGAACTATGGCCAAATCCCTGAGATACCTAATACTCAATTTCCCATTGAAATTAGAGGTAGATTAGGTGTCTTGTCACTGCTGTGGATCTCATTGAATCCCTAGCTTCCTTTAAAGATACTGGCCTTGCTAGTGCAACACTGAATAATACCTGTGTGTGGCATACCTACACACACGTATATATGGGTGTGCTATCAGGTTATCTATGCAGTGCCATCAGGGGACTAGTCCCACTCTTCTTTGCCAGTCTTTATACTGAACGTGAATTCAGGAGGCCAGTGCACAAGTGATTGTTGCAATCCATTATAACTCTGTTCCTTTTGCATGGTGTTATGTTTCCCAACATATTACTATACTGTCATATCATATTCTTACACAAAAAATACCGAACATTGCACTTGTAAACATACTCATGCAACTTGATGTGCTGAACAGCTGTGTGCTCTTTCTAACACTGCTGTCTGTGCTCCAGCTGCAGCAATGACAGGGCTTCACCTCTCTCACTTCAAGCAGTTATTCTGCCTTTTCCCCTTAGTTTTATCTTAGCTCATTTCACTTCTGCAAGTTGCAGCCTTTCCATCTTCAAATTAGTTCTCTCACTATTAAGTAACTTCCATTTAAGACGGTGAAGAGCCCACTGCAGATAACTGTGCATAGCACTCTTATTAGGTTAACCCCTCTGCAGCAGGAAGGCTTAGATCAGACATTGGTCCTTTTCAGTCCAAATGTCATTTCCAAGAATAATTTCCCCTGGTTGCTTAGCAACTTCTCTTAATCTTTTCTTTCTCTCATTCATATCAATATCAAGTCCCTTGGCCACGTCGCAAAGACAAGGAACGCTGCCTCTGGCTTGCTGTTCACAGTGTCATGGTAAAAACAGTCAGAAGCTCAGTGGGACCTGTTTTCATTGTTTTGCTCCCCAATATAGTTGCTTTTATGATTGGTTTGCCCAAGGAATACATAAGGCATAAGATTTGCAGGCAGTAAGGAAATAGATCTGCTGTTACCTTTATGCACCAGGGCACAGGGATGTGACTGAGTTCAGCTTTGCAGTCCTTGAGGGACCTCAGGCTGGGCAGAGGCTCCCTCTTGCTCTGTTCATAAGCAAGCACCTAAGGAAATCTTCACACCAGCATGTTGGGATAAGCTTCAAGCTTCTAGAGAGTTCTTGTATCTTTTTTTTTTTTTTCCTCTTTCCTTTCCTTTTTTCTTTCTGAAAACCTTTGAGAACCTTGTCTGAAGATGGCAGAACAGCAGTATGGCTCAGGAGAAAGATGCTCAGAGTTTAGAGGAGTTAAAGCATCAGGTGTACGTAGTCCCTTTCCCTGTATGAAAGGGGACACAGGCTATCATTCAAAATACATAGCCCACTCTTGCACTGTTGAAACTGTAACTTTGTTTCTGCAGAGTAATTTTGTGCCCTTGTTGTTTTATACTCATTCATGCACAATTCTTTCCCTTTCTCTTCTATGTTGCTCAAGACCTGGCCTTACAGATAGCACTACAATACCATAGAATCATAGAATCACAGAATGGTTTGGGTTGGAAGGCACCTCAAAGACCATCTAGTTCCAATCCCCCTGCCATGGGCAGGGACACCCTCCACTAGACCAGGTTGCCCAAAGCCCCATCCAACCTGGCCTTGAACACTTCCAGGGAGGGGGCATCCACAGCTTCTCTGGGCAACCTGTTGCAGTGCCTCACCACCCTCACAGGGAAGAATTCCTTCCTAACATCTAATCTAAATCGACCCTCTTTTAGTTTAAACCCATTACCCCTTGTCCTATCACTATACTCTCTGATTAAACAGTCCCTCTCCAGCTTTCCTGTAGGCCCCTTCAGGTACTGGAAGGCGGCAATTAGATGTCCCCGGAGCCTTCTCTTCTCCAGGCTGAACAATTTGCATACAAAATAATCATGGGTCTAAGTTTTTTTTATACACTCAGGTGCAGCTCAGAATTCAATGAAGGTGGCATCATATTAACTAAAATAAAAATTGCCCTATATCTTAAAATCAGTTATAAAAGTCCCTTCCTCTGAAGGATGTATTTTCTCTGAAGGGTATTTAGCAGTCATTGTCCAAATATAGGAACATCCAACATTTCTCATCCTTATGATTGCAGTGGTTTATCCACTGGCAAGAACAAAATAAGAACAAAATATCACTGTAGCTTCATGTGGTTTGATTTTTAACTCTGCTAGCATCCCTGTGTTTGCTTATGCATAAATAACAAAGATGTGCTCTGCAGTTTTGTGTGGGGAACCCCACTGGCACCTTATGTTTCTCAAGCTGTGGGAAAAAATTGTGACCTTCTTGTCCTCAGCCATACCACTGAGGAAACTTCAGCTGAGACCTTTATCAGTTTTAAAGTCTCCTTCACTCAACAAAGCTAGGCAGATACCAGTGTTGGTCCAGATCAAATGATCCTTTCAATAAACAACTAATTGAAATGCCAAAATAAAGTCACTTCAAGTTCTTGGTGATATTCAGGACTTTCTACATATCTGGATAAAAGACACTATCCTTTTACATACCTCAGTACTTGTACTCACGTACAGTCCAGACTGGAGACTACTAGTCAAAGATGAGAAATATAAACAGTTTTCAACAAGGCAGGAGACATCAGATGGTTACGAGGTTGTTGGCAAGTCATCTGCCAAGAAACTTGTCTGTGAAGAAGTAACACTCAGCTAAAGAGGACGTAGCCTGGTAGGCATCCTTGTGGTATGAAGCGTCAATCAAGAGAAGCTCTTCAGCCATATCAAGATTATAGATAACCATTATCAACACTGAGATTATACATCATTCATCTCAGTGGCACGAGAACAACAGGATAGTGCATACTGTGTCTTTGGAGGAGAAAAGCACAAATTCTGACTTTTTTTACTTGAATAACAGGCATTGGATAAAATTATGAAGACATCCAGAAAACCACTGCTAATAATCATACACGCTGGGACCAATATGATATCAAACAAAACTAGACAGATGAGAGAAAAACACCTTGTTTCCTTTTTTTTCTGTGCCCAAGAGTGAGATGAGACCAGGATAAAAATTGTGGAGACACATCTTTAGTCATATTACTAGAGTGAAATGAAGACCTTTCTGAAAGACTAGGTGACCACTATCTCCTGTGTTGCAGCAGTAATTATTGGGAATGGAGACAAGAAGAGCAGTAAGGAAGGAAGGTAGTACTTTAAAAATATAAGGGAGCATGCACAGGAGACAAATGTTACACAGACATTAGCTCAGCAAATCATGAACAAATTGACCTACAATGACAGAAGAAGTGAGAATAAATAGCATTCCAATTGCTAGAACTTGCACTAAGAAACAAAAAAGAATTGGAAATTTCTCATTTACAAGACGACATTTAATATAATTGGCAGTACAGAAATCTAGTGGGAGGATTTGCATGTCTGGAATGTTAAAAACATTGCTTTTAACCTGGTTAAGAGGAACAAAGCAGGTATAATGTAGGTGGAAGAATTACAGCATGTGTCACATGCACCATTGCTCACCTGAGGGACCTGAAACTACAATCCAGAGCACAAATAATAATAATTTAAAAAAAAAAAAAAAAAAAAAAAAGACTGGACAGCAGCTTGAAAGCTGGTTGTAACACCTACGAGTTGGCTTGCCTTTTTTTTTTTTTTTTTTTTAGCTTTTTTCCACATTTGACACTTACTAGTACATTGAACATGGTAAACCAATTAGAAGAGTGTCTATGTAGCCAATAAGACTGTTGTCTTAGTCAGGTTGCTATTCTGAAATTAGCATCTTTGACTTGGATACTACCTGGCATGCTGCTCGATCCTATCCTTAGCTGTTCATCCTTTCAGACTGCTAACTGGTGTTTCTGTGTGTTTTTTTTTAAGCTTTCTTTGAATGTTAAGAAATTTTAATTTAATATTAAAGATTTTAGTTTTCCCAAAAGTTTCATTATTTACATTCCCACTTAGAAGTCTTTCAAGGTCTAAATGTTCCAGTCCTTTCTGAATCCTGTAAAGTGAGATTCATGGATTAGCATCAGTACTGATAAAAAAGAGACAGTTATTTTCTTGTATATCAGGAAAGTTTTAGGCACCTTCATCTGAAAGAAAAGATTACACAAAGGAGAAGGAGTAAGAACAAATATTGTAGTTCTTTAAGAAAAGTTTTAGATGATCAAAAAGCTACAATAAAGACAGAGAACTTTTTTGAGCAGAAGTTCCTATTGGATAAATGAAGACCAGATAGAAGCTAGATGTATAATAAGAAAACAAGCAGAAATAGGTAAAATGAATAGAATGTCTAGCTCAGAGTACAGGAAGGTGTAATAAGAGAAGCTAATGATGTTAGATAAAAATCTGTGGCAGTCAGGGCAAAGAACAAAGCAACTTCCATTTAAATGTTTTAAGAAAAAAAAATAAAAAAATATGAAAGCAAGATGGGCACCCATTTAGTGAACAGCTCTTTTTACCTCATTAGTAACAGCCTTTCTATAATCATTTACTGCTTTGTATCTGGAAAAAGGCAAGACAAGATACTAGAAGAAGTATTTTCATGACAATGATGAAATGATTCCCAGGCCAGCAAAGCAAAGCACACCAAGTTATACATATGGGATAAACACTTCAGTCAACAGGGACAGATAACTTTTTCACAAGTTATGAAATAAATTTTCTGAGAAAGAGCCTAGGCAGTTGATGGAATTCTGTATGGAATAAATTTTAGGGGAGGACAGAGAAAACACCTGATGACTGGAAGAGCTGCAACATTGTCCACACTTCAGCAGGAGCAAACAGAATAACAGATGGTGGCTTAATTTGATAGCAATCTCAGGCAAAATAATGGGAAATCAAATAATCAATTCTAGGAGATTCAGCCCACAGAAAATGAGCCATCTTACATCTGCCATGGCAACACATTTGCCACTGCTGCTCTTTATTCTGCCCAAATGTTTAGTGAAGGTTTTTTGCTCTGCAGGCAAGAAGAAGATACAGCTAATCTCAAAGGTTAAGGCCTTTGTGGCCTTTCTGTCTTTTCTGTGCTCCTTGCCCTCCTCCTTCCTTTTTTGTAAGTCAATGCTCTTTAGTTGTAGCTAGAGAAACAGCTTATTCATGGAACCTTCGTTGGCTGCTATTAGGTAGAGTCTAATCTATCCTAGGAGTTTAATTGATGAAGAATTAGAGGAAGACAATAATTAACTTGAGTCAATGTGATTTTGTGGAAAACAAGTCTTGCCAGACAGTTGATTTAATTTATTGAGTGGCTGAAAGTAGCTGGCTTGAAGTCTTGAATGGTGGTAACATGTACTTGACTTTGTTCTTTACACAGTCACGACTGAAAAATGAGTGCTCTAAAATATCTTCAAAGCATATGAACTGGCTAATGAGTTTGAATGTTTCTCATAAGATAATAGGGAAAAATGTTGTCTGAAATTTGAAAAAACATCATCAGCTATAGTTTCTAGAGCTCCAGTGCACAGCAGCTTGCTCATAACCTAAGCAATGAGCTAAAACATGAAACAAACTCAATTATACAGAAAGTTTGCATGGTAGCAGCAAAAGACTGCAAATAAGGTACAATACATATGAGAAATCAGCAGAGAGCAGATATGCACAGCAGAATCCTCACTGAGATAATCCCCAAGCTGAGCAAGTTCAATCATAGAAGAAGAAACATTCACTTGACCTAACTACAAATGCAAGTACAGATTGTACCAACCTTGCATATGTGGTATGAGCTCTGTTGTGCCCAGGGATCTGGTTGACTTTTAAAAACTGCTCACACTGGCACACCTAAAGAAGGGAGAGAATGTTGGATAGTCAGAGGTGTACAAAAAAAAAATTATAAAAGAAAGACAGTTCACAGTACTCAGTAAAACATCTTAAGTTAGCTTCTTAGCTTGTGAGAAAAACTATTACTTAAAATGGGAAGTTTTGCGATATAGAAAAGCATGGCATGAGTGCATCACAGCATGAGTCAGACATGGAGTGGGAAAAGGGCTAACAAGGGTTTCAAACTATAAACTTGGTTTAAAAAAACCAGGGTGAATGAATAGATAAAACTCTAGCATGGATAGGACTGGAAGAGACTACATGGCTTATCAAATTCAGCACACCACAATTTAAGCAATTAGGCATGGCACAGAGATGTCCCTGGAATCTCTTCGAAAGGGCTTGGGTAACCCAGACTGGAATGCATGGCTGGAGGTCCCCAGTGCAACTGCTTGCTCAAAACAGTAGCAGCAAGAAGGTCAGACCACGTGGCTTGGGGCTTTCTCCAGCCCAGTCTTGAAAAGCTCCAAGAACACAGACCCCCACTACCTTTCTTGGCAACATGATCCGCTCTAGACTGTCCTCACAGGGAAAAAGGTTTCCCTTTATGTACAATGTGGGCTTCTTCTGTTTCAGCTTAGACCCACAGTCTCTCATCCTGCTGCTTTGCACTGCTGTGGAGGGCCTGGCTCTGTCTGCTCAATGACCTGCCCGTAGGTAGGAGAAGGCTGCACTGAGGTGCCCCTAAAGATTTTCCTTCTCCAGGCAGAAGCAGCCCTGTCCCTCAGGCTCCCTTTGCAGGGCAGGTGCTCCAGACCCTGAGCATCCTGGCAACTCTCCACTGGGTTCATTCCAACTAATCAACCTCTTCTTCAGGTTTATACAATAAAAGGCTAGAAAGGTGCCTCCATTAATTTCCCAGCAGAGATTTGTAATTAAAATAGACTACTGCTGATGTGATAGTATTAGGAGAGAGACTTTTTTGTCCATTGCTTATACAAACCCATAACAAACAGCTCCATCGGTCGTGTGTCACTAAGGTGGTCAGAATTCCCATTTCAGGATGCTGACAATGGTATCTGTATCTTGAAAAAGACCCTTATAATAATGAAAAAGGCTGCTACTGATCAGGGATTGAGACAATTTTGGTTGGATTTAATTCTCAGCATATCTTCTGGAGCAGGATGTAAACTCATCAAAATTCCACAGAGGAATCGGACAGATTCGTTTTCTAACTTGAGAAGTTGATCAGTTAACCTGGGCCAAGAACTGCCAGAAAAAAAATCAAAACAGAAACCTTATCTGTGAATATTCATTTAAGATTTTACAATAATTTCACCTGACTACAATGCATTTGTTTCTCTGAATATTCTGTTCAATTAATTTACTCTATAATCTGATGTAGAAAGCACTAATGTTAAGTTGTTCTGAGTTCAAAAACCTTTGGCCTGGCAACTTAAACTTAAATGCCATGCAACATATGCATTACATTAAAACAGCTCAAGATAATTCTTTTTGAAGACTAGCTACTCTTGAAAGCAGTTATTTAAAAAATACACTTAATAGTAAATAGTAATTTAATACTAGATCATAAATCACATATCACTCCATTTCTGGACAACAGATTATATGTCATCTTCTCCAAGTCACATAGGCAAATGTCTCTCTCTGAAATATCAAAGACTCACCTCTGCTTTTTATACCCAACCCAAAACACTGTTCCCAATGTAAGTTGCTTCTTAAAAATTTGCTTTAGATTAAAATAATTAATAATCATAGTATCATAGAATCATAGAATGGTTTGGGTTGGAGGGGACCTCAAAGATCATCTGCCATGGGCAGGGACACCCTCCACTAGTGTAGAAAATATAGAAGCTTAGCTATAAGAAAACTTATGTTAACTAGCTGCTTAAGGCCTAGAACTGTTTCAAAACCTATAATTGTGGGAAAGGAATTTGTAACCAAGGTAATAGGTAATGAAGCTAACTGACCATGGCAACGTACAATGCTGCTACATTCCTTGTACAGTCCCTACCCAACCGGACAATAGGCCCGGGAATATTAATCTTATGAAGTAAGTTGTAATGGACAAGTGTATCCACAGCGAGGATACTGCGCATGCCTGCAAGAAGAGGGTCATCCAGCGAACACAGGTGCGAGACCACTGACGACCACCAGAGACCCCTTGAGGACCACTGACTCAAATCACGGAGCATGCATGACAGGGAGGAGAGTATGGAAATGGATTCTAAGAAATTATTATCATGGGACTGCCTTTTCTGAGAAAAATAATGAATATGTATGTTTTGATTCTATATAACGTGTGTGTTGGTAATCATATGTATGCATGTTTGGTGGAGCTGGTTCCCCCATGCATCCAGCGCTGTAACAAAGCAAACCTAGGGTAACTCACGTCTGGTAGGTTTCTTTTACACTAGACCAGGTTGCCCAAAGCCCCATCCAGCCTGGTCTTGAACACTTCCAGGGAGGGGGCATCCACAGCTTCCTGGGCAACCTGTGCCAGTGCCTCAACACCCTCACAGTAAAGAATTTCTTCCTAAAATCTCATCTAAATTGACCCTCTTTTAGTTTAAACCCATTACCCCTTGTCCTGTCACTACAATCCCTGATAAACAGTCCCTCTCCAGCTTTCCTGGAGGCCCCTTCAGGTACTGGGAGGCTGCTCTAAGGCCTCCCTGGAGTCTCCTCTTCTCCGGGTTGAACAAGCCCAACTCTCTCAGCCTGTCCTCATAGGAGAGGTGCTCCAGCCCTCTGATCATCCTCATGGCCCTCCTCTGGACTTGTTCCAACAGCTCCATGTCTTTCTTGTACTGGGGCCCCCAGAGCTGGACACAGTGCTCCAGGTGGGGTCTCACAAGAGTGGACTAGAGAGGCAGAATCACCTCCTTTGACCTGCTGGTCACACTGCTTTTGATGCAGCCCAGGACATGGTTGGCTTTCTGGGCTGCAAGCACACATTACTGGCTCATGTTGAGCTTCTCGTCAATCAATACCCCCAAGTCCTTCTCCTCAGGGCTGCTCTCAATCCATTCTCTGCCCAGCCTGTCGTTGTGCTTGGGATTGCGCCGACCCACGTGCAGGACCTTGCACTTGGCCTTGTTGAACTTCATGCAGTTCACAGGGGCCCACCTCTCCAGCCTGTCCAGGTCCCTCTGGATGGCATCCCTTCCCTCCAAAGTGTCAACTGCACCACACAGCTTGGTGTCATTGGCAAACGTGCTGAGGCTGCACTTGATCCCACTGTGTGTGTTGCCGACAAAGCTGTTAAACAGTGCCAGTCCCAATACTGACCCCTAAGGAACACCACTCATCACCGATCTCCACTTGGACATTGAGCCATTGACCACAAGTCTTTGAGTGTGATCATCCAACCAATTCCTTATCCACTGAGTGGTCCATCTGTCGGATCCATGTCTCTCCAATTTAGAGACAAGGATGTCATGTGGGACAGTGTCAAATGCTTTGCTCAAGTCCAGGTAGATGATGTCAGTCACTCTTCCCTTGTCCACCAACACTGTAACCCCATCATAGAGGGCCACCAAATTTGTCAGGCACGATTTGCCCTTAGTGAAGCCATGTTGGCTGTGACCAATCACCTCCTTGTTTTGCATGTGCCTGAGCATAGTCTCCAGGAGGGTCTGCTCCATGATCTTGCCAGGCACAGAGGTGATATGGGCTGGCCTGTAGTTCCGTGGGTCTTTCTTTTTTGCCTTTCTAAAAATGGAGGTTATGTTTCCCATTTTCCAGTCAGTGGGAACTTCACCTGACTGCCATGACTTGTCAAATATGATGGAGAGTGGCTTAGCCACTTCATCTGCCGTTTCCCTCAGGACCCGTGGATGCATCTCATCAGGTCCCATGGACTCGTGTACCTTCAGGTTCCTTAGATGGTCTGACACCTGATCTTCTCCTACAGTGGGTGGTTCTTCATTCTCCCAGTCCCTGCCTTTGCCTTCTGTGACCTGGGCAGTGAGGCTCGAGCAATTGCCGGTGAAGACTGAGGCAAAGCAGTCATTGAGTAGCTCAGCCTTCTCCATGTCCTGTGTAATCACGTCTTCCATTTAATTCCAGAGAGGGCCCACACTGTCCGTTGTCTTCCTTTTATCACTGACATACTTAGAGAAACTTTTCTTGTTGTCCTTGATGTCCCTGGCCAGGTTTAATTCTATCAGGGCTTTGGCTTTCCTAACCTGATCCCTGGCTGCTCGGACAGTTTCTCTGTAGTCCTCCCAGGCACCTGCTCTTGCTTCCACACTCTGTAGGCTTCCTTTTTGTGTTTGCATTTGCCCAGGAGCTCCTTGTTCATCCATGCAGGCCTCTGGGCATTTTTGCCTGACTTTTTCTTTGTTGGGGTGCATTGCTCCTGAGCTTGGAGGAGGTGACCCTTGAATACTAACCAGTTATCTTGGGCCCCTCTTCCCTCCAGGGTTTTGTCCCATGGTATTCTACCAAGCAGATCCTTGAAGAGGCCAAAGTCTGGTCTCCTGAAGCCCAGGGTAGTGAGTTTGCTGTGCACCCTCCTTGCTACCCTGAGGATCTTGAACTCCACCATTTTGTGGTCACTGCAGCCAAGGCTGCCCTTGAGCCTCACACCCCTAGCATCCCCTCCTTGTTGGTGAAAACAAGGTCCAGCGTGGCACCTCTCCTCGTTGGCTGCTCTGTCACTTGGAGGAGGAAGTTATGATCAATGCATTCTCAGAACCTCGTGGATTGCTTGTGCCCTGCTGTGTTGTCCCTCCAACAGATATTGGGGTGGTTGAAGCTGCCCATGAGGACCAGGGCTTGTGAATGTGAGGGTGCTCCTATCTGTCTATAGAGGACCTCATCTGCTTGGTCAGGTGGGCTGTAGCAGACCCCACTATAACGTCCCCTGTCCCTGCACTCCCTTTAATCCTGACCCAAATAATTGTCACAATCTTTTATTTTCACAGTGTTTCACAACAGAAACATTGCAATAGAGATATTAAGTTCCCAGAATACATCCTCTTAAATGAGAATCAGATTCATCCAGAATGAATAAACCATGATAGATGCAATGCACATTGTGCTCAAAGAAAGCAGTTCTCTTCCGCTTTGAAAGGGGCTTTATTAACTAATTACACAGTAATAATCAGAACATGCTGATCCCGGGGATTAATGACCAGAAGGGTGTGATTGTTTCTGTGCACACCTTGGCCCATTAGCTCCCAGCAAGCCCCTAGTTATTCATCCTCAGGAAATTGCATTGTTCTTTTTGGCATATTAAACTGCATGTGAGAGCAGAGCCTTCAGGTTTATGGATAGCTTAATTTTATTGGCTAGTGTAGAAATAGCTAGTATGTACAGCAAAGGGAATGAATGTCATGTATATCAAATTAATTGGGAATAATCCTTGAACTTTCTATTCACTTGATAATCACAACAGATTTTCCAATAGTAACATAACTGATTTCATTTCACACCACTGTACTTACTACTGATACCATTTTCACATTGTAACAATTTGTCTTCTTCTTTTTTTTTTTTTTTTTAAACAGCAGTATATACATATTTGACAAATTTGGAGCTTACTGATTTCAAAATAGTAGTTACAGTCATTCACAAAATTACAAAAAAGTTGAAGCAGGAAAGGAGTGAGTTGAGTTTTTCCTGCTGACAGCAGAGCTTGTTTTCACACAGAGAAGTGACTCCTATTAATTAATAGCAGTGAGAACGGTGACCCCAAAGCTCCCGGAGAACAGTGGAATGGCAAGTCCTCACAGCTGACAGACCTCTTTCCTGAGGAGACAACCATTAGGAAAGGGCACAGCCTCTTTCCCACTGAATATGTTCTTCCTTCAACATATTTTTCCACAACATAAAATATAATAGAACTGCTCTATTAAATCCCAGCTAGACTAAGTAATTTCTTACAATATGATTTTCTAAGACAAAATAGAAGGAGCTGAACATCTCCCCAGACTTCAGACACACTGCTAGTGCTACTACATGTAAAACTAGATCTAATGGCTTTGTTTTGTGATAAGCAGTGCGAGGGGGTAGTTTCTTCAGCTCTGCAGCTTTTTCAGCATCGCCTATTATTTGAGTTTTACCCAGGGCAGGGACCGCTACTGGCATCAATGGCTTGGTCACATTTGTAAGCACAGCATGGCACCATCATGGTAACTTTTCAGACAAGCACAAGTGGGACATGTGCTCTGGACCATGGCCATTTTGTAGAAACAATGGTCTTCTCATTTCAGCAAGAAACAGTGTCAAAGCATCAAACATGCCTTCTAAAGAAAGCAAGGCTGAGTGAAAAAAATGGGAAAGCAGCTACTCTGTAGTCCCGTGTAGAAATACGATAATGAGCAATTTTTTGGTGACTTTCACCCAAGCTGCTCCAAGGGCTTTAATTAAAGATATGTTGAATTCTTTATTTCTCTACTATTTGTAATTTTAGAAAAAAAAAAAAATCTTTGATATTTATGCATTAAATTTGATTTTATCCAAGCAGGACCACAGATTCAAAAGCAAATGGTATTTTTCCCATTGTGATGTTATCCCAGTCCCTTACAACCATTCATTAACGTAATATAATTTTATCTGGATGAAAGGCAAAAGCAGTATTTCAAGCCATCATTTTACAGATGAGATGGCAAGGTCCAAAAAGATTTAAAAATTAGTGAAGAGGAGCCTAGAGGTAAAGCCTGGGAGCAACACCTTAATCACAGGTCACCCCATCTTCCTGCTTGCCTGACCCACTCCCTTGCCCTACCACAGGGTGTGAATACATATTTATATATTTATTGGAGTAGGTTAGGTGTCTTTTTCTTTTTTTTTAGCATGCACTAGAATCGTAGAATTATTTACCCCTGCCATGGTATTGGCTTTAGTAGTGATCCTTGGTCTTAAAGAAGAATGTGCTATACACTTCACAGTCAGGCTCATGCTCAGCCCACTCTCCTCTCTTTCCACAGGGATACTCAAATGAATATGCACCTTCAAGTAACCAAGAACCTGTCCCAGAAGTATTATGTACCCTGGAGCATGGAGCTTTCTGGAGGACGAAGTCCCTAAAGCAGAGAGTTCAGCATTATTCTGGCAATGACTTTGTAGATGATGAGGAGGATTTTGAACTCTGTTCTGAAATTGGGGAGGATGAAACATGGTTAACAAAGCACAGATGTGAATTGCTTGTGTTGGCCATCATTGTTTATGAGGCACGTCGCTGCATGCTGTACAATCTCAGGCTTCCTGTAGTGTTCGTATTAAGAGAGAGGAAAAAGGAGTTGTGAGAGTCTATACTAGACATGACAGGAATGTGAATCAGTAGAGATGTTTTCTTGCTGGGGAAAAAAAAAAAAGACTAGTTTCTGGACAAGCTGAAAACTTGCTGACCAAAATACAAAACGACCACAATGCTGTACTTCAGTAGCCTGCTTCAAGGTGCTCAAAACACTGGTAAGACTAAAAGATTAAGTTGAACCTTAAAGTGTTTGCTGATACTGGTACAAAAGTATTAATGCTTATGTATGTCTTGGCTGGGTAAAACTTCCGTCAACTGCTCTCTTGCCCATCACTTCAGATTTTCCAAGCTCTGGGGTTTCTGCAAAAAGAATGAAAGGAAGGAAAATCATTGCTATGTCTACAGAAGTATGGCATAAATGTATTGTCTTACTCTATTGTCTAGCTCCCTGAGAATGAACAATAGGAGGGAGGGAACGAAGCGGGAGAAATAGAGCCTGGGTGACTCACTAATATACAGACCTACATAGCCAGAAGTATCTGCCTAACCAGAATCCAAAAAGTTATACCTCTGTGCATGGGTGTCCACAATTCCTCATGTAAGGTCTTTAACACTCCTTGATATCAAAGTTGTGCCAGAAGCCTCTCTAAGCATCTGCTCTTGGTGCCTCCAGCATAAGGCCAGCAGCAAGCTGCCTGTGACACCAGCAAACCCTCATCCAAAGGTGAGGGATGGGACCATGAAGATGAGCACTCCTTCACCATGGCAGGGGTGTCAGCCTGGCTCTGGGCAGTGGCAGGAGGTCATTGGCAACAGCTGCGTATAGTGACAATTACAGGTTTGCAGATGGTGTGTCAGTGATGGCTTTCCATGGAGGTGTTAGTACTCTTGGTCACCTGGGCTGTGTGGCCTCCATGCGACGGATAAACTGAGATTCACTAGACCACAAACAGCCTTCTGGGTTTCTGTTTCAGAGGGCAGGTCTAAATTTCAATAAGGCCATTTCTTTGGTTTTGTTACCTCTAAGCAAAAACCACTCTAATTTTGCCTAGAAACAAGAAGAGAACCCTGAAAGCATAACTGACAGCCGGGACTAATTACCCATGTGTCACACAGAGCTGTTAGAGTAGTTACAATTTGTCTGATAGAGTTGCACCAGGGAGAGAGATTATTTATGTACCTTTTGTAACAGCAACACAGAAAGATGTCAAGAGATTTCAGCTGTGCCGAGTTTGAGTCTATGAGTTTTCTGCAGGGATACTGATCTCTGATCTTTTTATTTTCTTTTTTTTTTTTTTTCCCCTACTCTTAATATACTCATCACAAAACAATGAAGAATGTGGGGCCATTGGAGCAGTGCAGCTGGGTTTGATTTAACATGGTCAGAACGTGTAGTATTTCATCAGTGTATCAACATGCTAATCTCTCTGGTCATGAATTTTCTTTCATGTTGTCTGGAAGTGCTCAGATGATGTTTTTCCATCAAAGAGCTGTCTCAAGACTCAAAAAAAGGTCTGTTATCTGAACTGTTCTTTGCTAGGTGATAGTTCTCATGTTTCTGAGGTTTAATCCTTAACCAAGGGACGAACTTCTGATTGTGGCTAGATAGTCTTAGGATAATATATTAATTATATAAATTAAAGTTACTTTTTTTTTTTTTTTTGTTGGATAAAAAAGTGTAGAGCTTCCTAGAACTGTAGAGCTCAGAAGGTGAATAAGGGCTTCTTTTGCCAACTGCTGAAATACAACCATCCATAAAGACAAGCCATCTCTGTCACAGGCTAAGAATAACAAGAATGGATGGCAGCTATCTCCATGTTAGAGATGTCAGGACACAGATTCTGGCAGGTGAGGATGCTGACAGCTGGAACAAAGCACCAAGCGGCATTGATGTTCACCTGTCACTTCATCTCTCCAAATCAAGACTGGGTATCTTTCTGGATGTGTTGGATTTGCATGGCAAGGTTTTGGTAGCAGGGGGGGTCTACAGGGGTGGCTTCTGTGATAATAAATAAATCATAGATCAATGGTCCAGGGTGAATCTTTATAGCACATGACATGTTGGTCAGATTAAACCCAGAGCTATCTTCCAGCCTTAATGTCCATTAGTCAGCCCATCAGAGCAGCAAATGAAAGATTGTGCATTCAGTAGGAACTGAGGTAGGTAGGGGATATAATCTCCTGACCTTCCAGTGGGCAAATCACTGCTCCTTAGATAAATAAAGTCACAATGTATTCTTTAGGAAGGTACACAGGGTCTTGATTTCACCCCCAAGTGGTGGGGCTTTTTTTCCCTAGGAAACTTTCTTTTTCTCTCCATGCTTTTGTTGTTGTTGTTATATTATGAGACAAAGGATAGGAACAGTACACGACTTTCTTTTGTAGCTCATGATTTTATATCTACACCTGAAAATGAAATGTAGCATGAAATTTACTTTTTGTCCTAATGTGAAATTGGATCAAGTAAAAGCAATTTCTGCACTCTGAGCAAGGATAGTTCCTTAAAAATGGCTGGAAAGACCTCCATTCAGTTTTTAAAAATATAACCATCAGATTTGTACCTCACAATGATTTTATTACCATCTGATATAAGACTGATGATATTGAATTACAGATAGATCACCATATCAAGCAACAAAATTATGAGATTTTCCTTTTGCACTAATGTATTGTTCAAATCCTGGCTCTCTCTGAGTCAATAAAAAGCATGAGGCTCTACGCAGCTGCAGCTAAAAGAACTTCTGCCGTAAAACATTAGCTCTGTTTGTAGCAACTAAGGCAATAGTTTTTATTTTAAAAACAGTGTTCAGTGACTCATGTTAATAAAAAATACTCAAGAAATATAGGCCTGGAATGTTGGATTTTTATTTTTTTTTAATTATTCTCCCATTTGAATGTGGTAGTACAATTCAGAAATTTTGGGGAAAAAAAATTCTATTATTACTATTACTATTATTCATCCTGAGGCTAGCAGGAGAGATGTGCTGGCTGGGAGGCTGCAGCAAAGTAGGGAGGAAGAACAAGGGCTCATAGCCTCTCCCTTGATGGCTTCCCTATGCACTTGGTCCTGCTGCGGGAGCCAGGTGAGAAACACAGAAGCTGCCAGAGCACTGCCCAGCTCCCCCACAAAGCCGCCCCGCAGCACCACGCAGCAGCGTGTGCTCTGCCACAGCCCCCGAGGTGCAAAACGGCCCCAGGGTGGCAGAGTGCAGCCCATTTGGTGCAACAAGAGATGCTCTTGCAAGAGGTTCTGAGAAGATGATCTTTACAGATACCATCAAACAAAACAGACCTCATCAAATGAAACAGCTCTGGGACCAAACTGGTCCTTAGAAATTCTCCAAAATACTCTCCTCACATTAAATGACATTAATACACATAAGCTGACAGAATAAGCAAAATGAAGGTGCCTCCACACATCCATAATGCTGGCAGCCCTATGCATGGGAAAAACAAGCCCTCTCAGAGAGCAACTCTCTTCTCTGCATTTCGCTTTGCCTTACAAAGTACCTAGAAATACTGCCAAACTACCGTGTTTTGAGTAAATAGACAAACAGCCCCAGTTTGTAATTAGTATAAAGCAGAATGATAAAACATAATGAAAAATGAGACCTTCCCCAGGCCATAAATAATTGTTTCTGACACAGCTTTGAAGAGTGATTTGTCCGTGTACAAGAACAATGCAGTATGAACAGCAAACTGCAAGAGCTTTTATACATCAATAAATTAAAATGATCCAGGTGGAAATTATACACAGACATGCACACTCCTATGCATACACAGAGATTTCACTGAGAAAATTACTCTCAAACTGTTCCTCTGAAGCCACAATGGTTGAATGACCAAACTCTCAAACAGATAGTCAGGTGCTTGGCTTCGCCTTTTTGGGCAGGAATGGGATTATCCACAAGTAACAGCTTAGGCAGGTGCAAGATGAGCTCCCAGACAGAAAAGTTGCTATTATTTTGAGGAAGACTGTTGCCATGGTTTCTACAAAAATATTCCAGGTAACACTAGACTATTTGCTCATCCTACTTCAGCAATATTCCCCCTGCTGATGGCAATGGTGCAACAAAAATCCTTGTCCTGGTGTCTGTGCCTTTCAACCAGAGAGTTTCCAGCCCATGGCAGACAGCCATGGGCTGAGCTCCCCATGCTCTGCCATTTTGCAGAAGAGGTGAAGGTGTCCAGGTCAACGTGGTTGAACTGGTGTCCACAAACCAGGGGAATGGCTCAAGGTACAGTGCATCACTGGAGCCCCAGAAGTACTGACTTACCTCTCCGGAATGCAGAGTCACCAGTTTAATTCCCATGACTCCCTCCTCACCTGCCACGTTAGTTCATCAACACCTTGTATCCCTGCTGCCTCCTGGAAAGATCCTGTGGAGCCCAAGGGCCTGCCCAGATCCCCATAGCAAGGGTTTCCACAAGGAGACCTCGTCAGGAAGGATCTGAGCCCACGGCACCTGCCCGAGTGCCCAAACCACCAGCCATGGGCTCTCTTGGAGCAAAATGCTGTGAACAACACTTTGCAAGGGATGATGAAATACTCCCGAGGATGGACGGGGGTGGATGGGACCACACACAGAAGTGTGGTCAGAGCTCCCATCCACAAGGCCATAGGCTTACCCCATCCAGTGACTAACATTAAACAATAGTATTACAAAACACAGAAAACAAATTGCTAACATAATCTGATTTTTAAATGCAATGTCATACAATGAAAGCCATTTGTCTGCAGCATGAATGAATGCCGACTAGGGCAGGCACACACGCAGATGTGTAAGAGCAGCTAGCCAGTCCCTGCGAGGGCATGACACATCCTGGAGTAGTTAGCTGTGGAAACGATTGGCAAGGAGTGGTGGGATTTTTCTCTTGAAATACAATATGGACAAACTGAACACCAGAAAGAAGAATTATTAAGGCCAAGAGGTGTGCTCGGCACTACAGCGAAAGGTACAAACTGTCACTGATAGTATCGGGCTGAAAGTGAGAGGAAAGTTCCCACCCACCAGAGGATCTGGAGGAGCCTCTCAGCCTGGACAATGGGCAAGACAACGCGCTGAAGTGGGGCTTAGCAGACACGTGAATGGGAAAACATGAAGTGACAGGCAGGGGTAGTGGGAGACAAGACTTGATGGCTCAGGAAGGCTTGGATCCTATTGGCATGTCTGCAGGCAGAAAAAGTTCAGTCTGAAATTTGCAGTATTTTCATGGTGCTGATGCCAGGTAGCATGGGTGAACAGTGCTTTCATCATTGCTGTCTCTCTAAGTTCATTCCCATCCTCGCATGTGACCCAGCTTTGGTTTCACACCTTTTTATTATTGCCACCAGAACAGTAGCCATGTAACATTAATAGGACCTGAAACTCAAAAAGGTTCAAATCTAAGCAAACATCCTTCTAAACTAAAATGCTCTTCTGCAACTACATTTTTCCCTCTGAAAATATATTACAGAATGGTCCATGCCTGACTGAAGTACCACAGAAACCCTTCAGATACTACAGTGATGGGGATTCTGTAAAAACGTGTATAAAATCTGTACAATTCTGATTAGACATGTGTACACAGAAGGGAGAAGTAAAGTTAACACTATGCATTAGAGCCTCTGCAGAGGCACACTGTGAACTGCTTTATGTGGTGCCTTCTGAAGTTTATTCTCTGTTGTAAATCTGAATGTGATGGAGGAAATAACAATCTCTGTTCAGATCATCTGGGAAAAGATTGTTTAATATCATTAATATTGTATAAGAATGAATTACAAGCCCACTGTTTCTTGTATAAACCAGTCAAACTCTGTAGACTCAATGGCTTTTTGAGATATTTTTGCAGCCATATCATTTGGAGAGCCCATAGACCTCTCAGAGCACCATCCTCACAGCCTGCTTTGGCCCGGCACTGGGGGCTACGTGGTTTTTGCTAAATGAATGTTCACAAAGAATCGGGGTGCTCAATGGGACCAACAAAACCAAGGTATTTATAGTGAGTGAGAAAGCTGCTGTTCAGCCACTGTTTCTAGGGCTTATAAGCATACACTGCAGAGAGCATGTGCCTTCATGCATGGCTTGTGTATGAGAGACTAAACAGCCATAAACAGTAGGTGATTTTATAAACAAGTAACACTGGCTGCACACACTGCCTGGACAGCCTAGAGAAGCCTCCATTTTACACTAGTGACTCCAGCGTCTTTGAGTGATGGCACTGATCTTGTTCTTCACAGTGAGACTGCTGCATGTTCTGAGTAGAAAGAGGGAATTACATTCTAAGGGTTACGAGCATACGCATCTTAGCTCCTACGTAATGAAAGACAGTCCTCAAAAGACAAGAAAATTATTCTTATTGCAGGGAGTGAAGTTGCAGGACTTCCATAAACTGGGAAGAATGACAAAAATACTCCTAACAACCCGGACTGATTTGATTTTGTTTACGGACAATGACAAAGCTGTCAAAAAATAGCTCACCTGGCACAGCAAGTTCTACTGTTTTAAGACACAAGAGTGTTCCCCCCGCTCCATGGAAGTGACTGCATGCCCCCACAGAGGACACTGGTGTTACAGACCCGCGCGGTCCTCGTTTAGACAGGTGGCAGATAGTGAAATGGGTGGCTTTGAACAATCGTTGGTCACAATTTCTATGCAGACTCTATGTGTAAAGAGTCCCTAAATGATGTGCCAGGCTCCTGTGGCTAGCATTAAAGATGGTCGCATGCCCGTCTATGATTGTAGATAATTATTAGCCATGGTTATGAACAATTCCTTGACCTATTGGATTTCTTTATTAAGGTATTTATTATTAATTCATTAGCTTGCCCACAGTAAAGTGCTTAAAATTAAAAGCATAATGTAAAGTAAGGCTAATTATTTCCAAGCTGTGTTTTCCAAACAAAAAATTCTTCCCTTCCAAAAGATAAAAAATCAGTAGGAACTGAAAAAGGACAACTGCTACCATTAATGCACCACATCTCCCTGCATGCACGTACGCAGACACGTCTATATGGCTCCAGGCTTTGGAATAGTGGAATTGCCCAAAGATCCTCTTCCTCATACTTGTCTCCTTGCTGGACCACTCACTCTCAATTTCCCTCTGACCTTGCTAGCATTTCCAGAAGAAGTCTCCCAGGCAGACGAGCTAGTTTGGTCTTTCTTCTTCTATTAACCAGAACTGATCACTAGAATTTAATATTCCTGCTGTACCCTGCTCCAACAGAGGAGGAAAGAGCTAGGTGGCAAGGAGCTATGGACTGACCAGGAGTGCAGATATTGAATCAGTGCTTTCACAATATTTTTGCTCGCAGTCAAGATTTTTTTCATCCTTCTGCCATGCAAACACACATACACACACATACAAAAAAACATTGATTGGGAGCATTAAGAGGGTAAGCGGGGCTGCATGCTGGTGATGCCACCTGGGAAGCTTCACAGATTTCCTGTGTGCAGAGGAGTCTTCTGTGCAGAGCAGGCAAAGCAACAGCAGCACAAGTAATAGGAAAATGGACATACTGCCTGATTTACATTTATTCATAGTCCTAGAAGTTGTAGGTGCTGCACCCTAGGCCAGATTTGGCTCTCAGTCTGTGGTGGTTTATGTATGAAGTTTTCAGAAAAGAAATTCAAATGAAGAGTACAGAAGGATACAAAAAGAAAGTACCTGGGTTTTTTTGGGGATAGGCCACACTCTCAGGTAAAGTCACATCACATTCTCACAGAAAACCTCAGTTCTCTGAAAACTCAATATTGTTTCAGCGTGCACACTGTACTGTCAAAATTACCGGAATTTTTTTGTCAAAACTTCCAGATTTGTCCATCCAATGGCATTTGCCTACACTTTAAGAATATAACAGAAGAACATAGCCAATACTTGGGGTTTTTCAGTCCTTAAGAACTGAGCTTCAACAGATAGTGCTACGAGTGCTGCACCCAGTGGGTCCCATGACTTGGGAGAAGGCTCAACTCCACAGTCATGTCTCAGGCACAGCAAACACACTGCTAATGGTCAGAGAGACACTGCAGTTAAACAAGCAGCTTTTTCGTAAACTATTCCCACTCTGTGCATGTTATGTTTTGAGCTTGTCGCGTAAAAGGGCACAAGTCCGACGTGCGGGTGAGGCAGGCCCTCCCATTGAGTCACGAGGTTCAGAAAGGACCCCCTTGCTTTCTAAAATCCTTCTCAGAGAGGAGCCTAGGTGCGGCTAGGTCCAGTCTTAGTCCCAGACTTGGTCAATGATTTATGTCTAAAGGATTATGTGTGTAGCCACTTATCAGAATCAACATCTGCCTGTCAGAGTCCCACTGAGGACTTTCACTGAAACAGTTTCACAAAGTTGAAAAGAAAAACAGGTAATTTATTGAGGCGACATATAAAAAGTTTGGAATTGCCATTGATAAATGCACTTACTGCAACAATTTTGAGCTCAAGTTAATTGTTCAGCCCTTTTGTTAATGATAGTTTCCTGGGGTAACATCCGACACAATTGGAAGCGCAAGTCTTACCAAAGAGGTGTCCCTGCTTGGGGAGGAGAGAAGTCCGGGCCCTTTGACCCCTGTCCAGATAGTTGGAGTTCTCGTCCTCAAAAAAGAGGATTCTAATGCCAGATTTATACTTTTGGCAAGGTGGGACTAAGTCAGATACTGTGTGTCGATTGGCCCTTAACAAGGCTTGTTGTGCAGTTGACCTGAGCTGGGGTGGGGGGGTGGTGGAGAACAAAGGTGTTCAGTATAGAGGAGCGGTGATCTGTTTAGTTTTACCAAAGTAACGTGAAGCTGTGAAGGCTCCCCCTCACCCCAGATGTCACTTAAGTTGATTGAGGAGTAGACCTGTCAAGCTCCACGTCTTGTTAAGATGAACACATTGCTCATCTCCTGCCCCTGTTCAGGTCCAGTGCTTATCAGTACAAGATAAGCAAGTTGCTCAATCCCTGCTTTTGCCCAAGCTGGACTCCCCCAGGGCCCCTTCTGCTGGCTTATAATGGCCCTGTATTTGGCACCAACAAGCCTGGACAAGTCCAGCATCCCACAGAGCTATCATAGGCCCAGTTGATACAAATTAGCATTTTTAAAGAGAAATTTTATTCTAAGGAAAAAAAAAAAATCATTTAAATAGAACGTCATGATTTTGTGTATGAACACTGGAACAAAGTGCACAGCAGATAAGATACAGAAGGGTAGTTCTAGTCAAAAGAATACACCTTTTGTAAAAACTCACCTGGACTAAAAAAACCTTACAAAGCAGCATTTCTTGCTTTCCAGAGCTATTTGCAGGGCAAGGGACAGTGGTACTCAGCACATAAAGGAATGCCAAGCTAGGGCGACTGTCATGATCACAAGGTGCCAGGCAGTGAGTGTCAAGTGTAGAGGCACCCCAGGACGTTCACCCATCTGCCAGGACATGCTGCGGGCCACAGACCATCCCCCTCTGCAAGAAATTCAAAGCCTATGATTATAAACCCAGATCCACCCACAGGAAGAGAACAAGAAAGATCAGGGACATCACTCACACCACTGGCTCCCTAGTAACTGAAAATTGATGTGCAAAAACCTAAAAATCTAAAAAATCCTAGATGGACCAGCAAAGCAGACCAGGATCATGCTACCAGAGCAGGCATGAGAAGCCCTCAGTTGTCCCTTCTGTCTAGACCAAGTTCTGGTGACAGGTCTAAGCAGAGCAGGAAGGAGGAGGTGCACTGAGACTCCTTTGAAGTGAACACCCCAGCAGCAACGGTACATGCTGCCACCAGCCTGGTTCACAGTCACCACTGCTGAGGGAGGCCAAGGATGCCTTAACACCAGCCCAAGTTCCTCATTTCCCTGACTGAGTGAGCTCTTCAGAACTTGCCTCTTCAGATACCCAGAAATTGTCTTCTAATTTACAGTATAAATTTATTCATGACCAGTATGTAACAATTTAATCCTGAACTAATATTATCCTTCAACTCAAAGAGCTCTTTCCTCTCCTCAGCATTTACCACCCAATGTATTTATTAAGAGATATTACATCCCCTCTAACCTTTGTTCGGCCTGGCTAAACAAGCTAAGCTCATCAGAGGAAATGTTATAATTATTTTAAAATACAGTTCGGCTAATGAGAGGCAATAGCAAGACTACAAAGTCGGGAGCCTTCAGTAGTAACAATTAAACCATGAAGGTACCTGCCTTAGAGGTTTTAGCTGGAGACAATCATTAATTTCCCAAATATATATTTCCCCATGAGACACAGCAATGAACAAGTCTCCTACCAAAGATAAGGATAATTCACTTTACACTCCACAATAGCAAATCAGCCCAGCATTCAGCCAGCCTCCAGCTGGAACAGCTCTTTGCACATCTTCTGGTCTTTAAAGGCCAGCGTAGGTCTCAGGAGGTCCCTCCAGCCACGGCACTGGCAGCGGGTGCATTAGCTGCGGTGGGAGGCAGAAGGCTGGCTGTGCTGAGAAGCAATCATTTTGCAGGTTATTACTGAATTTGTTTTCCACTGAAATAGATTGTCAGACCCGCTTGGCTCCATTTCCAATCAAGTCTTTTTTCAACCTTTTTTAAAGAAAAAAACCCTTCTTTTCTTTAACCAAGTTGTGATTTTAAGACATTTATATTCTTACTTTGACATGTCAGAGGTTGAATGGCAGGTAAATGAACCAGGAAATTTGGCCCCATGTTGGGGGTGGGTGTCATTAAGCCCTGTCATTAAACCAGGAGCACTCAATATGCTGAACACTCAATCTCCGAGAAGGAAGAGCAGAAAAAAAGGTTTTTGATTTTAATGACAGTCTTTTCCAAGAAGTCAGTGGCTGAACGGACATGAAGCCGTGACTGGGACACAGCACCACTCACCCATGCCTGGGAAGAGAGGCCCTGGGAGGGCACCCTCAAGGCATTTCTGAATTGTCTGAATTAGAGCCCTGCAGGGGTGAGAGGCACTTCATTAATACAAACCTACTCCAGCAAGAAGTATTAATCAGCTGTTGAGCCCTCTACCTGCTCTGGCTCACTCTGCTTGAATCCTGATGACTCTTAGAGCATCTCTAAGTGTCCAGGGATTGTATTATATGTAGATAGATATATGCATCGATATAAAAGATGCTTCTATAAATGCTAGAGGAAACTGCTTCTATTTGCATAGAGGAAGAAAAATGTTCTTACCCTGCAGTCTGATCAAACTTATAAAAGCTGTAGGAGATGATTTCTCTTCCTCATCTGTGGTTCTTTTTTTCCAAACCATTACATTTTCCTCCATGAGCAAAAAGATGCTAATAGGATGCTACAGCTGTTTGGTAACAAGCCACATGGTTTACATCCTGCATGTGGCCTTATGGGTATTTGGTCCAGCCCTGGTTCACCTCAGGGAGGTTAGACAGGAGGACACAACTTGCAGCACCTAGCAGAAGATGGAGGTGAGGAAATGGTACCAGATAACAGCTAGGCTATCTGCCCGAGGTGCTGAGACACTTGAATCATGGAAGAGCCTGGGACATCTCCGCAGAGCTGCTTCATTTATTACCTGCCCCACTGCCCGCCATGAAAGGGAGATGGGGGCACGAACAAGGTCTTATGCACCCATGGTCACTGCCTGCACTCATTTGCATGGCGAGTGGTTTTCCCATTGCTCAGACTGATTTACATCTGGTCTTTCCTAGATTTCCAGAAAGCTGTCTTTGCAAAATATCATATAATTGTTTTGTTTTATAGTAGTTGATCTACAAAAGAGATGCAGAGGTGCTCAGGAATAGTGCCCCTTCCACTGCAGGGGCTGCTGGACACATCCTCAGTGCCAGCCACAGCTGAGGACACAGGTTTGTTCTGAACATGCGATGGAGAACTTCAGCGCATGGCATGGCATTGAGCAGTGTTTGAGGCAGGCTGCGGGGATGTGGCACCTATCCTCCTGGCCTCAACTGCCTCCTTTGTTACAACTTCAAAAGATTCAGAAATTAAAACCACCTCATTGTTACTTTGCTACATGGCTGAAGTAGGTAGGGACAGCCTTAATTAGGGTAGATAATGCCACAAGAATAAAATCCTGACATAACATAATGTCTCTTGGTGGTACATAAATGTCAAGACATTTATGGAAGGCAACTGTTGCAGCAAAACAAATGCCTGTATTTTCATTACACTGAGTGATGGATGAAGATGCAAATGTCACCATATGGCTGAAGGGTGCTGTGCAGATGAGCGGAGGTGACTCTCTGGCAGCGCACTGCCTGAGCTGCTGTGCACCACTGCTCCCAGGAGGGGCCACCCTGGGCCGTTTGTGCTAGAGCTGCCCAGGAGGGCATGCCAGGACCAGGCTTTGGTCCTCGATGTTGTGGGGTACAGCCCTGCAGCTCTTTCCTCAGGGGATTAATCCTGGCTCCACCTGATGTGATATCTGCCTTGCCCACAAAGCACGCATGAGCAAGAGAAAAACACAACTCCTTGGAAGAAGAGAGGCAGAGAGGACCCTTTTCTGTAAGCGCTTCACTCAGTGAGGATTGGGCTCCAAGACACTTTGATGGTAAAAGCAATAAATAGTAAGAGGATATAACCTGGACACAGGACTTCAGTTTGAAGATAATATTACTTCAAATAAAATTAGCTTTTATGTTCCATTCAAATCATACTCTAATTTCACAGACATTTTCAGAAGCGTCTAACACTATGGACAGCAGAAGTAATACATCAAAAAGGCAAATGGCAGGTGAATTATGAGCTAACAAATGAGGAACAGAAATAGTTTTCTAAACCAGAATAACTCTTTTTTTCCTTTTGCCTCATTTTTGCTGTTGGCTTTGAATGATATTTTACATTTCAGAGTTTTTAAACGTGAACTCAGGTTTCATTAGCAGATGTAACTCCAACCACCGAACACTGCAAGTATGAAGGGCCAACCAAGATCTTGCAGTTGGAAGATCTTGCAATTTTATATAGATGCTCAATCCTGGAGGAGATATCCTGGAGTAGGAATAAAGGTATCTGCCTTTTCTTCAGCCACAAAGGGATTCAGCTGAGAGGTGCTACAACAGAGGAATACCCTCCAGAAGATGCCAAGAAAAATGTTGAGATATAACTTAAAGAAAAGAGACTACAACACCACATTATTCAAAGCCAACTCCAGCAAAAGGCAGGGGTTTCATGAGCAGCCAGTTAGGCAATAAATGAATGATTAAAAACATCAGCTGATGGTTTTCTTCTAAGAAATGACAGATTAGACTGGAAAACACTGTAATTTAGACAAGTTAAAACAGAGTCTAGAACAAATGAATCAAACCTTTTTTTACTACACATTAATGACATCCATTCCTTCACCAAAGGATTTTTCCAGCAGTGCCCACACTGTGGAGAAACTGCAATATATGAATCTATTTTCAAAGTAGGTGATTGAAAAGCACTATTAAAGAGAGACACAGCCAAATAGTTACATTTCTTTCTTCTAAAGGACCGGAGGTCAATTTTCCTTACTGTTAGCATTTTAGTCTTTAATACCTTTATTTTCTTCAGATTTTTTTCTTCTTTTTAAATCAGATAAACCGTTAGATACGATAGTCTGATTTTTGCAACTACTGCTGCTCCAGAAGGCAAGTCTTTTCTACCCTTTTCCCCTGTGCCGGTAGGTCTTCTGTGGGGGCTGCAGCAAGCAGCCTGCTGCAGCACCAGCACGTGTACACTCCTGTGAGCTGTGGGTGTGAGAGAGAAAAGTCACTAATTAAATAGTTTCAATACAGTCTGTGTGCAAATGCACACACCCAGCTGGACAGGAATACAGTTCCAGTTTTGCCCACTTCCAAGAACCTGAGTTTGTCTGCAGACAGCCTGGTCCCATCCACTGCAGAAATGTCAAGCTGATCATGTCCCATCAAAGAGAAGGGCAGGCCACATCTTGGGGATACAGCCATCACTCACTCAGGAGCACAGGAGGCTGTGGGAAACTGGTAAAGCCACTACAGAGTGAGCAAAGCCTGAAATAAAGGACAAGCCTGCAGGGTGCACGAGGGGATTTTTGGTGGGGTTTTGTTTGTTTTTTTCAAACTCTTATTTCTACTCTGTCTCACTTTGAGGTTTTTCTTCAATTTGCAGAGTTTGTTGTTTAAGTTCTCAGGTTCAAAGCCTTTTGGTCCTTGGCAAGGGAGAGGTTCTGTTGCTGCCTGCAGAGCTGTCTCAGGCTGGAGGCCCACCACAGACATTCACCAGAGGGAAAGGGGGACCGATCCATAGACCATTTCGTTTTCACTCAAAGGCAATATGAAGGAGCTTAAGAAATAGAAAGAATGCCAAAGCTTCTAAAAGCTCATCATTTGTAATACCACAGGCTGGGTGAGGTAGGAAGGCACCTCTGGAGGTCACCTTGTCTAACCCCCCTGCTCAAGCAGGTCACCCAGAGCAGGTTGCTCAGGGAGGCATCCGGTCAGGTTTTGAACTAGGATGGAGACTGCCCAAGGCGTTGGACATGACCTGATAGGCATGATATCCCCATCACACATATTTCAGTTACAGCTTTTCTAACACGTGGCAGTGTAAAAAGTAGCTTCTCTTCCTATGCTCATGCTTAGCACCACTATAAAAGTCAGTTTCCACTAACTTTAGACACATCCAATCAAACATATTTCCCACTAAATTAAGGCAAGAATCAGAGAATCATTTAGGTTGCGAAAGACCTTTAAGATCATCAAATCTAAACATTAAGAGGCATGGATGAAAGAATGCAAAGAACTAGAAAGTGTCTGCTGCTGTGTGCAGTCCATAACTCCTCTTGCATGGAAATACTTTCAGCAGCAGTCAACCCCTCTGCCCGGCCCTGGGGCCAGCAGGCCAGGCTGCCCTTTGCGCACACAGGCTCTGCAGTGCCCGAGCACGTCATCATGACCCCTTGAGATCCTACATGTAGGTTCATTAGCACGCGCAGACTACACAGACTACATCTTGTCTTTTGCTCAGGCTTGCCCTTTCCAAATATTAATCCCTCCATTATTCAGTGAATTGGCTTACCGTGAGACTTGAACGCCAGCCAATGCTGCATGGTACCAACCAGGGAGAAACAGCTCTCCCCTACCACACAGTGCCTTTCCACGCCGGGTACAAGCAGGCACGCTCAAGCACTGTCCCACCCCATTGCCCTTGCTGGCAGCGTGCTTGGTGGCTGCAGCCACACTGACCTCCCTGGTAAATCTGCACCTGCGGTGGACCAAAGCCTGTCAGCTTCCCTCGCAGCACCCAGCCACCCCTGGGGCCACAGAGAGCAGCCCCAGGGAGAGCTGCCAGCTGAAATTCCACAGTTCGTTGCAGCAGCACTCCTCCAAACACTGGGAAAGGCATTTAAGACTGTTCCTGTCAGGTGCCTGCTGCTGCGCTGCATCCCCACCAGTTCAGCCCAGGCCTCCAGAGCAGCTGCTCGGACAGAGCCGTCCGGGAAGTTTGCAGCCTGGACATCAGTGCAGAGCCCGGACATGGCCCTCACAGGAAACTAACACCCGGTAAAGGCAAGGCCCTTGGTCCATGAGTTTAGGACAGTCTTTGCTTCTCTTTTCCTTGGCCTTTTCACCTGCAGGGGAAGGGACGCTTGAAGGAAGCACAGCAGCGGCCAGCTCAACCCAGGCCATTCCAACACACCAGCCCTGCTGCACCCAGTCAGTGTCGCTACTCCCACCCTTATACTATCTAACACAGCTTCTCCTTCTTCCCCTTTGGTGTTCATTTGGTTCATTAATAACACTGCCTAAATGCCTGGGGCTCATCCATGTGCACCTCTGGGTGAATACCGGGGGAGAGCACAACTTTCTTGGTGTTTCACTACTCACCGGCACCTCCTTGCCACACCTGATGGATGTGCAGGAGCATGTGACTCCTGATTTAGAGAATTAAGGTTGCTGAGGTTTAGGTCTAAGTTAAAAGAAGGATCTTTCTTCTGCCCAATGCAGAGGACAGGTGCCCTCTGCGAGGGATCCCTGCAAGGTCTGTGTGTTAATAAATGGTTTCCCTGTGGCAGCTCCTGCTGTTTTGGCTTACCGAGCGGCCCCTTCAGGGACTGGGGTGCAGAAGCTGGGGGGGGGGGGGACGGGACACAGACAGTAACATTTGGGACTGTTTGCCCCTCACTTCACAGGCCACTGAGGCCAGAGCAGACACAGCACCTCCACCAGTTCCCAGCATGCTTCAACCTCTAGCTGATGCCTTAACCTTTGCTGTGGTTTTATTTGCCCGCCGCAATCTTTCAGGGATCTTTTAATTTAGTATTTTTACAAGGGCAGGGGGAGCAAAGAAACAAAAGACATAGAAAGGAGTTATGTCATTGACTTCAAATCTGGACAAGGCAGTACCTGAGCCTCAAGTCATTGACATACCTGTCCTGACTCCTGCTTACCTGAGATGCTCTATGGCATCCCTTTGAAGCAGGCCATTTGGACTTAGTAAAATAACAAGAGTATCTGCCCAGTCCCTCCTGCTCTAATGCATCCAGCAATTACCAGCTGACATCCAGAGCTGGGTTTGAGTTCCCCTGTGATCCAAAAATCATGGTTTCAGCTTCCACATTTGCAAACTCAGTGCCACAACATTCTCTTATCGTGCAGTAACTCATCTTGTGGATGAGGTAGTCCATATTCCTGTGAAGAAAAATCAATTTTTTTCTTGCTGCACACACACATCCCACATCACAGCCCTAGCTTGCTTCTCCTAGAAAAATTTCTGAGGACATGAAGAGAATGAAAGAACAGGTAACCCTTCTGACTACCAGCTTTTACAAGCCAAAAACCAAATAAGAAGAGTCACCAACTACCCCAGAGGGAAATGCAGTGGCAGGATTTAAAGAAGAGGGACTGAAAATCTGTCACCTGGTCTTGTTTTTAATTGCATAGTGCACAGCTGGATTAAATAAAGGTAAACTTGTCTTGGAGCAAATGGTAGTGAGGGGCAGCAGGTGAGTGCATCAGGGCCCTGTGGCAAGGTGGAGTGTCCCTTGGCAAATACTCAGTGGGAAGCACAATCCCCATTGCAGCTGCCCCCTTTCCTGTTTTAAGTATGATCACCGTTTGACAATGCATGTGCTTTGGTTGTTTAGTTGCATAGTGTGAACAAATCCAACCCTATAAAAAGTGTGTGTAATGATTTGAAATGAATTCATTAGAAATCAAGGAATATTGAACAATAGTGTATTTTATATTTTAAAACAGTTCTGTGCATTCATTAATGTTATGTTAACTTTTGTAGCCCAGCCAATAACATATATATCTTAAAGTTCCACTTATAATTGAGTTTCAGTGACTTTTTTTAATCACACTACTTTTTTTCTTATTGTATTGTGGCTACATTAACACTGTTCAGAGGAGATTTGTATTCCACAAGGCCTGCTGTGAATTTCTCTTACAAATTTTCAAGGTTTCTAGGAAGATTTTTGACACAGTCTTCACACAGCCAGCCAGCCAAAACTTCAGCAAATCTTAATAATTGGGCAAATTTTTTTGTCATGCTATTTCTCACTGGTATTTCCCATTTTCTCTTAAAATTGGATAATTGCACCTTAGAAATTTAATGGGAAATGCCAATCCCACCACCTTTGGACACATAGAAAATGCACATTAAAATCTAACAAAGAACAACTCTCTCAATTACTCAGACTAAATAGATCTCCCTCAGAAAATGAGAAAGGACTGTTGTGCAGCCAGAGAGAAGAGCAGCGAAAACAGAGAGGGAGTGAAACCAACACAGCAAACTTAGCGCAGTATGTCAGGGGATCACTTTGTGGTAGGAAGGGAGCAGTTAAGAAAGCTATAAATATTGCATAGAAATTTAATTTGCTTCCATTGGTCATCACTACAGCAGATACCATCCTACACATCACGCAATTCTCATGCTCTGGCCATATCGCGCATCACTGCAGGACGGTGCCTGCCACTGCAAGGTGCTGATGAGCTGTGATGAACTCCATCTACCTTCACATGAGAAACCAGGGGAGCAGGACTCGCTGTGTTTTGCAGAGCTTTACCCCAAGCACAGCAGCCCCCTCCATGATGCCCATCAGTGGGCACATCCCTCCCAAATTTCCGTTTCCCTGACCCTTAAGTCATGCTAACTTGTCTTCTGAAAGTGCACCAAGCTTGCCTGGGCAATCATGGCTTTGCTCAAGTTATTTCACTGCTCCTGTGATAAAAAGATTTCCCTTTTCTCCAAACACCACCTACAAACAAGGTATTCACAGGCACTGGTGTCTGCTTGACCATGGACACGTCCACTTTCCATCCTTGGTGGTAGTTCCCAACAAAGCAAATCAGTCTGTTGCTGTAAGCAGAGAGGTGACTTCATTGCAAGCTTACCACTGGTTAATATGTCAAGAGATGGACCAACACGAGTTTGATGAAGAAACAGCATATCTATCTAGTGGATTGCAATGGATTCCTCAAGCCAGCGAGCAAACGGGTTTGCAGTGTATTCCCAAACTCTTTTCCATCAGTGTCAGGTGATGACAGTGCTCTTAGGAAGGAAAAACCTTAGAGGGAAAATCAAGTGTGGAATAAAAAGGCAAAAAACTTCCTGTGGGGTGTTTCCTGGTGTCTAGAGAGCCAATGCTCAGTGTGCCAAGGGAAAACGCTGAAAAAGGCAATCAATCAGTGAAGTGACACTGTTTGCAGTGACACCAGTTGTTCACGGCCAAGGAAGTCATGGGGGCCGAGACCACTGAGGGGCTGGCCAAACTGCTGGCCATGGGGACACCTGTGCCTGGGACCCGCAACTGCACCCACAGCAGCCGTGCAGGACGGAGATGTTCTGGACTGCTTCAAAACCTCAGCTAGCAAATCATTACTTTAAAAATGCCTAAAGGCTGGAGTTTTGTCAATGTGGAAAGAAAATGTTAAAAAAGCATTTGTTCCCCTGCCTTTTCGGAGTTGATCAGAATCTCTCCAGAAAGGGGAAGGAAGAACTTCAGCATCTTTTGCGTGAGCGTCTGCAACTATTTGCTATTGGCCTTTGCCCTCTGGTTTGCCATGGAAGAAGCCTGCAAGAACATGCCAGGAGTTTGGGGAGAAGGCAGCTCGAAAGCTGCTGCCCAGTCAACCTGTGAAAACAAAGCTTTCCAGAGAATACGTAGAAGCTGCTTATTTTATTTTGCAAATACATTGAAAATAAATGTTTCAGTTGCACTGTGAAGGAACATTTTGATATTTGTTATTCTTAAGTGGCTTTTGATTCTGAAGTGTTTAATTTTCTATTGCACCTTATTGAAAATAGAAAATCTATGTCATTGAAACAAAATGCCCTAAACTGTTGATTTGAAATTAATTGCTTTTTATTTCATCTTGTAAAGGAAACTTTGATGCTTTGGGCTTTTTTTTCATTTTGCTATGAAAACAAACAGCAACATTTTGGAGCTTTCCCAAGAAAAGGAATATTGAATTTCAACCAGATCTTGTTAAAAATCTCAGTTGTTATATTCACAAGCATATGAATTGCAGAGTTTTGTCTGTATCTTTACAAACAATGATTTTTTATTCTGTTTTTCCTGGAATGAACAAAGATTTGTGAGCTAGGGGAAGAGGCTGGGGAAGAGTCTAATCTGTTGCTTCTTAATGGTACAGATGTAAAACATTATCTACATCCCTATTTACAGCTAATAGCAAGATAACATACCCGAGAGACAAATCATAGGCTCTTTAAAGTGCTTGTTAGCTCAGAAACACAGCACCCCACAGCATTCAGCAAATAACAAAGGCTTGCAAAGGCATTGTTAAGTTTATTGTTAGAGAGTAAAGATGATGTGAATGGTCACAGAACTATAAATAATGTAATTTCATGAAAGGCCATCAAGAGAAAAAATTGAAACTAGCACCTTTGTGGCACGACTGCAGAAGCAAACTGGGGTGAAACCCTGTGGAGGGTGATGGAGGAGAGTCCTGGACCAGCTGCTCTGAAAGCCAGTGGGAGGGTGCTCAACTGCTCCAGTGACCCTTGCTAAAAGGAAAAAAAAAACGGTCTGAAATCCCATTCATTCCCCTTCAATACTTGTTCCCAGGCTTTTACCTGGGTTGCAGTTTCCCTGGGGAGTTTTTCTTTGTTGCTGAAGTGTGTGCTGGAGAGACTCCAGGATGGAGGGGCTCCAGGCATGGCTGAGGCAGGTCAGCGACCAAAATCAGGTGGTGTGGCTTTGGAAGGGCTGAAGGCTTTTGGCTTTGATAAGGGAAAGAATTAAAAAAAAAAAAGACTTTTTTACATTTCCTGCCGAGAGTAGTTGCGGTTTGCCAGACTAGAGCCCTTCCACCTCGTATTATCCTGTGGCAGCGCAGGTCCCTTCTCTGCAAGAAACCCGCCTTGCTGATAATGCAGGAATGCGTGCCTCTCCCCGTGTTTCGTGCAGCACTTCCCTCTGGCTCTGCGATACTCTACGCAGCATCATAAGTCCCAAGAAATAGTCACGTACCTTCATCTTTTTCCAGGGTTACTTGAAGACTTCCATCGTGAGCAGCCTGTGAAATTGTCTCAAACAACACTATCCTGTAAGTCCCTTTTGCCATAAACATCAGAGAAACGAGCCCGCTGGAGGGACATGAGTGAAGGCTGTACCATCCGTTGTGGCTGCTCTCTTGGAAGAGGTTTCACTCTCATCAAAAGAATGGTTGTATTGGAATAAAGAGTTATTGTGCCAGACTTACCACCCCTGGAAGAGTTACGGTATACTTTATTATGAAAAGAGCACTTAATAGGGGGCATATACAGATGGTCAAACCTACTTTACACTTGTTAAGAGCTGAACTGAACGTTAAGTGAGAGGATAAACTTTTAATTATGCTGTCAGATGGGAGGTAAAAAAAAAAAATAAATTTTCTGGTAATAGAAAAGCTTCCACCATTAGCCAAAAATTTCCTTTAAAACAAGTTTCACAAGACTTCTTCCAGCCATGGGCATGAGGAATGAACAAACTGCTTTCCTAGCCTTGGGAGTAGGGGAACCGCTCCTCTTCAAAACTTCATCTGATCTTAAAATGACTTGGTTCTTCTGCATATTCTTACATTTTTATTTGCTTTTTACTGTAGCAAGATCCTCTGGGGACTATTCCAGAGCCTGATTAAAAGCCAAAGCCCTGACCAAGAGCCCAGAGAGCATCCTCACCCCAAGCCCTGGCCCCTCAGCAGGTCCCTGCCTGCAGGCTCAGCTGCCCCAAGGGCAGCGGTGACCTCAGGCTCACATCAGTACCCCCAGCCCTGACATCACACACATTCTTCATTTTGTGATCAGAAATAATTACTTTCACCTGTCCAAAAATAATCCATGGGAAATAATGGACATCTCCACTACTGAAACCAGATCTTGCCCTGCCAGCACTTCACGTGCTCTGTCAGCTCTAGCGTTGCCCAAAATACGAATTGGCAGACTTGTGCTCTTTGGCTAGCTAAAAAGCTCCGAGAGTCTGGAAGTTGAACATTTGCCTGCTGCCTCACAGTTCCCTCCTATTAAGTGGCTTCAACAGCAAACCACAGGATTTTCAGGCACTATGACTCATAATATGATGCGCAGTCCCTTTTCCAGGACCATCTTCTCCCCCTTTATCTTAAACTCATACAGATGCCAAGGAAACTGAGACTATTCTGTTACCATCTGTGGGAGAAAATATAAAAAAAAATATATATATATATATATATATACACACCTCTTGTTTCAAGAAAAAAATTGAATTTATTTTTTTCCCCACACAGGGCAAAGGATGAAAAACAAATACAGTGTTTGTACCTGACCAAGAGGCAAGGAAAACTGTGGGGGAACAGCGTGGGAGAGCCACCTCTGCCTGTGCTTTATGGAGATGGTTCTCAGCTGCAGGGATTTTTTTGTTTACTCGGATTAGTAAATATCTCTGCAATCTTACCTTGAACCACTCAAATAGAAGTAAGAGCCCTCTGCTTTGAATAACATCTCCACCACAACTCCATTTCATGCTTAAAGACCTCCATTGTTTTGTGATGCCTTAAAAAAAATAGCAATGGCACCAAAATTGGCAGAAAGGTGCTGGTGGGAATGGACTGGCTCCCTGCCACTGAGAGCCTCACAGCTGGGGGCTGCGACAAAACCCGGTGCCCACACCACCCCAGCAAACCATGCTTTAGAGAGGAATTAAGGCTCATTTTAGAGCACCAACTTCACTTAAGAGGACATAGCAGTTTACCTTCTCTGTGGTCCTGGGATTTTGTGGCAGAAACCAGCTAAGAATTGACCTTTCCTTCTGTCCTTTCAGCCCGTTTGGATATTACCCCTCTGTGGGCGAGGATGTGCTGACTGCACCATTTCCAGCCATCTCTGCAGCCCCCCCATCGCTCACCTGGGTGATTGCACAGTGCCTGGGCATAGGGGACCCTCCTCCTCCTGCTTCCACCGTAACACAGGTAACCACATTCCGCAGCAGAGATGATGGTGCTGATTTATTCAGCAAACCAAGTTATCTTTTTTTCATTTTCCACCTTAAAGGTTCAATATAACTAGTGAGACTCAAGCTGATTCATTTTTATTGTCTAAGGCTTCACCTGCAAATAGGGATGGTGGAATTAGAGCTTTTTTCCCTCTCATCTGGCCCCCAGTAATTATGCAGACGAATGCCTGCTGCTCAGATTGATTTGCCCAAGTCCTCTTAAACTGCAAAGCAGTGTGTGAGTCTATGAAGTTTTGAGTGCTAAGCAGCAAGAAAGTCACAGGAAAACGCTTCTCATCCTGCACATCTTTCTTTACTGGATTTTTAAAGAACCTCTCAAATTAAATATACTTGTTAGATTATATTATTATTATTAGATTATTTCTAGATTTTAGTGCAACCCATCTCAATTCTTGAAAGCCACAGGCTTAAAACATTTACTGTGACTCAATGGTGAGAGCCTACATGTGGGACCAGTAATCCTGGGATCCTGAGGCCACAATCTCACTAAATTAATACATGTTTAGTAGTTAATGCTTAACTATCTGAAACTGCACTGGGCAACCTCCATACACACTCCTCATGTCTGCCCCAGCCAGAGAATCGTGCTGTGCATAGGATTGTCTTGTACCAAGACCTGGTCTCCCTTTGGGGTAAAACTCAGCTACTGCCAAAATCTGTGACATTAGAAGAACTGTTCTGTACATGATAGCTTTCCGATGTGCCCCATCAAAGCCAGGGTTCAGCACTCAGCTTTGCAGGGAAAAGATGCAAAACCTCTATTAACAAATGCAGAAGTGCCTCCCCTTTTCACGCAGCATCCATCTGGCTTTTAGATGGGGATTAACACAACCGTTGCACCAGCAGCGGCATTGCATAGCCCTTCCCAGCTCTCCCATCCCACCGTCACTTGCTCTGCCCCGAGGATAGCAGTACGTCCTGCACAGGCTGCAAACAAATGCCCCAGCTGCTGGTGGGTCCTGCCTGGCCACGCTCTGCTGGAGCCAAAAAGCCCATTCAGGTCAGGGTGCCCACCCCCTGCCTTCCTCTGGCCTTCGTCTCCAAGCCCGTGCTCCCGGAGGTCCCCAAGCACACACTTCAATCTGATGAGATCTGAAGATATGCTTAAACTAAACATGCACTTGTAGAGATGACCCAAAAGAGGATTCCATCCAAATCAATTGCCACGAGCAGTGACCTCCAGTGGGTTGGTTCGCTGCCCCAGGACCAGCGGTGCCATGATGCGAAGTGCGTGGCCATTTGCCTGCGAGCTCCCTGTCTGCTGCACCCGGCTTACCTTTGGTGCTCCCTGGGCCCTCTACCACTTTCAGCTCGACCGTGAAAATAATCTGCTGCACAATTAAAATCCCCATAGAAACAAGCTCTCAGGTTGATACCTTCTCAGAGGGATTGTTTTGCAAAGGGTCAGACAGCTTGTTAGGTAGAGACATACAACAGTAGTGATTTGGATAATTAATTACCAGCCATGACCTCTCCCACTTTTGAAGTGAAGCTATCAGTGCTTGTTACCCTCTCTCAGTTTCTCTGTGACAACATACATTACCTCTAGGTTTTTGTCCTTGTTAACATATGGAGATATTTTTTTCAGATTGGATGAGCTTTGCAACTCCACAGCCAAACTGGTCTGTCATGTTTTCTTTGTAACTATTGCCCCACTGATGTACCAACAATGACTTTCCTGCACAACTGAGGGGAAGTATTTTGGAAATTATAAATGGGATTTTGTGAGACCGTGGTTTATTTTATATTCATCTGCAGCCTCTTCTCCTCACTGCAGCAGTTAACATGTCCTAAAAATGCTGAATTGCTCTTAATGAGAACATGGATATGCTATTGCAGACAAATTTCGCCATCCTTCAGTTTTATAGCTAGCAGATTTATGCCGTTGGCTTTTTTTCCTTTTTTTTTTTCCCAGGCTGTAGGTTGTCTGAAGAAGAGGAGAATCTGAAAATGTCAGTATTAATCGATACAGCAGCAGAGAATCAGCAAATACCAGCCTGTAAGCCTGAAGAAGTAAGTATCAGCAATACGGTGAGAAGCATCTCCTTGTGGAACCAAAAGCTTCAGTAGCATTTCTGCTGCGCAGGACAGAGAAGTGTTCGTGTGCCATTTCAGTCTCTGATCTCAGCCCTGCCTTTCACTCTGAAGAAGTCCTGAGCCATTTTCAGCCAAGGCAGGCAGACATGGTGGTACAGCCCTGTCCCCCATGGCTGTGTAAGCACGGGCCATATGATGTGCATCGAGGATCTGAGAAGAGCCATGTCCAAGCCTGGTACCTTCCTCCTTGCCCCGGTGGGTATTGCAGCCAGGAGTATGTGCAGGGCTTGGGCTAGCCAGCCCCCAGCTCTTCGCTAAGATGCATCCACTTGACAGGAGTGCATTATTTTCATTTTTCAAACACAGGCATCCACATGATCTCCAAGTTGAAATGAAATGAAAAACAGAGAGAAGATCATACCGTGCTTTTTTTTTTTTTTTTTTTTTTTTTTCTGGCAGGAGGTGCGTGAGTAACAGTGCATTAGAAACAGGCCAGCAAACCAGACATGCTGATGCTCAGTGGTAGCTCTGTGACGCCGTTCCCCAGCACCATCTCTGCCCACGCCATCCGTCACAGTCACGTTTTGGCGGAGAGCAGCCAGAGCAAGCAGTGCCCCCCTGCAGCCATCCAGCTGAGCACAGTGCACACCAGCTCTGCAATTCTGGTCTCAGTTCCCCGCTGGCACATCTCAGCAGACACACAGACACACCTTTCTACCTTCTCTCCTTCACTTGAGAACAAGCCCGGGCAAGCAGGAAGATTGATGAAATTTGAGCAGTGTTCCTTGGGCAAAGGGAGCTTCTCCTTTAGGATTAGGAGGGTGCCAGAAGGAGGAAAGCACAGGTGATGGGTTTTGTTGGAGCAAATGCAAGATGGAACTAAACAGAAATGACTGGCAAGCCACAGTACGTGATAATAGCTTTAAAGTTTCTATTTGTAGGGATATTTATTGGACAAGACAGCTTTGCCTGCTATAGCCTCACATAGCGTGCTTTATTCTTGGACAGATCTGAGAGAAAGTGTTAATTGCTCATACAGCCAGATTTTTCCAAAGGGGTGGCAGAAGCACTATTTTGCAGGATATGAGCATCATATAGTCTTTATTCAGTCACCGCCTAAACAGATGAGATTGAATTTTTCCTAGAATTAATGTATACTTTCTGTAGGTGGTACCAAAGTGCTGCTTCTGTGGCTTGCCTTTATTTTTTGGGGGTAACATAAAAGTTTGCTTTTTACATTGCTTTTGCTCAGTTTATGCAAACTACTCCTCCTCCTGGCTGCAGTGCTTGTGCTTCTTGTAATATGTTTGTATTATGTACTTTCCAGCTGACAGAACTGAAGGGAACATTTAGGAACTTTTTCAAAAAATAAAAGTAATTGACATAGACACCTACAAGAGAATTTGATTCAGTAAGCAACCTGACCTAATTAAAAGGGAAAATCCTGCTCTGTACCCTGCTGAGGTGCCAGAGCAGCACACTGCTTGACCTGCCCATTCTGTAGGTGCCCTTCATATTTATGTTCTGCACTTGCCCTGAAACACCTGGCTTAACGCAGGTAGGTGCATACACGCAGGGGAGCCAGAAAGGAAGGGAAGTGAGCTGCTCACACAGTTTAAAGCCCATGTTAATAAACCAAAAACCCCTCTTCAAAGGTAATTCAGGCCTTGCCACTGCTGGGCAAATGACTTACATGCTAGATGACCATCTCCTGGTCCTTCTTTACTTCTCTATTGACAGCTTTGAAGCCCTCACAAGCCTTTCTGCAAAGCCAGCCGGTTTCCCCCAAGCAGCAGCCTTTCCCAGCTCACCCTGCAGCGTGGCTGCTTAGGTGCTCTCCTGGGACAAGCGAGATGTGCTTTCAACCTTCCTGGACAGAGGTAGGAACCGAACCTTCACACACTCCTTGCTGAGTTCACACAGGGAGGAAAGCGCCGTTGCTGTTTTAAAGGAGCTGGGGCTGTGCCACTTCTGTGTTGAAAACTGCACAAACCTACACACTTGGTGAGATGCTTCAGCAGTCAGGTGGATGCACACCAGCTCGTGAATCTCATGCAGGCACAGGTTTGAGACAAATGTGCACTGCACCGAAGGCAGCACTTCTCACCCCGTGCAACAGCAGCACTGGCGGTGCCTGAAAGCATTGCAGCAGCTGCAGTCTAAGCATCTGTCACAGCTTTACACAAATTTAACAGTTTTTCTCTGGATTGCATGCTCAGGGGACAGCTTTAAGAGCACAGAAATAGAAATTCTAGTTTTAGACTCTACCGCTCCCACAAATAAGTAATGTGCTACTTGCTTTTGCAAGCCACTGCAATAATAAAACACAATAGATAAAATTTAAGTACCAAGGGAGGCAGATGGAGAACCCACTGGCCTTGAAGGCAAGAATTTCTTCCATGATCTCACTTCTAAGTATGTACATAAATATGTAAACCAGGCACAGGAAGTTTTTGCAACACAAACACAATAGCTACGTTTACCTTTGCTGGAGCCTCAAAATCTGATGTTAGGTAAAGGAATTTCTCATGTCCCCCCCTCACCCCACCAAGGTGTCCCTGAAGTGGTTGCATTAAAACCTGCCGCACATACCGTGGTGTAGGCACATTCAGACCTGAGGCCTCATCTGCAGGAGCAGATGGGTACAGGCAGAAGAGGGGCTCAGAATACTGCAGTGCATCAAAGAAATGATGGGATCTTGTACAACAGGCAACAACTGAAGATATACAAGATAGATAGCACAAAATTGCTCAGATATGCCTGTAAGCAACTTTCTCCTCTTGTCAGAGGAAAACTTTACCTTCTACATTTGTATGAGTAGATTTCAGTGCTGCAAGACCGGTGTATTATCTCAGTAGTTTTGGCACTTACCTTGTACCTCCTTTCACAGGGGTGACAGACAGTTGGACTTTGACCATGCCTATAAATTACTGAAGTTGCATTTCAGAGCGAATTGCCAAGTTTTTTTCTGAGCCTCAACATTTTTTTTTTCACATTTATCAACCTGCTTTCCAATAATACCGAAGATAAAATGATACAACATATTTACGCATGACCTTATGACATGTATGCAAGGATGACCTCACTATCCATGGAAAAGCATTTTCATAACTTTGCAATCATCTACTTTATCATTTACCAGGTGGTTAATAGAATTTGTCTTCATCTGTCATCTAGTACTATTTTCAGAGTGCAGCCACACACTAACATCAATGATTAACATCTCAAATGCTATCATTTCTACAGCAGTTTTAATCAAAAGGTAAAAAATCACTTCTCTAAGGACTACATATGTAGTCCATCATTTGACTTGATTGAAAAACAAGTAATTACGAAAATGAATGTGACAATTACATTTGAGATTGACCCACGAGAGACATCAGTGAGAAGAGAAAACATGGAGAATCCAGCTGTTAGCTGAGTTTTGAGCTTCATTATTTGTGTTTATCAAATGTCTCCGCCTTCAGCCAAGACCTTGAGGTTTTGGAGTGTGCTGAGGTGTGACATGCTGATGTGAACACAAGCTAACCTTTTAGTGTTCCTAATGGCAGAACAGAACACCATGAAAAATAGTAACAATAGATGAAACCTGAGATTTTTAATTTTTGTTTTATTGATTGTTTTGCAAATACATAGAAGGACTTTGACGTTTAGTTTGCAGAGCTTACAGTACAACTACATTTTTCATTTTTTTTTGCTTTTTCAAGGACAAAAGTCAATAAAATATAAAGTGAAATAAGTCCAATGTGATAATATAGTAGAATCATCATCTTCTTCTGGACAAAGAGTCTCAACTGTCCTTGTCTTGTGAAGTGCTGTCAAGCAGACGATGATCTCAGTGATGTCACAATAAACCTTAATGCGTATCATCAATGACCAAAGAGGAACGAGAAGCTCTCATATTTCTGTAGTACTGATCATTGCACTACTGCTCAGAGTATACCTTACCTATGAACCACACTTGCGTCCACAGAGAAGGAAATACTTAGGAGTGCTTTAATTTCTAATCCTACTTTACAAATCAATTAAAAAAGTGGAGTCACAGCTTGTTGCAATTAGGTGCGGACACATGATGTTTTCATAACAATACCAATATTCTACCACTACTGTCCTCAAGATAAAAAAATTCAAGTGTGACATACATGTATTTGCACCACTGTTGTATACAGAGAGAGCCTGTTCTCCTTTCTTCCTCAGTTTTCAGCACCGTTATCAACTTTTGCTCTCTTGCATTAACACTGATACAAATAAGAGAAGACACAGAATTCAAACATCTAGCGTACATGACAGTTTTCAAGTACTCTTCCACACTCTTGATCAAGTGCGATCTCCAAGCTGAAGAGAAAAATTAACCTGTTGCACAGATGTGAGCTGGTTATTCCCTCACAACATCCCTGTGAGGTAGGAAGAAAAACATCCCCTTTTCCAGAAACAGGAGACAAGGCAGAGAGCACAGATAACATTTCTCAAGGCAGTAAGTGGAGAACTGGAAAAGCTGAAATTCAGGAGTTCTTGGCTTCTAACTCTTTGCTTCAGAAACCAAAGTGCTGAACTCCCGGACATTATCTGGTTATTAGTCTTTTTATAGCCATATATTAATGACAACAATGGCTTCTGTGCGTATGCCAGCAAAGCATAGTTCTATGGTATAAGCAGCACGTACATTATGCTGCCCTCAGACACTTCTGTACTTTCTATGTGTCGATAAATGCTTGCTGTAATTAACTAATCAGTCCTACAACTAATATAACATAGGTAATTGCAATAGATCAACATTTCATTTATAGATTTCTTTAAGACTTCCCCAGCTACTTAAATATATATTTTTTTTTCCTCTGGATAAGTTAATAGTAACTCCCTTTCCCTGTTTTTATACTCCTTCCCTAAAACTAGCATTCATTCTGCGTACTCTCTACGAGAGTTGTGAGTGACAACGAACAAGACACCGTCAGGGATCAGACCCATCCCCTCAGAGTTGCCCTTCACCTGGCCCTGAAGGCAAAGATAGGCAACTCTTGCTGTGTACAGCACCACAAGGGTCAGAGCTGTCACTGAAGTGTCTTTATGGATTGGGGAAGAGGCCTCTGGACTGCTCTATCCAAATCCAAAACTGTTTCATACTGAGCTAAAGCAGAATCAACTTTTGTTATAGAGACTTTTAATCTGCAAAATCTCTATAAGCAGAACTTCAGTCCATCTTCACAGCAATAGAAATGGCCAAACTTTAAGAAAGTAACTTGCTTGGAGGGTGTGAAAAACATAAGGAATACACCTAAATAGAGAAAACAGCTGAAAACTGAAGCTAGATGAAAACTAACTTGTGCTAATCCTGCGTTAATATATTCTGGAACACTTTGATCAATTTAGTTTCAAGTCTTGCATCCAAATTACCTATCAACCAAATCACTTGTATATGTTTAATCATGAAATTAGCACTAGTCTTTGTACAACACATTTGTTTCCCATGGGCTCAGCATAAGGTCTTGCCTACACATCCAGACTATACAACAGCCTACCACCCATCAGCACCCATGAGTTCAAGTCATACAACTTAGTATTATGGGAGTACTTTTAAACTAGCATAACAGTGCTAACAAAGGTGCTTTATTCCTTTGTGAGAGGAAAGATAACCTATTCCAGTATTGGCAAAGGATTATCAAAGATTTGTTTAAAGTAAGTGCAACTAACCAAAATAATCTAACAAAAACAGTTTTACTGCTATAAAACCCACGTGTAGATCAAGACAAATTTTATAACTGTCCCATGAAAGAGGTGCATTTCTTATTTTAGAATGGAAAAATGCAGTACAAAGGCTAGCACAGGAGCTAAATATTGCAGGATTTTCCTATCTGATCTAGAAATGTGTTACATCTCCCACAACACACACTGACTTTGGTAAATATCTCATCCGCCCAGTATTAGAATGCTCTTCTACATCATATCCCAACAGTGCTTATCACATGTATGATAGGCATATTTTACATGTTTTTCAGTCACTTAATCTGCTCCAGTCCTGATGTCAAACATTATGTCAGGAATTATTTTAACTGAAATGTTTTACATGTTCTTATTTGTATGAATGACAGAAACCATTATACTTGGAAAGAACATTGTATTTTAGTAAATGCGGATTTCCAGTCAGTTCTGTATAATAAAGACATATTGTGCTGATTTGGGATGTGAGATCCAATGCTGTCATATTTGCAGAAATACACAGTGATTTTGTAATTAATAACAGGGAAAGTAAGATCTTTATCAAATAGCAGAGCCATTATGAGAGAATGACTTTTCATTTTGATTGTCTCATGGCTTTCATTCTAGTTATCATGAGTTTGGATTCCAAACTCTCTAGTTTTTCCAATGACTTGATCGGAAGTGGTGCAAACTTACTGCTTTTACCCTTAAACAACTGTATTCCCATCAGAAGAATCTTCCAAGTGCCCACAGCATTCTCTTCCCATGTTTCTCTATGTAACACTGGAAGGACAGACCTCACTCCAGAAACAATCTTCATTTGCCTTTGAATTGGGGCTAGGAAGAAGGATTATATCAGGAGAGTAAAAGCAGTTCCCCTGGAACAACTGTGCAGCTACCAGTTGTCTGCATGGGGACAGAGACTTTTTAATCTTCCTTCTTCATAGTAGCCCCATTTTAGTTTGTATGATTTAAACAGAAGGGGTGAGAGTTGGACTTTGGGAGGTGTGGGCTTCTTAATGCCAACATACACACACCGTGGAAACTGCAGATACATTCAGGGCTAAGGACCCAGTTATTTCCACCAGTATAAACAGTTTTGTCACAGACTCATTAAAAGTTTCAGGAAAAGGGAGGTCCATATTCCTGCTGTCTCTCTACAGCTGTGTACATTTGCTATAGACCACTCCAGAAAAAAAACCCCACACCTTTACAGGAGAATGGACTTGGCAAGTGCTGTCGTTCCAGAGCAATGGAGTGACTTGTAAGTTTAATGACATCAAGAAAAGCAGAGGCAATCATAACTTTTGTGTGGTCATTTTCTGAATCTGTGTAAAAAAGGTAGTATTTGGTAGAGAGACTACAAGGCATTTTTTTGACAAATGTTCATTAGCATTTCAGTATATTATTATTAAAAAATTAGGGAATATTCACTGTTCCATTAAAATTGGTAATGTTAAGAAAGTAAAATACAATTTAGGCTGATAGTAACAGCCTGAGTTTAACTATCTGGAAACTACTTACAAAGCCCTTAAAAAAAAAAAAAAAAAAAGAAGAAGTAAAATTGCAAAACAGTCATCCATTTCTCTTCACTGAGCTCCCATTTGGAAACAAGCCTTCTGGCAAGTTGAGCCCAGTCTGTATTTCATGTTTAAATCTGCCTCATTGGTATTAGTTTTGGCGAAACCTAGCAAAAAGGAGGGAAAAAACACAACAGTTGGCATACAGATATAGCAGTACAACCCACTGTTCACTTCCACCTCTATCAACTATACGCCACTGAAGACTAGAAACACTGTATTTATTTAAACTGGCATGTTTGCAGTATTTCAGAGATAAACACTCCCACAACTAAATTTTCTGATGCAGAAATACAAGATATGTGTGGTGCTAGTATCCAGCCTCTAAACTGCATTTATTTTGAGTTGAGTTATTGATTTAAGAATGCAAGCAGATTAAACTTGGACAGCTGCACCTATACTTGTGCCTGCTAACTACATGGTCTTCTCGGATGGCTTCCAATGCCAGCAGAAGGGATAGCTGAACTCAGGTGAAGCAGCTCCTCAGTTATACAGCGTACAGAATGGTGCATAAACGTAACTAAAAAATGGGCCATGGCTTAGTTAATGCACTGGCCCATAAACGGTCTCAGTTTGTGTACAGTGGGACTGCACTTGCCACGAACAGCAACAGGAGAGAGAGCTGCAGATGGGCAATAGCTTCGGCCATCACCTTCTAATCCACTTGCATCCAGGTATCAACACACTGAATGATGCAAAGGCAACAAAACAGACTACATTCAATACATGATTGAATTACCACTGCAATATTAGAACAAACATGCCAAGAAATCTTAAACTGATGATTTCCCTTCTTGTTCAATAGACCAATTCATTCTGGTTTTCCTCCCCACCCACCAAGAGATAGGATGCTGTCTGTCAATGCTGGATTTGTACAGATGTAGTCAGCTGAGCTCTGGAACATGCATATTAGCAGGGCATATACAATCAAATGCATATGGCTATTATACACATACTGTACCTATACTATATGTATACATTTCATTTGATTACTTGTTTGATGATGATATATTCAATACTTCTAATTTTACCTATTTTTTTAAAATTTGCCTACTTCCATCACATTCATTTGATTTCTTTGATGATGATATAGTTTAACCCTTCTATTTTTATTTTTTTTAATTTGCCTTTTTCCATTCACATTCATTTCTGTGTGAGGACACACTTAGATATTATATCATTTTAATTCCATGAACTCATAAAAATCAATTAGTAGTATTACAAGATATCCAGCAGACCAAAAATAAAACATAGTAAGTCTAAATAGGAAACTAGGTTGGGAAAGAAGGTGTAAACAGGAACAATACAGAGAAAACTTTGAAGAGTAGCAATGGTTAACATTTGGTTGAACCTTGACTGCAGGTCTACAAAAATACCCTGAGGAAAAGCACCCCACAGAAGATCCAAGCCTCTTTAAGTTGCTCCTTTTCCCAGTCCTATTTAAGCAGGTGCCCCAGGACAAAGATCAAAAGTAACTCATGTGATCTCACTTGTTCAGGGTAAAAAACAGTTCCTAAGCTTAGTTCATGAAGAATGTGTTTACTGTATCAAATGCTAATGAAATGTTTTCAGTGCATGGAAACTGTTTGATTTTTCAAAGCTGTGTGTGAACTAGGATAATAAATAGATGTAATAGGTACAAGTGTAGATGAGCTGGAGAAACTCCCTGAGCCCATCAACGTTCCTGGACTAGTTCCAGAAATGTTTCAACATTTCTGATTCCAAGTGCCTATGTACTTCACTTAATCTGGGCCTCACCCAGGGATGTAAAGTACTGAAGTAAAGGCAAAAACTGGAGGATGAAGACACCACCATTTAAATCTGTATTCTGCAAATATTGTTAACAATTACTGGAGAAGATTATTGTTTTTCTGCTATTGTAAATTCTGGTGCCTCTAAAACCTCAAGTGTTTCACGTTTGAATGAGCATATTATGTTATATGTAAATGTCTGCACATCTGATGCTAACAGCTGTCACTTGTGTGTACCACTATCTGCTTCAGAAAGGGTCAGATTCGATGAGTGCTGAAGTGCCACAATGCCTGCTGAAGATAACAGGAGTGGTGAGAGCCCAGCACCACTCAGAATTGGACCCAAATACAACAGTTTGCTCTAAATAAAATGTGATTAAATAAGCAGAAAAACACTAATGTAACAAAAGGGATGGTTTGTGCTTGGAAAACAAGGAGTAATCAAGTCTGAAATGCAGAAAGCCCCCTGGGTCCACTGCTTTAAATCCAAGTAGAGTCAGTCAATTTGGTAACACCCTACGCTAAGAGCACAGCATTTGATAAGGGCTGAACGTGCTTAGTCAAGACCATTTTACAGCACACAGCTGCAGAGTTTCTACTTTCTTGTTGTACCTCTTAAGCAACACATTCTTAATATTATTTCACTTAGAGGAAGAACAGCTTATCTTGGAAGCCTCAAAATACTTTGCTAACATTGAACAGGTAGGTGTACTGGGAGGAGATTGCCTGGGCAGTCCTGTACGCAGCCTCTGAACTGGTAAGAGGACACACGGCCTCAGGGACTCCCTGCAATTCAAGCTTGTTAACTCTGATTTCCAACCCCAAGCTACCCTTTTCAGCTACACAAACAGCCCTATGCTTATTTCATTATGTTTCTTTATAGTAAGCAGTTCTTTCAAGGCCTGGTTCTGAATGAAGCTGAGTCCTAATAACATCTAATGACCTTACCAGGTGTGCAAAAGCAAGTTATTGTTCAAATATGTAAAAGCAGTCCCTCCAAAATAATAATAATTAAAAAAAGACCAGTGTTAAGATATTTGCTAAAATTATAAAAGTTGCTTATCCTTTATTAACTCCTAATTATTTGAAATTGAAGATAAAAACAAACCATAATTCCAGCATCACCTTTTATATAAAAATCTGTTCCTAATGTGACTTTTGCAACGGAGGTGATTGATTAGGAAAAACCACAACAGCCATTTAAAAATGGACTCAATCCTGCAACAGCCTGTTTCCTCAGAGGAAAATGTACTTTCAGAAAATCAAATCATCTCCTCTATTATTCTGTACTCACTTGCTTGAACTTGGACAGTCAATTTCTTCTTAAACATACACTAGTCAATTGCTATTCAACTACCTAATGTTTCCTTGGCAGATGCTTTTCCTAAACCCCATGTTACCTTTTAAGATCATCTGGTAAAACTGAGCTTTTACGTTAAGAAAAAAAAAAAAAAAAGGAGAGGTGGATGGGGAATTTTTACCCAGGCAGACTTATCCTGATTACTTTTATAATGAAATACATCTGCAAAATACGGTCCTCAGTCTGTTCTCTCATGGTCTCATCAATGGTATAAGCCAGTACAAGCCCAAACAGATTACCTGCCAAGGTGATCTATATGCTAGGCTACAGCAAAACTGATTTAAGCATGCAAGATAAGCCAACACTTTGTCTTCACAGCACAGTAAAATTGAAAGTAAATTGTTTATTTTTTATATGATGCCATGCTGTAATGAAGGTTGTTGACTCTAAATCACGTTTTCTTTCACATTTTGTTGTTGCAAATGTCCTTTACGAGATGGTTTTCCAAATAAGTAAGCAGGCTGTGAATATGGGACTGTATAGCCAAATATGTCTCAAAGAAAGCCATACAGGCCATAAAGTTCTCCTCTCCAAAAAGGAGTAGTCTGCATGGGGAGAGATAGTTATATATAAAGATACAGCCATCTCTTAAAATCTCACTTGTAACGAACCTAGACATGTTTGGTTTAGTTCAGATCATTCACTGCATCCACTGAACAAAGCTGCTAGAAAAGGGTCGACTCCTCATTTTCCACCCATTAGTTCTGTTTCAAACTAGCAAAACATACAATCCAAAAAACCTGCTTTTACTGTAGCAATACAGTATCACTAAAGTTCCTGTCACCGATATAAACAAGATGTTTCATTCAGTGAACATAAATAATCACAAGCACAACTGCTACTCTTGCAAGGAAGCCTGAGGCAGATGTGGAATGTGGAAAAAAGGACTGAGGATGCTGCTTTCTAAACTAATGCCTATCACAATGCTCAAATCTCTATTTTCTGAACTCCAAAACTAAGTGAAGAGGCTCTAGGTGTTCACTGAATATGAAAATCAGACCATCAAGGATCCAATATTACGGAACAGTGACTGAGTCTCGCTGTCACAGATGTCAGCAGAAGTTTTGGTAAGGATTTCAGCGAGAAGAGGACTGAGTCACTGTGGCCTGGAAACATTCTTTACGGGGGGGGGCGGGAAACAAACCAGAAAGGAAGAAGGAAGAGCTAGTGCTCTTTCAGGTACTTTTGGAAGTAGCAATCAGTAGGTAACGCTGACCCCCACACATACCTTGGCAGAGGTACATGCTTTGCAAGCAAGCATTGCTTTGCAAGCATTTATGCAAGCCACATGCTTTCAAGGTAAGTATATGAAAGCGCATAAACCAAGCAGCATCTACATTTTTCATGCCCACAGCTCCTTTAGTGGAGCTCATGATTTCATGCATGACCATGGCAGCTGTACAAAGCAGACTGCCCTGGAGTTTGCCTTCAGGAAAACTAGGAAGTGGTGCTTGTGAAGTGTCCCTTCCTGATCCCAGTAAGACAGATCCCAGGGACCTAGACAGTGGATTGTTGCAATAACTCTCACCAATTGCTAACTTCAGGCTATCCTACAGATTCAAAATTTATAGTACTCCTTTGTAACATTTACAGGAAAGCCCTAAGGGACAGGAGGTGGTGCTAATATTTTCTCTGGTACTAATAGTCTTGCCCTATCATACCCACTGTGCTGAAGCAAAGATTGATCTCATAGCCCATCATTTTAAGCTTATCACTTCTTTCTCTGAATTCTTTGGTTGCTTCTGCTCTCATTGCCTTGAGCATAGGCTGCTGGACCTTACTTTGGGGAACACACGCTCAATTAAATGTATATATATATATAGGTTGCCTGAACCAAAAAGAAACCAACTCCTTCCAAACAAGCAGGTTTGGAATACACAAGGACTGCTGTCTTCTGACAACAGAAGTCCTTTCCTGTAGTTTCAGTCTATTTAAATGCTTACTAAACACAGCACCTTCAAATTCATCATGAAGTTAATTCCCAAATTAAATACGCAAGAACAAACCAAACTGACTGCAACAGGTACAAACCTAAGATCTCATTTTTAGGTTTTAATTTTGGATGCTAGCTGTTCGATAGGCTAATCGGCCAAAGAAAAAGAAGTCCCAACACTGAAGTTGTAAAACACTGACCATTTTTTTCTTAAATCAGAGTCAGAAGTTGAATGAATAATTTCTTTTGCACATAGAACTGCTGAATATGGAAGCTTGCTTCCACTGCAAATTAAAAAATAATAATAACTTCCATAAAATGTTACATGGAAAATAAATAATGGAGTGAAGTGATTTTGTAGCAGTTTCCTGCACTCTGCAGTTATGGGTTACTGGTCTTTAACCGAACAATGTTTCTCAGATAAAAAATGTATTTTCAGAAGTGAACAGCTCTTCATTTAAAACTCCAGAAGAAGAACATACACTATCATATTTAGTTATCAGAAATGCTCTCTTATGGACACAGGAAATGAATGAAATTCCAGAGGCTCATTGCTCAGGAAGTTTAATTTACTGCCAATACTATGCTCTAAGCCTTAATAACAAACTTTCACATACTAACTGCTCTGCAATCTTTCAATTATGTGCCCTAGCCTTGACATGAAACTCTGCAAAGAGGAAGAGTACTGCACTTCATTACCAAATAATTCTCCCCAACTATATTTACAGTCCAATTTGTACACTCTTATACTTGCTGTCCTCACCAAAGGAGGGCTGACCTGCCCCAAAAGACTTGAGAACACACAAGAAAAAAAATCATAATGTACATGTAGGAGAAGGCCAGGAAGAAATTGTATGTTATCAACCACCCATACACAATCAGTTACAATCTAGTGTGCTGCAGCCTTCCATTAATGAGCCAGTTTTGCATTAGCATTAAGTGAGACTTAAGAATGAATGTGAAGGTCAAAATGCAGTGGCTTTCTGGATTAATTCAGAGCCGAAGTTTCATTCGTACAAGGCAATGGGAGAAAAAAAGCAAAGGTATCAACAGCAGAGCACTTAATTGATCAGCAATAGTAACACAGAGTGGACACCTGTTGAGAAGACTCACAACCCCACCTAAAGCTGGCATGAAAACTTAGCAACAGAGAGTTAGGTAAACTAACTTATACAGTGGAAAAATAAATATTCATCTACCTCTCAGATATGAATCAGCTCCCCTCTTCAAAGCATCATAAAAGTTCTCTTTCCACATTGTCCTTTTACTCTTAGTCATTTCTCCATTTCTTCTGTTTTTCCCAGCTTCTAATGCTTCCAATATAACCATACTAGATAAGCCCTAAATTATCTTATTTTTATTGTAAATCCCACAGGTCATCTACCCAGCCCTCACCTATATGGAGGAAACTTACTGCATCTACAAGTCTTCATGTGATGAGTATTTGTGGACAATACTTGTTCTGACACCAGTCTAATTATACTTGTTTGTAATATGACTTACTGTGAAGTCACAGCCAGTGCTTTTCTTGATATCATCCACTGTCAGTCCTTCCCAGATTTCCACAAGGGTCAACCCCTTCTTCTTGTCCACATCAAACACAGCCTGTCAGGTTCAAATAGCACACAGTTAATTTTTTATTATCAAAACAGAAAATGAGGATGTAAGTAGTAATATAGTACAAAATGGTGTGCTGAAGTAGGTGGCGTTCCCTCAGTAAGAAAAGATGCTATTACCGATTGGTTTTGCTTTTCACTTTTCTGACTGACCAATAAAGATTTCTGTTACATTTATTTGTACCTGAAATAATATAAAATATGAGATGTGTTAGTTCTGTTGGAAAAATGCGCAACTGTTCTTTATTGCATGAAATGAGGACCATGCCTCCTGCTCCAATCTGGTAAGAATTAGGAGGTCCAAAGGAAGGGCTGAGACGTTCTTTGCTGCAAGAAAATGCTCATCAAGAGATCATGAAGGAAAACAGGAAAAGACAATGTCTCCCTCATTCTTCGGTTTCTTTTTAAGGCTCGTAGAGAGCTACAGAGTGGTTGATCACCTTTGCCAGATTATAAGCTTCTCCAACAGCTATTGCATACCCAGTGCAAATTTTAGTATTTGCAGAAGCTAGCAATGAAAGACAAGATTTCTTGTTGTATTTATAATAGAAAGCCTGGGCAGAAGTGGCTGAAGAAGCAAAGGCTGTTCTTTCTAATATCTTCATGAGATATGCTTTCCACTTCCAAGGCTCACAAGCGCATCAAATAAAAAAAACACCTGTAAAATAATACGCACTTTAATGGTGCCTACCAGAGGGAGATACACAGGTTGCAAGCTAGTTGCCAGGGAAACCATAAGGTCTATAGTAATTTTCCTTAAAAAAAAAAAAAAACAGCCAGTAGCTGAGTGGTGAAGATTGAACTTGAAATGACAGAAAAGTCTTAAGCTCATCGCAGAAGTGTAACTACAGTTCCACTGTCCTTTGAGCACATGAGACTGAATTATGGGACTGAAAAAACCAGTTCCTCTAGGTCTTAAAAGAGAAGCTGTGCATAAGGAACATCATACACACTTGGAAGGTTGTGGAAACAGAATTTGCAACACTATCTAAGTACTGTTGTACATTTGTGTCATCTCCTAATAAAGTAACCAGATCGGACGAGTAGTGACTCTTACAGAAATTTCTGCTTGTTTTTTATTTTCTATCAGTCCTTGTTCACTCTCACTTTTTTGTACCTTACATTTGTATGTGGGTAGTTAGTAGAAGACTGGAAAAACTTCCACGTTTTCATTTATTTTCCCTAGCTTTGTGGAGAAAAAAAAATTAAATTACAGTAGCAATATTCTACATCAACACCTTTGATGCATTCACTTAGTATGACAGATGGCTTGCAGAGGGACTACTCTAAGCCCTTAAAAATGTAAACACTGATAATAAAAGAACTATGATCACAGCAAAAACCTTAAGTCACTTTTCCTTTGCTGAAAAGATCCACTAATGTACTTTGAGCTTCAGCAATATCAGATACATGTACTTGCACTGGATAGTAAATTGCTTCACAAATGGAATGAAGTAAGGACGAAAGAATTAAAGCTGTGATACAGCTACAGGTTGTGTTTCTCTGAAAGAGTCAGTAGTACACACCAAGCAAGATGCCAATTGTCTGACATATATGTGCTACACAGTTGTTGCTCTGCTCGGAAAAAAAAAAAAAAAGAGCTGTGATTACAGCTGTATTTGAGGATTTGCATCTCACATGGCAAATTTTCAGGAATACTTTGGGGAAAATAAGGAGATACACACTTTGCATACTTCTCATGCGTGGCATCTTTGTCCTGAAGAACATGGTCCAGTATACTAAACGTCAATGGTGAAAGCTTTAAAAACAACAATATGATCCCCCAGATGTATGGAACTGAACTCCAAGTGGATCTTTACCCTTTATTGGTAACAGATACCAAATATATTCTTCATTTTTACTAAGCTTTACTACTTCCACTGAGTGTCCCTTCTTAGGGACAGAGGAGGAAAGTATTGACAAGGATTCAAGAAAAGTACTTTACCTTCTCTGTAATGATGCGGTTTACACATTGTTTCCCAGTAAGTGGTAAATTGCATTTTTCCAAGATCTTATGGACATTGCCCTGTGTTTAACAATATACAGACAAGCATTAATTTTCAAAAACAACACAACTTACTCAAAATTCAAATATGTACATGAAAATCACAGCTGTAGCCATTTGTTGTTATTGAAACATTCATGGTACCCAGAACACTCTTTGAATTCACTTCTATGGTAGATTACATCTTTGGCAATTTGGGACAGTTATTACTTAAATCCCACATATAGGCAGATGACTAGTAAGAATCTCACTGTACCACTGACTGGGCTCCGGAGTTTAGAAGTTCTGCATACTTCTGCTTAATAATTTTCCTGCTGCAACATGAGGATAAGAGACACATGGGACCTCACTGATGACACAGTGACATGACTTTGATGGCATCCCAACAAAGAGGAAGTCAAGCAAAAACACCAAGAGGCCCCCATGGATGAACAAGGAGCTCCTGGGCAAAGTCAAACACAAAAAGGAAGCCTACAGAGGGTGGAAGCAAGGACAGGTAGCCCGGGAAGAATACAGAGAAACTGTCTGAGCAGCCAGGGAGCAGGTTAGGACAGCCAAAGCCCTGATAGAAATTAGTCTGGCCAGGGATGTCAAGGACAACAAGAAAAGCTTCTATAGGTATGTCAGTGATAATAGGAGGACAAGTGAAAATGTGGGTCCACTCCAGAATGAAATGGGTGACCTGGTTACCCAGGATATGGAGAAGGCTGAGGTACTCAATGACTGCTTTGCCTCAGTCTTCACTGGCAAATGCTTGAGCCACACTGCCCAGGTCACAGAAGACAGGAACTGGAAGAATGCAGAACCACCCACTGTAGGAGAAGATCAGGTGTCAGACCATCTAAGGAACCTGAAGGTGCACAAGTCCATGGGACCTGATGAGATGCATCTGCGGGTCTTGAGGGAACTGGCAGATGAAGTGGCCAGGCCACTCTCCATCATATCTGAGAAGCCCTGGCAGTCTGGCAAAGTTCCCACCGACTGGAAGAGGGGAAACATAACCCCCATTTTTAAGAACGGAAAAAAGGAAGACCCAGGGAACTACAGGCCGGTCAGCCTCACCTCCGTGCCTGGCAAGATTATGGAGCAGACCCTCCTGAAGACTATGCTCAGGCACATGGAGGATAAGGAGGTGATTGGTGACAGCCAACATGGCTTCACTAAGGGCAAATTGTGCCTGACAAATTTGGTGACCTTCTATGATGGGGTTACAGCATCGGTGGATAAGGGAAGGGCAACTGACATCATCTACCTGGACTTGAGCAAGGCATTTGACACTGTCCTGCATGACATCCTTGTCTCTAAATTGGAAAGTCATGGATTCGATGGATGGACCACTTGGTGGATAAGAAATTGGCTGGATGGTCACACTGAAAGAGTTGTGGTCAACGGCTCAATGTCCAAGTGGAGAACGGTGACGAGTGCATTCCTCAGGGGTCGCTACTGGAACTGGCACAGTTTAACATCTTCGTCAGTGATGTGGACAGTGGGATCGAGTGCACCCTCAGCAAGTTTGCTGACGACACCAAGCTGTGTGGTGTGGTCGACACGCTGGAGGGAAGGGATGCCATCCAGAGGGACCTTGACAGGCTTGAGAGGTGGGCCCGTGTGAACCGCATGAAGTTCAACAAGGCCACATACAACGTCCTGCACGTGGGTCGGCACAATCCCAACCACAACCATAGGCTGGGCGGGGAATGGATTGAAAGCGTCCCTGAGGAGAAGGACTTGGGGGTATTGATTGAGAGGGAAGACACGAGCCGGCAGTGTATGCTTGCAGCCCAGAAAGTCAACTGTGTCCTGGGCTGCATCAAAAACAGTGTGACCAGCAGGTCGAGGGAGGTGATCCTGCCCCTCTACTCTGCTCTGGTGAGACCCCACCTGGAGTACTGCATCCAGCTCTGGGGGCCCCAGTACAAGAGAGACATGGAGCTGCTGGAGCAAGTCCAGAGGAGGGCCATGAAGCTGATCAGAGGGCTGGAGCACCTCTCCTATGAGGACAGGCTGAGAGAGTTGGGCTTGTTCAGCCTGGAGAAAAGGCGGCTCCGGGGAGATCTAATTGCAGCTTTCCAATACCTGAAGGGGCCTACAGGAAAGCTGGTGGGGGACTGTTTATCAGGGAGTGTAGTGACAGGACAAGGGGTAATGGGTTGAAGCCGAAGGAGGGTCGATTTAGATTAGATGTTAGAAAGAAATTCTTTACTGTAGAGTGGTGAGGCACTGGCACAGGTTGCCCAGAGAGGCTGTGCATGCCCCATCCCTGGAAGTGTTTAAGACCGGGCTGGATGGGGCTTTGGGCAACGTGGTCTAATGGAGGGTGTCCCTGCCCGCAGCATGGGGATTGTAACTCAATGATCTTTAAGCTCCCTTCCAACCCAAACCATTCTGTGATTCTATGATTCTACGACATGTAAAGGAGAAAAACTAGGGAAAGACATTGCAGGCATGACACTTCTCTGGTTTATACTTCATCACAAATAGTATGTGCAGGATCAGTCACACACACAAATGTTTCAAATCCCCAGGGCTCAAGTGTATAGTCATGCTCTGAAAATAGTTAAAACCAGTTTCTTTACCCACATTGAATTCCTATTCCATCCATCTCTCTGGAAAGCCCAAAAGCAGACTAAGAAATGAGTGTGATATGCTCAACTTCAAGTGCTACGCAGAAGTTACATTATCTCTGTTTTAGACAGAACAAATTAGCATGCAAATATATTAAAAAAGAATGTAAATATAGAAAATAGGATTTAAAGCACTTTCTTTTCTGGGGCATCAAATGCCAGCTACTCTTAATCATGGGAAAAATACTACCTAATATGACATACCTTCTGCTGTAAAGGTGGGCAGGTAAGGTTTGGGTGGTGAATTTTTTGGGTGTTTTCTTTTTTTTTTTTCTTTTATTTTTCCTTTCTTCAATTTTTTTAGTAAGAGTTCACAAATTACTTTAGATCCTGCTAAATGAATGTAGGCTGCAAGAGTTCTGAATTGATGTAAGAGAGATGGATCACTACATTTTTAGTCAGTATTTGTAGGTGTTTTGCAGAGGTAGCAGGAAGTGCACATTTCTCCCATTAAAATGTGCTTTTATTTTTTTCTCTAATTATCAATTTTCAGTTATGCATTTCAAAACTCTCAGAGTATTACATGTCCCACTTAACCATCTGAATTCAATACTTTTTAAATTTACAATCATCAGTTTGCCTTAAGGCTTTATATAAAGTCAGGAACCATCTCTCAGCCAGTTTCAGTCCTGAATGATAATAAAATGAGCAATCCATGTGCTTTTGAATTCATCTTTTTCTGAGAAGAACTATTTCTTCATCCTAACTTTAACTATACTAGCAAGATCCACATCTGGTATCAAGGCAACTACTCTCATGAAACTCCCTCTTAATGAAAATAATGACTTGCGACAGTGTTACTTTCAATTGATCTATATATATCTTGTCCATCTTGAGGACCTTCCTGCGCACTTTGCCTAAGAGCCAAGATTAATCTGTGCTATTTGCAATATCTTCAGTAACATATCAGGTATACTTCTCAGCCATATGAAATGAAGTGTCTCTTCTTGGTACTCAGTTGAGATTGAAATGCATGGACTTGCAGAGGTGACAGATTGAACGGCTCCTGTGACCCTGAGAACTGATACATTCTACCTTCTTAACACTTGAACTGAAGATTATTGTATTACCAGTTAGCATTAAAGGTGACTTTTGGAAGACATCCGTCAGGCCTCTATCAGAATAGCAATCCAAATGGAAATGCATGAATTTTTACCATCTGAATTTATATGGGATTTGCCCAGATAAAGGAAAAGGCTGTTGTGTAGATACATAAAACCTTAAGGTGTTTCAGTCTGCTTTAAGAAAAAAATTCTGTTGTCGAAGAACAAAAGTGTCCTTAATCTTCCACAACACATTAAAATCAAAAAATGACAGAACAGAGTTTTCAATTCAGTTCTCCATGTTTCAGTCACATCCAAATCAAGTGCTTGAAACTAGTTTCCATTCTGTTTTTCTGAATGGTGTAAACAACTCGGTTCACAACATGGAACAATTAATTACCAGCCATTACTTTACTGTTTTGCAAAGCACGTCAATGACGGCATGAAGGTAAGAACCTGAGTTTTATTTCTCTTAGGCAGTATATAGCAGATTAGGCACAGATGCACAGTGACTGGTTAGATATTAAATAAAAACCTTACATACTATTATTTTTTCATGGTTATAAACAAAAAAGTAATTTAGCAAAAAATACATTAAGAAATACTATAAAAATTAGACTTAAGGTCCATTTGCCTAGTGTCTCACAGTGGCCTAAGCATGTGGAGCAAAAATTGAGCCACCCTTCCGCAGATAGGCCCTCACGGTTCCTGACATTCGGTGATGTATAGATTTCCTGAGCTAGAGACTGCTTCTGGGCAATGCTATCTAATTGTCACTGATAAACTTAACCTCATAAAATGTTTAATCTCTTTCATATAGACTTAATTCTTTCAGCTCCTGCATCATTCTGCTGATCACCCACAACTTCATTAGCTGGCTGTGAAAAATGTTTCTAGATGTCTTAAACATGCTTGTTGCTGATTTCAGTCAGCTACCCCTACTTCTTTCACAAGGCAGTGACTAGCCATTCTGTATCCATCTTCTCCATGCCCTTATTATTTTGTTTATTTCTGTTACCCTTCCTCAATACCACTTCTTAAGCTGAAGAGTCTTCTACAAAACCCATTTCATGGCCTGTCATCTTTCTTCTGTACCTCTTGGTTTTCATTACATGTAAAAATTTTAAGTAATTAAAAATGTAAATAATTTGGGGCAGAGTTAATTTAGTTCTATTTGTAATATATTGCATAGCAGACTTTAAAGAGGAAAATTCTTTGATAATTTATTTGAGTGTTAAGACAGATACTAGTTTCACTCTCATAACGTGTAAATTATATTTTGCACTGCAAGGACTCAGCCTATTGCTGTGTTCAAAAACTGCAACATGTACTGAAAGGAGAATGTACTGTTAAGCTCTTAGAAAACTTATTTAAATGTTTAATAAGCCACTAGTATTATAAAAAAAAAACTTGAAAAGGATTAAAAGATCCTTCATAAGATCACTAATCAGACAAAACTGACTGCAAGAACTACCTATTGCAGCAACTCTGGAACATGTCCATTGAAGGTACTCCATATATCCCATGCCTTCCACTGTATTTCTATCCATTAAATCTTGACTGCTGTTGATTTACAGGAGATTTTGGCATCTAATGATAGATTTCTTATTATTTGGAGAATAGGAGGACAAAAATGTCCCTATACTAAAAAGTCAGCAGACACAATGGACTGTCACAGTGCATGCAGACATTTCTTTCACTTAGTAGCACACTGGACTTTGAGCAGGATGAAAGGTTGCTCCTCTGATGCACAGATACAGATGCAGTAAGTTTGTGAGAAAATCTTTGGTGTAAAGAACTAAAAAGCTATGAATATAAAATCATCTCTGTAAGAAGCAGTCACCCTAATAAAAGGCTTCTGATTTCAGAATTGGTCTCATGGGTGCTACATTTGCTTGTGTATATTAAAAAAAAAAAAAAAAAGAGAGAGGACAAAAAAAGAGGACCACCTAAAAACTGCAGCAGCAGCTTTTGATTTCAAACATTAGATTTCCATATTCAATCATCTTCACTTTTGAGCAAACAAGAAGATGACCCCAAAAAGAGGCTAGGTAAGAGGAAAGAGTGCCAGAATACTCTCCATTTTAAAATAATAATAAAATGAAAAATCATGCACATAGTTTAGTTTTGCAGTGCCTTCTTACAAAAGCAGAAGGAATAATTTATGAAAGCCTGTAAGTGGCTCTCTAGAAGTGCACACCAGGCATCCCATATACATAAGAGCCCAAGTAATGTATACATATTCCAAAATAAGTAAGTCTATGCCTGGACTGTTCGTAACAGTGAACCTATCTGTGTTTCCATCTTTTTCAGGTTTCAGTACTCCTACTGACAAAAAAAACACCCAATATGCAAACAACTTCCAAACACTGTACTGAGAAAAGATTTTGGTAATAGTGCTTTTAAGAGAAAAACTGTCATGAATAACTATACGGTGTGCGGACTCTGAGCCTTAACCAAATTGCACAGTAACTAGAAATTTAGTATGAATATTTATTCAGATCACATTAATACCTGAAGTATATGTCTGAGCAAATGATAATTACGTATCCAGTTTTGAGGAGGCTGTGATAGGGATGCAAGTCATATAGATTAATTTGCTTTGTACTTTCATTTACACATATGCACGCAAAAACTATTAGGTCAGACTCAGCTGTGTTACTAAAAATGTGCTCCTCGAGATCACAGCTTAGTATAAATTGTGAAGCTACTATATTTTCAACTTTTTTAAAGTGAAAATTCATTCTTCAAATCACATTTAAAAACCACAGAACTGTTAATATATTTAGCTTTCATATTTACATATTTACTATAGTTTACCACACAAATTCCTTATGATTGCCCTTATGCATTCTGACAGGAATATTATCTAGAACCATACACAACTAATTCTTATTGCAGACATATAACAAATTTGGAATAACAGAAACACAGAAATGAAACAAAAACTTCACTTTTAAACATTCGGTATAGTTCCCTAAATATAGAGATTTTTGTCCTTCAGTCCATTTTTCTCATAGTTTGTATAGTCCCATTTTAGAGTTTCAAATGACAAGTTTCCTGTGACCTTCTGTGGGAGACTGTTTATATCTATAAACCTCCCCCCACAAATAAGTCTTCAGATTAACCTCTATCACATAATGATGTAAGGCAGCCTGCATCTCATCATGCCAAAAGATCTATTCTATTAAGCTGTCAGTATCAATTCGACTGGTAACTTCAAAGGTAAATATCTTTCCATCATAACAAGTATTTAACCGTGGGGAACCTCATTTTTCAAATTATTCTGAGGCGAAGACTAAAACCTCTGGGGTAGCATCTACTGTAGCTCTGGCAATTGCCACTCTCATTAAATTTGCATGAAGTAACTAAAAAATGAGTGCAGCTTTCAAACATCAAGTTAATATTTCATTTTCACCATGGTGAATGATTCACATGCAAGAGGAAAGGAACCATACCAACCTACCTCCCTTTTGCACCACCATAATAACTCAAAGCAAAACTGTCAAATCCTCACAAAGTAGCAGAATGAATGTAAGCTGTCTTTTTCTTCTCCTTCTTTTTGGTACAGAACAAAACACTTCTTAAATAGAAAGAAGCAGCAGAGCCCTACCTTGGCTGAGTGCTCCATGGTGACAACCACTTTGGTCTGCGCACTGGATACCAGGTCCATAGCACCTCCCATTCCTTTCACCATTTTACCCTAAAATTAAATATTTAATGGAAATGTAACACTTTTACTATTAAATATATAAATGTATATATACAGGCTGCAATGATACCACAAGATATTCACATTTTCTGGCATAGAAAGTCCACCTATTTCATCACTGCTGTAGTCAAACACTAACAGAGCTTCACCAGAGTGAAAACAGCTGTCTCATTCTAGGCTCTATATGATGCAAATAGAAAAATTATGAGTAGAATAAGGATTCACTGGCTGGTACCCTGGGGTGTAACTTAAATGGGAGTAGTACCATTGGCTTAATGGCAGCCCTGACACTGAGGAGCAATGAATTCAGTTCCAATGGTTCTGACATTAGAAAAGTAAAGTGTTCATTCTCCTGTTAATAGCAATGTCATTACTTCCTCAAAAGCAATCTTTGCTTATGAAATGTAGCAACAAGAACATCTGAGCACTCTCCACCTGCCTGTTTAGAAAGCCATGGCTTGTATCACTGTATCAGCACAAACTGATCTTTTTGTTCTATTCCAGATGTCTGTGGATGTCATTTCAGAACGTGGACAAATACATGAATGTGGATCAGTATTCACTTCTGTCTGTCCCTCAAATCAAGCAATGCTTTCTGCCTCTGTGACTCATTCTTCTCTTAAAGAACGTCAGAATTGCACCTGCTATCACAGCAGCTGTATTATGGCTTGGTGTTCAGCTATCTCTATTTCTACTTTCCCTAATGCTACGGCATTCAACCTTTGCCTGCTTTTGCCACTTGAAACTAAACACATTTGATCATGGAAGGTAAGAGGTCCAGACTTGGCAAACTTCTGACGGAAAATGATTGTAAGTACAAAGTTCTATCAGCAGAACAGTCATTTTTGGACAGAAAGTGCTAGACCCCCCCACTCCTGAGTTGCTGAGGACAGAAAGCAGAGTGGAATATCAAGCACCTGCATGATAGGGGAGGTTAGTAAGAAATACAAGGCAAGGAATTTTACAGAATTTAATTTGTGTGAAGTGTTTTGTATTTTTTCTCTTTTGGTTATTATCTGTAATTAAAATAAATTATGGACAGTAATACAATGTATGCTTGTTTATCTATAAAACCTAAAAGTAAACAACTGGAAAACTTTGTAGTACAAAGCTTCTCTTTTTTGCTTCCTTTTATCAGCTATGTGATTCAGTACCTTACTAGTATCAATACCTATGATTCATGATATATAACATATGGAAGAGATTTGTCTCATTAAGCTGTCAGGCCAGGCACTTATTGGTCTCTTGATCATAATGAAGGGAATATACACACGCACCCCCCAAAATAAATCGTATTTTCTTACTGTTTGCACAGTGAGGAATAAATCACATCTTCCTATATCTATAAACAACCCCTTTTGAATTTCTCAGGTCAGATTAATATTTAATATTAATCAAATTAATTAACATTAGTACTAAATGTTTCTTTGCAAATACAAACCCAAAAGGGATGAGAGGATTTATCTCTGTCGTTAACTTCCTGGTACTACTCAGATGATTCTCCATCCTACCTGGAAATACAAAGCTCTTACAGAGACTGCAGTGACCTCTCACCTGCCTGCCAGAGGCTCACTGACAAGATAATGCAGAGTAGCTGAGGACAATGGATTATCTCCCCAATAACTCAGAGTATGTTTGCATTGAGGATTATGCTATCAGTACACCTGTCCTGACAATGCCATTAGTTCATTTTCTAAGCCTTTTAGTTCTATTAACTTATAAAGACCTACAGCCACTAGGAAATATCTGAAGAAGTGTGTGCTGATGAAGGACAATGACAAATCTACTGCTGGAGAAGCTGTCACACAGGACTGAGAGAAAAGACTTCATCCCTTTCTGTATGCAGAAGCAGGAAAATGCAAGTTAACTTGAAGAGAAGGACTTAGGGACCTATAAATTGCTACATCTGCTCCTCCTCTTTAGGCAAACATACTCATCACTGTAGGGTGCCCAGTAAAGCAAAACAATTAAGCATTATCTTCAAACTAGCCAAGTAATTACATGCTTTTATTTTGAAGAATATCCAAAGCATAAGTGCACCTAGCAAACCCCCACAACTTACTCTTTCCCCCGCACTGTACTGGCATAGGGGACAGCTGCATCCTAAACTTGAATTAAAATGCTTGAGACCGAAAGGTGATTCCCAAAAGACGTTTTGTTCCTTTTTGCCTACAATAAGCATGCAGACTAAAACAGTTCTGATATTTATAAATACTGCACATCCACAAACAATAAGCAATTTCTGTTTCTTTCAAATTTTAATAGCATATTTAATTGCATCTGACATAAGTCAGACTGTTTTATTTGAATACTTTGCATGTAATACAGAGTTTGTCATGAAAATAAACATTTTCTCCTCCTGAAGACAACTTCCAACAGCCACCTCTCCTGTGAAATCTCTGAAAAAAACCCTAAATTTTGTTTACAGTGCTGGATACTAGCTGAAGTGGGAACTATACATTTCACTTTAATAAAATGTAAATTTTCATTTATTTTTGTTTCAATAGAGCAAATCGCAGACAGTAAAACTATTCACTCTTCTTTACTTGATAAGGCATTTAAGTGTAACTTTATAAGTGTAAGTTATAATGTTATAACCTGTACACAGCTCAATTCATTTGAACAATTCATTAAAAAAAAAAAAAAAAAAAAGGAGGTATTTCAAATAAGCAACTGAAAAAGTACATTTGCAGGTTTCCTGATCCTTCTTACCATGTTGGTAAGGTCCAAGGTTTGCACGTGTGTGTCCCCCATTTATTGATGTAAGATCATTTTAATTAGTTCCCAATTACATTGGTGCCGCTTGCTTAAGAAATTGGAAGACTTAGTTCAGTGATAGAGCACTGGTAATTTGAAGTACTATTGTAAAGCCCACTTCATCAGCAAGAGCTTGAAGTGAGAAGAAAAGTTTTTTGAATTAGCCATGCACTTCCTGGGGGGTCCAATGTTGGTAATATTTATGCAGAGGGTTAGGTAGAGGACAGAAACGAGCTGACGATTTCCTTGTAGCTTCTCAGTTACCATAAAAGTTCCATATTGCTGGGAGGAATTCTGCTTTTTTACCATTGTGCTTCATCAGCAGTTCTTCCTAAGTCTCAGTCCAAATAATCTTGGGATGCAAGAGGTGGAAATTCATGGACCTGATGGATTTCTTTTTTTTTTTTTTTTTTTCCAATTAATATAATCAGCTCTTCTGTTTCTTCACAGCCATAAACCCACATAAAATTAGTGGAATTTCTTATAATGCCTACTTACTGCAAAGTAATTCATTTTGTTATTGTGGTGATGGGGCATCTTTAAGAAAATATGTCAAAAGGGTACATATTTTCATATTTTCATCTGATGTTTTCTTATCTGAACATGTTTGAGTGGTCAAAATACAACATTAAACAGCCTGAGAAACCGATTTAGCCTAATAAACAGAAACCTTCGTGTTGCTTTGGTCGTGACATCCAAGAAAATCTGTGGCATTCCAACAGAAGCTTTGAGTACTCCCAGGTGAGCGAGACAGTCAAGATATTTTTTTAGAGAACATGAAGTTTTTCCACAGTGGTACTGCAAGCTAGAAAGATGCTACAGCAAGCAGGAAACAACTTATAAGAAAATCTAAGCATACTAAAAAGAGGTGGCTGAGAGAAAAGAGGAAAACTCAGGAGCCTTCAAATACTATTCAGGTATTGAATCCATGCTGGTGTGTTACACCTTTCCCCTATATGCCCAAAGGGAAAGACTTTTCTTTCGTAACTGAATTTTATAGTTACTCCCAAAATCACAGGTTAAAATGTTATCTGAATTGATCTGGTTATGTTATAAGAACATAATCTTTTGATACAAAAACATATCACATCAACAGTACAGCAAAGCAGATGCTAGTAATGTGTTCAAGAAACAGTGAAAACTTAACAGTGGTAAACGCAGAGTTTGAAGGATTAGAATGCAGATGGAAATAAAAGCTTGAATAATTCTGTTTAAAACTGAGTATCAAAGGACAGCCAAGGTGAACATATATACCCATTTGAAAAGAAACTGAGCTGCTTCCCTGTTAGAAGTCCTTGCCCATGTTGCCAACTGCCCTCATACTGTATTAACTAAATACAATTCATTCTGAATTTTCTCTTTCCTTCCATTAAATAAAGAATACATATGCTTCACGCTATGCTCAAAGTTAGTAAAACTACTGTTTCAAAAACTCTTACAGAAGATAATGAATGCTTCTAGTTTAAACTATAGTCCTCATGAAGGCTTCCCATTCAATCTGAATTTTCAGGCATCCCCCTGGAAGACCTTTAACAAGCTACCTAGGATGAGAGAGTAAAGGTTTTAAGAATGTCAGTATGGTTTCTGATGGCCACAGACACAGAGTAGTTGACAGGCACAACATCCATCACCAGTCTCAGCTTCCGTATGAAAGGAAATAATTATATCATGCCAGGGACAGCTGCTAAAATTCAGAGCAACTGGAACAGTATGAACTCCACAGAGACAAGCAGAAATGAAGGTAATGCAGTGGATACAAGATACTTCCATCACCACTATCAATGGTGCTAACGCTGCAGTAGAAGGGATGAACTTAGGACCTCTTCAAAGTTTTCCGCTCTGCCCCTCTCCGCAGGTGTATCTGTACTACTAACATACATCAGTCATATAGGTCTCCCTCTCCGTATAGGTACTGTATGTTTTCACAGATGTGCCAGCTTCAAATGACACATACAGCACAAGTAAGGAGGTCATCAGAGCCATATATAACTATTTAACAAAAACATCTCATCAAATTGTGCGGGTTTAGATGTCGTTGGTTTGGGGTTTTTTTGTTTGTTTGGGGTAGTGCATATTAGCACAGACCTTAGCTTTGTACAAAAGAGATACCAATCAGAAGGTAATATTAAAAAAATGCAAACGCATAAATCTAACTATATAAAAATGTAATGACAATCCTTTACCCATTGCTAACAGTCCTGTCCAGTCTTTAAAGGAAAGGTACATTTACAGTTCATTCTAAAATGAAAGCCACAACTCTTTCAGATTTCATTTCTTCAGTGAAAAAGACCTGATGAGGACTGTATCAAAAAAGATGGATAAAGCTGAAGATTAAGTGTTCTGAAATATACTTCCTTGTCCTATTTTCCACTGATTTTACATCTTTATATGGCACAATTACAGAATTATTGTAATTACACTGTCAACTATGACAGCTACATTAGATTTTACTTTGAGAGTATAACCGAATAAACATTACCAGGAAACACTGAGAAATCATTAACGGGATTTTTGAATCAGTAGAGTTGATAATGCAACAATACAACAAAGAGTTAATATGGCTGAATGCAACAAAGCTGAGCACACTCTACATGCACAACAGAGTGAAGATATTTTTTAAAGGATGTACAAAATATTTAGTTGTTTGGCTTAGCCATACAGAAAATGACCTGATTTTCAAGAATGCTGACCAGGTATCTCCTAACAGACATAATGAAAATCAAAATTAAAAAGCAATATGATTTTTGAAAGAATGGAACAGAAGTTCTTGAGTGACAGACACTTCTTGGTAAAATTTATTAATAACTCTTCCCTAAAATGTAGCATACACAAATATGTGCACTAACTACATTTATATTTTTAATTTCCATAGGGAGAAAATTAAGGCAGCATAAAATACATGCAAAGAAAGTTGGTCTAATTTTGTTCCTCTATTCTCCCATAAAACTAACTTGAAATAACCGTTGGCAAGCGATTCGAATGACTGACTGAAATTCAAATGAATACATTGAGAAACTGCATCTCCAGAGCAACTCAAAACAGTCTGTGACATGCTTCATTGGAATGGATTTGCTTTACAGTGATGAATGCCATTTCAGTGTAATAGGGCAGTTAAGCCTCCATTTACCTTTGCATACCCTTTCCAAAACACACAGCATAGCGTGCAATAATTAAATATTACTGCCAACGTCTCACTTGAAAATGATGGTTCCATATCGTAGTCACAATTGTTACCACTAATCCACAGATCAGGAGTCTTTTGACATATGCTTGTATTTTTGAGACAGTCAGAATTTCTTCAGCTACTCTCATTATACAGATGCCTAACACATAGCTGCCGCTTCCCACTGAAAATTTAAGAGTATGGATAAAATACCAGCAGTGAGCTCCTACAATCCTTCCATGCAGTCTGAAGAGAAAGAAACACAAACAAAATTGATAGAAAAAGCCTTCCAAAAGGCTGAAGAAGTAGAGCTAACACAATACACTCCCTTTGAGGGTCCAGGACTCTTCCAATGGTGGTAATTATGTGCCACAAGAACTCTGCAGGGCTTCCAGGGCCATGTTTGTTGGGAGGGAAGCAGTCAGCTGATACACTACTGTAGGCTTCCTTCCAAGACACGTCTGCAAAAACCTAGTATCTCTGCATATTAAAATAATATCCCATTGAAATGTAGATTGCCAAGGAGACTCTGGGTAACTGCATGTCCTGTTGTTCGCCTTTATCCAACTACTGCTTTATAAGCCCTTATCAGTCATGTCCTACAGAACTTCACATTGCTACTAGGAGAAACCTAGTCATTGAACATAATTAACCTGCAAATTTTCTATTAATACAGAATTTAGCTAATTTGTAATGCTTAATTCATTTTATGGTTAATAGTTAAAGTATGTTTCTCAAAATTTCTTGCAATGCTGTGCAACTTGGAACAAAACACTGACAGTTTGATGCACTCAGTGCAACAGAAATACTAGAAGAGTTAGTCTATTTGGATTCAAAATGAAAATAAGTCTTGTACAAAGATACTCCTATTCAAGCAAAGTGGCAAATGACCTGCAACAAGGCTCCTTGGAGAAGACCTAGAGTGCTCTCAGGCATTCAGGGATATATGTTGTTTCTCCCATCATCAAAAATTATAATTTCAAATCAGAAAAGCTCTTGCTGTGGAGCTCTCTGCTCTCAGGTTTGGCACTACAAATAATAATTAAAAACAAAAGCAAAAATCCCTCCCTTAGTCACATACTCAGCTGGCCTCTGCCAGATTACTTTCATTTTAAAAATGTCTCTACCAATGAACATGCAGTTCATCTTATGTTTGAAATGTCCAAAACTTGCAAAAGACGCGCTTTGAAGCTCTGTAGAAAAACTACCAATAATGTATAAAATTATGTTGCTAAAGCTTTAGGTTATACTGACCTCTACAGATAGTAAAATAGAAGACTACTAAATGTGAGTTGGATTTCCTCATGTTTTCTTTTCAGATAATCTTCTCTGAAAAGGCTTAGAATGTTTGTATCATTTTCTTTCCATTTATTTCATTATTAACACTTTAATCCTGTAGCTTTGGCTACTCCAAGTCAGAGTATTAAAAATAAAGGCTGCTGCTTCAAAAATTCAAGGATTTTTTTTTTTTTTTCCCCAAGAATTATACACATTTATGTATCCAAACTGCATCACCCTGCACGAATTACATCACCCTCTTCCTCAGCCCCGTAACTGCATTACTTTAGCTATCAAAACATTAATATTATAATCCAGCAGAAGAATATACAAAGCTAGAGTTAATTTTCTTGCTCAAAATTGTATTTGGTCTCTATTGTTTGTAGGGAATAGAGATGCTAAATAGTATCAGTCCCGGTATCATCCTTGATGCTGCTGCTTGTTAACTGAACTGCTGACCACTAGGCTTTGAGCCTGGTGATTAGGAAATTGCCAGCTTCCTTGGCACCTTTGCATGTATCCTTTCTGCCCTCATGGACTTACACACATCCAGTTTATTTAATCAGTCCTCTTCCATGGTTGGTACTACCCACCATCTACCAAATTCTACCGCTAGCCATAGAGACCCTGCCACTAAAGTATAAGGCAAAGATGATGAATATTTCAGCCTTTATCCAGAATCATAGAATCATTTAGGTTGGAAAAGACCTTTAAGATTGAGTCCCACTGTTAACCTAACACTGCCAAGTCCACCTCTAAACCATGTCCCTAAGCACCACATCTACATGTCTTTTAAATATCTCCAGGGATGGTGACTCAACCACTTCCCTGGGCAGCCTGTTCCAATGATTGACAACCCTTTTGGTGGAGAAATGTTCCCTAATATCCAATCCAAACCTCCCCTGGCACAACTTGAGGCCACTTCTTCTTGTCCTAGCGCTTGTTACTTGGGAGAAGAGACCAACACCTACCTGGCTACAACCTCCTTTAAGGTAGTTGTAGAGAGCGATAAAGCCTCCCCTCAGCCTCCTTTTCTCCAGGCTAAACAACCCCCGTTCCCTCAGCCCCTCCTCATAAGACCTGTGCTCTAGACCCTTCACCAGCTCTGCTGCCCTTCTTTGGACATGCTCCAGCACCTCAGTGTCCTTCTTGTAGTGAGGGGCCCAACACTGAACACAGGACTCGAGGTGAGGCCTCACCAGTGCCGAGTACAAGGGGATGATCACTGCCCTAGTCCTGCTGGCCACACTGTTTTGGATACAAGCCAGGATGCTGCCGGCCTTCTTGGCCACCTGGGCACACTGCTGGCTCATCTTCAGTTGGCTGAAGACCGACACCCCCACGTCCTTTTCTGCCAGGCAGCTTTCCAGCCACTCTTCCCCAAGCTGGTAGCATTGCATGGGGTTGTTGTGACCCAAGTGCAGGACCCGGCACTGAGCCTTGTTGAACCTCATACAGTTGGCCTCGGCCAGCCTGTCCAGGTCCTTCTGTAAAGCCTTCCTACCACCAAGCAGATCAACACTCCCTCACAACTTGGTGTCGTCTAGAAACTAACTGAGGGTGCACTCGATCCCCTCGTCCAGATCACTGATAAAGATATTAAAGAGAACGTGGCTCCATCCAGTAGCTCCGAGCAGCCAGGGGCTGCTCTACTCTGGCCTGTCTGCCCTACTCCATGGCTATGTCCTCAGCGTTTCTCTTCCACCTCTCTTGGCCACCTTCTCCCAGCTGCACTCTGTTCCCAGGGGCTCCTCAGAAATTTGCAACCTCCTTCTCCTTTCCGTCCCCAGAAACCCTCTTGTTAGTTGGAGAAATACCAAAGGGAGAAAGACAAAAAGCCATTAAGTAATAGTGCTTAATGGAACAAAACTACCAATAAATGCCAGTGTTTAGGAAGTAACTTCTACCTAAGCAAACAGCATCGTTTATTTCATGTGCTTAAAATATTTTCACCCTCTTCTTCCTTTACTCATGGGATTTTTGTCTCCATTAGAAATTGGCAGGTAAGAGCGAAGAAAGGGCTGTAATTATTGCAATGAGTCTTCCTTATCTCATTTCCCAATAATAAGTACAAGTAAATATGCACATGCATGCACTAGGACTGAAGTGTTATCAAGCTCTTATGGGACAGAAAGGATAGCTTCATGATGGTACTTATTTGAATCAAGAAATTTAGAGTTATTACTTGCCTCTGAAATAATGGCAAATACCATCAATTCAGGAACCCAAAAGGTACAGTGTATAAGGAATATTTAAACCAAACCTAAACACAAAGCTAAGTGAAAAATATTACAATAAAATACAACTTAAAGTTTCCTTACACTATGAGCTTTCAGCAAAGTTGATCTTTGTACCACCCCACACAAATCTCTCTCATAATTCAACTTAACTGACGATAACATATCATCTTATTTACAGGAAAAGCAGGAAGATATGAATGCCTAAGTGCTGGTAAATCCCATTTTAAAAATCTGTACTGTAGAACAGTAATAACACATCAGTAAAGCAGATTAAGAATCATCTGACCAACGGATCTCAAAACAAAGTAACCAAAGGGAAATGACTGCTGATTGGAAAGGCTCCTGGCTGGATTTGCAGAGTGTCATCAGGCATATTTACTCACAAATAAATGCAAACTCACTGCAAAAGAAATTTGCAGACAGCAAAAGCTTAGTAAGAGTGGCAAGTAAGGACAGCAAAAAGTCACAGGAACAAGTGGTGTATATTAGTAAAAAAGGTAACAAGAAGACAAATAAAAATCTACTCCAAGTTGTATTTTATACTTTCCTGTTCTGAAAACTTGTTATTCATAAATTTGGGGTTGAACAAAATAGACAGGCATCTTCATAAGCAAAATAAGCAATTACAGATATGGAAAATACCCTTGATATGGATGCAAAATTAAAATCAGCATCTTCTAGAGAACATAAAGTACTGAAGGAAGCAGTATGTAAGTGCACAGTTTTGAGAAAAACAGAATACAATCTAAGCTTAAACATTTCAAGAAGTATGTTTATAAATGAACCTGTTTTATTAATGCAAAATGCTGACTTCACCTTTTGATAGTTCAGATCTTGAAAAACAAGTCAGTCACAAAAACTGTCAGTGAAAGAATTTCAACATCATGATCAGAAAAATGAGTTTAATTTCTCTATGGCAAAAAGTATTCTGAAAGAAAGTAATAAGTGCACAAAGCTACTGGAAAAATGAATATTACTTGGTCTCTGAAAGCATTGTGTGGTACTGTAAATATTATTTGTGCCTGTGGTGACTGTGAATGCAGTGGTTTTGTTCAGTCTAAGTCTAGAAAAAAGCTAACGCTGAGTTAGCTGAGTGCAGGTCAAAATAAAAAGGAAATATAGCACAATGGGCTTTAAAAACAAACAAACAGAAAAACCCCATCCCAAGTAAAATGGAACCAAGAAAAAAAACAAGTCATGAATTGCTCCAGCTTATACCACTGCTTTTCAAGAATGAATGCCCTAGTGAATAGCTTTTAGATTCAGCACAGATGCAACTGCATGAAATTTTATATCCTGACATACCAATATGGTCAGTCGAAATTACTAGGATTTTGTAGCGTTAAAATATATCCACTGATGATTCAGGAGTGCCTTTTTTCAAACAGTTCAGCTTTGTGAGCTATCACTAGAGGAGCATTTTTGTTGGTTTACTAGGAATACTTTACAGCAGGCATCTTTATTTATTACTTGTTCACTTGTGTATTTTGAAGAATACTTCTCTTGCCCTTCAACTTACAAAAGCAACAAAAAAGGAAACAAAGCAATTCTTCCTATCTAAAACTCAACCCATCCCCTTCTGCTTTCTAATAGGCCTTTCAGAAACAGGTTGAGTAAACAGAAGGCTTTACCAGGTGCAGGAACATTTAACACTGCTTTTGCAGGACTAAAGGACTGTCAAAGAAGAAAGTCTCAGGAGTTAAGTAATCTTGAATATAAAGGATAGTCTAGTAACACATTTGTATAGTGACTTTAATTTTGCAGAAGTATAAAGAGAATGTCAGCCTAAAGCAACTCAGCTAAACAAAACCTAGAATTTATCTGACTATTGAATAAGAAGATGCATAGATTAAAATTATCTTGAACTGTGCGTATTAGAAAATCTCTACACGCTATTTTAAAAAAACTAATTGAGTTATAGTATAACAGCTTACCTTTAAATATTTTTCTAGTCTATCTTCAAAATTTTGACAGAGAACATAATAGTTAAGAATCATTTTTAAAAGCCAGTATGTAAGCAAGTAATTTCTACTTGTTAATGTGAAGGAAGTGCTTTCACAAAAACAGAACTACTTCATCCAGTAAAAGAAAAGAGTAGTTCTTAGACTCACATGAAGGAAAAAATATTCCACTCAGCTTCTCAGTGCATATACCTGCAGTACTGGACTGTTAGTGTTGATTACTTACATTTAGTCACATCAATCATATGAAAAAAATACAGTTTACTAAGCATAAGGTTTTTTAAGTTAACTATTTAAAATATATTTAGGCTTGGGTGAATTATCACATCTTGGAGATACAGAGCCATGGATAAATAAGGTGAACTCCAATTTCAGTTACCTGAGGTTTCAACTCCTTTAAAACTTATACTATCATACTTTTGCTTTGGCTCAAACATCAAATGTAGGGTTAAAAACATAATTTCATTTATCCCTTATATTTCAAAGTGTGTGGGGGGGTCCTCTGTAAAGGCTGGTTTCATAATTTTGGATTCTAGTAACAAGTTCTTGTAACTCAAGACAAAAAAAGAAATTGGAATTGGACAATGCAAGCTAACCAGTGTTACTTTAATGTAAATCATACTTGGACTCCTACAGTACATTTGACCATCAGATTATGTTTAAAACAGAGAGTTCTATCAAAAGACATAAAACAGTAATAGAAGGTTAAGTGCACCATTTTTCAGCTCAATTAGAAATGAAAGATGGGGAAAAAATTGAATAAAAGAAAAAGCTTTTTGGACATACAAGCTTCTTTGTTTAAAAAGTGGTTATGGAACTGGGGGAAGATCTTTCTGTGAATGCTTTTTTTTTTCCCTCTTTGGTCAAAATGCAGCTTTTTACTCAAAGGGTTCTAATATACAGACTTTGTAGAGGCTATTTGGTTCTTACTCTGTTTCCCTATTTGAAGTACACTAAGACAGCACATAGGGATGTGGTTTAATGCCAGACTTGGCAGTGTTAGGTTAACGGATGTACTCTGTGATCTTAAAGCTGTCTTCCAACCTAAAGGATTCCATGATTCTAAGAGCACACACAAGATCCCAGAGTGATGCACTATCAGCAGCATTAATTTTCAGACCTCATTTTTCACAATATTAACTGGATGCAAGTAGAAAAGAGTCTTGAAAAAGCTAACACTTCCATCAGTGGGGTCTGAAAAGATCGAGCCAGCACTAGTCTGTCTGTTCTCAGTTGCGTGACCATAAGACCAGGTTGTGTTTTAAATACATCTAAGGAAGACTGTTTTCTTACAGATTTATCTCCTGCGTGACATATTCCAACCTAGACATAACCCCTTCACATCGCCTACAATCGCTCACGCAGACACCTGGAATAGTCCTGCAGATAACCCTTTCTGCCATGTCTGCCTGTACAGACCTTGTCTTTGTCCCCTCTTGCTAAAAGCAGCTTACATTCCAGACACCACTCCATAACTTGTGCGCTCACAGGCCTGCTGGAGAAGTCACACAGACTGCTGGGCTCAACCAACGCTTCTCCAAGAGACAGGACATTCATTCGGGCTTTTATCCTCCTCTACCCAGCTTGCAGTTTTCAAAGACTTTCCTGAGACCTTTAGCACTGCTCCGATAGACAGAAATATGCCTCATTACCTTAAACCAGGCTAAAAAGAAAATTTGTTTCTAGACGTCTCTGATACAAATCATATCACAAAGTACCACATTGGAAGATGCTGAAAATCTCAAATTTATAAACCATGTGAAAGATAGGTATGTTGATTAATGTTAAAACAGAAACTGTGTTCGAAGAATGGCTTAATGTCATCAGCTGCTTCAATAATACTGGGATTAGCTTATGTTTGTGTGGTTGAAAACTGCAGAACTATTCAGGTAAATACAATAGTATTGCTTCCTTCTAGATGTATTTAAAATGGCAATGCAATGATCTTTTCACAGGAACACTGAGAAAAATAATGCACACTTTTTTTATAATTTTACGATGAGCTACATCCAGGTACAACTATACAGGAGTTGTGACTCTCAAGAAAAAGCATCAGTCCTCAGCAAAAAAAGTGACAGCTGAAAGGCACAGACCCAAGAGGAAGGAAAAAGGCTTATATAAATCATGTTTAGCTTTTCACAATGCTTAGGACAAGTATAATTTTAGAGGGCTGACTCCTGATAATCGATTGCTTGGTGCCAGCAGTACACAAAAAAACCTTTTAACCTTGACGCTGTATATATCTTCTTTTTTAATGCTTTGAGTTTCACAACTCCCATTCTGCTTCAGCCCTTTTCTCCTTTGCAGGACCCTCAGCTGCATTTACATTATCCTAAATACGGTGCACTGAGAGTAGTACAAACATCTACTTACAGGAATCATCCAGTTGGCCAGGTCACCGTACTTAGACACCTGCATAGCTCCAAGCATTGTCAAATCAACATGGCCTCTGGCAACAGAAAGTGTGTAATTAGCATATCATGTTCATGTAACAGCCCACAAATCTTAACAAGCTTTTGTTCACATTCTCATTACATCAGTATAAAAACAGTGGCATACCACAGAGGTAGCAACCATTTTGTCACATGTGTAGTTGTTTTTTCTCCCATCTAGATATATTGCTGATGCAAATTTTTCTGTCTGCCTACTGAGCCTCAAAAATGTTATTACTTTTGTCTGGTTTTGGTTAATTGCATGCACAGTCAATCAGCTCTGAACTCATACTTTTAAGAGCACTCCTTCACGTATTTACATGCACTCATTATCTTTTCAGAGCCATTAGGATTTAGTGTTTGTTTGCATCCAACCTCCTTCCCGAAAAACAAACAAAAAACAGGTGCAGACGGTGAATTTCCATTAGGGAGGTGGAACGAGGATCACAGTTGCAAGCTGAGCAAAGAGAATATACAGAGTGCACGTACAGATTAGATACTTGGAAATGACCAAAAAGTAGTTGTTAAAACATAGTTATAAATGTGTTTATATATGGCCAGGTGGTGGTAGACATGAACATCACTACAGTATCTATTAGTTACAGTGTTTTTCTATTTCCAATAGCTAGACCTAATCCTCTGTAAACCATCACTGATTAAGTCCATGATCATTTTACAGGGTGTTAAATGCTAACCACATTTCAAAGAATTACTAATGAGTTCAGTCACTGACTCAGTTTATTCTTTTCATGTTTCAAAAGATCAGGGTTTGTGTTATTACATACCCTCTTATCATTGCAAATGATTCATCGCTAGAGAAATAGGAAGAACCTGGAAGAACAGTGACTGTCTCCTTACCTGTAAAAGAAATAAGCTACAGTATGTATGGTTTTTGTCTCTTTGACAAATGCAGTTAGAGCCATTAACCAAGAAATAAGGAGGTTTTTATCAAATTCCTTTGGATTCTGTACAACTATGGACCTGATTACATTTACTATGTCACATGTAAACCTAATCAATCATAATGAATTGTGAAGCAGTTTTTGTTACAGTGTTTAATGACAGGATTGCCTGCTCTTTGACCACCAGCAGTTCCAGCCAAGACAGCACTGACACCAGAGACTAAGAAATCTCTGTAGACTTCAGCCTTCTGCTCTATCCACAGAAAAAGCATCCAGACCTTCAGAGACTGCCTGGATTGTCTTTCCCTACCAGGCACCCACCCAAGGCAGTGGGAGAGACAACACAGCCTGCCAGCAGCAACATGGAGTGAGAACCCTGAGATAAAGTGACAAGCCATGGCAAGGCTGAGAAGAAAGGGACACATGCTGAGGGCCACAGAGTAACGCAACAAGAGCACTGTATTACAGATTTCTTGAAAATGCTCTTAAGAAGTCAGTACTTGTAAATATTTCTGCTGTAAGACAGAAGTCTATCTTCCAATGACAGTGAAAATAAACTTCATGGGAGACACTCAGAAAATGTGACAAACAAAAAACCCATACACATTTCAGAGAAATACAATTACATTTGCAGCTAAAAACTTGAAGAAAGCCCAAACCGGGGGTATATTTTGAAAATGTAGACTTTGGGGGCTAATACTGGACCATTCCAGTCAATGAATGCGAACAGAATTAAATCCTAGTCCTCTGCCATTTAGCTTCTGTTTTCTTCACATGGTTTTATAAATTTGGCTGGAAAGCACATAGAATGGTCTTAATTCAACTATGTGTCAGTGGGATTTAGCAGCTTCTGAATGTTTCAGCAATGACAACAATAATAATTTTTGTGGTAGAGCTGAGGTTTACCTATCCTGTGTCCTGTCTACTGCAGCTTCAGAGGAAGATGTGAAGGTGCTTAACACTGAATTCCAAACACTAGAATAATCTGATTCTATGTTGCATTCTGACTTATGTTAGCTTCATCCCCGCAAGATTATCTCTTGAAAAATATTTACCAAGCATAAAAAACAATTCAAGATCACCTTGACATCCATATAAAAACACAATGATTTTTCACATATTTGTCAAGTTCTTGGGTATTTTTTCCACCATCACTCTGTTAACATGTTCATTTCTAATGCATTCATACTAGAACTTAAATTCTAATGTGCGTGCATATCATTTCACCTTTTATAGTAATTTTTTAATTATAAATATTTTTTCTTTCCAGTGACACCTCAATATTTATTTAAAAAAACCCAAACACAACACCTCAATTTCAGTTCAAGCATTAACACAGCTCTCATGCGCCTCTGACATTTTCCTTCATACAGTGTATCACAACAGTTACCTAGTTACTCGCGAAATGCTGAACTCAATTCCTCAACAATTTCTTATTTCAAATCAGAAGATGGCCTTAAACAACTCTTTATTTAAAACATAATAACAATAGCAGTATGATAATGGCAATAACATAGCAGTATGATAATGGTATCAGTTAGCTAAGTGAGGTAGCAAATGGTTCAAGTCAGTGAACAATTGCTGGACTGCATGCTGATATTAAATTTAAAAACCTTATTTGATGTCAGTGCGTTATCTCTGATTTTTCAGAGTTTAATTGTACTTGCTAACAGCTGCTGAGAAAGGTACTGCCTATATAAATACGTACATACACACACGTGTATGTCTGTATATGTATACATAAATAAAAAAATATAAAATGCATAGGTTTTCCATATGAAAAAAACAACTCTAAGATGTCAGCTATTCGTGTATAACCTATACCATTAACATCACTGAGAATTTATAAGGTGCCAAGGTACCTTCTGTTTGTCACAATGCAATATATAGGTATAATTTTACATGGAAACAGAACAGACACAGGCACAACTTTCCATGAAGAAAACATGAATCAGACAGATGCCCTGAACTGTGAAAAGCTTAAGTTTTTACATTGCATGGCTGCTTCTGAGGTGAAATGCCCCAAAGCAGCTGGGCAAAAACAGTATGTGAGAACTAGCATTCCCCTCTGAAGAGGCAAAAACCACCTGCAGCAGAGCCCTCCAGTGTGCCAGGTCCAGTTTGGGGAGCTCTTTCCTCTTGCCCTGGCCACCACTCTCTCACCAAATGCAAATGAGTCGCATTCCTGGCAATTCACTAGCCAGGAATAAACCAGACCATTGCACACAGGACATTTTAAAACATGTCCCACACATAAATCATTGAAAACCATTTTCTAGAAGACACAAAGTGGAAAATAGCAGGAAAACAAATCCATATTTGCGTATAGGCTTCACAAAACAATCTCATTTCTGAAAAGGAAGATTTGATCCTTTACTGCCTGGCCTGGAAGACAGGTTTCTTCTGTAGCTATTCAAATGCATCAAAGCGTAAGCTCTCTAGCATCTTCATTGATCAAAACCAACCTTCACTTAAAAGAAGACAAATATGTTAATATTTGTAAGTAAATAAAACAGGAGTCTGGGTTCAAACACTGAATCAAAAAAATTTTTTTAGATTAACAATGAATAATCATTTTCCGTAAGTTAAATTTATTTAAAAGATTTTACCTGCATTAATCAGGTCTGGATCTACTTCATTTTCAAGCGGGTAAGGACCCTGACAACAACACAGACATATGTCAGCTTTATATTAAAATACCTTTGAGATACCATTCATAACTGCTTTATTATTTCTAATGCTTATTACTAAAAACAGGTCATCACGGACATGCTTTTTTTTTTTATCTTTAGCAGAACAACATCTCTGACAATACAAGCCATAATTTACATCAACTAACATATCAGGACCAATGGTCACATTGTTAGAGGCTGTTAGAATTACTAAATAACCATGAAGTGGGGCTTTTGTTTGGTTTGGGGTTTTATTTGAGTTTTTTATTTGTTTGTTTCTAACCAAAGGGACAGACATTTTTCAGTGAAAGGTATGTTGGTGCAATTCATAAAGCCATACAACAGTGAAAATAATACTCACTTTAAGCTTTATTTAAAATTATGTTTGATAAGACTTACAAGGCTTGGTCTTGCAAACTACAGAAGGTTCTGACTGCTTCCAGAAACACATGTGCTTAAGAACATACTTGGCAAAATAGTACTATAATCCTGAAATGAGCATTTCCTTAAAAACTTTACTGCACTACAATGAGAATTTTATGATCATGCAATATGGCATATACTTGGATATGACTTTTAGTAAAATTATAATCAAGTTGGGGGTGGGCAAGGAATAAAACCCAGGCCCAGCAAGGTAAGTACACTGCTGTAAGTGACCAAGATATATTCTTACCAAACCCAGGACTCCATTTTCGCTCTGTAAGTGAACAGTTATGTCTGGACTGATGAAGTTACTGGCCAACAGTGGGATTCCAATACCCAGATTAGCTGAAGAGAACTGGTTAAGGCACAAACAGGAACACACTTACTGCTGTCATTGTACTGTGATTAGATTAGAACTGTTCTCTCCACAAACACTTTCATTTTCAGTTAGATGCCTCATATTTGTGATGAATTATTTTGTTATTTGGACTGCCTAATTGCATTCCGTCAAATGCTTTACATGAGTGTTGTGAGGCACTGGAACAGGTTGCCCAGAGAAGCTGTGGATGCCCCCTCCCTGGAAGTGTTCAAGGCCAGGTTGGATGGGGCTTTGGGCAATGTGGTCTAGTGGAGGGTGTCCCTACCCGTGGCAGGGGGGTTGGAACTAGATGATCTTTGAGGTCCCTTCCAACCCAAACCATTCTATGATAAAAACCCCACAGTGCAAGCAAGCTTAATTTCCAATGTATGTAACTTTTTCAAGAAATTCTTGCAAAACATTCAACTGCTAACAAACTCTCCAGATATGCTTGGGTAAAAACTCCAAGTACTCTGTGTCTTAACATCCCATCTATTTCAACAGGTTTTTAATAAAATGAGAGAATCCCAGGCTCTGGGAAAGACACTGAGCATGGTAATTAACCTGTCTTAAACAAAACAGCTGCAGTTGTTATTCCAGTGAGTTTTCACTTCAGCCTACAGCACAGCTGAAGGATACCATACATGCCATCCTCAAACTCTAAAGCAGCTCGTCTGATGATCCTCTCCCTCACGTTGTCTCCTTGTTTTTGTTTGGCTTTTGAGTCTTCAGGCTTTCGGATTGATAAGCGCTGTAATAGTAGTAATCATAAGTAAAGATTAGAATCCAGATTCTTGCTTCTTAAGACACAAAAGCCTGATTTATGATTGCACTGAGATACTTGGTCTAAGAATAATGTTATTTATCCATCTTCTACACAAATTGACCTTTTATTCTATCAGTTCAAGCTTATCTAAGCCAATGGAGTCATCAAATACCTCCAATGATAGCCTTAGAGTAAAATGTTATTTCTCTGTATTGCAAAGGCTGAGAGAATATGTGATACATAGACAACTGGTTAAGAAGGCATCACGCATTAGTGCAAATACTAGCAAGTCTGAGATTCACTACCCCAGAGATACCTAAATTGATTTGTAAAATGTCAGCCTAAAATACAAATACTGCTCTCTTTCTGCATTCATTCAATTCAGTGGTGCTTTCTAGATTTACATGCATGAGACAGACAAATGCCAGTCATCTAAAGATACTGAGAGCTAAGCGACTAAGTTTTCAAATATAAATCTGTAAAATCTTTCATAAATCTGCCTGAAGTTGTTTCCTGAGATTTCCTGGCCTTAAGCTGATGCTTTCTAAATCACATGTAAGTGAAAATGCCATCACATTCCAGAAGTTTGTAAGATCTTTTTTGTAAATTATTGTTTACATAGATTATGGTCTTTGTGCATCTCTCCCATGCATATAAAACTGCTCTGGGCAACATCATGTCATGCCAACATGTCTTCACATCCTCTCCTACTTCATGCCATAAGGAACACATAAGGCAAAATTATCCTCTGTTCCTTTTCATCACCACAAAAGAATTTTTGCAGTGTCTTTTTTCCCCATGCTGGGAGCCACTTTCCTCTTAGGCAGTCAGAAACAGTATCAATCCTCTTGAATTTCCTAGCAACTTTCTTTTTATGCCTTGGCTATTTTCCCTAGAATTGCTTCACTTACAAGTTAGGGAAAAAGTAAGATCACAGAGGGTTTTGCTGCAGCAAAGAGAAGGTTGGATAGAAAGTATGACTTGCACTAGAGGGACCACATCTAAGCCAAATTAAGCAGGAACTGCTATTTAAAGTAAGAGTTATGACAGACTAGCTTCTCTTTATTCTCTGTATTCCTCATCTCTCCTCTTACCACTTATCATACTCAACATTTTCATATGTACAGCTGCATCCTTCATATATAACCGTTTATGGAATAGTAAATAAATCTGCCATTTCTTTCCTCTACTTCTATTAATGAGAGGCACCACTGCCAGAATTATAAAATTACACAAACAAAATTAATCTGTTACAACTTTGCTGTGCAGTTGATAGTACCTTACCCCCATCATCACTTCCTATTTTCCTTAAGCACATAGGGGAAAGGACAGTTGACTAGGTAGGTATATTCACATATGCAGCCAAGCCAAGAAAATCAGGTGTCTGCATAAAGGTCTTCCCTGGACAAAGAGTCACCTCTTCATCCAATGCCAAACAGCAATAAGAACAGCAGTTTAATAAATGTAAAATGGATTTCTCTCAAGAAAGGTAAAAGCTTTTCTGTGAGGTATTGCACTCATTCAGAATAAGGAAACAGACTATTAATTGCAGTCTAACACAACATGCCCAGAAAAAGAAAAAAAAAGAAAAAAAAAAAAAGAAGAGGTTTGACACATCTGTTTCCAGTCAAATACTCAACAACATGCAATATACTTTTGCAGAATGAACAGATGGAAGGGAAAAAAAAAAAGCTTTTAACCTTAACATTCATAGAAGAGTTTACCCAGAGAAAAGGCCTTGTATGACTTTCTAGGACTCTGTGACATGATTTCAGTAACAAAAGTTTAATTATTACAATTCCTTTCTGCACTTCTTTTTTCAAGATGTTTTTTTCCTTGTGTCACATATCTCCCCCTCTACCAGCTCTTCTGATGGCATTTTGAATAATTCCCACCTCCAGAATAGGGAGACACAGAAGAAATACAGAATCTTCAATTGCACTTTAAGAGCATTGTCACATCACCGAAATGAATATAGGGACATAGCTCCAGTGAGGCAAAGCCACAGAAACAAAGAAGAACAATTACATAATCATTATTTTCGTGAATGTTTTCAGTGATGGAATATTATTGCTGCAATTTTTAATAGCTATTGATGTCTTTTATTCAGACCAGAAATGCCACTGACTAAAAAAGTTGCTGATTAGAGAAAAGAAAGGTTCCAAGACCTTTGCAACGTAATGTTAATTCAATACATGGCACAAAAGCGACCAAGACTAGCCCTACGTGCCCATGTCAAAAGCTCTCCAGTAGAAAAGAAAGCATCTAATTATAAAAGTCAGTTCTTAGTCCAGATGTTCCCCTTGTTATATCTACAGAAGGTGAACTGAGAGAAGGAAGGAGAATGAAGTAGCATTTCCCATCAAATTTTCAACTGTGTTAAAGCCGTCCAGAATAAAAGGCAGTTGCTCTAACTTATTCAGGGACTGAACCAGAGGGGCTGAGGTACAAGAAACAAGGCACAATTCTCAGGCCCCCACCTCACTACTACCTACCTAAGTACCTGCCAAAACTCTATTACTTAGCAAAATTTGACTGGTCTTTCCCACGCTGTTTTCTCAATGCTAAGACTTGCTGGCTAGAGTAAAAACCAATTCTAAAATACACCCCAAGCTGTATGTTGGGACCAAGAAGTTCAGCTACTTACTTCAATTCTCTTCTCAAACTTCTCTCCTTGTATCAGACGATCAACATAGATTTTGGGAACATGAATGTCTTCTGGGGCAAATGCTCCTATATCAACAATTTCTTCCACCTACACAGAGAAAAGGTAAAGTGAAAATATTTACAAAAAAGCATTCAATGAGAGATTTTATTACTAATGCAGTTTCAAATATTAAATATACAGTGGATCAAATCAAGAAAAATAAGGAATGGGACAAAATACATATATTCTTTAAAATGGGCTATTTTAGACGCTTTGCTTTCCTCTTCTTCCAAAGTATATTTCTAAATACAAATTGAAAGTAGTTTATGTTTTAACAGCCCATTTTGTACCACCACCTTGAAGAAATATACCATGTGCAGTTACATCAGAGTTGTTTGTACCTACAAATAATTTCCATCCAAACAGAAGGAAATAACATGCTGGTAAGAAAATGTCAGAATACAAAGCAAAAGTATGTATTTTAAGGATACAAACACAGAAGCTGGCTTAAAGTTTCCATACTGTACTCAAAAATAAAATTGAAAACATTTGAACTGTAATAATTGATTGCAAGAAGGATGTGAAGTTCTAGAAGTCTCTACAGTTAGTGAAACTGAGATTCAGCACAAAATGGCACTGATCCGCGCATAGTACATTTGAAATGTCACCTATTTGGAGCACCACAGACAACAAGGTTTTCCTTCCTTCTATGCCTGAGCTCAGGGTGGTCTAGCTGGAGACTCTGCTACGGCCAGATGCCTGCAGCAAAGACCCTCAGCCATGTCTGGTGCTTTCCCTTACAGAAAGCACGTCTTTCTGTGCAGAAAGCATGTCTCACTCTGCTGCAAAACAGACACTACTGCTAGGGCTGTACCTGCATCTGACCACAGAGAAAATGTATAATGTTACCACAGAGAAAGTATATACAAAGATAACTTCTGAAATGACCTACTTAAAAAGAAATTAAATAAGTTTCCAAACTGCTTTATCACCAGGAACTAGTTAAACTTTCAGGGACGTCCAAAGTCTAAGAACCCCAAAACAAGACCCAGGGTATGACATATCAGTAGGGGTACATCACTTAGCAGCCATCACCAGTGAAGCAACATTAGAGAGCTTAAAATTCAGTTTGACATCCTACTGTTACTGCACAATGTAATCAATAATAAAACCTACAGTATATCTGATAGACAATTACCTTCCCACTGTGCCTTGCAGTGTGACAATAAACAAACAAATCCACCCTAAAAGCAGCAGAGGCAGAGGAAAAATTAACAAACTAAAAGACCACAGGATCAGTTTCAGGTGATCCCTGAAAAACCACTGCAGTAGAGACAAAAGTTGTGAAGTCTGTAAGGCAAATGTGGTAAGGAAGTGGCAATAACAGCCACAGCAACACCAGCCTCAGTGTTCATGGAGAGCGGAATCACACATCCAGAAAGTCCTTATCCACAAGATAAGGAGAGACAATCAATAAAGATTCAGACTACTGTATTCACAAAAAAACAGTGCAATCGCATCCATGCCCTATCTCACTTGAAGTTTATTATTCTATACGTGAATTTTAAAATATGGAGACCAAGCCAAACATAGGGTAGAATGAAAAAATCCTGAAGCACACAGCTGAAGCACATTGCACTCTTGGTGCAGTGACTACTACCAGAACATGCTCGAAAGGAGGGAGAAGCAGGAGACTAGACTTTTCAATGAAGCCATATGCAAGCAGATGATCTGCTACCAGCAGAATTCCCAAATTCACCTTTTCTAATTAAATTTGTCTTCACTTACCAAGTGGAAAATTACATCTGGGGAATACTAATTATTACTGATTTGAACCTTCTCCTGAAAGAACTACATTTATTTGCTGCACTAGCTGAGATTATAAAACAATAATCTTTGCTGGCACAATTCAACCAGCTTCCACAGAATTACGCTGTCAGAAAACTTGACACGCTGTATCTCTAGCCCCGTAGAATAAATAATTTATCCAACAATAAATTATTAGATTTTGTTATTAATCACCTCATTCCCTTAATTGGTTAGTATTTTGTCTCTTTGGAAACAGCAGTCAGCATAATAGCTTTTCCTCTCAAGAACCATCAACGTAACATTTATTATTTCTGTGTATTATCCTAAATGAATGTAACACAAATTGTATTTTGTCCTAAGGATTTCAAATGAGCCTAAGAATCCCAGCAGACTGGAACACCTTTGTGTTCACAGGCTGTCCACCACTATTCTTACTGGTGTTTCACAATTTCTGTGTTCTACCATTAAAACTAAAAATGAAATGTAATTAAAATTAAGTACATTGAAATATCCATATAGCAATAAAATGGAATTTTGAAAAGGGATTAAAAATTTGCATGTAATAACTGCAAGAATACATATCATCCAGTTCTACAAGTGAAATTAATCAGCATGTTTATATGAAAAAGAAGGAATTCGCACAGGGGAAGTACAAATGTCATCTGATTGCTCCAACTCTCTCTCCCAACTCTGCTCACAGGGAACTAGATGATACTCCAGCTGAGACACTGTAGATGGGCTGCCAGCAGCCTCCATCAGTATTGCCAGCACTGCTACCACAGATGAAGCTTTGCCAACAAAAGTGAAACAGGGAAATCTGATGGCTACGGGAATCACCAATTTAACCTTCTGTTACCACTGCAAGACAGAACCCAATCATTTTTCTAAATAAGAATGATAATGCAAAAATAAATAGTTCCATAGCTGGGCAAATTCACTTCCCTTTCAGGTTTCATATTCCTTTATGAGACTTTTATGTAACACATCCACAGCCTAGGCCTCAATGAGACATGCAGGAGAGCATTCATATTAATAAGTAAAAGGATGTGTGTGAGTTTTCTTCCTGTTCTGCTCTTCCTATCTATCCTTCTGTTCTTTCTTCTCTCTACCTACCTTGCCTCAGGCTTTATTTTGTCATGTACCGAAGAATCACTGTAAACATCAAAAATCATTACATGGCATCCCACCCAAAAGACACAAAGTCTGGCAAAGCATAAAGAGGGAACTAATCAAGGCAGACCACCTCCTGCCCTTTTTTTTAATTAGCAAACCAAAATACTCTTGTACCATTTAGATTGCCTTGATTGTATGTGTTCATTTTCAATCTTAACTTTATCAATGTGCTAGAAGATAGAAAACGTTTTATATCTTTGCTACACAGGTAAAGCTAAAGAGTAACTTCAGGAGACCATACAGGCTGAGTTCCCTCTTCCAGGAAGGTTCTGATGCACAATTCAAAAATCCGTTCATTGTTTCAAAAGTTTCACAGTATTGGTTTTCTTCCTGGATATAAATGTTCTTGCAAATCTTGTCTGATTGCTGACAATGGGAGCAGAATGAATAAATTCAATCATTTCTGAATACTGGTTTATCTGCAAGTACACCCAGAACATAAAAGCTGTTCTCCGCTATGAATCACAAGAGCCTTCTGCCACTCCTTTTGGTATCAGCACTCATAGAATCAATGGTCATTCGTTTCACAGTATCACTTCCTTCTGTAATTTACATCTACTTTTCCCTTTTTAAAGCAGTTTGATTTATTTTTGCTTATGGAAATTCAGCTACTCTTCTACGGTTTTATCTCCGAATTTCTGAAGTCTTCCAGAGAGAGGGAAAAGGAACGTCAGAGGTTATGGACTTCCAGTAAGAAAGATAAAGAACTCCAGTTCTTGACCAAAAACTGGCAAGGAAATTACAATGACACAACTATTCATGCCAAAACACTTGAAAATAAGAAGGCTGTTCCTTTGAGTACGTACCTTTTGACCTGTTTCTGCAGCCTAATTTGGTCCTTTATGATACGTTAAATGTTTTCACCTGTTTTAGTTTTAAATCTCAGTTTTCATAAAATTAAACTGTAACCAGAAATGACAATATAATTCCTTATTACAGGGAAAAAAAAAAATGGAAAATGTGCATGGGTGGGTGGCTGAGAAAGAGACTGGGGGAGAGAGTGAGCTTAACAAAATCTATGCATTTTTAAGTAGCTTATTTTTACACTGGCTTTATTAAATATCTCTATCACTACCTTAATTATCCTAGTACACCTCAGTTCTTCAAACTGAAATAATAAAAAACCCAGCAGAACACAACTAGAATAAAACATTACAACTGGTCAAATGTCCAAAACCACAGAAGAATTAAATCAAATTTAGCCTCTTAGATTCTCAAGATGAAATCATTAGAGCACTTCAGTTCACTACTGGAAGAGTCGGATGTCACTGCAAAATTCATTGTAACATTTATAAAATAGTAAGAAGTTTAAAAAAAAAAAAACCAACACCCACAATAAGGGCTATGAGGAAAAGTTGTATGTGTCTGGTTCACTCAAGATCACAGAAATTGCAATCAACCATTCTCCACAGCTAATGACAAACAAGAAAAAAAAAATAGTCTTAATTTTAATTGTTCAGACTGAATTTCACAAAAAGCTTTGGTATTGTAAACCAGTGGAACACATTCTGAAAACAGGTCACTGGAAATTAAGAACACACCATACAAGCTTACTGGGCTACAGGAAAGGGCAAAGCAGGTTAGTATTTACTCAGTTCTGCCTGCCCGCAGGGAGATGAAAAGAAGATCTGAGTTCAGTTCTGTCCTTTTCTGACTCTTAAGATCAGCCAGACCATGAAATTTTTACTCCTGCCCAACTCCTATGGCAATGAAATGACAGTCAATAGGCATCCTGAAGAACAGACTTCTACAACAAATTCAAAAAGCAAACAACTACCAAGTAGTCTGATAAAGGCACATCTTGATCAATAATCTCCACGTTATGCTCACATCAAACTTGGAATAAATGCCTTCATAAGCATATTGAGGGGCAGGAGAATAGTAAAAATCTGTAAAGTTCAGATTTATTAGAGAACCTTTGGCTTAATGAAACACATCTGGGTTACACTGAAGGTTCATTCAGGCCAGTAACCATTTTTCTTGGCAAAGAACAGGAGCTTAAAAAGACAGCATGGTATGTCTCATCATATTCTCCCAGCTTCTAGCAACGTGCAGTTTAACAATGTCCTCAGTCAGAGGCTGGACATAGACCACCTTGCTTCCTAGCTTCTGATGGACCATGAACTTGCCTAATAGTTTTCTTGGAACCCAAAAGACTCTATCATTGCATTTCTACAATTTAACTAGTGTGAAAAACATTTCTCATTATCTCTTGTAATTTCACTGTGTGCTTCCTTCTCTTTGCAATACAGGAATAGCACGCAGCTGTTCTTTATTTGCCTGTTCCATACCAATGAAGATCCTATGTACATTTACATTTTTTCCTGGTTTCTAGTACACTGTTACCCCCTGTGAACAGCACAGAGAAAAACAGTGAGGTGTGTCGCCAGTATGTCGTATCTGATCATTAAGGAAGCAAAGCTGACATAAATATCCTAGGTTTGTTTGTCTCCAGGTTTTTTGTCATGTGGCTGCAGATCCTCATAAACTAGAAGCCCCTGCTATTATACTTATTTCACCTTCCCCCCGCGCCCCCCGCCCTTTGTTCTAAATCTCAATTACCTCCACTTCTAGTTGCCTCAGGCTTAATCTCTTCTCTCACACTTCTCTGCAGCTGATGCTTGTTTCCTCCAACTGTCCCTTTCTGTTCCAAGCATTTAACTTCTTCCTCCGTGCTGTACTGCTGACAGCAAAGAAGAAAACAGGCTGCACTAAATTACCTGCTCTACGTACTCACAGACAACTGCAAAGAAAAGAGGAAGCATACTTGATAATCTGCAAAAGCTGCATGTAAAGCTGTGTGCATGCATAAAAGAATATGAAAAATTTAACTACCAGCCTCTGAAAAAGTTCTACCATATTCTAAGTCAGAAGATACTGACATTTCTCAAAGGAATAATCCTTAAAAAAAACCCCAAAAGAACCACCACAAAAACCCATATTGTCAGAACTATGTATTTTTATTTTTCTTATAGCTGGGCAGTTTTACCCAAAATAAAAACTCACTTAGGCAGACTCACTTAAATCACAGAAGAAGTGATTTTATAAAAGAGTAGCTACTTCAACAATAAATGCCTGCTATCAACCGTGCCTATAGATACTCACAGTAAAAATCTATTCTGTAAGTATAAACTGAAACTTCCAGGTTTTTCCTCAAGATGTTTGCAAAGTAGACAATGAAGAAAAAAAGCAGTCTGCTAACTATTATTGGTTACTGAAGTTGCTCCATTAAATTGATGGAATTGCTTGTTTTACAATTTGCACAAATAGGTCTACATAATTCTGTATGCATCAAAAAGCAAAAGTGATAAATGATAGCTGTTTTCTTGCTTCCTTAAATTCATTCATTTTGATTTTATGCTATTTTTCTACTGTAAAATTACCTGAATTAAATGTATGAGAGATTACTTTAAGATTCAGCAATCTACCAGTCCCAGTATTACCAACCAACCCTCCTGCAGCAGGCATACCTAAAGAGTGATTCCTTCCTAAACCCTTTTTAAAATCTGGTTGTTCTGATATAAGCCATCACAGATTCACAGAGTGGTAGGGGTTGGAAGGGACCTTTGGAGATCGTCTAGTCCAACCCACCTGCTAAAGCAGGATCACCCAGAGCAGGTTGCACAGGATCACATCCAGGCATGTTTTGAATATCTCCAGAGAAGGAGACTCCACAACCTCTCTGGGCAGCCTGTTCCAGTGCTCGTCACCCTCAAAGTGAGGAAGTTTTTCCTCATGTTCAGATGGAACTTCCCGTGTTCCAGTTTGTGCCTGTTGCCCCTTGTCCTGTCACTGGGCACCATTGAGAAGAGTCTGGCCCCTTCCTCTGGACACCCGCCCTTTAGATATTTGTAAGTGTTCACCAGATCCCCTCTCAGTCTTCTCTTCTCCAAGCTAAACAGGAGGATTTTCTGCCTCTAATGGCAAAAGAACCTGCTAAACCTGTATTAGGTACCTCTGCTGAACGGTAATTAACCACATCCCAAATCCTTCCACTCCAGAACAGAATAGCTACTAACAATATTAACTATACTGGAATGGTATCATTTAGCATTTTTGCAAACAAAGTGTACATTGCTTTAAATACATTATTCCTGTACTTCATTGCTTATTTTCAAAATACATTAGATGATAGAAAGTCTTTGATTAGAAGGTAAAAAAATAATGACATTTTTTATTAAAATTATTGATATATTATCAAGAAGAATCAAAACCTAAAAAAAGAAAAAATTCACATTAATCTCAACAAAAGATTTTGTTTTCTTACTCATATCAGAGAAATGAAAAATGAAAAGAGATTGAAAGAAATCTCAACTCCTATGCATTCAAAGAAATGTAACTTAGAGTTCAGGAGATAAATTTAAGCTTTACTTTCAAAAATGAACTAAGAGGAATTTAAGTGCTGAAGGGAGAAGTAGAAATGTAAAGAAAAAAAAATAAAATCAGAAATTTAATTGCACCATCCAAGAAGGAATTCTTCATATTTTCCAGGCTATGCAAATCCAACTAAGTCACCCTCAAATTCAAAGAATACCTCAAACTAAGGATGAGAGCAGAGCATGCTAAGTAGGAGACATATAGGAAGTTAATCAGGATAAAACAATATATTAGCAGCTATTTTGTAACAAATGATGTTGCTGATTCTCTCTGGTAAGGAAAAGAAACCTCACAGGTATTTATTTCAATAAAGGTGACGAAAAGACACATAATCTCAAAATGGCACTTTATGTGCACACATGTATTAGTTATCCTCCTTATTTCAGATGTTCATTATAGACAGTGGTGGTTTACAAAGATTTCTGAAAACTACATGCTACCACTTTCTTTCACAACAAGGGATCAGTGTTGTCTATTTCACCTTCAAAATCACAGCAGATATCCCAAAACCTCAAAATATTCAACATCAATAAAAGTTTTCTGCAGTGTTAAGGAAGAAGATAGTCAAGAGTACTTTTCAAGGGAAGGAAGGAAGAAAACAACTGATGTTAGTATGTTATGGGGCTTAAACACTTTCAACAGATTAATCAGAAACCACAGAAATGTGGGTATCCAGAAATTGTAAGTAACAAATTCTAAGCAAAAACAATTTTTTCTTGCACTTAATCATTACCCTTCCTGAAAGCTGCCTAGGAAGGAGAGCACTAGGCATGCATGGAAATAAAAACCAAGAATAAAGTGCTTCATAGAATCAAAAATATTATTTGACACTGAAGCTGACGGAAATGTGTTAAATCAGTCCTTCACACCATAAAAGTTTCTGCGTATCACAGACTAATAAGAAAATTCTGATTTCTTTCCCTCTAGTAACAATGAAACATTGTCTTTAACACATCTGATATTCAAAGTATGACTTCTACTCTCCTGATTGTACTAAGTTTTCTATTCTGTCTCTGTATTTATTAATCAGGCAGAATAACCACTGAAGCACATCAAGCTAATACCAATTGGCTTAAAATTCCCAACAGAACTCTTACACAGCTTATTTAATCTTTTATACAAAGTCTTTGTTTGTTTTTTTAACCCTTCCCTCCCCAGTCCCCTCAAAATAGAAATATAGTAATGATAGGTTTCTTTGCTGTCTCTTATTCCTTTGAATTGTTGAAAGAATTCAGCACTCTCAGAAACTTCGCATTCATTTAGCAATTTTTGTTCTTCTTGTGTCTGAAAGTCTAGACAATGTCTTGAAGTGGGTGGTTTGGTGGCCAACTTCATATAACTCATCTGGTTCTCTCCTTTCCCATAAGCCTCCCAGCAGATGTCTAAATCAGATACATTTGGTTAGTATATGGTTTCAACCATGATGGAATCTGATGGAATCCATCACAAACAGCAATTAATTTCTACTGGTATGATGGGTCAATATAGTCCCTTAATTCTGGAGTTTCTTAAAATCGCAAATTAGTTCTAATTTTGAATGAATGAAGCACATCTACCATCACCTTTCTGTAAAATTTAAGACAAAAAAATGTAAAAATAGCTTTTCCGAATGCATGAACACCAGAAGGCTCTGAGTGCATGCATAGCTCAGGAAAATCAAGGGATAGTCTACTTCAGTGTGCAGGGGGAAACAGGAGTCTTTTCTAATTGCTGGTGGCAAAGACAAACACAAAGCACAAATGCCTTACAGGAGGTGCCAAAATACCACAGCATCAAGAATGTGCTGCTGTCCAAGCTAGGAAGTCTTGTTTCTCAGCTGGCCTCATCTCAAGATGTTACAAAAGCTACAAGACTTTTCCAAATACACAATTAAAAAACCTCACACGAATAAAACCCCCCAAAACCACAACAGCACAAACCAACATAAACAAAGGTGCATAAGAACTCTCATGAGACACCAGTATAACTTCCATCAGGCTGGAAGTCAAACAGGTAAAAATTTTGGCAGAAAAATGGAAGTAGCTATTTGGAAGGTACTGTGGGAAAAAATTGGTACCTGAAACTATTTTTACTGAGAAAATTAGTTTACTTAAAAAACCTAACTGCTAGATGTGTTTGCACCCTCATTTGCAGCTCTTGATGCTCACAGTGTTTGAGAAAGTCAGCACTTTGTGAGCCTGTGGGGCACAAGTCCTCATTAGCACAGTGCTTACACAGCCAATTGGCTACATACCTCCCTCCTTTTGATCAGGAATATATCCCAGCTCTTTTTCTTTTCCCTGCTTCTTTCAACAAGAAGAAAAACCTGATATAATACATTTGACTTATTCCAAAGGTCAACAAAAAAGAGAAATGTGTCTGGTTTTCTACAATAAAAAACCCAAAACACCTGTTTAAACGTTAAGTTGTTTTAAGGTTTGTTTAGCTATTGCTTTCTCCAGCTTCATCACAAGTGGCAAACTGAGGAACTTAGTATCTAATTCATGGGAATATCAATGGGAGCGCATTTCCACACAGTAGATTCCAGGAGTGAAGGTTTTCTATGGTTTCTATTTTTGGAAAAAAAATGGAAGACTAGATGACTTTCAAATAAGCACCAGGAAACTGTTTGGGAGACAGAAATATTTCATGGTCTTCATCCATTCTTTTACCATCCTCTGCAGCCTGAAAAATCAGCACAATTTGAAGTCAAGACACTCTTGGTATCTCAATCCTTTACTTCTCTTTAAATCCTCACTTTCTTCACTCAATAATTCCATTCTATAGCATTTGCAGGGAAGAATGTTGCAAGAGAAGACTAAAATCTGAGCTACAGACTCAATCAATTACTCCAAAATTCTCACTGCAGCAATAGTTAGAAGGCTGTAGCTTTTCAAATCTCAGTATTTTGACCACCCGACATTTTCATGTCAGTAGGAAATTACTCACATTGTGAACTTTTTGTAAGATTTTCAGTTTGAATGTCAAATCTTTCTCATTTTGTACTAGATATCTCCATCAGAGATGTTAATAGCACAGAAAACAAATCACTGCTTTAAGACAAATAAATAAAAGTATATATACATATAAATTTCTTGAATCATGCCTAAAAATCTCTCTGCACAATTTTTTCAGTGATATAATCTTGTCTGATTTAAAATACAAAGATTGATAAGTCATTGATTGATTGATTACAGGGCATAAGAATAATCATTAATTTATTGTATATATTAGTGCATACAATGAAAGGTTAAATCTAGAGTATTTTAAATCCTATTAATTTTCAAATTCTCACGATACAGGACATGAGTACTGTTAATGAAATATACTTCAAATTCACAGTATATCAGGCTTTCTACAAATTGTTATGAAAAGAACCCTAAATTTAGCTTTAGGAGCAGAGGCTTTCCATCAGTTTCCCCAGCACACTGACTTCCTGGCAATCTGCAGTATCTACTGATCAACCATGGACTTGCTTTAGTTTGTTCTTTTTGAATGTCATATTTGCTCTTAACATATGTAACAAGGATAAAAGGATTTTTTTCATTTAAGATTATATTCACATCTGCAATGAACTTCTGAAGCTGAACACTGAGAAAGCTCATGATACTCATTCAAGAAAGTATCAATCTAGAATGGAATAAAATATGAGAGACAGATAGAAGAAAAACAAATTCAAATCTTCCAGCCAATGTTGTGTGTAGGTAAAACTATCTGAGCGGCAGTCAGCAACAATTTGATCTGCTATGAATTTTAACCACTTAACATTCACTGCTCCAGTAATGAAGCGCCAAATCTGAACCCACATAATTAGAGGTTATATATAAAGAAAAGCATCTGTAGGGAAAAGAAAAAAGAAACACTACAAAAAACCCCACAAAAACCCACAAACAAACAAAAAACCACCACAAAACCACATAGCTAAATTAACTATTAAAGAAGTTTACTTCCCTGAAAATCAAAAGCATGTTAACTAAATGTAAAAAGAACTACCTTATGAACTCCCTTCTAGCCCAGTTTATTCCAGTGCTGCTCAAATCATCATAAGGTGGTCTGCACAACAGCTGTAAAAATGTTTTGTTTTTCTGTTCTGTCTTTTAACACACACATGCACACACAAAAGCAAGGAATCAAATACAATGAAGGGAAATAAAAACAACAAAAGAGCATTCAAGTCTGGGGGTGGGCTTCTTTTTGGCAAACTAAAATTATTGTGGCAATGGTGTGCAAATGTTTCTAGCAGCTGCTTTTCCAAGTCAGCACTAGTACTCCCTGGGTTTCAGTTCCAATCCTTCTCTGACTTGCTCTTTAACTTTCTACGGGTGGTGTCATAATAGCCACCAAACTGCTTTTTCTTTTCTGTTTTTGAGATGGCAATGATTGTGATCAAGGTCAAATTCCTACTGCTATTCCAATGATTTCTCCATGCTGGAAAAGTTTAAGGAAAGACTGTGTTAAGAGCTTGAGAATACCTTAATTTCTTTTTAGCCTCCCAAAGGCTTCATCTATCAGGCATTCCTGATATTTTGCTGTTTTCCCTTCTATGCTTTCTAAGGGTTGTGAGCTTGCATTTCATAGTTACTCTCCCACAAGCATTCACTCAAATCTTTTATCTAAGGTTCCTTTGGGAAAGGATATTGTAATGTCTATACTTTATAATTGGCTTATCTAAATTCAGATCCACAAGCATCTCTGATTCAGAATTTAGCCAAAACCCAGGCATGTAAATCCAATCATGCAGTCAAAAGCCCTGACTAACCACCTCGATGTTTAAGACGCAAAGACTTCCATACTTATACTGATCATATATATTTTTATATATATATAACATACATATTTTGCATATATTAGAGTAATATATTATGGCAACTACAATTCTACTGTCCTTGTGCCAAAAGCTGCAGGTAAGGTGGCAGGACTAAACAGCTCAGTGTCCATCCTGTGCCAAATAGGATTCTCAAATAAAACATTCCACCACTGCAGATCCTTGGGACACTCCCTCAGCAACCCCATTCCCTCAGCGCACACAGGAGTCATCACTGAGCAATTAAACAATATTGAGAAAGGCTATAGCAACACAATAGCTCAGTGGTTACAGCATTTGCACAGAACAACCTCAATTCTGCATCCTTCTTGGCCTCAAATCCTCATCTGTGGTTTCCCAGAAACACATCCTTATGCAAAGCCTGTGCTCATCCCAAATCCAGAACCGCCTCCTGTACCAGGGTTCAGTTTCGAGTTCCACAGTTGGGGCATCCAGGTAAAGAAAAAGATTCTTTTAGATTACTTCTCCACTTTACAATTGTACTTACGGGTTTTTTACAGTGAACTGTCACTGTGCAAAAACCTTGAAGAATTCCTCAGAATAGAGTTATGCATCTGAGGAAAGTTTTGCCATTGTTGAAGCACTTGGACAAACAGACATCAAAAACAAAGGTGCATTTTCCAGTTTCCTCAATAAAACATAACACCATGATTTAGCACAGATAACAAGACACAAATAGCTTATTTAAGTCTGTTTCTGTCCCCTAGTGCAGCACAGTTCATTGTACGTGAGATAATGGCGCTCACTGACGTGGCTGTGTTGTTACTAGGCAACCAGAGATAAAATGCAGGGTTTAATGATTTTTATTTAATGCATTTTTATGAGAAAGTATGCTCTCTTTTTTTCCTCCCCTGATATTATTTGAGGTGGAAATGCTGTTTACACACGCAGATATATTTAGCCATCCTCTGCAATCTGAACAAGAAAATTATTCAAACTGGATATTCAAACAGCCAGTCAATAAATATTTCTAAACATATTGACTATTAACACTATCAAATACTTCCATCATGGTAGTGGCTGAGATCTCAAACCACTTCACCAGGGACAAGTATTCAGTATGTATCACAGCAGAGAATAACAATGGCAAGAAAACAGACAACAGCTCAGGGATGTTTGGGGATGTTACGGATATTTATCTACTCTTCATGGCAGAATGCAAGAGCCCAAGCCTGTATCACCCTTCACCTCTCCCGTGCTGTCATGATACCCACACCTGAAAAGGTCACACCATGTTTTCCCCTGTGATTCTGGGCTGCCTGGACTCTCTCCAAAAAAAGAGGTGTCATCACCAAAAGCTGTCCTTCCTGGTGGGACTCTGCTCACAGGAGCCTCTACAGGGAGATGCACATCTTAGGAAGTGTCCTAATATCACAGCCCTTGCCCTAGCAGTCTAGGCATACATCCAGGAGGCCTCCCTGTAACTCTGAGCTGCTACACATTTCATTTCCCATCACACAGTTCAACGAGTCTGTTGAGGGGCCTGACAGCAGTGCTGCCTGCTGAGTTCAGCAGACATGTCCTTCATTCAACAGTGTTGGAAATGTTACCACATTATACAACCACACAAGCCCTCAAGTTTTTTCACATGCCAAGCCCTTCCTCTGCACCTTTACAAGCGCTGGTGACTCATATATAACTTGTGACCACCAAGTTCCTTTTAGATCAGCTGACTTCCTGACTCCTGTCTTTGCAATAGGAGCAGGAAAGTGTTTATACATCTGAAAATCAACTGAAAGCCTCAGGCTTAGTGCGTGCGTGATGGCTCGTGTCCAAACAGAGCTATACCTCTGACTGCATACTTAGGTCCTGCAAGTTTTGCAAGATGAAGTGAGAAACAGATGAACAGAGAGCTTTTTTTTTTTTTAAATGCAACACTGTAGAAGAACTAAAAAACAAACTCTTGCACCATTTCGCTTTCACATGAAGCCAAACTAAATAACGTTAACTAACTATTGTGAATACTGCATTATTTAACATAATTCAAAGGTTAATTTCCAAATTACAGGAATCATGCAATTCAGTTGCAAACTTCTTTTTTGACCCTTAATACTGGTCATCTTTCAATTAAAGTAGAAATTCCACTGGACTCAGCACAGTTGGATCTTTACAGACAGTTATCTGTGCCTCAGCATACTTCCTTATCATGAGTGTTAGCAGGTTCTACTGCCTATCATGCATGTAATGGTCCAAAATATTTGTGCAGGTCATTAAATGCCTCTTGCATTTCATTAGAAGTTTACAATCTATGTATTTCTGATCCCAAAAAGGGTACTGAACAGCTGCTTTTGACCATTTGCTTCATCAAAATAAATAAGGCTGAGGGTCAGACACTAATTTGAAATTTGTTCTAGGGGAATTTTAAAAATCAGTAACTCTCCACAGTGTCACAGACATAACTGGTAACAGTACAGCTTGACATCCTCCTCCTTCAGAAGCCCTTCTATGCACAGCCAGTCTCACTCTCCACAACACAGGAGAGTTTTTAAGCAAGCCATAGCTATCAGTTTGTGGGTTTGTGAGGTGGGGTTTTATTTGTCTCTACTTTTATCCTCCACATCCGCAAATGCTGCCAAGTTCTCCCACCTCTGAATTGTTACAAAAATTGTCTGTCTGTACTTCAGCTAAGAAAGTGAAAAATGCCACACCGACTTAAACTAGAGAACAGCAGCTTTAATACATTACAGAAAAAAGTGTATTTTACTGTGTACGCATGTCAGGAGATTTCACAGCTCCTTGGGTTAAATTAGAAGGACAGGTTAACAAATACAATTGATTCCCAGTGCACTTCCCACTTTCACCAAGTTCACAAATAGCTTGAGATTGGATTTCTAGTAGTTTATATTTTCCTTGGTATGGATCTTACTATGTCAAGTGCCCTTCTGTATTTTTATCAATGATCAGAAACTAAAATAAATCTGGGGAAAGACTAGTGAAATAATAAATCCTAAGAAGGAAGTGGAAGTACCAGACACAACAGGTAAACTGGGTCCACTCAAATATATGTTTCATAACAAAACACAAAGTTAAACATCTGTGATGAAGAAATAAATACCTGCCATACTTACAGAATGTATGTTGGAAAACACTGATTACACTTTTCCTGAAGTATGGCAGAAACAGATCAACAAGGTATAAGCAACTAATGCTGTAGGACTGCCTGTGTAATGATCAGCAAAGAGTACAGGTATGCGAACAAAGCAGCAGCAGGACCAGAGAGTAACTCTACCTTTCAGGTGACATTAGTGGCAGCAGTGTAACAACTACAGCTGAAGACACTCCACTTTTAGCCACATTTGTAAAGTTTCAGAAAAAAACAAAGTGAGAAGGAGACAGACATAAAAAGGATACGACAGCTGAAGAAAATGTTTTACAGTTAGAATCATTAAGAAATCAATCTGTTCATCATATCAACAGCACTGAGAAGTCACTCAGTGGGAAGGAAATGCCAGCTTCAGAAAGGTTTTTAATCTAGCAGAAGAGAGTAAAAGCACTGGATGGAACCTAAAGCCAAACTAATTACAGTAAAAAGACATCTTTATACCAGTGAGGGTGATTAATGACTGGAACAAACAGAAGGATGGGAGGGATGGGTTTTCCATCTCCTGTTTTGTTTGCATCAAGGTAGGATAACTTTCTGATTAAACCTATCTTCCAAAATTCAAGTTATACTCTGATTGAACGTACTTACTGAGCTTAATAGTGACATAAGTGAATGGCCCAGCACCCATCTTTCTAACGTAAAGTTTAACAAATGAAGTTCTGTTCCTGAAAAAGAGATTGCTTCTAAAGGACTGGATAAAACTAGATGTATACAAATAAACAGAAAAGGGAAATAAATAACCCATCAGAGTAGCTACAAGGAACAACAACTCTCTGTGTATTTATAGCATTCATTTTAAAGGAAAAATTTCAGCAACACAAAAATCAGAAACAAAGAGGAATATGCCTGTAATTTTTGCTAGTTACCTGCCTTAGCATGGCGCTTTGTGCTAGACAAGCAGATGTTGGCAGCGTAAGTCTGATTGCATAACCAGTACAAAGATCCATGTTCAAAATTGGGATGGGAACGCCAGACTAAGAAACTACAATCCTGCAAAACCCAATTAATCACTGCATGACTCTGAAGACAAGTCTGACCTGTAGCTAGTTTGATGGAAAGGAGCTGGGATGGCTTCAAATCTCTACTTCTAGGACTGTCTGCTTAAGTTAAGTTAAATGGGTGAAAAACAGAAACAGAGCTGGGAACAGATACCAGAATTCAGAAATCCCTGCTGCCAAAAGAGTATCCAAATTACTACTCTACACAAACTTTTTTCTTCTCCCTGTAAATGGCATTGAGAATTTCACCCTTCAGCCTTGAACAACATTAACTAAGGAGTCAGGCAAAACTCTTTTCAGTTGCATTGGTTCCCTAGCGATTAGCTCTAGACAGCTGCAGGCTGACAACGCTCAGTATTGAGGTGTACTAGATGCCACAGTGAAGTATCTCCTTCCAGTTCTCTGGGTTTGAACGCTTCAATCCAAACACAACAGTCTGAATTCCACTTTGGAAGAAAGACACTTAAAAGTAAGCCAACGAGGCATTGCATTTGGCTAAAAACATCTACTTATCCCACATCTCTGGTTATGCCTCTTCACCCATTAATTTGTCTGTAAAAAACTAGAATTTTCAAGTACTATTAAAGTGCCATCTTGCAAAAAGCTTGTCAGTTTTTAAATGGTATTAAAAATGCCACAAGACTCATGGTGGACACAGTTCACAGCAGATCTACTAAAGACTGTTGAGTGGAATTACAGCAAAAAGGGTGTCACATAATTGCTGCTCACTGACAAGAAAATTCTACCCTATCACATGTGGATAGAAGAGCAGAAAAAGAGAATGAGACGGAATGTAGGTGGAAGGCTTTGATCTACTTAAATCTCTAAATGCCAGACTGTGCAAAGTATGAAGGGCAAGTGACTAGAAGGAAAAGGAATGATGAAAAATTATTTATTTAATTTTTAAATGGAAAAATATTTTAAACCTTTCTGAAAACCAACTGTGAAACTTCATGTACTGTTGTTGAATTGTCACTGTAAGTCCTGTGACAAATTCTGTGGGATTTTTTGCCATAGTTCTGTAAAATGCAAAGAAATAATTCAAGTTCCCAAGTGTATTATCCAGAGATGTCTATATAACAAATATATTTCCCATGTAAGAATTTACAAAAAAAAAAACCACAAGAAATCAACCCCAAAACAAAACCAACCCCTAAACAAAAAAAAAATTCAAAACCACTGAAGAAACACAAGTCTCTTCCATTTAGAATTTACTAGAAATTGTCTAGAAGAGTTTGGCTTGATCTTACTGTTAAACCATATTTAGCTTTTATTAGGCATATAAAAAAAAACCCCACAACTTAGCAGGGAGTGATGAAAAAGCCAATACAGCAGTCTATCTTTTAGATATTCCCATGCCTTAGCAACTCTCCAGTCACCAATATATTGCCAGTGTAGGTTGCTCCATGTTTTTAAATATTAGCATTTTAGACAACAAGGAAAAAGGCCAAAAAGATTGGAAGAAACTTCTAGATTATCTGGTCCATCCTCTTTCCAAGGCATACCCAAAATTTTGTATCTCATTATACACTGATATGTATTTAATTTATTAAATTTTAGAGACCACAACTGTTATAGGTCCATGACTTGCCTAATCTATGTTGTTATGTGCTTATCCTTATTATCAGGAAGTTTTGCGTAAGTTTCATGTGAATTTTCTCAAGCATAGCCTAAGCCTACTGTTTCTTCTTTCATCCACATATTATTTTATTTAACAAATTTGAAGGCTGTTGCTGTGTTTCCCTTTCAAAGACTGATCACAGTGAACACGAAGTCCTGGTCAGGATCAGATGAACAGCAATAAACTGTGGAACTATGGTGAACTACTCAGTAAAACAAAGCATAGTGTTAGGAGTAGGCAATCCAAGGAGACAGGTTAGACCACTGTCCCTAGTATGAAATCTCACAGTGAGTCAAGAAAAGAACAACTCTGTCCCTAGAATACCATGCAAAACAAAGAAGTTCGTTGACTACAGAGGTATAGGGCTTACTATGTTTCAAGTCCTTACCTCTACCACAGTTGTCTTGGCAGCTTTGCACATAGGTTGGTTGAAGTTTCTTGCAGTTTTCCTGCAAAAGAAAATAAAGTGAATAAATATTAAAAGCTGTAATCGTACGAGGAAAGACTTTTCAGAGATAAGGTACTACAAGTATCTCTAGAATATAAATATCACAAATCTTTTTGCCAAATAGCTAGAGGACTATTACAAAAATAGGAGGGAGGAAAAAGTATTATGGAATTGTGTAAGATGCATATGAAATTTAATTATATTTTGCTACATTCGAAAATACTTGTTACAGCTCTTATGACTTTTAAACAGCACATTGTTTAACTGAAATTGGTACGCTACTGTTATCTTCATTTATTAGATCCAAGACCAGCAGCAAGCTAGGCTTTGTACAGTGTGCTTTCCCATTATTTCACTGCACAAAGAATGAAATTAATCTCCACAGGGGGGACAGCACAGGGCCCAACAGCCTCTCAAGTCCCACACGTGCCTTCATAATTCAGACTAGGACTTGGGATAGCACTTTGCAGAGTAGTAAATTTAATTCAGTTCTCTTGATTAAAAAAGCTGTGCCAGTTTTGGCACTTTACTGCAAGACTCTGGCATTCATCCTAAGTATTCCCACGCAGTATTTCTATAACAAGGAAAAAGAACCTCCAGGGTGTAAAAGCAACACATGACATGTATAACCATGCTGGGATCTGCACTGAGATCCTAGCAGACACAAGGAAAAACAAGTCACCTGTGTATACCTCTGTATTTTTCAGAAAGCAAACAAAACTGTGTGGTATAATATTTAAGAAAAATTATGCGTATTTTAGTAAGGTTCCATTGATAGCTTCTCAGCACTTTTCTCTTTTAAAATGTAGAAGTCTTGAAAATTTTTCATCAAAATGCATGAAACTAGTCAAAACTTGCTTTCATCCCATCCCCTTTCTGCAGAAGCATTTTTTTTTTCTAACCATCCTTTTCTCTTCACCCTTTTCTGCGATGACCATGCCTAGTGCTATAGCCATGCTGAACTTTAGGAGGCTGCTGCCACCTCGTGGCTTTGCGGGAGGTAGGGAATTGAAATGACCAAATCCTGAGACGACCATGCAGTTTTAATAGGATTTCTAGTGCAGAGACCTACAGAATCAAAGCTATACCCAAAGACACATGTCTTGAGGAAATCTTGTTTTATTGGCAATTCACAGCAGCTGTGAAGCCTCTAAGAGAGCTACAGAAGGGACAGTATCTTTTGTCCATGGGTTTCCTCTGTGCCTGTGTAAACACAGAATGTAAGAAGAGGAAACCATAAAAAAAAAAAGAAAATGGATTTATATTCTCCTCTTAGTGCATGAATACAATACTAGCTAGTAGTGATTTAGGGAAAACTACCCTAAACTAGGTAGAGTAGAAAATGAGAGGAAAAATAGAGTTACAAAAGCTGAATTAAAATAGCAGGGGAATGGATACATATGGGGCAAGGCAGATGTGAAAACAAAGAATTCAGTATTTCATCCCAAATGACTATTTTTCTGAGCCAAAAAACTTTCTCAAGATCATAGTGGCTGGTCTGCCACTGAAAGAAACTGACATAAAATTATTTTTTACCTAGGGGAAGAAGTTACAAGAAATCCTTTCAATGTCAAATTAAGAGGAGTTAATAGGCTTGATTCTGACCCTATTTATAAAAGCTTATGCAATTTAGAATGTTCTTGGTTTACTACAGTTGTTTCAGAAGCAGCAGCCTGTTCAAGATCAAAGGTCTTTTTTCTAAAGAAAACATCATCTATAAGAAGAAATCCCAGAAACACTATATTTAATTTCCAAAACAGAATGATGTTAGGAATTTGGCGTACGAAATCCAGAAACTAGCTAAGCAAGTTTGCCTTTTTATTTTAAGATAGCTTTCTGGACATCTAGATTCAGCAATGGCTACAGAGTCCATTGTTCCAGCAATGGATTCCTAAGCTGACCCAAAGGCATGACAACAGCTTTTCTCCCAAAGGCAAAAGATAGCAAACTAGTTCACAGCAGACTAAACCAACAAACTACATCCACTACATACCTAATGGTGCAGAGATGAAGGGACACCTCAGATACGACTTGAATTTATGTATTGCAGAACCACTTGAAGCATGAAGTGACCTAACATGACTGTCTGTGACAGCATGGCCTAGACTCAGGTTATCCCTTAAACATCTCTGTTCCCTTGTCAAGAGAGTACTTTAATCAGCACCAAACAGCACCTCCGCTTGTAAAGTTGGGCTAGAACAACTCCAAAGCAGAATGGTACCAGATGAAAAGGGAGGGCAGCCAAAGGAGGTAGAATATCCACAAAAGCTGTGGCACTCCTTGCTGTCGTTCCTAATGAGCAAAGCTCCACAGGAGCTTAAGACCTGGAGACACTCTGTTCTGCTAAGTAGTACTAGTACCTGCATGAGACTAACAAAGCAAAATGCCCATACATGCATCTTTTCAGCTAGCACAGGAAAAAGGTGGGAGGGAGTCATGGATTATTTGTCTTGGCAATGGTGCACTATACTTAAGAAAAATTATCTACTGGGCCACACACAGGTCTTGTTAGGGAAAAGCTGTGGTGCAGAATAGTCCACTCAGCATAAAGATGTCTGGAAGGAAAGCAGCCACAGCATGCTGTATTGAACAAAAGAGCTAGGGGACACGAAGTATCATGTAGAAAACCTTGTTTAAAAAAATTGCTTTCTAAAGCACCCAGTACATTCTGGATCACCAACAGTACAGATTCATGTAAGAGAATAGACAAAAAAACTCATGCTGGCCTGTGGTACAAATAAGTCCACCTAAAGTACATTCTTTAAATTTTAAAAATCTCTTAGCTTGAGGGTGATTAACAGTTTGGCAGACACTTACACCATTCCTATTGTCTCCACAGATACTGGAGTCATGGGAAACACACTATAAATAGTACCACACTGCATGAAAGCAGTGGCAGATGCGAGTAAACAGAGCCTATGTCTACCTAGGCATACCTCAGCAAACAAAAACAGAAGTCATATAATAACAAAAGTATGGAAGGATCCCACTGGCAGTGAATACATACTCAGTATGTAGCACGATGTCAAAAATACATTTTCCTTTTCATCCTGTAGATCACAGAAATATTGCCATTATATTACAATCTATTATAATTTCCTCCTCTATTCTCTTCCACAGACTATGAGATAAGCCTATGTTTCTCTGTTGTAGGCCATGAGGTAATGTGTATCCCATGCAAAACCAGAATGGGTCACTGCTTATTACAAGCAAACGCTTTTAAGCTAGCAATACTATACATGGAATAAGACACTGGATGATGATGTTTCTATCTTTGATTAGCTACATTTGAAAGGAGGAGTCAAGATTTTTAGGTCTTCACTCCAGACGGAAGTAGTATCTAGTATCAATGGTATTGTGTGAATGTGGGAGAGATATGAAGACTTCTGAAAGAAACAGAAGGGAGAGGGAAAGGCATAAAGAGAGACCACGGGACATAAAGGAAGAGGGGGAAAAAAGGGATAACGCAGCCAGTCTGTTTCTGTGGAAAATGAAAGAATTTTTCAGAGATAAGTAAGCATCAGTAGACAGATACAGGGTAAAAGCACAGACAGTAGAGATCAAACAAAGAGAAGCCCAAGGAGGAAGACTGTTTCCTGTATTCCATGTCCTAGAGCCTAAGGAAAGCAGTTTAGTAGCCATCAAATTCATGTGTACACACAAAAGAAAGTCCAGTTTTCAATCAGAAACAATCTTGTCTTGCCAGTAGGCAGGCCAGGATGTCAAGAGTTTGGTCAAATAAAAGATTCTTCCTTAATTTTAAAGTATTTTAATTTATTATTATATCTGTAAGATATATAGATAAAAATTTATGTGAATACATGTGTATATATACATATATACACAAAAAATATTACTTTAACACTATAATTTTATCTGCATATTTTTCAGTCGCTTTTTCAACTCCTTGTTTGTTTTAATACATACAAAGATAGACTGCATCATTCGGCATCTTCTTGTAGTAAACTGCAACTGATTACCATAACACTTACCTTTTCGTCTGATAGCCATAAAACAAACAAATAAAAACCAGACATTAAACATCAGCAAACCTCTCCTGCTTCAGTTCAGGACAAACCAGAGCACAAATACAGCAGCTCAAATAAATGATGTTATCACTAGTGCAATATCCAAACTTTTCACTACAAAAGATGTTTAAATTCATATGATGCCTCTCCCTACAACACCAAGATCAAATTGACTTTAAACATGCTTTTCTGGGGACAGAATCAAGTCTTCCCATCACTGACTGGCCAGGAGACTGACTCAGCTCCCTTCTCTTCTGACATACATGAACCTGCACTTCTTGGGTCAGCCTTCAATTGCACAAGGAAAAGGACCCAAACTAACATAAAAATTGAAATGAACAGAATGTCACCATATTTCTCCACAGTCATCATAATGACTTTGGTGTGCTATGTCTCATTTTTAACTCCCAATGTTTTATATCACAGCTATGTTTGAATTCTCAAAAGTCATTAGGAAAAGCAATTATATTTTGTTTTTTATAGCAGTATAACTTGACAGTAGGGAAAGGCAATATGAAAGAAAGTTAAATCAGTAAAACATTATTTTGCCATCACACAGGAGACAGGACTCTCTTTCTCTTTCATTTTCTGAACCATTAAAGAATCTTTTCCCACTGGTAAACAAGTTATACCTGAAAATTATGTTTCCTGCACGATCAGCCTTCCATGCCTTCACAAGAGCAAAATCTCCTGTAATCGACTTCTCCAGAATAAAGTGACGCCCATCAAACTCTCGTACCTACAGAGAAAAACACACTACTGAGATGCAGGTTTCTTCAAACAGATCTCCCATGTAGTATTTATTTTATGGGGTTAATTTTACAGACTATTGTATTTAGACTTCTTTTTGTACTACATAAAGTTTCATCTGAAAAACTGTAGCTCAACTGTATAATAACAGAGAAGCATGGAAAGGCTGTAAACCCCAGTTTCATCACAGCATCTCTGTTGACTGAAACAGAATGAGAATCAGATCCATACTCTTGCTGCTCCATCTACTGGAATGAGACATGCTTTTTCCTGCACATCTACCAGCTAACCAAAAACTGAAGTGCTAAAGGAGAACTGTTGAAAAAGTTCATAATCACTGCTCACCACCAGAAACTCCAAATCTAAAATGAAGTGGATTTGAGACAGAATACTCAAATCACATCATCTGACAGGCTAAATTTCATTTGGTTTTCTCTGCATTTATGATGAATATTTGTAATGATATTGAAGCCCGAATATGTAACTGACAAACAGCTAGTGTTTTAAACCTATATAGAACCATGAAATAGCATTTCTCATAACAATACAGAAGGTTAGAGTATATGCAAATACTACTTGAGAGCTATTTAAAATTTCTGAGAGGGGGAAGAAGTATGACAAAAGTGTATCTGAAGCCAGTTTTTTGGTCCTGTAAAAGGAGATCTAAGCTTTTATAAAATGACACTTACATTCAGAATGGATTTGAAGAATGGATTTGATCAAATCATGCTAGTCATGTTATTATTCCCCCAAAAGACTGAGAAGAGTAAAAGACACTTTTCCACAAATGTTAAAATTGGAAGAAAAATGTTATCAAAATTATAAGCTATTTAATAAACAAAACACTCCTTCAAATGGTAAAAAATCATAATGACATACTCAGTAAGAAAATAAAGAAAAAAAAAGACAAAGTTAATGATTGGATACTGAAAATAGCCATGTATAAAATATATGAAAACCATTTTTTGTAATTACCTTTACCCCAGAGACATTCTTGAGGTAGAATTTAATGCTGTTTGCAGCCTAACTGAAACATACAGCATTAGCCCCATCCATTTCTTCAAGTACAGTTATGGCACTGAGACATCTCTTCCCTTCTCCAAATTCTACATCCAATTTCAATATGAAGCCCTTGTTTCTCACTTGGAAGCCACATTCTTTTTATTTGTTTGCAATTTGAAATACTCAGACTAAATTGCATTTCAGTTGTTGACAAATGCGTTTCCTGAGATTTTGTGTCGAGTTAAAGCTTCATGTACAGCTTCAGGGCTACTTACTCCAACAGAACAAGATTTTCTTTGAATATGCAGTGAATCTGGTCAGAGAACTATCAAGTGAAGAGTAATTCAGCAAGGTAGATTTATACCTGGACCAGTTTTTGATGCTAAGTCACCCTAAAGCTCTAAAAACTTTTCTAACACATCACAGAGGACAGAAGTGAGCAGTCAGAGGAAAAGTAATGTGTCTGGTACCACAGCCATCCTGTTAATCCAATATACCAAGGTCAAACTTGGCCAGGAGGTGCTTAAGCTACTGTTTATCTTGGATACACATAAGAAATTCAGTTTTCAAAGCAGAAGGCTTCCTAATTAACAAACTGATGTCTTACCTCTCTTGGCTGGCTAGCAATGGCAACGGTGCCATCTGTATTGTATTTGATAGGCGCACCCCCTTCCTGCACCAGCGTCCCATAGCCAGTACTGGTGTAAAAAGCTGGGATTCCCGCTCCTCCTGCTCTAATACGTTCAGCGAGCGTACCCTATGGGAAAACACATTTAAGAACCAGTAATTTGGGAACAACAAATCAAACTTTGATGAATGGCTTGCATGAACTTATTTTTACATCTTGTCATTTGGAGCTTTTTCTTCTGACTCAGCAGACCATCACATCTATTTCTTCCTCTTCTTTTAGCTGTCCTTTGCAAGATTGGCACTGGATATGGCAAGACCCACATACTGGACATGATGCACACAGTCACAAATTGCTCAAGAGCACACCGTCACAACTCACTGTCAACGCCCGAGCCACAGCACTTTGCTGTGCCTCCTCTCCTTTGGCTTGTTTCCTAATCTATTACTCTGAGAAGAGCTCAGAGTTCTTTTTCTCCTTCCCACCTGGTTACATATGCTAGAATGTTTTTCTTTTGTAACAGTCCTATATATTTATGTCTCATTCTCCAACATCTTACAAAAAATCTCATTCCAAGATGAAACAGCCACACATAGCAGATCGAGAAAGGAAAAGGGAGTCCAGTGATCTGGGTTGCTTGTGCTAAGAATAGCAAGAAGCTGACAGAACAGCATTTCTACTCTATTTGACCACTCCACCTTCACTCTGCTCTATGTCCAGCTGAACCACAGATACTACCAGCTGAAATTCCTCATCAGCCTTAATTATGGATACCAAAGCCATGTCTGCCTGCTTTTCATTAGTGTCCTTTCCCAAATTGTTTTGATATTTTTCTGGATTCAAACCAAGACAAGACCATCATGGTCAATTATCTATCCAGAATACAGGTTGTATTTTCCTTAGTTATCCTGCAAGAAACAAAACGACTTTTGGTAGGTTTACAAAATGGTGGTAAGAGGTAGATGCGAATCACGCAATGATACCAAGTCCTGTATTCCAAGCACCCTTAGCATTTCAAGGTCTCACCATGACCTCTCCCTTACTGTGTAACAAGGACACAACAGTCCTCCATTTTGCCTAAAATCATACCAAACTTGAAGAGAGTTTTCCAAAAGGTTATTTTACCTTGATACAAATATTTCAAATTCCCGCATCTCCTAGGAAGTCATTAATTCACCTTACTGTTTACCATTGCACACTGTAGATACAGTATTTTCATGCTGGATCTACATAGCTTGTCTGTGCAGTCCACAAAGCAAATTATATGTCTAAGGAGTTCAAGGTCTTCTAGATGAAAGCATTGAACATGAAGTAGGAAGAAAATAAAAATTAATTGTGAGAGTTGTTTTAAAACATGAGAAATGACCAGTGCCTGGTTATTTCCATGTCAGCTGACTGGGTATAAAAGGACCTTTTCTTTTTTCTCCCCCTATCTCTGGGATTCAAGAGATATTCTCAAGAGATGGAGTCCAACATTCTCTTCTCCATAAAAACTTAAGACTGTTGCTTTTCCCAGGGACTTAATAGCTGTTTAAAACCCAAAGGTTATGTTTGACCTTTGGAAATGCCACACACTAATATGCTGTAGGCTTTAGAGAACTAATTTCACAAAACTAGACCTCAATAGATTGTGACTGATACTCATGATTTTAATATCTCATTGCATTCAGGTTATTTGGGTAGTTTGACAGTGCTAAAATAATTAAAATTATGGTGCTAAAAATTAAAGTTGTAAATATTGGCTCATAACACTATTAAGAGATTAATTAGTTAAGATTTAATGAACAAGCCCAACAGAGACGTCTCACAATGAACTGCAATCTCCTAATTTGATTCCTACCCACTAGATGGCAGACACTGCACACACAACATCCCCACAGGAGCTGCCACCAATAAGGGACTTCAGCAACTTCCCGACTTTTTTCCCCTTATATCGGACACAGTAGTGAGCATTCTTCGTGCTGTTTTCTACAGTTTGTGAGGAACTACCAAAAATCAAACACTGTACAATAAAATATACGTATGTATATGTATGTGTGTGTATACAAATATATACTTGAAATGAATACAATGTAACAAGCTGTAAAAGGAATTCACATAATATGACCAGTCAGTTCTTAACACACCAGTTGCAGCCTACAGCCCATGATCCAGACAAGTGCTGTCTGTCTTTACTGCACATCTGCACACAAGCAAAACATTTGGATTGCAAAATAATTTTGTAAGAGCACTTACACATTATTCTACTCAGTATTTTAGATGGAAAGAAATCACCAGTCTCCTGGAGACACCCCTTACCTGCGGTGTAAGCTCAACTTCAAGCTCACCAGATAAATACTGGCGTTCAAATTCAGCATTCTCTCCAACATATGATGAGACCATGCGTTTTATCTGCTTAGTCTGAAGCAGAAGGCCAAGTCCAAAATTGTCAACACTGTGTAGAAAAAAGCCAGACAATACTCAGCATTTATAACAGAGTTTTGTTGTATTCAAAGCACTTGATAAGCATTAGTGACTTAAAAAAATAGGACAAAGTTATGTCCCCCCACTTTAGACATAAGGAATAGGAGGCAAAAACCAAAATCCAGCTTGTAGGAGGGAGAACATCAAAGCTACAATTAAAATTTAGGACTCCAGTGCTCAGACCTCAACTCTTCCAAGGCAATGAATACATTCAAAACTGCATTTTAGAGACATTTCACATGTAACAGCTACAAATATCAGCTTTACAAGTGGTGTTATTTTACATAGTTGCTCCTTTGAAAAGCCTTACTAATTAATAAAAAGTCACACATGGCACAACCCAATTTTGAGTGAAAAAACACTTGCTTTTCATTTAAACTCCTGCTCCCCAGGAAAAAGGCAAGTGATTGCCTAGCAGCTCAAGGAGAGCATTTATAGTACATTTATAGTACTGGTTTGTACGTAAGGTAAGACACTATTTGCATTTAAATTTTCTTATTACAGTAAATAATTCACTTCTTAAGAAATTGCCTACTCCAGCAGAAGACGTAAACACTGCAGTCAAGATTTCTTCTGTGTCATATCAGCTTAAACTCAATGCCAAAGATAACGTTTTTCTTGTGCCAGTGCTTCTAAATTCTGATATCCTAAAGATGTTACTCTCCATTAGTATCCAGCATTTTTGTGATGTTTGTCACCCTATACTGAGTACTGATGGGACAAAAATATATTTCAAGAGTTCCTGTAACAAAAGGGCTCTGTAAAAGAAGCTATTTCAACTTAAAGGAAAAAAAAAAAGATATTAAAATATAAAACTGGAAATAAACAGAGACGATACTACAAAGTCATGTTTCTTTCATATTTCCAACACATTATGCAGGATGTTGGCAGACTTTTACATCTGTGCAAAGTTCCTCGACATTTATGTTAGTCTCTGCAACGCCTGAGTGGAGAACTCAAAGACTTTCCACTCCCACTACAGGAAAGATGCCATGATCCAGAAGCACCTCACAAAAAGTGATGTGTATCTGCCACTAATTGTCTCAATTCAGTATGACTTAATTATCCACACAATTGCTTGAGATTTCAGGATAAGAAATATTGAAAAATATTAAAAGAATCCTTTAAGAAACCAAATCCAGTATCTAGCATGCTGTAATTAATATGCACATGGGCTTTTAATATTTGTGTTCTATCAAAAACATGACTCCTGAAGCAAAGCTCCAAAAAGGCTGTCTGTATTTTCTAATTCTACTGATTGCTTTAATGAAATATATCCCTTTCCTACATAAATTTCACCCTCTTGATACTCTTATAGCACCATGTCTACAATACAGCTTGCTTCTCAAGGTCCTGTCAGAAATGAACTCTTTCCACTAATGACCAGATGGAGAAAGTAAGGTATCAGACTGCTTTCCCTCTATTCTCCCCCCTTATAACCTTACTCAAATTATCAGTAAGTATATCCCCTAACCCTGGCTTTATAAGCTACGGTGATGAGGAAAAACAATGTAAAGGAGATATGTATCAGTACTGTAACACAAATCTATACTCCCCATATGATAAATAATATCTTACTCAAAAAAGGGGAAAATCCCAGCTTAAAAATCAAAATACGATACAAAGTGAGCTGAGAGGTATTTGTTTGGTATAATAAATCAGTGTAGCATCAGAGGAAAGAACCCACAAGCCACAACCAAACCTCACTGAATGTACATTAATGCTCCACCACTTCAGGATCCACATCAGACAACCCAGCTGCAAACTCCTGGCATCCTTTCAAAAGGACAGATTCAAAAAGTTTACTATTATACAACAGCTGCATGAACAATGTATTGGGTTTGCTTGGCAAGGTTTTGGTAGCAGGGGGGCTACAGGAGTAGCTTCTGCAAGAAGCTGCTTCCCCTGTGTCCAACAGAGCCAATGCCAGCCAGCTCCAAGACGGACCCACCGCTGGCTGAGGCCAAGCCCATCAGCGACAGTGGTAGTGTCTCTGGGATAACTTAGTTAAGAAAGAAAAAAAAAAAAAAGGAACAGCAGCTTTTGCAGCCAGAGAGAGGAGTGAGAAGATGTAAGAAACTCTGCAGACACCAAGGTCAGTGCAGAAGGAGGGGGAGGAGGTGCTCCAGGCACTGGAGCAGAGATTCCACCTGCAGCCCATGGTGAAGACCATGGTGAAGCAGGCTGTCCCCCTGCAGCCCATGGAGGAAGGATGAGGGGGTGTAGAGATTCCCCCTGCAGCCCATGGAGGACCCCACGCCAGAGCAGGTGGAGACGCCTGAAGGAGACTATGACCCCATGGGAAGCCCGCACTAGAGCAAGCTCCTGGCAGGACCTGTGGACCCGTGGAAAGAGGAGCCCACGCTGGAACAGGTTTGCTGGCAGGACTTGTGACCCTGTGGGGGACCCACGCTGGAGCAGTCTGTTCCTGAAGGTCTGCACCCCGTAGAAGGGACCCACACTGGAGCAGTTCATGAAGAACTGTAGCCCATGGGAAGGACTCATGTTGGAGAAGTTCATGGAGGACTGTCTCCCGTGGGAGGGACCCCACACTGGAGCAGGGGCAGAGTGTGAGGAGTCCTCCCCCTGAGGAGGAAGGAGCAGCAGAGACAACATGTGACGAACTGACCACAACCCCCATTCCCCATCCCCCTGTGCCACTGGCAGGGAAGAGGGAGAGAAATTGGGAGTGAAGTTGAGCCCAGGAAGATGGGAGGGGTGGGAGTAGGTGTTTTAAGATTTGGGTTTATTTCTCATTTCTCTAGTCTGATTTGTTTGGTAACAAATTAGATAACTTTTTTTTCTACGTTGAGTCTGTTTTGCTCATGATGGTAATTGGTGAGTGATCTCTCCCTGTCCTTATCTTGACCGAGAAGCCTTTCGTTGTTTTTTCTCTCCCATCCAGCTGAGAAGGGGGCATGACAGAGAAGCTTTGGTGGGCACCTGCCCTCCAGTCAGGGTCAACTCACCACAGACAGATGTGCAGTGAGAAACACCCCTCAACTACATGCATAATGAGGACTATTTTAAGGTTAGGACTGTTTTAAGAAGATAGCCCACTTCTATGCATACTCAGGCATTTTGGAAACTGTATGAGACGAAGTGAAACAAGCTTCTCTGACCCAGTTCTCTCAATTTATTCTATGTTCTCTAGATGTAAAGAAATTTACTTACTATAAAAGCTTTCTCCACTCCCCAACTCTGACCTATTAAAAAAAATTAAAAATCTAACTCTGTTGCAATGTTAAAAGTGTTGCAGTGCCAAAGCCTCGAGAATAAAATGTGCACTGCCTGGGAACAACCTATATTTCTAACTCCCTACAGGAAAAAAATCCAGCAGTTTGAAACTAAAAGAGCTTGGAATAGAGGAGAAGTCTTGTGGGCAAAGAAAGGGATTCAAAAAAAAAAAAAAAAAAGGAATAAAAATACAAGTGCCAGAATTTCCTGTATAGGGTCACACAAACAAGACAATCTCTCTCACAAGAAAACCATCAAACCCTGATCTCTCATTATAAAAGGTAATCAACAAATGTAACAGTTGAGCCACTATCTGATAGCAGTTTAATGGGTTTGTATAAATAGAGTACTGTGTAGCAAAAGTACAGACGTTCATACGACCATACTTCCCTAGCACAATGAGAATAGGAATTTTACTTTCAGAAAGTCATACACCAAGAGGTTCTGCCTGCCTGATAACACAAAATTACTTCAATTCCCAGGTGCAGTTCTTCTTCAGAGCAGCATCATAAAATCTAATTCCTGTTACTCATATGTTTATTTTAGATGCAAATTTCTTAAAAGAAATATCGTGCCATCCATCTTTCTTAAGGATGCAATTTGCATTCAACTTTCCAGCTGAAATAACCCTTTTGCTTTCCATGTATGTCAGTTTTCCTTTCATCTCCCTCCAAAAACTCATTTTGAGTACTTCAGCATTATTTTACTTTTCCTATGTTTTTTTCTTATATTTGAATGTCCTAAGAAGCCAAGATTTTACACAGCAGTGAAAATGTTGTTCTCACTCCTATTTTCCCTACCCTTTGCTCTTGACTTGACATTTCTATTCCAGAGTAAAAATAAAAACCAAGTTCTGGTTTAGGTAAATTTCTTTAAATATAACATTTCAATATAACATTTTTAACGCTACTTACTTGTTCTACCTCTCCATATTTTACTGCTTTCTTGGTTGTTTTGTTTTAGGTGCCAAAGTTTCTTTGAACTTTTCAGCTTAAATTACATCAATGCTGAAAATGTTACCCCTAAAATATCTGTCCTGCAGGCAATGCCCTTCCTATCAAATAGTAACCCTAGAAAGGAAAACAGATCTTTTGTCAAGTGCTTGGAAAGAATACATCCTATATTAAAAGAAAATTTGAAAAGCTGGGTTCAGTCCTTTAAAAATTTAAACAAAAGTGAGTGCAATAAAAATGCATTGCCCTAGACAGGAAGGAAAAAACCATGGTGGAAGTTCACGTAATTATGTATGCTGTCAGAAAAGGGAAAGTGCTAGACACAGAATGCGTTCTTTTTGCCCTCAAAATTGTTATAATCTCTCAAAGTTTCCCCATTCTGTACTAGGATAACAACTGAATCAACAGAAAAATGAGACACATATAGGAAAAAAGATCTAATCTGGCACTTATCAAGAACATAGGTGACAAGTTCCCCATTCTACTGATGTGGATGAGAAAAAGTAATCACAACTAAGGAGGTCTGGTTGTTTAGCAACAGAAACCTTCCTATTGTTTTGTCTGGCTCAGACCTACAAAACCTTCCTGTCAAAAACCAATGTCTGCCTTTTCTCATTAAAAAATTAGCCTTTTCTCATTAAAAAATTTTTAAAAAAATTATTCCTAGCCGTATCTAGCCCACATATCTCAAGCATACTGGAAGCAGTCAAAGGCAACATGTCAATGTGGCACTCCAGATAAATGGTAATTTGCAGCTCTCAAACTTTTTTCTTTGGTGGCTCAAGCAAAACACATTCTACATCACAGGGAAGAAGAAACTACCTAAATTTCCAAGCTGATAAAAGCTTTAAATGCCACAAGCCCTACACAGCCCAATGAAGCAGGGAATAGAAATTTGCATTCTTATACAGAAAAGAGGAGACTTGGAATATCACACTACTTTAGCAAGAGATGTAAGACCTTTTTTGGGGGGGCTGGGTTTGACTAAAAGGAGATAATTATTACACTCTCTTCCCTCTCTGCCTTTGTAAAGACATTTATAAGTGTCTAAGAAAAGTGAGGATGTTCAGGACAGACTGGCTGCCCTTACTGGGAACACTGGAAACCACTGGTAAGCGGTGTCAGTTAGCATGAGGGCTTCATTCTACATCTCTTAAACAGAAGTCTTCCTCTATACTTGTTCAAAGATTCTCCAGGACCTTCAGTGCATAATCCTGGGAGATCCTGAGACCAGAAGTCACTGGTTATGAAAGATTAACATGAATTTGAGTTTTGGAGAACTAAAACATGTTGGCCAAAGAGGAACTAACATGATGCCCTACCTGACCTTTCTCCTCTCGTAATTTGGGGATTGGAAGGATGAGAGGCTAACTACATCACCCCTGAGGACTATGGATTGAGAGAAAAAAGCATGCAGGAAGAATCCTGGTGCAATGCTCCACCTCAGGCAGAAATCAGTTTCCTACAACTTGCTGTTGCTGGAAAAAACCCATATTTATGGTTGGTCCTACTCCTGGAGAATGCTTTATGTAAAGACATTAGTCAGCTTCTGGAGATACATGAGCAGTCTCTCTAGGCATTCGGCAGGACCGAGCATTGGACAACTATGCATGAAACTTGATAACAGATGGACCTGTTCCAGAGCTAGAAATTTTCCTGGCAAGAGGCTATGACTAGGAGAAGGAAACAATTTCCTTTATGATTCGCCACTTAAAGGAGGCTTCATCTTGTCTATTTTGCAACATCAGCTTTTCAGTCCTCAAAAGGATCTGCTCCAAGTTACAAGCAATTAGGTCTCCTGATAGGTCCACACTCCTAGGAAGTCCAGATATACTCCCCAACTAAAAGGAATGCATCAATCACCTGTCTGGCACCTCTTAGTAACACAGTCTTAAGCTTTCAGGCTTACAGGGGTGCCTGACTATAGCACGAACCTTTATCAATATCAAAGAAGGTATGGGGCTGAAGATGCCATCCAAGTTCTTAGTAAAATCCTGGCAGCACCAGAAAGTGATCCTTTATAGCCTTTGTGCAGAAAATCAGTAGAAGCCTACTAGATGGCGTTTGTCAGAAGACACCAAACAAAAGTGCAGGCACACCAAGGGTAAAATAAATGTGGTCAATCACTCACACAACAGTTCTTGGTGACCCATCTTCCCCAGTCATCTAGCTGTCTTTTAACAGTGAGACTATGTCGTACAATAATCCCTCATACATTACACTGGAAGATTACTAAGGAGCCAGCTCAGATGCTTCTCCTTTTCTGTCTTCCACTTCCAGCAGGATACATAGAATGAGGGCAAAATGAGCAATATGAGTCAACTAACAGGGAGAGGAAAACAGATTCAGCTCATAGGAAGGTAAATTAGACAGAGGCATAATGTTTATTTGCCCCACTGATTCTTGGAACGCTGTCTTCAGCCATCTTTTTTCTTTCCTTTTTCCTAGGACATTTTCCCATCTGTCCTAATGGGAACTGTTTAATGGAAAGCAGAAAAGGAGGCAGAAGATCTCTCAGGGAAGGTGACCAAGAAAAGAGAAGGAAGCGGTAAGTAGGGGTGCTGCCCATAGTAAGGCAGTTCTGATCAGAAGGAAGAGGTAGGACAGAAAACAATCCAGTGGGTCACAGCTCCCAGAAACCACAGAAACTGTCTCACCACCTTTTTCCACCCATGGCAAAGGACAAAAGAAACACTGCACTGAATCTCTTTCAGCTCAGCAACCTGGGAGTTCTTCCACTTTGAGGGGAGAAAGAAGAAGGAAACCAAGGGAGCCCACAGTTGCTGAGAATCATGAAGCTCTGCGTGCAACTTGGCATGACTGAGCCTTAAACTCCCTCTGCTCCTTCTTTGCAGTGTTTGCACTGCACTCTTCTCCCTTCACTACTAGACTCTTTTTAGGGGAAACTGTCCTCTCTGCTCTTCTCAGCTCCAGCCTCACAGTAAAATGTCCTTTCTCTGCCATCCTCCTTCAGAAACGATATGCCACTCCTGTAAGAATGATGGGTGCAGACATACAGGCCAAGTCCATCAGAAGGTTGTGAATGTATATAATTTTTGAAGAGGACAAGTACTGTTGCATAGTTACATCAGCAGCACTCTCCTCTTTCCAAATTCCTTTCTGCTATGAAATGGTATATTGTGTTCTTAATGCACACCTGCAGCCCAGAAAGAAAGCCAATCGGATCCTCAGCTGCATCACAGTAAGTGCGACCAGCAGGTTGAAGGAGGTGATCCTGCCCCTCTACTCTGCTCTGGTGAGACTCCACCTGGAGCACTGCGTCCAGCTCTGGGGTCCCCAGTACAAGAAAGACACAGAGCTGTTCGAACGAGTCCAGAGAAGGGCCATGAAGTTGATCAGAGGGCTGGAGCACCTCTCCTATGAGGACAGGCTGAGAGAGTTGGGGCTGTTCAGCCTGGAGAAAAGAAGGCTCTGGGGAGACCTTAGAGCAGCCTTTCAGTACCTAAAGGGGGCCTACAGGAAAGCTGGAGAGGGACTGTTTACAAGGGCATGGAGTGATAGGACAAGGGGTAATGGGTTTAAGCTAAAAGAGAGTAGATTTACGTTAGATGTTAGGAAGAAATTCTTCCCTGTGAGGGTGGTGAGGCACTGGCACAGGTTGCCCAGAGAAGCTGTGGATGCCCCCTCCCTGGAAGTGTTTAAGACCAGGTTGGACGGGGCTTTGGGCAACCTGGTCAAGTGGAGGGTGTCCCTGCCTATGGCAGGGGAGGTGGAACTAGATGATCTTTGAGTTCCCTTCCAACCCAAACCATTCTCTGAGTCTATGATTCTATCACAACAAATAAAAAACTTTATTCAGAACTTTCAAAATTTACCATATTTTTCCTTCCCACTGAAGTTATATGGAACAGACTTAATCCAATAAACATTTGAATTTCATCATGAATGCATCATACTTCAAAAGTCTCCTGGCTGAAAGCTAAGTTTAACTTTTATTGTCACTTTTCTAAAACCCAGCTGACAGAGTTCCTCAATCACGCTGAGTTCGATGCCTATTTTGTCTTCCTCATGTGTAATCACAACCAGAAATCCATTTGCACAGCTGATTTCTCAATAGTTCCATGTAGTGCAAAGTTTAGTACAATTCGCCCTGCCAAAATCCTAAATAACCTCCACACTAAAATTAGCAAGATGACCTAGTCAGATTTTCAGGGATTTGCAGTTCACACAGTGTCACCAATTTAACAGCTGTAATAAAGCATCTGATTAGATTCTTTACAAAGAATGGAGATTTTAAAAAACAAACAAAAAAAACCCCAAAAAACAAAAAACAAACCTGCTTCAAATCTTCAACTTAACACTGAAAATATCTTACATACCTTGCCTCATTATTTTGGTAACTTGCCATGCACAGGATTTTACCTAACTCCGCTCTTCTCTCTCCACCAAGAAAGATAAAAGTCATTGGTGAACTTGTATTTCACTTCTGAAAGTATAGTTAAATTGTGATCATTAAATTTAATTTCTTATGCAAATACAAAAATGGCACACACAGCATAAGGTACTCTGAGCATCACCTTGATCATATCTTTGTGTACATACAAGTTTTCTTTCCAGTCCCTCATAGCCTTTTTCAGTTACATTTTAGCTCTCTAAATCAAGGGATTGTCAAATCCATGCCACTAAAACCACTTGACACTTTATATTATGTGAAAAAACTTCTCAACTTTCTGTGCATTTGGAATGCAACTTCCACCTGACAGCATTTATAGATACATATATTTAAATATATTGTAATATATAAAAGTAATAGAAATATAGGTAAGTATATATAAGTATAAAAATCATATATTCATATATATATATAAAAGTAATAATAAGGACGTAATTAAGCCATAGGAGTTACAAAAGCAAGAACAGAGGGTCCGCAGCAAAGATGGCAGCCACATTTTGCTTTTAACAAAAACATACAACTCAAAGCAATGACTGAAAAATTACATAACCTTAAACTTTAACATACATAATATTTATCAATATTGCATTAAATTCAAAATATTTAATTGCTCAGATTATAAAAATACCTTTTGTGCTTTACAATATGGGATGCACTAAGTTTTCATTGCATCCGATGTCACCGAGTAGTGCCTTATCTGGAGATTTGGCAACTGCAAATAGCCCATTAGGAAAACAAGGGTATTATGTTCAACAGAACGGAATCAGCATACTCAGGCACCATGACCAAGAGTTCAAATGTTTATCTCAAAGCTGTTTTCTCCTTACTAATACATAACAATGTAACAGAAAAAAAAACTTGTCAAAAAGCACGGAGACCAAAGGTTCAAAAAGCTGGTAATGCCTTTTAAGCAGACTGTCTGAATCTGTAATAACCTGTCAACCTCCTTTTAGGTAATCACACAGGTGATTAGTAATCAAGATATTAACTGTGACTTCTCTATTTTTACTGTAAGTGAAACCCTACTGTTCAACACTATTGCATTCAAAAAGAATGCGTATTTAAGTCTCAAAAGCAGACAAAGCCCAGAAGGAAGTAGGTCATTTGATACAACAGTCAGACGACATGTGCAGCTTCTACAAGTAATGGACCTCATTTTTACCAAGTACAAATTCAGCCTATTGAGGTGGTAGAGCCAAAAGTGTTTATCTCAGAATGTGATTATACCCCAAATCAGTTATCCATTTCATTAAGCAAAATTAAATAAAAATAATAATTGTGTGCCAATTTCTTAAGCTGTTGTTTTAAATATTTGGCTGTGTTGACAAGTACATAGCTTTTGTTGCAACACAGATTCTGAAACAATAGGTCTGATAGCCTGCATTAGGAAAGTCTTAGCATAAGCTGACCTGTAACATCCAAGTCCACTCTAATTTGAAATCAGTATGCAACAAGATCTGCACAAGCAGATGAAAAAACAGCCATGCACAAGAAGGTACTGTATACTAATCACAACTACATTGGGAATTTACTGAATCAACATTTAAAATAGGGACCTACTGATGTACGCGGAGCGAACCCAATCTAAGCAATAATGCAGCAAAAATTTAATAAAATGGATTTTAGTAGCTTAGTGAGACAGAATCCTCTAAATTTAAAGGGTTTATAACAATTTAGTGTAAAGGAAATACCTAAAATATGAACAACGTAGGCAAAACAAGTTAGAACGGAAGGTGTGAGAGGTTGTATTCTAGAAGTACACCCACCCACCATGGTATCTTTCACAATCTCCCTGGTTCACAAGCTCCAGTTTCCCCAGCAGCAAGTTGAGCAAATACCAGAGATACTGGATATTTGTATTGCTTCCCTTTCAAACGCTTTGCCTTATTTGGTTTGGCAAAAGACTAACTACTCTTAAAGGTGCCATTTCACTAGTTTGCACACAGCACCTGCACGAGCATAATGCACTGCAACAGACAATAAGCTCAGCAGTATGACGTTTCTAACTAGGGTGTCTAACAGCACCCTGTACACAACCGTACGTGTCCTTGGCAAGCCTTTCAAAGGCCAAAACAAGGACTCTACCTGCCAGCAACTACATGATTCGAACAAAGATTTGCAGGAAGAATCTCCTCCCTATTACACTGCAGCACAGAACAGTAGGGTGTGGACTTGTGAACATCCTACTCCTTTAAAGTTATTTCCAGACTCTGCCAAGCATTTCTATGCTTTGCTGAACCTTCTTTCCAGCTATAAGAAAGTTGGTAAGAGTGCTTCAGGACTTCCTAATTACTGCTTTCCCCTAGATGTAAGTGAAGTACTGTCTCCATTGCTGCTATCTTAGTAGTAAACAGATAGCTCTCTAACACATTTCGTTGTTCATGCATGTTGAAAGATTTGTGACTTAAGCCATGTGGCTGCACTGCTCTCCAAAACAGGTTGTCTCTCTATGCACTTGGCTCCTTCCCTGCTTCAATTACAAGTTCCTTGCTAACCCCGCTGCAGAAGAGAAAGCAGCTGCAGTCAGGAAAATGAAACACAGCAGGGCATCAACTACAGCGCAACAGTGCCAAAGCAAAACGCACTGAATCCTGAGGGATGTTGGAAAGTGACACATTATTCATGCCACAAAGTACATGACTTCTGAAGATTACAGGAACAATTCATTAAGGATGAATTCTAAGGGAATACTATTGCTGCAGGTTATACTATTGCTCTGCTACTTCAGTTTTAAAATCCATTTATTAATATTGCAATATTGATAATATCACTATACTTTTGGACATGGTATTAGAAGATGCTTAAATGGTATCAATCGCTGTGATAAGGATTCTGACCTTATTAATGATGACATCTGTCATTAACCTGGTTCCCAAACCCTACCAAACTATAGCAAGTTAAGTTCCACATAACAGTAATATAATAAATAAAAACAATAGATGAGATTGTATTTTATTATTAATTTAATTTCAAAATAAATGATACTGTTCAATATGAGAGCAAAACCAGGATTTTTACAAACTAGACTTTATGAAAAGCCTAGATGCCCTCAGGCATTTTCAAACCATCACACTGTTCTATGAGGAGCTTAATGGACTTCCATGAATGTTCAGGTAAAACTGGTTTCAAGAAAAAAAGGAATTAAATTTTGCTTTCTTGCCAGCAACCAAACATTTTACAGCAATCGCTTCAGCCTCAAAGTCCAAAGAATATTCAGGAAGGTTAGCATTATTTCAAGCAAAATTAATTCTAACGTATAACATAACCAACTGTACACAGAATGCAATACAAAATGTCACCTTCTCCATTCTATTCCACAATGCTTCTCTCTTTACTTTTCCTCACATTCAAATCCCCACCTCATTCCCAGGAGCATCTGTGCAATCTCTATCTACGTATATGTGCATCATTCAGAAACAGGAGTATCAGGAAAGTGAGTGATCTCTAAGTAATTGATCTTTCCACTCAGAATTATTTCTGTCTCTTTCTCTCCCCTTTTTATCATCCAGCAGAAAGTGTTTCCCACAAGAGTCTAAGGAATTTGAGTCTGACTGTGCATGTGCCAAATACCAATACAAATTATATTTGTTATCCAATTAATGTGCAATGGCAAGCATGAAGCACTGAAAAAAAAAAGAAGATCAACATATTTGAACTTCAGCCTCAGAAGCCTGGAAAATACATATATATATACACATACAAACATACATATAGCCAGCATTATTAGATAAAACCCACCTAATTCACTTCTTCTGCAAGGCTGAAGGCATTGAAGGAGCAGGGTTTGACATCTTTTCATTTTGTGTGAAGAACGAAAGTTCTTTATACCTGAACAACCTTTCTGGCTCACATGAACTTGTCTCTCTTTTATTCTAATGTAGTTATAGAAGAATGAGGACAGGCTGAGAGAGTTGGGATTGTTCAGCCTGGAGAACAGAAGGCTCTGGGGAGATCTGATTGTGGCTTACCAGTACCTGAAGGGGCCTACAGGAAAGATGGTGAGGGACTGTTTATGAGGGAGTGTAGTGACAGGACAAGGGGTAATGGGTTTAAGCTAAAACAGGGTAGATTTAGATTAGATGTTAGGACGAAATTCTTTACTGTTAGAGTGGTGAGGCACAGGAACAGGTTGCCCAGAGAAGCTGTGGATGCCCCCTCCCTGGAAGTGTTCAAGGCCAGGTTGGATGGGGCTTTGGGCAACGTGGTCTAGTGGAGGGTGTCCCTGCCCATGGCAGGGGGGTTGGAACTCAGTGATCTTTGAGGTCCCTTCCAACCCAAAGCATTCTGTCATTCTATGATAAGAAAACAGTCTCCTCATGGTTGGGGTTTTTTCCCCCTTGCAGCTCTCGTTCTGCAACTGGACAAAGGCTGAGCTTCTAAAGAACAGACGGGAGACTTCCAACCCAAGCAAAGGGCTCATAATTGCAAGCATTAATGAAGTTCCATGAAAACAATACAGAATTCTCATTATTATTTCACTACAAATACAGCATTCAAAAGTAAAAAGTTCACAGAAAATGTAATAACACAAATATTACCATTTGCTGAAAGTAAGCAACGTAATAAAAAATTAAAAAAAAAAAAAACAACAAAACAAACTGAAAGAATGCTCACAAACTATCTTCCTTACCAACTGAGGTGTGTAATCCCAGTACATCTAGCTGTCAGAAGACTCATTTCACAAGACAATAGACTTTAGGATGAGCTCCCTCATCAAAACAAATTTGCTGAAGAGAGTACAACTAGGAGACATCAGTCTTCCAATATTCTTTAAATCTACGATTAACTAAATTACACTGGAATGATTACGTTGCTGAAAGTGACATTTAATAGGGTAAGTCACTGAATGAAGCTTAGGGCCACCTGCAGATGCTAGTCGTCCAACAACACTGCAAGGAACAGAATATCAGTCTTAGTGACCAGGCTGATTTCAACTACAAGTCATCATATTCTGCATATCAATATTTTTATTTAATTTAATTTCTCTTTTGTCAATGCACTTCAGCAGAAGTGGCTGTAGTTATTTCTCAATATGAAGATCATTAGGTATTGTGGAGTCTACTACAGCTTATGTAAAAATTATCCCTAATGAGAAACTGAGAAATTATATGTAAAAGAATTGTCAGCCCCACATGAATTTCTTAATGGGTAAACATTAAAAAAAAAAAAAATCCAAGACTCATTAAAAAGGCTCTCCATTCTTTCATCATAAATATTCTTCACCGTTGTGTTGTTTGGGCTTTTTTTAAGGAACAGAATTACAGTAAGAAGGTCAGAAAGCATCAAACTGTAGCTAAAAAATAATCCCTATTTAGCTCTTCACACACAGAAAAGTCACTGATAAAACATTTAAAGCACCTTAGTCAGAATTTTCAGTTACAGTCAACCAGTTAAATATATATAAATACACATAATTCTAACTGTCTACAACAATGACAATCACTCCTTGACAAAGCTGAGTATACATACAGTACTGTACTTTCTGGGCTCATTCCAAAAATAATGCTTTCAAACAAAGCTGCGTGGTTAATATGAAAATTCTTATGATGAAAAGTAAGATTTTTTCATACATACCAGCCTTTTCACATGAATGGAACACTTACTAAACCACGGATATATGAATACCTACCCAGCATTATTACTGACTGCTGTTATTCCCTTTACTCCAGTCTTCAGTAAACCTCCAATGAGGTTTTCAGGAATACCACACAATCCAAAACCTAGGTAGGGTAAAAGAAAATAGAATATGTAACAGGTGTTTTAAAGAACACAGATTAATCACATGTCTGAGAACATGCATTGTTTAATTAAAAATCTTTTCTGAGTAGAACAAGCTCCTTAGCTGAGCCAACACCAACACTTCTGGAAAGAGTTGCACCATAGTACTGGAATCTCCCAGTCACTAGATGCTTCCCAGTTTGGATGAAAGCAATTTAACCATCAGAGGCCTGCTCACACACAAATGGTCTTTGGAGAAGGGCTCCAAGGACCTTGGCTCTCCTGATGTGTGTAGTGCACTGTACTCATTATTCCTCCTTTTCTCTCTACCCAACTAACCTTCAGTTCTTTGCTGCACCTAACATCAAACAGGCAGAACAAGGAGTTCTCCCATATAGCTTAGCCTATAATTAGGCGATAAAAATCTGAGAATCTTAACGCTCCTAGGAAGATGTGCAACTGGAAGCACAGTAACTCAGATCTCCACCCAGGCTGAGGTGCCTCACACTCCTACCTATTATGCAAGAACTCAGTATGCCTAAAATAAAATACCATGCCACATCTGAGGCACCTAAGTCTTAGGCAAGGCTCTAACACTACAACTACTATCATTTCCTTCCCAACCACTTAGCATCAGTTCTTCTTTTGATCCAACAACAAAAAAATACAATAATTCTTCCTAGAAGGCATTTTGCCTTATTAAACACCTCCAGTTAGGTTTCCCATGTTTTACAACCTTACATTCATTACTTCTTCAATACTAAAAATTGCTTATAACCTACTAAAAAGAGAGATTGCTTTTCTTTCACTAGATGGAACATCATGAAATCGTGGAAATCATCTAGAATATTCAAAAGCTCAAGTCACAGTGAAAGTCAGTACAACACAACTTCTTGACTCTTCTGGAAATGCTACACATAATCATTTCGTGTAGCGTAGATAAGTATTATCTTCACTGCCTACAGCCAGAAACACATTCGACCATTTGTTCAAGGTCACAGAGACCCAGCGACTAGGCAGATAGAGAACATAGAGAATGCCACCACAAAAACTATCAAACTAGATTTTATTTCTTCGCTATCTGAAATAACAATGCTAACTTGAAGAAGTCCATGTTGATTTTCTGCATTCAAACTGGCACAAGTAAAGTCTAACACTTCACTAGTGGGGAGAAAAACCTAGTGATTTTTCTGAGGCTTTTTCCCTCCACTAAGAAACAAACTGGCATTTTCTCACTGAGAGAGTCTACCCCTCATTAGCAGAGTAGGAAATCACTTGTTTAAAATACCCATACAAGTATATATATTCTCAAATTAGTTAATATTAAAAGAAACATGGTAAACTGGTAAAAAGTATCTTATTAACTGAACATGTGATTGCATCCATAAAGAATTTAAATATTTACCACCAACAAGGATAGTTGCCCCATTGGGTATATCTTTTACAGCTTCAACAGGATCAGTATAAAATTTGGTGCTGCGATGACAGCTGGTAGAAAAATAGCATCCACAAATCTGGAACAACATTAAAAGAAACAAATGAATGAATAAAAAGCTTTATATTGTAGCTTTATAATGTTGATCATCCCTCTTGCTAGATAAGGGGGGAAATACACAAAAAAAGATACTGCTACAGTAAACACTAAACATTGAGGAGGGGAAGAGAGAAGGGTTCAGGTCTCCAAAACAAAGACTCTATTGTCTCTTTATCCCCCACATCACCCATATTTTACAAAATTCATATGTATTATGAAAGCTTTAGGGTTAATATGAGCTGCATCAATTTGACAATATCCAAACAGATTTCAAATTTCTGAATTCTATCCTGAACTGCTGATAAATTGTGACTTATTGTGAACAGATTCACAAACGCAATTCCTTAGTACGAGTTAGAGCAACCCAAAGACTGCTTTAACCTACATATTGCTACTTGGGGCTTCAAAGATATCCAGACACTAAACATAACCAGAAATGGCTGAAGCAGAGAGCCACCACTACCACAAAATCTGAGTGGAGGCCAAGGAATAATATGAAGTACAGTGCTGTGCTGGCAGTACAGTAAGCAGGGACTCCCTTCAACAGAGTGGAACTCCCCCCAGCTTCCTAATGCAGTCTTAGAGCTCTTTGTGTTGTTGAAGAACAACCCAGAATCAGAGAGATTCCAACAGACTGAGGAAATAGGGAGGGCAAAAGGGAAATCAATATAAATCCCACCCACAAAATTAGACTTTACAGTGCAAACCCATTACATAGTAACCACCATAACTCATTTATTATATTTTTAGGTCACAGTTACCCTAACTTTTCTTCTTTAAGTACTTCCCACTAATACGATCATGCGTCAGTACTAATCAAGTACTGTCAAGGCACCAGGAGCAACTGACATTCAAGTCACTACATTGACACAGTCTCCATAAATTGAGAGTATTTGGAATTTAAAATTCTACCCACTGATGTTTCCACTTCAAATCTGATAGTAGAAGTGAGAAAATTTTAAACTGGAAAAGGAGAAGAATGAGTAAGTAAATAATAAACAAGCCAATCTACAGTCGTTTAAAGACAATAGCCTAATTCTTCTCTAAAGAGTTGCCTTAAGATCCAGTTACAGCCATGGCAATAATTTTTGGCTCAGTTTCAAGACTATACAAACTGCCTTCTTTATAAAATAAAGGCTGCAAGAGTTTACATTGAATATTAAGAAAACCTTTCTGAATGGAGGCTTATCTCCCTTCTCATTGAAAACACTTATGTTCCTCTGTTCTGGCGGGCTCAAAAAAAAAAAGAAAAAAAAAGTATGTGGGTCATAAGGATCAGTGCCAGCTGAGAAAAAGACCCTTCCCCATGCTTAATTATACCATGGCTATTTCTTTCAGAAACATTTTTTCATGACATTCATACTGCAAAGAGCATCTCTTCTGGTCACATTTGGTATGCAAGTGACAAAAGTCACTTGCAATTAAGTGCTGGCAGCCTCATAAGCCCAGGTAAAATAAGGCTGCAGGCAGGCATGAGGGCCAGGGCTGGAGGGAGGCCAGGCCACTGCTGTGTCCCTGTACTCACACATAGGAAAATACTTTAAAGAGACCACGCGGTACCTTTTCTTTAATCTTCCCAACTGCCTGTAACAGTGGGGAACAACAGAGCAGCATGTGTTATACATGCATGCCTTCCCAGGTTGGATGTCTCTAATGAGTGTATATGCCCTTCTGTACTAAAAACTTTCTTTTCAATCCCTTTCCCACCCACTCTGCCATTTGAGAGCAACGGGCTTTCAGGGAATCAAGCTGCTAGGGATCACCTAGTAGGAGCTGGCTGCAATTCTGGCAGCCCAGGTTTAAGAGACAAGTAACACAGAGACAGATGAACGCCTAGAATGATCAATAAAATTGAAGGAAATGTCATAGAAGAGCAAAATATAACTTCACAAAACAAAGACTGAAAGAGTATGATTATTGGTCCCTAAAGACATCAGGAAGACTAAACATGGGCATGAGAAAGACAGTAGTTGAGCTGTTTGAACTAAAATAAAACAACGAAAGCCACAGAAAAAATTCTGGCTGAAGAGACAAAAAATTAACTTGCCTATGGTTACACGTGGGCTGGAAACCATTAGATTAGTGAGGTTTGGCAGAAGCTTCCCCCAGGAGGAGCAAAGCAAGCAAGCAAACTAGCTGCACTGCTGAACTCCATGCGTTTAGGAATGGCAGTAACACAGCGGGGCTGCCAGGGAGCTGTGCACACCGACCTGGACTCTCCCTGCCTACACCTGCAGCCTACCTTTAGGAAAGCCCGACGTAGTGAAAGCAGGATTGAAATACACAGTAACATACTGTAATTGCGCTACGATTTCAAACGCAGGGGAAATAAAAAAATTAAACCTCAAAGCGAAACCTCCAGTCCCGGTCCCCCAAGGTCACCGCATCCCTCCCCGCCGCCAGCATCAGGCCTGCCCCGGGGCCGCGCTCTGCTCTGCTCCCTGCCGCCCGCCTGCCGCAGCGCCCGGGGGCCTCCTTCGGGCCACAACGGTCATGTTAATAGAAAAAAAAAAAAAAAACAAACAAAAAAAGCCCATCACTTCCCCACGGGCGCGGGCACCGCCACCCTCGGGGCAGCAAGACGGCCGCCTACGCCCGGGGCTCCGGTTGCCCGACACCGCCCGGCTCGCCCGCCCACGGGAGACGCCGACCCCCTGCGGAGGCGGCCCTGAGCGCGGCCCTGACGCGGCGGGTACCCCGCCAAGGTCACTGTCGCCCGGGCGGGCGCGGCGAGAACGAAGGCCCGGTGAGCGGGGCCGACCGCTGTGGGTAAGCGCGGTGAGCAGCGGTCCGGGTGTCCGGCTGCCCCCGCCGCCTGGCCTTACCTCAACCCCAGCGCCCCGCGCCCGCGCGGCGGGAAGGAGGATGCGGCGGCTGAGCGGCGGCAGGAGGAATTTGTACGCCGCCATCTTCGCGCTGCGCGACTCTCGTGGAGGGGAGTGGAGGGGGCGACGGAGCGGCGGGCTGGGCTGAGGCGGCGGCTCCTGCTGTCCAACGCCGGACGAAGGGAGCGGGAACGGGCAGGAACGACGGATCCTGCGGGCGGAGGGAGGGTGGGGGGCTCGGCCTTGACGCACGCTGACGTCGGCTGCGCCCGAGGCGGGGCCGACGCCTGAGGGGAGCCGGCAGCCGCCGGGGACCCGGCGGCTGCCGGCTCCCCTCAGTCGGCGGCCCCCCCCCCCCCCCCCGCCTTTAGCCGGCGGGCTGGGGCGTGGGAGAGCTGTCCAGCCGTCCCGCGGCTGCCGAGCCCAGGTAGCCCAGGCCGGGCGCTGTCCCACGGTGGGGCTGGCGGCGGAGCTAGGCAGGGGGCACAGCTCACTGATAGCCCCGACGGAGCAGTCAGCGGTTTTGTTCTTAAAAAAACCCTCAGACACACGGAAAACACACGTGGGGGAAACCGTCAATGTTACGATCACTTAAATTGTAAGGGGGGTGGTGGTGTGTGTTTCCCGTTTTCCTTCTGATGCTCCGTTACTTCTACTGATGGGCAACTCGGATGAGCCATTGCAAATGTCTCCCTGTGAAGTTAAGGTGGGTTAAATTTCTGTCCTATCACTTTGTGACTGAGGGCTAACATCACGAGAATTGAAGTAAGGACAGAGACTTTGAACGGTTACTTTTCCCATGTGTAGCCCTCAGGGTGAGACAGGGTCCAGTAAGCACATGGTCTCCACCAGGCGCTTGGATGCTATGTTTGGGTGGGAAAATGTTACTAGAATAGATGTATACTTGTTTAAGCAGCCACGTGATGTGAACTGCTGGCATTTCTGCTGCTGCTAGAAGGAAAATTCAAAGCATGCCTCTGCCATTATTTATGCTTTCTAAAAATACCCCGAATGATCAGTGTGTGCCCTAACAATGGAACGGGATTCACAGAAAAAAAATGTGAGAAGCTGTTTAGATGGAGGAAAAGAGAAATTCCCCTCATGCACATGACAGGAGATCAGACTTCTTGTGGGTCACACTGCTCGTCTGGTTTCCAGGCTGTCTGCAACGCAGCTGCCAGCCTCACTGTACTTAGCCATCATGGTATGAACACACAGCAGGATAATTTACAACGAGGAAGCCAAGGTTTTAAGAGCGTGCTGCCAGACTCCAAATTGTGTGTGCATACCCAGTCCATTTTGTTTAGAGCGCTGGTCCAGCCTTGCAGGTGCTGGGCTGTGGCCCCTGCCATGCCTCTCTCTCACACATTTTAAAAGGTGGTGGTACCCATAGTTAAGTTCACATAACAAATAAACCTTGCAGTTTATTTGCAAGCGATGGTGGAGACACCTTCGCTGTTGGGAACGTTTTGGGTAGTTTGGGTTTTTTCCTAGATATTCACCGTATTTAGCTAGTCAGTTAAGTCTGGGGCAGCTCCAGATCTACAAGGGGCTTAGTGAACTGAAAAACAAAATAACAGCACAGCTTGTATCCTTCCAGGGCTACGCATCAGCAGAAAAGTTTTATGGGACTGGATTTCTGAACCTCAGTTGTACCTAAATTTCATATAGACATGTACATTCCTTACGTCACATTTCCTTTAATGAAAAAAAAATCCCTAAGCATTGAAAAACTTGTCTAAAAGAAGTTCATTCTCTTCTGTTCAATAAATATATTCCTCTAAACCACAGTGTGCATTCTCAAACTTATGAAAGTTTCCACTGTTGAGTACTTGTCACATACCCAGCTAGCATTTATTCTGCATGGGGTTTGCGCTATTTGGGACTCCAAAAGCGTTCCTCCTTGCAGGCTTGAGGAAGGGGGCTAAATGCATGCAGTAGGTATAGTGCATGAGTATTAATACCTCCTTGGAACATCTATTATGCAAAATTGGTAATTCTACTTACAAAAATTACAGTTTCTGAACTGGAAAATTAGGGGGATATAACTTTTCATTATCAGGTGCTATGGGTTATCTAAAACCAAAATTATTTAAAAAAAAACCTATGCAAAGTCCACATGCTTTGGACTGCAAGCCTCTTATTTTGGCTTACAAAAGCTGCAAAGATAATGAGTAGATAAAAGAATTTGTTCTGGAGTAGTTTATAAAAGATAGTAGATAACCTACTTTGTCTCAATTTTTAAGATATCTTAAAGCTCTTCACACAACAAGGAATACAACACGAAACAAGTCTCTAAAGTGATCAAGAGTATTTTAACATGATCTTATTTTGCTCACTGAACACTCACGTGTAAATCACGTAACAGTGGTAGCACACAAGTCAAACATTTTTCAAGTTCAACAGCATTTAAAAATGAATAGTGGGAGAGTTTTGAGCCCTTGGTGCCAAAAACAAGTCAGCAGGTAAGCATTCTGGAGCTACCACAGGTTAATCATTATATACACCATATAACACCAGCTTACTTATACTATTACCAAGCATAATGAGACATCAAAGTCAGCACTCCAATACAGTGAAATAGTATTTCCCAAAGAAGCCACCAAAGAGTTAGAAGATAGACAGGCTATTTTTATGTGTTTGATTTACCTGTATAGGGGAAAGAACCCGAACTCTGAGATGAACACCTTTGTTTCTAGAAAAATTTCTTAAAACTTGACCCAGATTTTAGCTAATTGAAATTTAGCAATTTACCTTTCTTTCAGATCCATTGGAAGTTGGCAATAAAATTCAGTTATCAAGGCATGAAAATCATGTATGGAGCCACACATAAGGGAAAGCTCTAGAGAACAACTAGAACACACAGAGAACACCTAAACTTACCTCCAGCATGTTAATAGGTCCCAGTTCTGAAACGGTTGATGTTTAAGTACTTCTGAGTATTACTCAAAATACTAAAGTACTTTTATATTAATAATTTAAAAGTACTTGCAACTAATCTTTGGATAAAGTGGAATGAACATGATCCCCTTGATATGGGACAGAAAGTCAAATAAAATTGAATATTTCATAGCATCTACACCTTCCTGCAAGAGTAGAGTACTACAGGAAAGACAAATAAAGGAAGGATACAAAATTTATGATACAGACATAAAGGCATTAGATAATTATAAATATATTCCAACTGAGAACATAAAAATAATTACAAGCTCCTGTGCAATACATTCAACAATTTTAAGATCAACTCATAGCGTTTACAGGAACTATATTTACCCAGGGGAAGACAAAATGGCTGCCACTTGCATCACAAATGATTACACTAGTAAGCCATGTGAACTTAAATATTCAGCCTATTAACAAGGTTCAGGTGAAAGGAAGGTCATTACAAAGAAAAATGGGTATTTACAGGTCTAGTGAAAACTAGATGAGTTAAAAATCAGCAAAGGTTTGGCAAATGAAAATTCACACATAATTAAACATAAATACCAAAGGCAAACTTAAATTGGAAAACAAACAAACAAAAAAACACTAAAAAGCCAACTTCTAGACAGTTATGGTAATGTAAAGCAAATGAGAGAAGCACAGAGCCAAGACTTTTGAGAAAACAACCCATGGAGCTGTTGAGGAATCCCTTTGCCGACCAACGCTGGCAACATTTTCTCTTCACAATTCTAAGCTGTAGATCAAAGAGGATACCAAAGTACGAAAGGATCCTGAAGCTACATAATAAGGAAGAATTAACAACTCTTTGGCAAAAGCAGTTCTTTATCCCTGGAGGACCTCTGGAGAAGACAACAGAAAGTCAACAAATATTTTTGTTGACTTGAATATTGTAGTAAAATACAGGAGCTCACTTAATTAAGAATATAAAAAACCATAATTGGATGAGCAGATCCATATTGTGAAAAACAATCTGAGGAGATTTTTTGGTTTTGTTTCACACTAGTTCAGTTTCCATTACAGCACTCTCAGATTTTAGGCAGGCTGCCCTACTTTCATATAAACGATACAGAAGTTTCTGTATCATCAGACTATCATATCATTATTACAAGCTAAGATAAGCAACTATGCAGAACCTCTTAGAAGTGACTCAACATTTTGTACTTGGTCAAAATTAGAAAAGTAAAGTTACCACAACAAGTTATTCACTTATTAACCTTGACAGCCCTGAGAATTAGCCACTGAAATATCAGCAGTTACATCAACAGTTAAATAGTTACTTCAGTTCAGCAGTCTTAAAAATCCAAAGCCTTGGGCTTTCTGACCACTGCAAATACTGCACCTCAAGTCAAAACCACAGTCCTTACAAGATGTAATTATGCAGTATTTAAAATTAAGGTGTCATTTTTGCTTAAATAGAACCATGAAGTCTGTACTCAGCATGATCCTTGGCACTTCTATTCATGTTCATATATTGCATGTTTAGTAACTGTCATCAACACTGTCTAAATTAGTTAAGTGTAATAACCTTCAACTGCAACAGTCAGTATGTCTACTAGTTCTGGAGAAGGGATAAGTGACTTATCATTCCTTTACAGCAGGAGTGAGGAAAAAACAAAATGCCTACTCAGCAGACATTTGCAGACATCAGCTGTACAAGTTCCATATGTTTGTGTATCGATATTTACAGAGGATGGTTTAAATTCTTATTCAGAAAACTCTCATAATCTCTTAGTCCTTGTTTTTGCCTGGAATTTTTTGCTGCAAGAATGCAACAGAACAGGAAAGTCTTTTTTTCCCTGCCTCTGGCCAAGCTGAACGAACGGGGTTACACTCCATACCAATACTGTTGTAAAAGAGTAAAGGTAAATATAATGAAAGGGGATACAATAAACTGTAAACAGGAATCCTGAGCAGCTGTCACACTGCGTGTCCGTTCATGTTTGATAGCACTACTGTAACAGGCTTTTCCAGATTCTGCAATGCAACATTACACTAATAAGCTGCACAGGGTGCTTTCAAACAAACCTCATCAGCAAACAGAATGTATTTTAAACTCAGAACTGAGGACTTTGTAAAACTACTAGTGAAGAAATCTTTTTCCTGTATTTGATACACGACTTGCAAAAACAAACACGAAGCCTTAAGATGATAGTGCAGCACTTTGGTGGCAGATGTTGTACACAGTGAAGAGATCACACCCCACACCCCCCGTACCTCGCCACGGCTAGTGCTGTACAGTAACACTACAGGACAACCGTCAGAGTTGGAAATTCAGAAAAGCAACACCTGCCTGGTCTGCAAGTTTTGCCTGTAACTCTGGTTTCCTCTTTGAAACTTGGACTTTGCCATCCATTTCATGGGTGTGGAGCTTAACTGGCAAGCACCATTTCTTGGCTATAAGACCCTAGCATGCAAAGTAATGCATGCAATCCAAGCCCCTGTAATACTTTTATCATTCACTGACTAGGGAGCCAGTTGCCTGTGTGTGCTGACAAATCCAAGTGCCAACCCATTCTCATCTGAATTGTTTTGCCTAATTCTGCTAGTCCACGCAGCTGCTGGAGGAACAGCTGTCTGGAGTCCAGAACAGCTTCCCCCTTACAGTGGGCAGCTCGTCAATGGCTTGGTTAATATTCTCAATGGTGCAAAACTTACACATCTAATAGGAAAAGCAGACAGCGATTTCCTGTGATGTTTCATTTCTCAGTCTCAGGCAAATGAACAGAAGAATTAGGAAGGAAGGTAGCTTAACTTTCATGTGGGATAGATGCAAAATCTGAAACTTTAAAAAAAAAATTATAAGGTAATTTAAAATGAACCCCTACCATTCACTTGTCCATCTTTTTAAAAGGCTTCTTAGAATCAAAAAAATCAGTTCTAAAACTAACTGGTTTAGAATATTGGGTTTTCCTTCAGCTCTCCCCCGGTTTAGGTAAAGTATATCCATCTGATTTGAAACCTGGTTCTACAAATACATGCTCAAAAGGAGCTTGGAAGCCTGTTAAGCCTAAGCTGCAGGTTCCCTGCATTTACAAGCATCTAGCTGCCCTTTGCAAAGCTGTCTGGCCTCTTCCTTTCAATTTCACCAGCTCCAAACATCTCATCAAAGATCTGGATGGTTTGTTCAGGCACCAGTTTGAAGCCATACCCTAAATAGTTCACCCTAAAAGCTTCCGTACTCTGCTTTTGGGGCTTTGCAGAGTTTCAGGAAACACAATCATTTCAGATTGACGAAACATCCTCGTTAAAAGCCGGACTGTATTGAGCGCAGTGATGACACCCTGTGGCATCCTGCTGAACTCTCCAACAGAAAGGGCTTCCAGCAGCTTGGCATTTATCTTCTTTCAGCACCAATGCCTGTCCTCACTTCAGACTGGCGAGTCCCAATGAGGTGCTACTTCTGTAGTAAGTCTGGCATAGAGATCTTTAAGTACCAGTGGTAACGTGAAGGACTGGTTGAAACTAATTACTATGGGGATAGCAAAAAGGGTCTCAGATTCCAACATGATTTTAAAGCACCTTTAGAATGTATAATTCACATGACTCTAGATTATTTAGCCAAGCAATAAACATGATGCTTTTTTGTTATAGTGCTTTAATTTGTTACTAAATTCAAGGAAGCACTTCCAATCTTTCACTTAGCTTGCCAGTTATCCACAACAGGAATCAGAAAATTTGTCAGGAATCCTGGATTTGCCTTTTACCTCACAGGGTAAAACCTTGCCACTCCAGCAGTTCGCACCGTAACAGAGGAATTACTTGTGACAAGAATAAGTCTTCATAATCAGTATGCTTATATTTATTTTCTTTTGCCTTTGAAAGGGTATTTGAACATAGGTTCAAGAGGATACTCTCAGCAGTCACACTCCCAGGTAGCAGATTTCCTGCAAGCCAGCCAGAACACCACAGACACTTCACATCCTGCTCCATGCTTTACATACAAGAAACACAGACTTCTTGCCCTAGCAAGCACAGTACATGCATTTGCATAGTTGAACATTCAGCTGTAGTACAGGAAAAGGGGTGGGGAGGTTTTAAACACAGATCAGCTTCTCAGCTGTGTTCATCTGAAAGGTGCAATTCCATAAGCACAACTTAAAAGGCAGCATCATAAAGAGTGGGAAGAATGGGCAAGAGAGCAGAGCAGCTGTTTAAACTAGTACTTTTCCAAGAGAAACATGTGCCAAACTAAGGCATGAAACTCTGCCTTGCATTCTCAAATACACGTTGCTTCTCATCCATCCCATGATCCTTTCAGGAATGTTTTGGGGTTTTGTTTTGTTTTTTGGGTTTTTTTGTTTTGTTTTGTTTTCCCAAGGGAAACCCCACAAGAACTGGAAAAGCTTTAATGCTAAGTGCTACACAGATTAATATAATACCCCAATTAGTAGATTTAATTTTGCTGTGATCCAAGGGAATTAACTGCATAAGACCTTTTATGGTGGCACAAAACTTTACTACAAGTCAGATGAAGGTTCTTTGAGGGTACAGTACACATTAAATTTTCAGAACTAAGTTACAGTCTCACCTTATAGATGCCCAGATCAGCTTGGTGATCCAACTGCAGACTAGATCTGTGGAAAAACCAGGCAGCATCCAGTCAGATAAGTGAGCTGACCTTACACATCAAACTGTCACATGACTCTAGGATTAATACAATTAAAGATGGGAACATGCAGTTAGGGACATGAGTCTGGTCACTTGTTTGACCAAATGACATTACTTCTGTGTTAGCTAGAAGTCAGCTGTGAAGTAATACCCTAAATTATATACACAGTAATCTGTAACAGTTGGGGACTGGGGTGAAGATTGCTGTAAGCCAGTTCTCCCAGACCGACATGTACAGGAGCCCATAAATGAGATGTGGCAGGCACAAGCATTCTTCTCAATGGAGGTGTCCACAGTACACACCGTTCTTTGGTCATTAACCATGTAACAGAAAAACACAGGTCTCCTTGCCTGTTGCAAGTAAACTGTTGGATTCTATTATAGATTATACACTTTATACTTGCTTTTTTAAAAAGAAACTACTTCAGCACTCCTCAAGCAGCAAGAAGCAGTTCCTATTTTTCAGCCTCTAACACTCCCTTCTGCTAAGGAGGTCACTTTAGAAGAGAGCAATTCCAACATCAAAGTTCAGTGCAAGCCACTTCTAATAACCAAAAATCAAACCATTAAATCATCTTGTGTGTTCAGAACCTATTTAAATGTGAATCAGGCACCGTGTTGTCCTGGTTGCAGGTGACCACATTGTAAGAAAGTAGCTGGTTTATATTTTGTCACGGCACCACCTGAAGTATACACAGAGTAGAAAGCAGGCAGAACAAAGAACGGTCATGCAAGTTAGGCAAACATATGACACACCTACAGTGTCTAATAGTTGGCACTCACATGCCTCTCCAGAATAAATATATTTTACATCTATTGACACAAAGGTAAAATTCCATTACAGATCACCCTTATGCCCTGAGTTCACATTTGGCATCAACAGTATGAATATCAAATGCTCTGACTTGGATATATTTCAGACTGAATACATAGCCTTATTTTAAGAGGACTACCTGAATTTGATACTTCCTTATTGAATGCCATGACTTTACTCACTGTGACATTGAATTCTGGAAATCATTTCATAGTGCTTAGTCCCACGAGCATGGAAGAAGAAATCTTTGGTAGCTATCTTCCACTTTCTTAGCATTATTCTCAATAAATTCCAGTTTTATGCCCCTTCCCTGGTAATTGCAAAGCTACACAGTAAAAGAGAGAGAAAGAATGTTTGTCTCCTTTTGTGAATCCAAGGAACATTTGAAAGGTGATGCCATAACATTGACCATCTCTCTTATAGATATTATTAGATACAACAAATTCATGAAGCTCACATACAATAAAGACCCTTGTTTAATAGTTTCTCTGCATACATACAGGGTGGTTTTTGCTTATTTTCAAGAGCAGAAATACTTGCTTCAGAGAATACAGTGATGAAAGACATGCAAAGGATTAAATGTTCTGTAACACATTTTAATAAATTTAGTTTCTCTCAAGTATTTATATAAACAACATTTCTCATAATCCTCAACTAACAGTTTACGGTGCAAGTCCGACACCTAAGACTGAGAGCAACAATCGAGTTGTTACTGAGGCAGCTCTGACCAGGTGAGCCACAAACAGAGAGTGTGAAGCTGGCACATCCCTTCAGTTCACCTCTTTGCTCACTAAAGATCATCAGCTGATCCAAAAGGAAACAAGATGAACCTGAAGCAAACTTCAAGCTTATTTTAGACAAACTTCTATTACTCAAATCTGCAGGAGAAAGGTATGACTAAATGTCATTAATACATATAAGTAAGTAAAAAGGGCAAGTACTTTAGATTAATTTTTATACAGTGCTCCTTAGTGACTAGAGGTACACTGTAACAGCAAAGCCTCATTTCTAAGACAGCTAAATCAGTATAATGCCCACCACATGCACATAAATTCTGATCAAATCCTGAATTCACAATAACGCTCAATAAAATGGAATTTGTCCCTAATTAAGGTAGTTATGCTTCTGTACACTATCAAAGTTTGCAATTTTCTTAAGCAAAAAAACACCAAATAAGGTAAGTTGCTTCTCATTTGCTAACAAAAATATACCATTAGTACTTAACCTTTTACAAATATATCCCTAATTTAAGTAATTTACCAGAGATCAAATACATTTGTGAAAACTACTGTGCAGCTGAATAAGCCTACCCTAACTCGACTAACATCTGTCTCAGTTATAGTTACCACTTTCAGAAATAAAAGATGTCACAGAACTTCTAAAGCAAGGTAGATTGTCTATATCCAAGACATTGGTTGTTCTAATATGTTCAAAGTTTTCAGGTATTCAGAGACGTCAGGCTACCCCACAGTAACATGTATCAGGACAGTTATTAAGTGTTGATGGAATACCACAGGACAAAAATAATTCCAAAGTGTATAGTTACAACCAGTCTGTCCTCTAGCAGCATACACATTTACACACACAGATCTCAGAAGGACAGAGTGTATGGTGTAGAAGGAAAGAAGCAGCAGAATCTACTCTAGCAATCTACACAATCTACTTTACATTCACACCATATATACATACATGCACATACACAGAGAGATATATTTATATATAAACCCAAAGTAACAGGAGAACTATTGTGGCAATGCCATGTTCTTGGCTCTGAAGGACAAAATCATAACAACTTTCCCTCTTCCATCAAACGCAACTGTTTACACACCACAACACTTTTCCTGTTTTGCTTCCACCAGTTTAGGAACAGAGCCTGTCTCTAAACAGCCAACACTTTACACTTTCCCTTATTAGTAACAGTAGCCTTAAAAACAGGTCAAAACTAGATTTCACTGTATATTTAGAGTGGATAACAATTTCTGGAAAAAACTAATTGCATATACATCTAGCTTTCAAAACTGATACAGCTAAAGTAAGCTGAAGCACAGCAAGCCTGAAGCACAGGAAGAAGAAAAGATACCACTTCCTTTATGAAATCAGTCAGCACACATCCATTTTGGGGTTTTATTTTGGGTTTTGTTTTGGTTGTTTTTTTTCACAGGAAACATCTTGAAAGCTGGATGACTTATCCTTCACTATTAAGGACACTGACCACCTGCCCACTTGACTAGTTATGAAGAAAGCAACTAAGAGAGCAACACAAAATTATAGCTGGGTATTGAAACAGAGAAGTAAGGGCAGGACCAAGCAAGCAAAGGATCTGAAGAAGGGAACTTACCAAGGCACAACCATTCTTCAGACCCAAAACTGACAACATGAGAAGTGTTGTATTTCACTTAAAACGTGAAGCACCATCTCCTCTACTCTCAGGTATGATATGGTTAACTACCATAATACTTTTGGTACTGTTAAGACAGCTGTTCATTAGATGAAAAACTGTATCTGGCTACGGACTATGCAGGAATAAATGACGATACATATCCAGCCAAATCTCTAGAAGATATTTCTTCTAGAAATCCAACCATTTCTGGAAGCAAACACAATTTTGCCTGTTAGGTTTTACTTTTTATTTGATCTGTTTGGCAACTCTGTCACAAGACAAAACACAAGGCAGCAGCAAAAACATCTGTCTGTAAGTAGACAGTTTTTCACTATGTAAAATACCCCAGTAAATGGCACTTTTTTCTGTTCTTTTGTTGTTTTTTTAAGTACTTCGGTGGGACACAGGCACTAACACAATGAACACTACATGACTTGAAAAGTGGAAAATGTCTTCAGTCAATTATTCTTTTAAAATATTCAAGCTAACAAAATCCAAAATATTGTGTGAGCTCATGATACATTACTCCAATCGACAATGAGGTATCAGCTTTTTCCAGGCAGGTGAAGAGATGGAGAAAGCTGGAGAAGCAAGACAGTGAAATACAGCATTTTTATAACTACAGAACATAAAATACGTAATGATTTACTGTGGGTAGTAGCAAGATTTTGTTAAAACGAAAACTTAATGTTTTCCTCTCGTAACATGGAAGCTATTTAGCACTTCTGAAGTTCATGGACAAAATTTGGAGCAAAAGTCTCAGTTCTCTCACCAAAGGTATGCGGTTTCAAGATGGTTTAACTGTAGAGTTGTACCTCTACGTGTTAAGTAATCCAATACTAAAATGTAAGTTAAAAAAATACCAATAAAAATACAATTATTTATAAAAACTATGGGTTTGTTCTTAAAAAAACCTCACGGCCTTTCAGCATTCTTTTCAGTTCTCTTATGGGCAAGACCTATTTTGGAGCAAGGCCAGAGAGCTCGGTGGGGGCATCACAGGGACATGCCAAAGACTCTCCCTGGGGACACAGATCTGCAGAAGCCACAAATGTCCGTTATAAAAGAGCTTTACAGTCCACATAAAAACAAAACTGCAGTCCCTGCGGACGGCGCGCACCAGGCTTCCCCCGCCGGCCCGGCTGCCGTTTGCCTGCCTGTCCGCTCAGCCTGGGGAGGCCGGAGGTGCACCCTGTGGGGGTGGCAGGCCCAGCCGCCGGGAGCGGAGCGCGGCGCCGGCATGCGGCGGTCCCCGCTGCACCAGACCCTACCCCCACACCGCCCCACCGGTGGGCGGCCGTGCTCCGTCCCATCCCATCCCGGCAGGGCAGGCGCCGCGCATCAGTGGGAGGAGCGGCCCTTCAGCGCCCGCGGCCCTTACGCTGCTGCGGCTGCGCGCCTCTCCCCGCCCCAACGGCAGGCGCCGCGGGCTGGCCCGCCCTCACGGCCGCCCCGAACCACCCCCGCCGCGTCGCGCGTAGCGGGGCGCGGTGACCGGCGCCTGCGATGGCGGCCGCGGGGGGTGTTGAGGCGGGGGGTGCGGTGTCCGCGCTGCGGCCCCGGCTGGCGGCACTGGGCCGGCGGTTGGCGGGGCCCAGGGAAGCGGGCGGCGACGGTGAGAGGCCGCAGGAGAGAGGGGACAGGGCTGATCGCTGCCCGGCGTTCCCGAGCGCCCGGTCCGCCCTCTGCTGCTGCCGCGTTGTGCGGCGTCCCGCTGCGCTGCGGGAGCGGGCCGAGGGGCGCGGACCCCCGGCTCCGGGGCAGCTGCTGAGGGCTGCCCTTCTCCTTCCTCCAGAAAGAGTCTCGCCCGCGGAGCAATGCGGTTGGTGCCGACCCAGGCCTCCGTTTGGAGGCTCTGGAGACTCTTCTGTGGAGCAGGGCGTCTGAGGCCTAAAATGTGTACCTGCGCGTTGACAAGTTGTGCTTTTGATATATGGCTTGTTTGTACATGGAGTGTGCAGAATTGGTTTCGAAACGTCCAACTGTAGCCATGAATGCCCTTAATTTAGTCGTGAAAGGTGTAGTCTAACATGACAAGGGGCCTGTGTACATGCTGTATTATTCAGCTGCTGTTGTAGGTACCCCAAGGACAGATAAAACCATACGAAGTGAAAAGGGAGAGGAGCAAGGCTCTTGCTGAGTGCTTTTCAGTGCTAAGGAGGCATTGTATTCTTCCTTCAGATACCTTCTTAGCAAAGGGCTCTGCTACTCTGGAGAAATTGAAGGACCTCTGTAACAAAGGGAGAGAACATCCTTCCACGCTTTTACAGCTCTATACCCAGGTAGTATATTTAAAGCATTAAGAACTCCCTTTCTATAAAATCTATTGTGTAGGGTATGGCAGAGGATTAGGTGTAGGTGTAGGAAAGGGTATAGCAGGATGGGATCTCTGTTACTTGTTGTGTGCAGTGAACATCCATGAAGTACAGAGCTGCTTTTGTCTGGATTAGAAGGTAACTTAGAGTCGATAATGATTGTGCTGCTACTGTAAGGACAGAAAGGGTTTTGAGTCTGCATTCACTGTCAGCAATCTTAGAGTACTTTTAACTTGCAACTTTTGTAAACTAAATCTTAAAAATTACCTTAAAATTGTAATGTTTTTTAAACTGTAGCAAGTTTGCATGTTACTGCACACCACGGTTTGATTATTTTGCTGGTAGCTTTTTTACATTGTGTATCTTCTTGTTTTCACAGGCCGTCTTAGACATTACTTATTTTGAGGAAAACCAGCTTGTGGATGAAGATTTCCCAGAAGAATCTTCTTTGCAAAAAGTTAAAGAACTTACTTGTATTCTTTCAGAACCAGAAGATCTACTGAGGGAATGCAACATAAATGAAGAAGTGAGTACTAACATCATTCAGCCAGAGAATTAATTATTTCATTATTAAAAAAAAATAATGAAATGGGATAGTAGTGTTTGTCATGGGCAGAATTTAAGATCTTTTGAAAAATATTCAAGTCTTAGTTGTATTTAAATAGTGATTCTGGAAAACACTTTTCAAATAGCATGTTACATGCTCTGAATTTTTCTTGCTAACATTTCAGGATTCCATGTGCCTTTGGCTGTTTATATCCAAAGTATTAGGCTTGTGTCTGTGACCATTGCTGTTAAGTACAGCCTCTACAGTTAGAGACTTAATATCATGCTGTTTGCGTGTATGAGTGTGTATACGAGTAGTTGAGATGGTTCACTTTTGGGTTAGCCCAGTTTGTTGGATTTTATTTCAGCCCATCAAGATCCTTGGTGCAGAGTTGTTAGAGTGTCTTTACTGGAGAAAAGGAGCCCTGCTTTACATGTATTGTCATACAGCAAAAGAAAGGAGTGAATGGCTGCGAGAAAATATTGCCATATTTAAAAAGGTAAAGGAGACTAAAAAGTTCAATGAGCATGTGAATACAGTTTTGAAGTTTCACTCTTTGTTTTTAAAGTACAGCTTCTTTTTTCCCCTCTTAAAATAGGGTTTGGGAAATTCATAGCAAGAAGTATTTCTGGCTACCATTAAATTAATCAGAACTTATCTAAAAGTATTTTTTTTCCTCATTTTTTAACTGTACTCAGTGTCTTAATGATGGAGTTCATTACTTGATGAAGATGCTTAGCTTTAGATGCCCTCTTCAGCTAAATGAAGATGACTCACTTCAAGATAAAGACACAGCTAGATTACTCAGTGAAGGTAAAAAAGAAAACCTCCAAAAACCCCACAACGTGCTCCTCTTAACTGCTCCACTGTACGGAATGCTTTATTATGTATTTTGTTGTTTGACTTTGTATTCAAAAAATGTCACTTTTTAGATTGAAAAAAGATAAATAGATTAGACAGATAAGCAGGCAGCAGGCCCCCCCCCCCCCCCCTTCTTTTTGACTCATGGATTTTAGTAGGTGGCAGTGCTCATTTTCTCAGTGTTTTTGAGTGCACTGGAGGCAAGTGAACTGAGGCAATGGGTGTTTTATGCACAGCACGTGTTTTACAACCATCCAGTTGTCAATTGACATGTTGAAAGCACAGATATGACTGCAAGAGAGTGCTAGATGTTCACATGTTGGTCTTCCTGTTTAGATGTAGGAGAACACAGGAACACAAAATTACTGACTTCACACAGGTTTCTATATGCAGAATTGGTTAGATTCGGCACACTTTTATTCTATCTACTTTATGCATTACTATAGTACATTTATTTGAGGATCTGAGGCTGCCTCAGGGTGATGCAGGTAGGGTGATGCAGCAGGAGGGGATTTGTGAGGTAAAACTGTTGGTGCTGAGGGCATGATGTCCATGTACACACTCAAAACTAGCTCTGCTCTGGCTGTGGGGGCAACGGAGCACCTTCTTGATTAATTTCCGAAAGTGGCACTGTGCCAATTCAGCTCCACAACACAAAGCCAAGTTTAGTAACTGATTTGTAGATTAATGTAGCAGGATTTTTTTTTTTTTCTTTCAGTGTCTGCCTTTCTATTCAACTAAAGCTGCTGCTGGTTAACCTCAGTTAAGACGATGCTCAAACAGCATCTTTTAGGCTTAAATTGTGGGAGGCACAGAAGTTTTCTAAAACAAATATGCATAATCATCCCTGTGGTTAATGGATTGTAAAGAAATAGTGAAAGTCTCTGAGATAAATAGGCAAACACAATTGTCAGAATAATATTTATGTGGCAGTCTTAAAGATTTTAGCATTATGGAGGGGCAAAATGGAGAGCAGTAATGAGCGAAGTCTTGATCCAAGTTCTCTTCTTGGCAGTGTCAGTCATGGTTAAAATTTTGGTTTTTTGGCGTACCTCTTTGATAGGTTTATATTGCCTTTTTGGACTTTTTCTCCAGTGTTACTGAAAGATAATTATTGACATTAAGCTGTGTACTTGCTTAGAACAATAGACTATTTGACCTAAATTATTTTCGCAGGTATATTTAGTGACACTCACTTACTGGCGATCATGTACAGTGGAGAAATGTGCTTCTGGGGACTGCAACACTGTGGAGAAAGGAAGCAGGAAAGCCTTGAGACAATAGATCCTGTCTCTAACAGCGACCTGGGCTGCAGATCACAGACCGTGTCGCTGGATTTCCGAGAAATGGGCAAAAACATGTTAACGAAGTATGTGGCTGTATGTGAGGGACCTTTAAAAGGCCAAGGGTGGAACACAACAACTGCAAAACAAATGTTGTGTTACTTTGTGAAATCACACAACTAAAATACACTGCTTTGACTATGCTGGAAGAAACTTTGGTGTCCGAAGAGCACGCTTAGGGAGTTGATCTCCGCTTCAGTGTCTGACCGTTCTTTTTATCAAAATGTATACTTTTGTTGCATTAAAAACATCCATTCAAAGAACTCCTGGACTACAGGTCCAAAGTCTAATCAAGTATTTTTAGGGGGAAAAAAAAAATAATAATAAAAAAATAAAGATTGTGTAATAAACTCACACGCAACCTAACTGCGTCTCCCCTCCGCCCCGCCTCGTCCGCCGGCGCCGGCGCTCTCGGTCCGAGGGGCGGTAGCGGCGACGGGGATCAGCGCTGCTATGGCGGCCGGTGGAGCGGAGGAACGGGGAGGTTTGGAAGCCGCCGTGCGGGGTCACCTACGAGTCCTCCGGGAGCGCTGGACGCGGGGGAACCGCGAACGCGGCGGTACCGCCGCGTTCGCGGTTCCCCCGCGTCCAGCGCTCCCAGAGGAGGCGGGGGAGGTGAGCGCTTTGCAGGCGCTGCCGGTGAGTGGGGCCCGGTCGGAAAGCGGCTGGGGGGGCTGGTAAAGCTGGGCATCCCATCTTTGGCATGTTCACTGCTGAGTTCCAGGGTTGTTAAACCGCTGATTTCGACGGTTTTCAGATCGACGTGCAGCTGAACATCATGTCCTTCCTCTCGCCCCAAGATTTGTGCCATTTGGGAAGCACGAGTTGTTATTGGAGGGCGGCTGTGCAAGATCCGTTGTTGTGGAGGTATTTTCTCCTGAGGGATCTCCCCTTTTGGACATCCGTTGATTGGAAATCACTCCCAGATGTGGAGGTTTTTAATAAAGCCTTTTCAGATGTCAGCGATAACGTGCTGTATGATTACATGGCAGTGTAAGTATCTTCATATGCTCTTAGGGAACTTACAGTCTCTCTACAGCAGTAATAGCCCATAGGCATGTTTCATATTTACAGCAGTAAAGCTGTGATTAAATTTTGATGTGTCTCAAATCCATTGTTTGTTTTGGAAATACAATTTCCTGTTCTTTGACAGTTTGGGCAGCTCTTTCTGTTTGGAATTCAACAAGAATGTAAAAAGTTGTAAAAAAAATCAAAAGTAATGTTACAGAAAATTACAGCTTTTTGCAAACTGCATGTCTACTCTGCCACAGAAATACAGTCATCTTGGAAGCTGTGCATACTGTTGATCTTGATAAAAATGTGTTCTTTGCTCTCAGTACAATGACAAATGATTTCTTATTTTAATAAAAAGTACTAAGAACTCTTCACAGCAAATTGAATGAATCTTTAATTTTTTCATCTTATCTGGAAGACCTAGGACAACAAAAAAAGGTTTTTTTGAATGTGCACACAATAACAAGTAGTATTGCTTTAGCTCTGATGGTCAAAGGCTACAAGACATCGACTGTGTTTTCACTTAGTGCAGTTGAAAAGCATAGCAACACTAATAATATGTTTGGATGACTGAGAACTCTTAAGCAGATTATTCTGTGTTGCGTTTTTTTTTAAACTTCATTCAATTCCCTTAATTAGTTTGCAGTATTTTTTTTTTTTTAATTTGCAGTTAAATTTTCCAAAGATGATTTCACAAAACTGTTGTTTCATGATAAGTACACTAACCTCTGCAATCTTTGTGCACTTTGTCCCCACTTTACTGATGGGAAATATGCACCCAGAATTTGAAGTGCAAAATATGTACTGATTTTGAACATTGGATTTAAATCTCATTAGGACTGAATACTTTAGAGCACCACCTGTTTGAAATGACCTGTCACTGATTTCCTTGTGTCTGTGAACACTTAACGGTTTCGCTGATCTCAACTGAAGCCTCTCACTTTGGGTGTAGAGGAGCACAGATTTAATGTTTCCTTGAAGTGACGTGTCCAGCAGCAGCCTACCGTGACCACAGAAGCAAAGACTGAAACTGCATTTCAAGGATGTCTGGCACTTTCATGACTGTTGTTTCTTTCCCTTGATTACCATAGTGTTTTCATGCCTTCTAGCTTCTGTGTTAAATGAGCACATAATCTTGCAGACACCACCTGTCTCCTTTCACAGCATGCATTCTCTGGGCCTACAGGGGAAATGGTCCTTTTCAGGTGATTACCTGTTTCATGGTTAATAAAACACGAAAGTGGTCTAGTTAAGGTTTGAAATGCACTCAAAAGTCTCGTATTTTTTACACTGTATGTGACTCATCAGCTTTGATGTTATTTTACCAATATTGTGTGTTCTTGGGGGGGATTTGTAATACTATTTTATTGTTTTGCCATAAACTAAAAGATCCATAGATGGAAGTGGTCTAAGGTCTAGAAAGTCAGTATTTGTACTTCAGAAGGACTGATGCCTTTACCTGCTTTGTACGGGTGCTTGAAACCATACGTTTGGAACTTTACAATTTTTGACTTGTGCTTGAGTTGTACCAGTAACGAAACATGAGAAGTGTGGGACCTAAATCAATTTATGATGTTTGATTAATGTCTCTTTTGTACTTTGTGTTTAATTTCTAGTTGCATCTATTTTACACAGATATAAAAAAAGCTGTCCTCAGAGTAGAAGAAGTTTGAAATCAAGCCGTCCCCGGTATGGGGCTGTGACTTCCTTTTTGCAATCACTGGTCACTCAGGCAGAACCTCGCTTTGCTATGTTTGGACCGGGCTTGGAAGAACTGGACGACTCTTTAGTGCAAAAGATGATGACATGCCCAGAAATTCTGCTAGTAGCTGGCTTACCTCAAAGACAAATTCATGGTAATGTTGGTTTTGGGTTTTGGCTTTTTTATTTCATAAACAGATATAACAGAAAAAATGACTGGGGGAGCAATGGAGAAAAGGGATGGTTTTTCCTCCCCTTGAAACTCAATAGCATAATATAAAAAAATAATTCTCTCTTTGTATTTATTCAGAAGGATAAATGTGATAAACTTTTGGGATAAAATTACAGCTGCAGTGAATTTATGATTAAATTTGTACAATGTCAGAGGGATCATTCTGCTCCTTGTACTTCTCTTTTGATCCTAATTCCATGTTGCACCTGCTGTTGTAATGGATAAATGCAGACAGAACTTCAGATACTGCTTCCAGTAAGTGGCAAAAACCACATTTGTGTTTTTATGCAGGAAGCCAAGAGTCATCCTTTATATGTGGTGTCAAATGGTGTAAATTTCATTTAGAAGAGTTACAGGAGCAGGTGAAGGATTTTTTCAATGTTTAAAAACATAGTTTTGAACATCTGTAAATTCACTTCAGTCCAAACCAGAGACAAAAATCTGTTACTTTTTAACTAACATTTATTTCAGCACAAAAGAATTGGAATAATTAAATTGTATTTACAGGAAGTGTGAAAATAAGATTTCTTAGTGTCATTATCTTTTTTCTCTCTTACGTCCTTTTCAGTGCAGCTAGTTGTAAACACTAGAGCCTTTGCTATGCCAGTTCCAGCTAATAAACACAAGTCTAGCTCCTCTCTGACTTAGGTTTCTAGGTTCAACTCTAAGTATCAGAGAAATGGAAATGCCTCCCTGCTTTCTTTTAATACTGTTGAATTGATTTTAATTAAATTAAAAGTCTGATCAATTAAAGCATGTATAAAATTTCAGTGTAAAATAGTAAATATGCTACCCCCCAACAGCAACACCTAAGCTTGGATGTGTCCATTCTGTAGCACCACAGGAATTTTCAACCTGACACTTAGTTGTATTCAGTAACCAAATAGTTGTAATCTCATACATTCATTTTTTCCCTGTAGGAATTGGATCAGGAGTCAGTTTTCAGTTTAATAACAATCAAAAATTCAATATTCTGACATTGTATTCAACCACCAGGTAAGATTTGTTCTCCACCAAAAAAAAAAGTACAGTTTCTCAGTTATTTCCTACTCTTCCTCATAGTTTTGTCATGTGATTTGTATATGTGCATTCACATGCGTGGGTATCCCCTGTAAACGGACATGTCAATGCATATCTTCACTTTTTCTTTCTTTCTCCAACTGTTAAATTTCCACATGGAAGTAATAAACCTTTTCCAAACCTTATGCGTAGCATATGTGTATGACAAATACGTAACAGGTCTTTCTGATCCTCTTGATACCTTGATTTCTCTTTTGAAACACTATATAAACTCATTCTGGGGTGTATTTTCATATGCATCTTGCAGATTGCTAAACCATCTGAATATGTATACTAGAAAAGAAGGTGGGCAGGAGGGGGGTGGGGAGAAATGTAACTGTTTTGCTGGCTCAGGCCATTTTCCTGTCCCTTTCCTGTGCTGCCTAGACTCTCAAAATTGAGTGTTTGCATTCTCAATTAATCTGAGTAATGAAATATTGAAATATCTTGCAGTGTGGAAAGGAGGAGAGCGAGGGCAGAGCAAGCTGTTGCTGTGAATAAGATGTTCTACCAAGAGAACAGCATAGTAGGGAATCAGCAAGCCGTGCACTACAGTGTAATAGCTCAAGTGAAAAAGGTGTGCGAAGTAGTCAATGGATTCATTTATGTTGCTAATGCAGAAGCTCATAAAAGTAAGGGGTTTATTTTATTTATTGATATTTTGTGAATGATTGGAACATCATAAAAGATTGCAAAGAATATGCAGTGCATCAAAATCTATGTTCTGATTCTTTCAAAATCTGCTTCATTAGTGCTATTTATTCATGGCTTACCTAGTCAAAGAGGTCCCCTATCCTAGACACTCTCCCTCACCTCCCTGTGGGGGGTTACGGCACCTTCTTTCATTTATGGCAGATACTGATACGGTTGCTATCTAAGCAATGATCTTGATTTTAAAAAAAACCCTAGGGAAGGGTAGGAGAAGACGCCTGAAATGCATCGGTACTGGTGTAATAGCCTGGAAACAAAATCTTCACCAGGAAAACTGCAGTAAAAGATGCTATTAGTCCAAATCAGGATAGTCCTATAAGAGAATAATCCAAATACCTATTATGGTAATTGTCTTTACATTAATCAACTAGAAATGGAGGGAAAGAGCTACCTCAGAAAAGAAGAGGGTAAAAGAAATGTGAAGGGACAACATACTAAGGAGAAAAGTACAGTCAGTAGGGAAGGACTGTGAGCATTTCTTACTGGCTTGTTGCAGTTTTGATCTCTGTGAGGTACTTGGAAAACACTCTGATGTTAAGGATTAGACTAGGCTGCCTGTAGAATCTATGGAGATCTTTAAATAACATCTAAGTGTGACATAAACATCTGTGTGACATGAGTGCTGGTGTTCCAGCCGTGTGATAAGCAGAACTAGATAATTTTGCCATGTCCCTCCCAGCCATCTGTTTCCTCACCTCTAAAATTTTAAATATTTGAAAACTACAAAATCTTTTTAAAAAAAGTTCTCCTTGGGATTTGCATATATTTAATACTTATATATTAAAATTTATTTCTTAGAGCATGATCGTCAAGAGGAACTGGCTCGTATTTTGGCAATGATTGATCCAGCCCTCGGGCCTCCGAACAGACCTCTGCTAGTTTTGTCTTGTGTCTCTCATGTTGGTGTGAAAAGAATTCCTTGTGTTTACATGGCACATCAGTTGCAACTAAATCTGCTACGTCAGCCCTGGATGGTACTTGCTTTTAAACCCTTATTTTCTATTTCTCTGTGACTTAAATTTAATTTCGGCTTATGGTAGCTCCTGAACTACTTAAGCAAGTGTGCAGCTTTCAACACTAGTACGTGAGCTCTCCAGTTAATTGAAGAATTTCGTTTCTGTGGTCCTCTGAGATGAGGCATTAGTGTCTGAACACAGGTGAGCTAAGCGGCTTGCCCAGGAACACACAAGAAACTTCAGATGGAGCCAGAATATAAGGAAGGACGAAATGGTGGTCTCAAAGGGAGTAAGGAAGCTTCAGTTAATTTAAGTCTAAATCTCCTGAATCACGACCCAAGGCCTTGGACACAAGGTAGATTTTTCTACCATTTTCAGGACACTGTTAGTTGTCACTTGCTTGACATGATGTATTGAGTTTTTAACAAATCAGTTTTTTACCTAGCACAACAGGTCCTGAACCTATTCTTTTATGCTTGTCAAGCACAGTATATATCAGTATGGCTTAGCCACACAATTTATTTTTGATCATGTTGTGTAGAAGAATAACACTTAATCAGAAAAAAAATCCTGATTTGAGATGCTTCTCTTGTTTTCATAAGGAAAATGTTCACAGGCTTTTGAAAAAAACATACTTTTTTATAATAGTCACTGTGTAATACTTACCAAAATCTGAGACTTAATAATATGCATTGAATTCTAAAGCTATCATCGTTTTTGCTTTAAGAGCTATGAGAAGAATTTTCAAGTAGACTCTCATGTGAAAAGTAAGTGTAATGTTCCAGAATAGCTGATGGAATGATTCTTGATACAAAGAATGTTAGTCTTTACTAATGGATCTTGTAATTCATTCTGTAAAGAGTAGTGTTTTCTTTTTTGTACCTTACTCTTAAGAAACCTTTTTTGATATGAGTATTTCTGACTTTAAGGATAGCCATGGAGTGATGTTAAAATGCTGTTAGATCCTGTTACCTGTTATCTCTAATACATTACCATTTTTTATTTTTGCAGGTGCAGGACACTGTAGCTGCAACTTTGGCTGGATTGCTAAATGGAATTGAATGGCTCCTGGAAGAAGCAAATTGTAAAAATGCACAGTAATGGAACTGTGCATTGTTTTACTGTATAGAGACTTTGGTGTGTTGCAGTTCAGATGAAGTGAGAATCTTGTCCTGACAGAGCACTGTCAAAAGAGAGATTTAAAAGGCAAACCTGCATATATTTCACTGCAAATACTTTAATAATTAACATTCTTCCAACTGTAGTCCTGAATTAGAAGTACAAGTAGGATTGCCTGGATTCCAGCAGCTGATGCAGAAGTGATTTTGAGGGGCAGTCTGGGTGTTTTGGTTTTTTTCTTTCTTTCAAGCTAGGGCTGTTAGGGTGCAATCTTTACTCAATATATCTGATAATCTAATCTCTTCTGTAAATATACCTAACACTAGGTTAGTTTATCAATACAACCCTATGGCACACATCGCACATTTAGTAAGTATACTCAGTGGAGATCTTGATAGTGACTGTTCCCAACCAAAAAAATTATACTGTACATTGTACAGCAGTAGGTTGACAGAAAGACAGTATCTCTTTCAAAAGAATAAATTCCCCTGTATTTTTTCCAGAAACAGTGCCTGGGCAGGAAATAGCACCTGCAGGAGAATTGTCCCAGACCAAAATTCTTAGAAGCAAACTAACCAACTACCATGTATTGGTTGTTTCTTGCTTGTGATCTTATTTATTAACCAATGACAAAAGACTTCAGCATCTTCTGCTTTCTGTTGCAGTGAATTTATTAGCTTGAATAGGACATACCTCTGTTATCATGAATAAATGTTAAATAGAATTGTTAGTAGTTCAGGACATTTGTCAAATACATAGGACCTATCAGTTTCTTAAATAGTTGTGGCCAGTCGGAGATATGAAGTGTACTTGACTTAAAATTTTCTACACAGTTGCAAATATTTTTATAAAAAGGGAAACAGCATTTTACAGCTGGAATTGCATTTTCTGTATTGATGTCATTTGAGATAGTCCCAGTCTTCCACCTTTTAATGTTTTTTAATTATTGGATGAATGTTCAGAAGCTTCCCTTGCATTTCCTGCCTGTGTATGTGTCTTGTTCTGCATTTTTTTTGGTTTTTTCCTCTCTCCCTCTCCATGGAAATAAAATAGTGTCACAATTTTTTCTTGTTACCTAGCTAAATGACCGCATGGTGCACATTCAGATATAATTGCCCTCAATCCGGTGTCTGTGTGATACTCAATACAGTTATGTCAGAAATATATTTGAGAAGTTTATTTTTTAATGGAGAAGGATAGACACAGGAAGTGTCTTTTCATCTTCATGCACAATTAACTCAGCTTTCTAAACATTTTTGTATGTCTTCCAATCAGGACATATGGCAGTTTCAAGGGAAAAGCCATGGGATGCTTATATGATGATAATTCTGTGTTTTATGCTTTTTTTTTTTTTTTTTTTAAACACAAGGGTATATGTGCTTTTCCCTTTAAAATAGAGAAGACACAAAAGATTTATCAGTATTTGGGGAGAAAATTCCCCGCTTCGTGACTGGGTGTATGTGACTTTCCTGCCAGTAGTAGTAATTCTGTAATCTATCTGTAGAGGGTTGAATGCAGCAGCCTGTTGCTATGTTATCTACTACAAATATGGGCTTTTATGCAAGATCCTTGTTCTGCTTTCTTCATAAGGAATAAATTATTTTTTAAAGAACAATATTTTCTGTGTGTGTTAAGCCCCCCTGCATGTGTGCACATGTGCATGTGCATGCAGTCTGCAGTCATACTGTCAGATAAGTTAGTCATTATTAGTCATTAATGAATAATGTTATCGTATATTATCTGTTTAATTAACCTATTAATTCAGTGTCCTTTTAAAAGGTCAAGATAATGTACAGAATGTAATTTTTCTTAACCTAAAGAACATCTGTTATATTAACTTAAAGCTAGGATAACTTAAAGAATTAAGAGTTTTAAGGATGCAGCCTAGGAAAGACACAGTGGGAATTAAAAGTCTGTGCAGTCACAGAGCTCCAGCATCACAGGAATCGCCGAGCTGGTGGTGAGATGTCCTGCGTGATTGAGTGCTGTGGTGGATCAATACAGGCAAGCAGGTAGGGAAGATAAGCGCGCAGTGCAAAGGAGCAGCTTAGATGCACAGAGGTATGCTACTGAGGAGGGAACCAGCCTGCTGAGCATTCATATGCCAAATAGCTGCAGAGGTGCACCGTGGATTTAATTCAGCACTACCTTTTAGATTTCACCTGAAACACTTCCTACTATTTAAATAACAGAGTCTGCTGGGTTTACAAGCATAGTAAGTCAATTAAGCTAGGGACTTAAATTGTTACAAATTCAAAATTAGTTGGATATGGAATATTAGAATGTCACTAAAATGTATTTTAAAACTCTTTAATATAAAAAGCTTTCAAAAATCAGTATTTGATTTTCTATTTATCACAGTAAATGCAACTGTGATGGGTTTGTGAGAAAAACTGCCCACTGAGGCTGAATGTTTATCTCAACACTGGTCACCAAAAAAAAAAGGTAAGAGGTTAAAATTACAATACATGTGATTTATAAGAAAACTGAATTACTGAGCCTTCCCCTGAGCAGCTTCCTCAAAAAGAAGGTGTGTCTGGGGATGTTAATTTTCAAGTCTTTGAAACTTAGGATAGCAAACATGCCTGCTGCCAGCTCAAAGCAGTACGTGGGGGCACCGGCCCGGCTCGCAGCACACAGCTGGCAGGTGCCTCGGGGTTCCTTCAGCGGAGCGGCCCTGCGTGGGTGGCCACGGAGGCTCCACGCGGGAGCGGCAGTGGGGACCCTTCGCTTCCCTGCTTCGCCCGGAGGGGCGTTGTGCCTCGCTGTCTGTCCCACTGGATGGCACTGCTGATCCACATCAGCACTGATGTTCTCTCTTTGCCAAAATTGCTTCAAGTTGCCAATTCTACTCCCTTCTCAGATATGGCGGCAAGCAGATGCAGTTACAAAGCCTATGAGGAAATCAACATGTTTTTCAAAGGCTTATAGACGGACGATATGGTGCCTCTTCTCCTAATCTGGTAGGTATCAATATTTGTGTGGTAGGATGGGTATTGCAGCTAAAAAGAATAGCTGGAAATAGTTGCTGGTGTTATTGCAAGGTGATTGATGCTTTAGTCTGTGATTTAGTTTGTCTTTTGTGCCATTTTAGCACTAGTGGTTCTGGATAAATTATTTTCCTTCTGTACAAGAATAAAGAAATAATATTCTTTAGCCAGTTACAGAAGGTGATATTATAACTAGAGCTTGTGCTTAAATGTCAGGCCAGAGGATGTTTGCACACAGGCTGCTCTCCGTTCCCTCGGGAGGGTGAAACTACAAATCAAGAATGTAGGTAGGCCTATAGCAGAGATGTTCAATGGGTGAGACAGAGCAAACAACAAAACACAGTGCATCTGGGTAGAGGGGTATATTTAAGAACCGGTGAGATTAGATTGTCTCCCATGCAAGCATCACTCCCCCTCCAGCATTAATGTTCACAATGTCTACGCTTCCCAGCAGGGAGGTCACAGGTGGTCCAGGATCAGGCAGAAAGTCCTGTCCGTTTGTGCTGTGCAACTTCTTGCAGGTACCAGTCAGGACATTACTGGCCAAGGTTCCTGGACAGTTCTCCAGCCTCTTAACCACCTTAGTGCCCTTTGCTGGATTCTCTCTGGTTTATATCTCGCATACTGCAGGCTTAAAACTGGACACTGTCTTGCAGATTCAGAACTTCAAGTTCTGGGCAGAAGGGAATGAGCACTGGTCTTCAATGTAGCCCAGTATGTGGTTAGACTTTATCACTGCATGGGCACACTGCTGAATCCATTCACCGGTCCACCAGGAGCTCAGGGCCCTTTTGCAGATCTGTTCCCAAACCAGTCAGTCCCTGACCCTCACTGATGCATACTGTGTTCTCTCCTGGATACAGGACTTTGCATTTTTCTTTGCTCAACATCTGGAGGTTCCTGGAGCACCTGTTGGCCCATTGAATGCACACTTGCAATATTTCTGGCTGTTCTTTCACAAAGAGCCTAGTATCTCTGGGAACACTGGCCCTGCACGTGACAGCATGCAGAATCAGTCACCTGATGGGAGAGGAAAAAGGCATTCAGTCTTTTCCTGAAGACTGAAATCAATCGAGCCATCTACTCCATCAAAACAGTTGAACAATACTAGTCTTAGAGCCTCAAAATAAATTCCTCCATAGTTTGGCATACTGGTGGGAGATGAGAGCTGTGAGTGTGAAAATCTGGTACTGTCCCAGAAGTACACTTCACCAAACCCTGAAAAGTGTTGTGTTGTGTTGGTGACACACCAGAAACACCTACTGTATTAATTACATTATTTAACACTACTCTCTGCAAAGCAATAACAATAGACTCTTCTGTTTGTTCTCAGGCATGACAATCAAGGTAGGTAGAGAGTGACTGAGGGACTGAGGACTGTATTTCTTAATTAATAGTGTTCTGTTGATAAAAGGATATCATTTTGGTGTGGCATCTTTCACATCTTCTCCACAGACTTGAATTATGAAGGCAATTCCACAGCCTGATGTCAGAGGAGACATTTTTCCATGAATGTCAACATATAAGGGCTACTCTTCACAAACAAAATCAAGCCTGTTTCTCTACTTTGAATCAAATCCAGCTTGTCTTTTACAGAAGGTTTTTACACAAGTTTCCTAAACAAATGAATCTAGAAACAGCAGTTGCTTAGAACTTTCTCCTGTAACACTGATAGTATTCACAGCCAATTGCCTTTGAAATTCATCTGTCTTTTAATCTTAAATTTTGTGGACATTTAAAGAAATGGCCATATCTTTGATTCATATGAAAGCAACAGTTTAAATTTGACCTGCATATGTGCTATACATTAAATTCTGTCACATAAATTATTTTAAATTTTTTGTCATGAATCTGAATCATGAGGATTTAAGTAAACAAGTTACCTGGGAATCCTCTTTTCAGAATATAACCTTCATTCATCACATGTCCAAACCTTGCACAGTGTAGCATAAGGATGTACTGGTACAGCTGCACACTATGCTATTTGCAAGAAAATAAATGCAAATTACAACTTTAACTAACAAAAATATTAAAAGAATCTTATGTTTTTTTCCCAAAATTAGAGACTCAAATTTTGTCAAATCAAATTATTGAGAGCAAAGAACCTAATTACCTGGTTACTGCTACATTCATATAAAATAAGAGAGGCAACACTGAGTGTAATCAACATGTGGCTGAATTGTGCACTTGAATTCAAGCATCTTTTTTCTTGTTGAAAAGAATTGCTGCTGAGCCAATATCAATATCCTTCTTTTCAGCTGATTTCCACAGTGCCCATTGTCTATGGGTGTCCTACTGCCACCTGAGCCGCCACCTGAGCCATCCCCTGAAGCCTCACGCGCTGAGCACAGTCAGCTCCTGTCTTACTTTCCCCCAGGGGTATATTCCGTGTCTCTCTGGTCTCTAAGCAGTGCAGCACAGCAGTTTCCTTCCTGCTCTGTTATTCTGTGCACCGAATTAATGTCACAGGCCTGACCTGTGATTTGCTGAGCAGATGGTTCTGAAATCAGGGGTAGGAGAAAATGCAGAACTGTGCTTCATCTGAAGCTGGCAGCCCACGTGAGATTCCACACTCAGAGGTGCAGTCACACGCTGGGAACCCTCCCTTAATCCTAATCACATCCTAGGTGTGTAAATTTACCCCATATTTGAGCACACAGAATTGCATACACTGGGAGAAAGGAAGGTCTTAGAATATTTGTGTCGCATCCACAGAATTTCAATAGTTATGGCACAATATGCAGTGAAATTGCTGAAGTCTGATCCTGTATTCCTGGTGAAAATGCTGCTCAGATATTTCTGTGCATTTGTATGTTGCTAGTTTGTTTTCCTTCTGTGCACATCAAAGTGGAATGGAGATCTTTTTGGATACTGGAATATCAGTGTTGTCACACCATTCCCTGCAATGGCAGAAAGGTCAGTTTGCTCCAGAAAGGTGCTTGCACATACCCAGAGGTTGTCAGGCTGCATATTTATCTGAGCACAGGTAGAAGTTGGCATGACAGCTAAGGCACCACTCTTCAGAATGGGTATCTTCTTCCTGACACCTCTGTGAAATATCTAAACAAACTGTCTACATTTGAAAGTTGTCTCCAATTCAAGAGTGAATTTAGAAAAAAAAATTGCTATTCTTGAACAACTGCAAATAGGGTCACTGTTATTCCACTTTGTTCATTCAAAGTGGGTTAAACTACACTAGAAGGACATACTCCTGACCTGGGAAAAGAGCATCAGCACACCGATTTTATATTCAGGGATAAAATGTTGTAAAACAGTTCCAGAGTAATTTCACAGAAGGTAAACCTTAAATGATAATGCCCTGTAAGATAAACAAATATTGTATTTCCAAAATGCAAATGCAGTGAGTTAAATCTTTGAATTAAGTCTTTTTATTTCTTCCTGGATCGTTGTTTGACACACTGTGATCACAGGGGCTCTGTGAAGCACACATCCTGACCTCACTAAGCTGTGGGCCATGCTTGCTCTGTACTTCAGCTGCAGCGCACCCCAAAGAGATGCACTGCAGCACTGTTTGCACCTTGGCAGCCCTGTATGGTTGCTTATTGCCAAGAGAGTACACTGTGAGTTGTATGTGTGCGGACCCAGGTCCAGAAGGCACACCTCACAGAGTCCATCCAGGGCGACAGCAAGCCATAACAAGGAGTCATGTGGGCTCTCTGAGGTGCCAGTGTACTGGACCCCACCCAAAACCTAAAACTTTGTCCTAGTCATATTGATAGTGAGCTGGAACCAGTTCCTAAATAGAGCATAGATGTATTGTGAATCCACTGAAATAATGCTCCTGCTGGGTCAAGTTAAGAGAGGACTAGGACCCTCTAACTCACTGCTGCAGGTCAAGGAAAGACTAAATAGCCCCCCTGTATTTATCACCAAGATTTCTAAAGATAAGTTTTCATCATACAAATATTGAAGGGTATTTAAGTAGGGTGTTGTTGAGAGTATCTAAAGTTCCTATACAGAGAGAAGGACAGAGAGTTGTATCCTCAGAGAGCATTTTGGAGATCCTGTGTTACTTTAGCACATTGCAACATCATTGCTCCTAAAGAATTTGGTTTATGATATTTAATTCTTTTTTGTTTTATCTCTTTGAAACAGCCTGAAAGTCTTGCTAATACTGTGCTTTTCTCTGGACACTGGCAATATCATGTCTTGTTCCTTGCTATCAATCACACAGAGGTCACAATGCTGTTCCCTCCAGGAAATTACCCCATTGTTTGCAGAATAATAAGAGCTTCCTGTACATACTGTTTATTTTAAAGTCTAGGACATCAGAGTGCATTTTTGCCATAAATGTAATAGGGTCAGTGCTATTACTCCTTTAATATGCTTAATATGCTCTAGAATCTGACTGCAGATTCAGGTCCTTCAATACCACATATGTGGCAAGGGTCATCAAAGTCAGTAGTACTCATATGCCTGAAATTTTGCATGTGGGTCTTTGCAAAATGAGAGTCTTGCTTTTCCTTTAGAAACTATAAAGTATATATATATATGTAGATGTAATAATACATTATTTTTTTCTTATTCAGTTGAAGTATTGTAATCAGACTGATCTGGAAGCTCTAGGTTTATTTGATTTTACGGATGTCTTCACTGATTTCATTGTCAGAAAGTGAGGACTGGAATTTATTTAGTCCTGTGCTTGCCAGTCCCTCTTTGTATAGAACAAGAATCACCCTTTGCTTATTTTGGGGTTGCTGCAGTGATTTCCCCTCATTTAGCAACATGCTACAGGCCTGCGGTTCAGCTGATTACTGGCATAATGCAAACAGTCTACAGCATAGTGAGGAATCTCTCTAACCAGGGGAGACTAGAAGAACTTGTTTTCATAATTAAACAAAAGTGAATTAGCAGTATAATTTTCTGTCAAAGAAATAGGCACCAATCAATACCAGTGAGGGAAAAAATTCTACTGAAGTCACTAGTGACCATTTACTTGGATTCAAGAGCCAAATGTATTTTTATTGATCTGTGCATGGATGCGTCTTCTAGTAACCATCACTGTCCTCTTCCTTCCTTCCAACCCTGCTTGCAAAGGGTTTGACTGGAATGGAGAGAGGTGCATTTCCTCATATTCTCCATATCCTCAGCATATGTACTGTTCCAGCACTCAATGTCCATGTATTGCACCTGGCCTCACAACTCTGACTTTCTCTTTTCTCGCACCAAACCTTATTCTGGCTTCCCAATCCCAAGGAGAATTTTGGTTCTCCATTCTGATTCTCCTCTGTCTTCATATAGAGCCTACCTGACTTTTCAATACCAAGGTGGGTGAAATCCAGAAGGGCTTGACCTGCCAGTCCCCAATCCCTCTCCCTCTTTCCTCAGATATCGTGGTTGTTTTCCGATTCTAACAGTTGCATTTTAGCTTGAGCTCTCACTTTCTACCATTACTTGTACTTCTCAAAATTGCACCTTCCCTAGGCTTTCCAGACTTCCCAGTCCTTTTTTCCTTCTCTGACTGCTCACCACATCTCTTGTCTGTTTCTTCAGCATCTGTTAGTCATTTACATAAGGTCATCAGAATGGCCATAGTGGGTCAGTCCATCATCTCTAGCAGATAGATACATCATCTACAGTGACTGGGCATGAAATGTAGTTTCCTGGCCCCCAGCAATTAATTTTTCAGACATTCTGAAGCAGTCATGGTAACTTTGCATTTATTAACACTAATAATTTCTCCTCCTTGCTCTTTTTTATGTGTCTGTATCCTTACTTTTTATATGCTTTTGAAGCCAAGCTCAACTATCATCTCTTTATCTAGGTGAATCAAAGATTTTTATCAGTCTCTGGATCCAGATTTTATTTTTATTTCTGCAGTACCTGCTGTTCTCAGCCAGAGACATGGGAGTAATTTGTGCAAGGTACTGGTCAAACACAAAGCAGGAAGATAGATCTTACTCCAGTGCACTCACCATTTAATTATGAGAAAAACAGGCGGATAAAAGATAAGTGGGAGTGTTTGGATAGGATGACAGTGGATGGCTCTGCACAGTGATACAAGCACCACAGTAAACCAAAGTTTTAAAGACATTTTTCTTTATTTACCACTTCCTTTCTCATATTGCTTTAGGTAAACAGTCATCTTCCTTGTGTTTCAGGATTGTTCATCTGCTTGTTATCCTCACGGTGGCTTCTTTCTCTTGTCTGCAAAACCAAATTGTGTAAACTTTCGCTGTTGCTTCTTTGATTTTATTACGAAGAATCAAAGTTTCTTTTTCCTTTTAACATCACTAAATCAAGGGGAGTGAAAAGAAGCTGGAAAACCTATCACCTAAAGAAAGTATCTTGCTTATGTTTGTAACTGAAGAATATCTTTAGAAACGTTCTATCTGAATACCCTATTACAAATTCTAAGTCCCACTCTTCTGATAATCATCACTTTTACACACTACATGAGGAGAACCTTGTCGTGTAATGACCTTGAGAAGAGCTTGTGGGTTTCTGAGCCATGCAATACTCTGCTGGCTTATAGGAAATAATAAAAACTGAAGCTGAAACCCAAAGTGAAAACATGAGCTGGAGACTGGGAGAGAAATTGGATGATCTAGACATGTTTTTCTGTAGTGCTTCTCTCAGACCTACTGAATTCTTAGAATTAAAAAGGAAAACAAAATCAGACATGTTGCAATGCATGTTTTCATGGTTTAGCCCCAGCCTGCAGCTAAGTATGACTGTGGTTGCTCACTCACCCCTCCCCTACTCTGATGTTGGCTAGTTTGGGTCAGCTGTTCTGCCTGTGTCCCCTCCCAACTTCCTGTGAAAATTAACTCTATCCCAGCTGAAACTCAGGACAGTATCCACCCATTATTCTATACTATCTATGTCATGCCCAGATCCTACACTTCCCAATTTATCACCACCACTCTTCCTGTCTTTGATGTATATATTACTATATATATATATATATGTGCACAGATATCATTCCCCTAGTCTATGGGCCATCCCTCTAAAATGTCCTTTGAGTTCGTTTAAGCCATGACTTTGGGCTCCATCTGTTGTAACAGTTTTTCAGGGCAGGAGAGATGGTGTGTGGGGTTGAATTATTGCATGCTGCACCTGACGCTCATAGCTAATGTATCTGGCACGGCCCACAGTCTGCGGGCTGAAGAGGTCTATTTTGAAGCAGTTGCTGGGCACCTGTTGCTGAAGGCAGGTCTAGTTCCATCATTGCTGCACTTTGCTTGGTTTCAGCAAAGTTCATCCTTCATTAATTTGGGTGATTCTTACTGTAATACCGGTGATACAGCATATAGCAATTGTAGCAATGATGACATACAATGGCAGGGTTATTTAGCAATTAACATCATACAATTTAATTTATTGGCTATTCTCACCCAAAATCAAATCACCTTGAGGTACACATCAGGCTTCCCCATCCTTCTCCATCACCCACCAAGTGCACCCAGGTCTTCTGAGCAAAAGCAATCCTGTGGATGGATTTGCCGTTGCCTGAAGCAGGGATAACCCAGACTGTCTTCCCCAACATGCTCTTCGTGAGCACTATGGGAACTTTATCCCCTTCTACTGGGCGTGGAAGTTTTGATTGGGCAGGGCCAGCTTAGTTAGTAGATCCCCTAGTGTCAACTAACCAGGTGGCCTTTGCTAAGTGTGTATCGCAATATTTGAGGGTCCCACCACCCATTGCTCTCAGGGTAGTCTTCAGCAGTCCATCGTATCATTCAATTTTCCCAGAGGCTGGTACATGACAGGGGGTGCGATGCACCCGCTCAACACCATGCTCTTCTGCCCAGGTGCCTGTGAGGTTGTTTTGGAAATGAGTCCCATTGTCTGACTCAGTTCTTTCTGGGGTGCCATGCCACCACAGGACTTGCTTTTCAAGGCCCAGGATAGTGTTCTGGGCAGCAGCATGGGGCACGGGATATGTTTCCAGCCACCTGGTGGTCGCTTCCACCATAGTAAGTACACAGCGCTTGCCTTGGTGGGTTTGTGGGAGCGTGATGTAATCAATCTGCCAGGCCTCCCCATATTTATATTTCAACCATTGTCCTCCATACCAGAGAGGCTTTAACCGCTTGGCTTACTTGATTGAAGCACATGTTTCACATTCATGGATAACCTGTGCAATAGTGTCCATGGTCAAGTCCACCCCTCAATCATAAGCCCATCTATATGTTGCATCTTTTCCTTGATGGCCTGAGGTGTCATGGGCCCATGGAGCTATAAATAATTCACCCCTATGTTGCCAATCCAGATCCACCTGAGCCACTTCAATCTTAGCAGCCTGATCCACCTGATGGTTGTTTGATGTTCCTCAGTGGCCTGATTCTTGGGTACGTGGGCATCTACGTGAGGTACTTTCACAACCTGCTTCTCTAGCTGGGCAGCAATATCTTGCCACAATGGGGCATCCCAGATGGGTTTGCCTCTGCACTGCCAGTTGCTCTGCTTCCACTGCTGTAACCATCCACACAGGGCATTGGCCACCATCCATGAGTCAGTATAGACGTAGAGCATCAGCCACTTTTCTTGGTCAGCAATTCACCTTACCAGGCAAAAGAGTAAGTCGGTCATAAGGTTCTTGCATTTCTGGCTGTGTATTGATGTTTCCCTGCCTTCAGTCTGATGGGGAAACACGCTCTCAAGAACTGTCATTCCAAGCTGAAGGGACCTTGATCCTTAATCTCGTGTTTCCTTTTCAAGTCTTTTACCACTAAGCTACTTTAGAAAGGTACTGTCAACCTCCTCTTTCATTTTTAAGTGTTTTCTATCTGGCTTGGTAAGAGGGGATGGCATGGTAAGAGGGGATGTAGATAAAGTATTTCTGGATTGCAACAGAACTTAGACATGATAGATTTCAGGCAACTTCTTTGACAGTTATGTAATGCTTGACAGTGGTTAGTCTGTTTTGTACCTCTTAGAAAGTCCCAGCTGTGACACCTGGGCACGGTCTAAGCTTGCTCATGGTAGCATATAAAGTCTGTAAATGAGCTACATGAACAATGAATTGAATCCACACTGAAGAGTTCAGTGGCAGTATTAAATTTTCAGTTGAAATTTGGGTAACTCATTGAACAGCTGGAGACAGTATGTCAAGTAAAAATATGAATGGAAAATTGGACTCCCACCCTGTAGACAAAGTAAGTATCAACCCATAATGAAACTTTTCTTAGCTGCAAATGAGATATAAACAGACAATAAGAATTTTATTACAAGTGTTCATATTGTTCAAAATCCTGACACCAGCTGGTGTTCAAATTACTGAAAAACCATCTTTATTAGTTCAGAGATAGGGAGATTAGTGTTATGTGAATAGTACATTATGAGTCCAATTCTCTGCTGTCAGCAAGGGGTTTTTTCCCTCAGCAGCAGCATTCTAAATTGCTTTTCTATCCAATTTTCTAACCACACTAATTAAACTTCAGAACCTGATTTCATGTCCTCATCTGTGCTGCTACCTTAGCCAAAAGGGGAAATGCTATACTATGTAAATGACAGAAGAAAGCACATTTCACTGGAAGAGAACCTCAAACCTTCTGTCCCGGTGAGAGACAGGCCAGAGCAGCAGCTGGAGCTGGGTCTGGAGAGGAGAGGGGCGTGGGTGAGTGGATCAGTGATTCCTGTTTACCAGTTCGAAGGGAATAGCATTGTGTTGAGACAATCTTTACTGCCTGAACCAAAAGTTAAACAAAACCCCAAAACAACAATTTAAAAACCCCAACAAATCTGTGACCGCCCCACTTGCAAAAGGAAAAAAACCACAGTGCATTTTCTGTGCTTTGCTATGTCTATGGCTTCTCTGCCAGAGAGACTGGGAAAGGACTATGTCATCCTCATTGCACTGGCATGTTAGGCTAAAAAGCTTAATGAGTAAGAAAAATGCAAATGCAGAGGAAGAAAAAGGTAATAAATTCCTTTTGGCTTATCTATAGTGACAGATGCACAGATGTTTACTGTGAAGACTGATGGCCTCATTCCCATTTACACCACCAGTCTTTGACCATCCCTCTGGCATGGTAATAGCATTACACTGGGTAGAAATTACATTATATGACTTCATGCCTGCTTAGAACAGGACCTTAATTCAGCCTACAGAAGACAGCTGTGTCCTGGGTGCTCCTGTGAGGGCCCTGCGCCTGGGCCACCCCACAGGGACCCCGCAGCCCCACCTGCCACATTCGGTTTGCCTCAGCAAGCCATGGGCTGGCTTCAGTGTCTTGCTACAGCCTCCCCTTGAGTTGGAGAGTCGTCTGCTGAGGGAAGAGGCCACACTGAAAAGACAAAAAGAGTTGTGTTTTGGTGGTGATGGTCCCAGATGGCTGCTGGAAGTGTTTTGTCAGGCATTTTGACATGAAGCCTGTGAGGTAGGTCTCAGCATGGGCAACATGGCACTGCCTGGGTGAGGCAGCACTGCTGCTGCGGAGCCCTCTGGGGCTTGTACAGAGCACAGACACCTTCAGAAGGGCAAAGTATTATCTGGCTTTGTTGACTATCAAACAATGCAGCTAGAGAGCAGAGGAGTCTGTTTTCCATCTGTTTTGTCTCCTCCTGACCCACCTCTCTGCTTGCCTTCAGATGGCACCTAAGGAGGGAGAGGGGAATGGAAAGGGAGGGAGGTAGATCTCAGCTCTTTGTACCAACAAGTAAAAAGAAAATTGAAAGATTCAACTGCACTATATGATCTTCTCAGCAGTGAGGTTTGTGCAAGTCTCACCTCTGGTGGTATTGCTCTTTTCTCTACTGCAGTAGAGGCTGTGGAGCTCTTTATTGCACACAAAACTAAAATAAGTTGATATTAATTGGGGAAAAAGACTGGACAGGCTTTTCGTTGTCATCAGTGTACCCTTGCAGTGAAGAAGACTACCTGTATGCTGGGCTGCAGTGCAAGTGCCACATTTGGGAGGCCACTTCTGGAGTGCTACATCTGGTTTGGGCCACTGGTCCCAGAGGTGATGATGAACTGGGGAGCAGCAAAATCACATTCAGTGGATCAAGGGACAGTCAGAGCCTGAATTTATAGAGCCCTTGTAATTTGTTGTAGTAACACAGAAGAGCATGGACACCTCAGTGGAGGTGGTTTAAAACGAGCGTGTCATAGATCTTTTTACTAACTGCAATACTTAAAACCATAATTTTACTTGCAAGATATTTCTCAAGGCTCCTCTGCATTTACTTGGTATAAAGCAAGAGGAGAAGGCCAATAAAAAATTCTCACTATAAAGTTGTGAAAACAAAAGGCAGAGAAGACCTGGAGGGAAATATTTGAATACAATAAAAATGTTCAGTGAAATTCATTGAGCGAATATGTCTTGTTTTGAAAGCTTGGATAAACAATAAAAGGATTAGGGAAAAAAACACAAACAACAAACCCAACAAAAAAAACAAACTGGCAGAAGTACATGTAAAAGAGAAAAAGAAACTATTACCAGAACAAATATTCTATGATAAATATGTGTAGAAGATAAATGTAAGATAGATGGGTTTTTTTTTAATTATGTATTTACAGATTATAAGAACACATCAATAGAAGACCTAGTGCAGTAAGATCTTGAGTTTAACTGCTACTGGCCAAGAAGGAGATATATATTATAAAGCTTGAGAATATCACAATTTATATAAAAGTTTATTCTCTACTTCCAGTTTGCATGTGGGAGGAGAGAAGAATTTGCCTTTAATCATTTTCATAGGAGGAAGTTAGTAGAAATGTAAGCAGAAGTAAAGAGTTGGAAACAAAATAGAAATTTAATTCACTAACCTATGCAGTCCTTGGTCTCAGTTTTGGGAATGAGTATACATGTAATTAATCAATCAAGATTTCATCACTTCAGTATTTCAGAACCCTCTCTATGTCCATTTCACATTTAGAAGCACTTTTACGAAACTGTAATAAATTTTGTACTCAGACGCTCATTTTGCCTCTTTCGTGAGAGGTTTACTACTGATCACATTTAAGCCAGTACATTTATTCTTACTTTAAACGTCTAGCTCACAATATTCAGCAACCTCTATGTGGATGTACCATGCTTTACATAATGCAACATCTAATGAAAATGAGATCCTATATATTCTATATAATAAGTATTTTGCCTAAATATTCTATGAATCTATGAATCTCTGCCAAACTTCCAGCAGGCCCTGGTGAGCCATTATCTTTCCTCTCTTTGATGAATTTGCTGTGTTACCTCTTTTTTTTTTGTAACACTTTGGCATGTTAATGGAGCACGCTGCCACAAGAAATTAATATTTGTATATGAATATATTAACCAGTATATTCTTGCTTCAAATAATTGACTATATGTATGAGGAATAATTCACCTAGGGTAGTCACAACTGAAGACAAATGTCAGTTCTATGAAGTTCCACATTTCTGAATTTAAACCAGTCTGAGAAATTAGTATGAGATTCATGCAGGTTATATTGCTTTCTTAGTTTGAGATTCTTGCAGTCTTTAGGCACATTAGCTATTTTCTGCTGATGTAAGTAGAAAAACAAACTAGATGTTTGGATCAGTTCCTGAATGGCAAGTTCAAAATGCATCAAAACCCCATCTTTCTTCCTTTAAGGTAATGGGAAATTATCTTGAAGTTTAGTGTAGACTTATGTGAGGTGGATGATTTTGTCTAAATCAGCCCTTCTAAGTTCTATGTATTTATGGTAAGACCAGCGTCCAAGATGGCTAACTTAGAGTTAGGTCAGGAATTTCTCCGTTGTGCCATTGCCACTGATTTAACAGCAGCATAGACATATTCAGGTACCTGGACTCAGATTCATAACCAGGGTGAAAAAGAATAAGGAAATAGTTTTAAGGGAAGTTTTCTTCAAACCATTTCTAATAAAACAGTTGAAGCAGCAAATGATCCAATAAAGGAGACATTTGAAGGTGAGAACAAACTTGGATGGCTTATGCTTTGAATTTATGTCATTAAAGGAAAGGTTAATTCTGTGATTACTGTCATTAACTTTTTCTTACCCTTTCTTCTTATTATTATTTTTTTATTATTATTTAAATGTCTCCTTCTGGTTGTCTGGAATGGCCCCATCTTTCTATTCCTCTTGAAGATGAAAGATTCTTTTGTTCTTTTTTGAAATTAAATGTTTCCAAACAGTGTAGAAAACACTTTAAACAGCTTCTTTTTTTGTTTCAGCTCACAGGAACCCCTTTATTTTTATTGGCATTACTCTGAGTCAGATCAGGTAATTATCCAGAAAAAGAAACAAGGAAAGAAACTTTTACTATGCAGTATCTCCCTTCAAACTCCCCTCTTCTCAATGGACATTTAAAAACACTGATTTGAGGATCAATCAGCATGCCTTTTGCTCTTCTCTGAATCATTCTCTGTCTCTTCAGAATGCTTTGAGAAACAAAGTATAACTTCATGAAGAAGCCTGTGCAGTCTTGGACTGCAATTAGATGCACTTAATGGAAGAGAAAGAGTACCCTGCTGTTGTGTTAAAAGTTGAGGTATTTACTTTTTGTTTTAAATCTATTTGATTAATTCAAAGGCTTTCAGTTACAGATCAGATGCTATAATTCAAATGAGATGACATGTTACCTATTTTTTCATTTAATTTGAATAGCATTGCAGTGTGCTTTTTGCCTGTTACTAATACAGGAAGTTTTGGGTTGCTTTTCAGTATCTGGTGTGTTTTTGCTCCCTCACCTGGTTCTATTAAAACGATCTAGGTTGGTGTAGTGGGTTGACCCTGGCTGGAGGCCAGGTGCCCACCAAAGCAGCTCCGTCACTCCCCCTTCTTAGTTGGACAGGGTAGAGAAAATACAACAAAAGGCTCGTGGGTTGAGATAAAGACAGGGAGAGATCACTCACCAATTACCATCACTGGCAAAACAGACTCTACCTAGCAAAAAATTAATTTTATTTATCACCAGACAAAACAGAGTAGGGTAATGAGAAATAAACCCAAATCTTAAAACACCTCCCCCACCCCTCCCTTCTTCCCAGGCTCAACTTCACTCCCCATTTCTCTCCCTCCTCCCCCAGGAATGGGGGTTGTGGTCAGTTCATCTCTGCTGCTCCTTCCTCCTCAGGAGGAGGACTCCTCACACTCTGCCCCTGCTCCAGCATGGAGTCCCTTTCATGGGAGTCCTTCACGAACTTCTCCAACATGAGTCCTTCCCATGGGCTACAGTTCTTCAGGAACAGACTGCTCCAGCGTGGGTCCCCACAGGGTCACAAGTTCTGCCAGCAAACCTGCTCTGGCGTGGGCTCCTCTCTCCATGGGCCCACAGGGCCTGCCAGGAGCTTGCTCTAGTGCAGGCTTCCCACAGGGTCACAGCCTTCTTCAGGTGCCTCCACCTGCTCCGGCATGGGGTCTTCCACGGGATGCAGGTGGAATCTCTACACCCCCTCATCCTTCCTCCATGGGCTGCAGGGGGACAGCCTGCTTCACCATGGTCTTCACCATGGGCTGCAGGGGGATCTCTGCTCCGGTGCCTGGAGCACCTCCTGCCCCTCCTTCTGCACCGACCTTGGTGTCTGCAGAGTTTCTTACATCTTCTCACTCCTCTCTCTGGCTGCAAAAGCTGCTGCCAGTTTTTTTTCCCTTCTTAAATATATTATCACAGAGGCGTTACCACTCTCACTGATGGGCTCGGCCTTGGCCAGCGGCAGGTCTGACTTGGAGCTGGCTGGCATTGGCTCTGTCAGACTAGGGGAAGCTTCCAGCAACTTCTCACAGAAGCCACCCCTGTAGCCGCCCTCACTACCAAAACCTTGCCATGCAAACCCAAAATAGTTGGGCAATGTATTTGCTGTAGTAGTAGGCTCCCTAACCCTACGTCAAGAAACATTACACAGTGTTCTACACAGGCAGCAAAAATGGCAGATTGAATTGAGTGATAACTTCTAGCAGGATGGCTGCAGTCAGTACTGCACAGGAGTAACAACCTGTTCACCCAGCTTGACAACAAGCAGAACAGCATGTCTGACCTGAGCCTGAGATTCTTGGATGACCCACATTGGAAAATCAAATTAAATGCTTTCTCTCATGCTATCTTCTCCTAATCTCTCATCTACTATGGCTTCAGGGCTTCACCTTTTCAAAAGACCTCAATTCTGCAATATGCTGAGCAATCCAGTGCTCTTGCCTAATCTTGCAGAATGCTTGAGGTTGAGTTCTTTATCTTTGACAGACTCCTGTTGAAGACAGCCTCTCTGGAGGCTAAAACTTTAGCAATGTTTTGAAATGGTAGGCTACCTTGCAGTGCTCTGAATATGGCAGAAAGGAGCTCAAGCCCTCATTCATGCCTGGTATTGTGATGCTATCCAGCTCACTGCCTAATTAGGCAGTAGAATTCTTGTTTTATTTGTTGTTTTCAAATCGGTACCGTGAGCTGCAATGATTTTCAGATTTTCTTCAGCTACAGAGCACTTACCTAAGCCAGCCACAGTAAGAAGCAGCCTCCTGTAGAGAGATTCCATTCAGCTTACACTTCAGCTCAGAGGAATCTTTTCATTCCCATTACCTAAATGCAGCTTTGCAGGCCTTCACAGAAAATAGGGTATTCCGATGTGCCATATTTATTTCACAAAATAAAGAGCCATAGTGGTATTATACACATTTGTCTGTACTTGGTCTTATAGAAGAGCTTGCCAGAGGTTTCATTTGGTTACATTTTCTTTTTAATGTGAATGGTTTGCCAAGAAACAATGTGAAGGACTAGCAGGTGAGACTACTAAAACGAGCTTGCTCTCCAGGTACTCATATTTTCAAGCCAATAAACAGATGTCATAGTTAGTAAACCCTTGAGTACAGCCCTGGAGCTGCCCTGTAGTTGCTTTTTCTATCCCTTTATGCACAACTATGACTCTTTAGGCTAAGACATTCACATTAATTCCACCTACAGTGGTGACTTCACAAAATGTTTCTATGAATTTCCTTCACTGTCTTTACTTTAAAACTTATCTAAGCTTCAAAGTTAAAAGGAAGAGTTTTGCCTAGGGAGATGCTTCCAGGTTGTTTGCACAATTCTACAAGAAAAATCTACATTTTCAGGAATCAGAATTATTTAGGTTGGAAAAGACCTTTAAGATCATGAAGTCCAACTGTAAATCTAACACTGCCAAGTCCACCACTAAACCATGTCCCTAAGCACCACATCTACCCGTCTTTTAAATACCTCCAGGGATGGTGACTCAACCACTTCCCTGGGCAGCCTGTTCCAATGATTGACAACCCTTTTGGTGGAGAAATGTTTCCTAACATCCAATCTAAACCTCCCCTGGCACAACTTGAGGACATTTCATCTTGTTCTATTACTTGTTACTTGGGAGAAAAGACCAACACCCAGCTGGCTACAACCTCATTTAAGGTAGTTGCAGAGAGTGATAAGGTCTCCCTTCAGCCTCCTTTTCTCCAGGCTAAACAACCCCTGTTCCCCCAGCCCCTCCTCATAAGACTTGTGCTCTAGACCCTTCACCAGCTTCGTTGCCCTTGTTTGGATGAGGTCCAGCACCCCAATGTCCTTCTTGTAGTGAGGGGCCCAATGCTGCACACAGGACTTGAGGTGAGGCCTCACCAGTGCCGAGTACAGGGGGACAATCACCTCCCTTCTCCTGGTGGCCACACTAGTTCTGATACAAGCCAGGATGATGTTGGCCTTCTTGGCCACCTGGGCACTCTGCTCATGTTCAGCCAGCTGAATATGAAGCACGGCTATTTTTTATTTATTGGGCATTTTGTTCAATATACTTTCCATCTGAAGAACAATTCAAGTCTGACTATCAAGACAGATAACTTGAAATGCCTTTCAGGATAGCTCAAGTTTGTTTCTTAAAGTCTTGAATTGTCACATCCTAAGTTCTAGAGATCCTTATGTAGGATCATGTATGATAATAGAATAACATAAGTTATAGCAAGTAAGAAGGATTCATACAACATGCATGCTTTCTTTTCTGCCCTGTAGAACAATCCAGGTCTCTCAGTGTAAGTTTGTGTAACAGTTCATGTGTTTATGAGCCAGGGGTTTTATGGTCTTTCTCTAATGTCATGGAAACTACTACAGACTATCTCTCCCCTTTCTCAGTGCTAGATTCTCAGAGATCCTATCTGAGGTTAACCTTACTGTACAATTTTCAGAATTTATATTCCTATTGAGTTCCTAAGTGAATTAATGCTGATTTGAGTGCTATTATTTTTACATTATTCTAAAACTGTATAAAACCTTTTAGACTTGTCACCATACACGCAGCTTAAAAATATTAATGATTTTCACTTCATTGTCAGTTTTCCCTGGAGATTAGACATTAAAATTGCCAGGTTATCTCGAAGACCTATGAGTTAGAGTACTTTTGTACCTCTTTCCCTCCTCCCAGCAGTCACAGAATCCTTTTAGCTGCAGGTCTGTTAGGACAATCCGTATCTAATCTAGCCAAAACAATGAAACTCATTGGTAATAGCTGGTAAATACTGTAAATATGGCTGTTTCTTACTGGAACAACAATTATCTTAGTGTTCATGAGTCAATGCATAGTCCATTTTTGTTCAGAATGTAAGTACATGATAATTATTCCCAGGCCTCCTCTCCCATGACCCCTACTTTAAAGTGGAGAACTTGAGAACACCCATGGCAAAAGTCCCTAGAGTGGGTGGGGAAGGAAACAGCAAACAGCCAAGGTCTGGATGTATAAGGGAAAAGTTTGGATTCATGACTTCCATGAAGTATCTGTTGTTGTTACAGAAAAGCAGCCTGTTGGGCTCTTCAGAGATTTTGGCTGTGTTTTTTTAAGTGTGGAAACCTCTTTATGTATAAACAAAGACACAAAATTGTATTTAATCTGATTTGATAAAATGTGTCCATGCATCTCTGGATATACTGTATTCTTGGTAATTAAATGTCACACAGCTTTGTGATACAGCAATAAGTAATTTCTATTGAAAAGTACTGAGTTTAGATTGTTGTTGATATTAGGCTACCCAAAACAAAATAAAAGTAAAGGCTCACAGAAAAGTCTTGTGATAATGACTAGGCACTAAAACAGTAAATGAAATGCATTAACTGTAAAGGTAAAATGATATACATGGTAAAAAACAGTCCTCATTTCGTACGTGCAGTATAAAGTCTGTGATAGCTCCTTTCCCTTCCACAGTCATAGTTATTGAGTGAGCATCCTTGCTTGTGTAATCTACTTTAACAAGATCAACAGCATTTAGCAATCTCTTGCTTTCTCTTTAAAACAGGAAGTCTTCCAACTACCACTCAGTAGTTCAGGCATTTTGCAGCTCTGCAACAAACCTACAAAAATATTTAAATTTGTTTTGTGGCTAAAATAGGAACTTCATTTAGAAACCAGCAGATGCTTACCTGTTTTGTAAATATTTATATCAGGCTTCTCCAAATGCCTTTGCTGTTTTTGAATATCCATGAATGCTACTAGGCGTCTCGTCAGTGTGGGTGAAATTCTGATCACAGTTATATTTGAGGATTTTGCTATTTCATTTCATAGAGCCAAAATTTCATATTTTGCCTTCAGATGAGTTCACTAAGTCTTGGTTCTGCATCCAGATGGTACCAATCACAATTATGAAATGTCTTCACTTAGTGTTTCAGGACCAGGCATGGTTGTTTTCTTCATGCTTTTTTAATCAGTGCAGAAACTTCAGAAAAAATTGCAGGAAGTTAAATTTTCAGCAGAGAACTAAGTGTTAGGATGCTGCATGTTACAACTGTTATTCTTACGTACTAATTAATTATAGGTCATCTTATTAAAAAATCTAATCTTATAATATAAAGTGGAACCTTTATTTCATATTGAGAATAATTGCAGTTATATATAGTTAGATATTCCAAACTGTTTCTGTATGTCAGATTAAAAATTATAGTTTCACAACTATGAGTATGAATAAAAGCAATAGAGTGAACGTCTGGGAGAGTTTTGCTTCTTTTTTACTTGTACTGACTTTACTTATGTAACACAAAGGTTCCAAATTAAGTCAGAGTTCAGTTGAATAGCTGTTGTGGATTTCCTATCTCAAATAATTTACCATCAGAATAGCTTTCAAAGAGTAGGAAAATTAAAGTATTAACCCCAGTAATCTCCAAGTGGTCCTTAATCATAAACATCTGTCAAACTTCTTACCGTATATTTTGCTGATTGCTGATTTATTAAATTGTATTGCACATGAACAGAAACAAAACGTTGAAAAATTTCAATGAGGTTAAAATTATTTACCCTAGTTCATTAGTACTGTAAACTAGAATACTGTATATCTGTTTTGTATGTGGATCAGTTTATTTTTTTTCTCCTGACAAATGGAAGACTGAATATATCTCCTACCTATTCTTGAAGCTTTTTTGTTTTTAGCAAATAGTAAGGTGCCAAGTATTTAGTTATGTGTGTATCCATGACCCTCCTAACATGATTGTAACTTAAAGCTTGTGTTACTGTTCATTCAGAATAATGGGAGACTCAGAGAAGGTAAGATTTTGTATTGACTGTGTTAGAAGTAGTAGGGAAATTTATATCAGAATCCTTCTCTAGAAGGACTCACCAGAGAATCTGTCTCAAACCGAGAGAAAAGATAATGGACACAGGGACAGAACGAGCAATAAGTAGAAGCCCACAAATAATTTCTCCCAGTTCTAAAAGAATTCTGGATTTAAAATGGCTGAATTGCTAACAGTACTGTGTGACCTTATGATTGTCCTGGGACCCAGAGCTGCAATTTGAAGTACGTCACTGAGACTAGGTAAGGCTGAGGCTGTAAATCAGCACTGCTCTGACTCCTGTTTTATCAGAGAATAAATACGGAAATTGTACCTTCACTAAAATTATTTCATCAAAAACATTTTGCTATTAAAGAGAAAAAAGAAAGCATACATCAGCCTTTGAAAATCTGTATGGTGCCAGCAGAATCAACTTGTGTAACAAAATTACCTTAATTGGGAAAATAATGTACTGATTTACATTGTTACTCTTGTTTTGAATGCTATGGCAATATTGCATTGTCAGGAAGAACAAAATGTTCCTGAATTTATATGTTTGGCTTTAACTTACATTTAGCCCTGTGCAAGCAAGTATTTAATTTAACCGGAAAAACTATATATGAAGTGGTTTGTTTATTTGAGGAAAAGATATAATGTGATTTTTGATGAAGAGAGCTTGCATGTCTAATCTGAAAAGGGTATTTGAAAGCTTTAGTTCTTTGCTGGTAAACATCTACAGAAATGTTAGCTTCTAGGCAAATACACTTTTTGCCAAGGTTGGAGTCCTAGAACTATTTAACACATCTGCAGAGCACAGGGCTTGAGTTCCTAGCCCCCAACTGCAGGAGCCCAGGAGAATCTTTCTGCAAAAGAGGAACAGGAAAGCATGGCACTCTGGGCAGTCCTGTCTAACATGTAATCAGGTAAGACTGCCTGAAGCAGAGTAGAAGGACTTCCAGGGAAATGCCGTTTAGAAAGTTAGAGTGACCTCTACCATTTGTTTATTTCTGAGAGACAATCAGATGGAAAGGGTTGTTTGGGGTTTTTTTATGTCTTCGAAGGAAAGGTCTAATTAGATGAGGACTAGATAACAGAGCTAACACTTGCCCAGCCCTGGTGAGGACTGGCTATTTTAATTATAACACTAAGTATGTTTTTGTAAGGGAGCAACTTAAGCCTTTTCTTGTGTGAAACAGATGAATATTTGCAACATTTTAAGCTGAGCTAGGGCTGGTTTAGAGCAAGGTTAGTTGCATGGATACGTGCAAGTAGTTTCCTCAAAATGTGATATCTGAGAAAGCAGAAGTATTGTTTGGAAATATGTAGGAAGCAATGTCAGCTGCCTCTGCAGCCTGTTTGGAGGAGTGTCAAACTTTCCATAACCAATAAAGTGCAGTAATGTTGGGACAAGGACTGAAAGGTCTTGAAAATGAAGATAGAAGTTAAGACGCTTATCTTGCTTGTGATAAATCCATACAAGAACTTCATAGCATTTTCTGCATGTTCTAAAGCCATTTTCCTATCCTCTTGATTTTTTGCTTTCCTAGAAGCATTGTGCATAGATATTAGTGGGACAAGAATTGTCTGTCATAGTCAGAAAAAAGTATATAGCAGTGATCAAGGTGGGAGGTGACCATGCTTCATGCTCATTTAAGCAACTAAAAGATTTGGCTTTTTTTTAAGAGTGTAATCCTAATGGAGTATGGGGAAAGTGTATATAAAAATATTTAATTAACTTGAGGTAAAACTTGCTGTTTTGACTTTCAGTCATGCTGAAGAATGTAATGTTTTTGTGGCATTAGTGATAATATTATGAAAAATCAGAGATATGTGCTACAGTAATTCTAATGTTCCATGGTTTGGTGGAATAAGTTCTTGAGAAAACCCCCATTCCAGCAGCCAGGAATCAGAAAGTAATTTCTGTTTCTTTATGGCTTGTTTGTAGCCCTAAACTCCTCTTCCTTTAGGTGATTTTCCCAAATCAGTAGGAAACAGGTGCCTAAGTCAAGAATAAAACCTTTCATTGCAGGGATAAAGAGTCAAAGGCATTAAAACTTGCAAAGTGCTCAGCTATGGCAGCAGTATGAATCCTTTGATGTAAAAGGTGATGGTATGTCAGAGTTACATCTCTGGCATCTAGGTACATCTCCCCTTACCTGTATCTTTTGTATCATCCATCTTGGAAAAACTGTAGACTTAAAAGCAAAGAGGGACCTCAGTAAGCCAACTGTCCACCTATTTGAATTGTTGCTCGTGTCTCTCACTTTTTTGTTACTGCCATTGACCTACCTCTAGATGGCATACTAAAAAATTGACTTTTTCGCTCATTCATTTTTAATATTAGATCAGTATTAAAGAAGGAGGGAAGAACAGATCTTACAGGATTTGAAGTAGCTCACAGAATATCTATTTTGGCTCCAAGTCTTTGCTCATCCCTTAAACTCACTGATCATATGCGTTTGTTACACTGTTTTAGTTCTTCAGTGTTTTGTCCTCAGTCCTTTGGAATTCTTTTTTGGGATACCTTGGATTGTCCCTGTGGTTGTGACTTGCTGAATCAAGAGCTTCCTTACACTTCCTTTGAAAGAGAGCAAATTTTTGTCCTGTCAGATACCTTAGTTTTCATTAAAATAAATTGAAGTTATCACCAGGGTACAATATGAACCCCAGAACTTTTTAGGCAATGTAACTTTCCTGTCCTCCATATTTAAATAGATCTGGCAGTATGACGTTGAGTCCATTTTTCCCTGGAAACATCAGCACTTTGTTTGCTGTCTGATAATGCTGAGAAGTACGCTGTAAAAAGGAATCACAGAAAGAAAGATGCAGGGAAGATTCTATTTTCTATTAATTCTCACAAAACTGGAAAAGTTGAGATTGGAAGGGACCTTGGGAGGTCATTTTAGTCACATACAATCCAAACAATACATACAGAAGTGGTTGCATCTTCTGTAGGGTTAAAATTTGTCGCAGTATATAATAGGTCATCCAAACTGGCTTTATCTGATACTTTTTTATAATTTTCCATGTTTCATAAGGTGGTAGGATGTGTTTAGTGTACATAGTAACTCACTTCACTTCCGTTTGCAAATACACATTGAAGCAGACTAACTGTGTTCAAACATGTTAACTCACACAGGCAAGCACCTGGCTTGTATAGGAGAAGAGATTTTTTTTCCTCTCACTATTTGTCTTCTTCTGCAGAACTTTGCTTTCTTTTTTCATTCATCCAGTAGACAATTGACTGCTGCTTGTTTCTTTCACACCTTTATCACAAGCAACAGTTGAATGTCTCATTTGCTAGCCTGAATCTCAGAACAAAGACTGGTCTGTGCCAGTGTCTCGCTTTCATGTATACAGCACATTCTTCCTTGTGCCTACTGTAGCTTACACCCCTAACCTGAAATAACATGTGGTTCTGTTACTACCTACAAAACTAGAACCAAAACAGATGTTATCAGTTTGAGAGTTTGGTAATCCTTCATGTTTCTGAAGTCCATGGCCTTTCATGGGGACACAGCATCTGAGGACTAAAGAGAACATGCTGTTTTGAAAGGAAGACCCTGAAAATGGGAATCAGCAGTCTCTCATAATTTATTTCTTGTTCCCAGTTCATGCATTTATTACTGGAATTAGCTTACAAGAAAACCTCATTAAGCCTCTTCTCCTTACTAAGGAGAAAGCCTGTAGGGATAGGAAGCATGGTTTTCAATAGAAAACAGTTAGTTTCAATAATGAATGTTAGCAACATCAGAACACACAATGACCTGAGTGATATTTTAAATGAAACAGCAAAACCAGCTTGGGACGGAGGTTGAATAGAGGACATCCTCAGTCCAGGCAACATGTTTTGAAATGTGAAATTTTTCTGAATTTTAAGGATGGGGTTTTTGTAGGAAAATCTGAACTGCATGATAGGTTTCTCTTTTTTATCATTTAATCTTTCCATTGATGTTACCAAGCAGCTGAACTGCATAAAGTCTAAGTATCTCCCTGGCCATTCTTTGCAGATGTCACAGGGAAAATGGTTCTTCTAGAAGAATTTAAATGCCCTCATGGCCAACAGAAGACACTGTGTATCATAGGAAATAACAGAAAATGGTGCTAGGAGTAGTAGAACAAATGGTTCCATTCACAGTTGTAAATTTGACGTGAAACATATTTGAGAAAAGACTTTAAGCATCATTTTGAATATGATGATTTCAGTGTGGAAACTACATATCACACTCGATGTGAGTCAAAGTTGTTCTCTGTGTAGCTTTTAAATAAAGACCATAGAAAAGCTGAGCATGGCTGAACAAAGATCTGAGAAGGATTTCTTCTATAAAGAAATACATGAAATATTGCACAACTTTTAAGCTAAAACATTCTGCTCTTGCTTTCTCTTCAGTTTTTGTTTTGTCATTTGGGTACAGGAGAACTTTAGAAAAATTTACTGTGTTTTTTGTCCCGTAGGATCCTTCTTGTCATAACTGATATATTTAGTTGCCTGTTTACCGTAAGGGTTCCATCTTTACAGCCAACTTCTTTTCACCACCTCTTTGTTACTGTTGTTTGAACATAGTGTTATGATGAAAATATGAAAAGAGGACAATAATATTTTAAATATGGGGAAACATTGGAATTCAGAGTTCCTTTTATTTTTATTTTTTTAATCTGGATTTCTCTGAGGTGGTTCATTAAGAAATTCAGCAGGACACTATGAGAAAAGGCTTTCCTAGACTGCAGTTATGACTATTTTATACCTAAAGTATTGCCTCCATTGTGCCATTCTGTGGCCATCCTGGAAACCCAGCCACTGAAGCAAATAACTTTCTCATAGTGGCTGGTGAGAACTGGGATCTTTGGATTTAGAAAGGGAACTAAAACATAGAATCATAGAATCACAGAATGGTTTGGGTTGGAAGGGACCTCAAAGATCATCTAGTTCCAACCCCCCTGCCATGGGCAGGGACACCCTCCACTAGACCACGTTGCCCAAAGCTCCGTCCAACCTGGTCTTAAACAGTTCCAGGGAGGGGACATCCACAACCTCTCTGGGCAACCTGTTCCAGTACCTCACCACTCTAACAGTAAAGAATTTCTTTCTAATGTCTAATCTAGATCATCCCTCCTTCAGCTTAAGGCCATTACCCCTTATCCTGTTACTACACTCCCTGATAAACAGTCCCTCTCTAGCTTTTCTGGAGGCCCCGTTCAGATACTGGAAAGCTGCAATCAGATCTCCCTGGTGCGTTCTCTTCTCCAGGCTGAACAACCCCAGCTCTCTCAGCCTGTCCTCATAGGAGAGGTGCTCCAGCCCTCTGATCAGCTTTGTGGCCCTCCTCTGGACTCTCTCCAACAGCTCCATGTCTTTCTTGTACTGGGGACCCCAGAGCTGGACGCAGTACTCCAGGTGGGGTCTCACCAGAGTAGAGGGGCAGGATCACCTCCCTCGACCTGCTGGTCATGCCTCTCTTGATGCAGCCCAGGACACGGTTGGCTTTCTGGGCTGCAAGCGCACACTGCCGGCTCATGTTGACCTTCTCATCAATACCCCCAAGTCCTTCTCCTCAGGGCTGCTTTCAATCCGTTCCTCACCCAACCAATAGTTGTGCTTGGGATTGCACTGACCCACGTGCAGGACCTTGCACTTGGCCTTGTTGAACTTCATGCAGTTCACACGGGCCCACCTCTCCAGCCTGTCCAGGTCCCTCTGGATGGCACCCCTTCCCTCCAGTGTGCCGACCAAACCACACAGCTTGGCGTCGCTGGCAAACTTGCTGAGGGTGCACTCGATCCCATTGTCCATGTCGCCAACAAAGGTGTTGAACAGTGCCAGTCCCAGTACCGACCCCTGAGGAACACCACTCGTCACCGTTCTCCACTTGGACATTGAGCCGTTGACCACAGCTATTTGAGTGTGACCATCCAGCCAATTCCTTATCCACTGAGTGGTCCATCCATCAAATCCATGTCTCTCCAATTTAGAGACAATGATGTGGTGTGGGACAGTGTCAAATGCCTTGCACAAGTCCAGGTAGATGACGTCAGTTGCTCTTCCCTTATCCACAAATGCTGTAACCCCATCATAGAAGGCTACCAAATTTGTCAGGCATGATTTGCCCTTAGTGAAGCCATGTTGGCTGTGACCAATCACCTCCTTGTTTTCCATGTGCCTGAGCATAGTTTCCAGGAGGGTCTGCTCCATGATCTTGCCAGGCACAGAGGTGAGACTGACCAGCCTGTAGTTCCCTGGGTCTTCCTTTTTCCCTTCTTAAAAATGGAAGTTATGTTTCTCCTTTTCCAGTCAGTGGGAACTTCACTGGACTGCCATCACTTCTCAGATATGATGGAGAGTGGCCTGGCCACTTCATCCACCAGTTCCCTGAGGACTTGCAGATGTATCTCATCAGGTCCCATGGACTTGTGCACCAAATATCTTCATCATTGTTCTGCCACTGAATGTCTACAAAATTGTCAGGCAAGCCACTAAACCTTAGTGTTCCTGTTTGTCTTCTGGACCATATTGGGTAGTATTATATCTAGCTTTTAGAATCAAGCCTTAAAATAATCTAAAGGTTACTTTTGTTTTGGGTGCAAATCAATAGAAATTTTGCTGTTACTTTATGGAAACAAAGTTTCTTCCTCAGAAAACAGAAAACCTGTGGGAATGAAAAACCAGCCAGATCAAGTGTTATTTATCCCTTAGCAGGATCTGTGAGGTGAATTATTTAAAAGATATAGTACTAACTACTGCCACTTTAACATTGAGACTAAATTTGTAATGCTGGACCACAAGAAAACGGTCCCCCTTAAAACTGTTTTTTGCATCTTATTTCTTACCAGCTGACTGATGCTGTTTGCTACTCTTCACTAAATTCGTATAAAATGGCAGGAGCCCCCTGCATCTGCACTCAAGGATTTAGGCATGCCACAGATATAACAACCAACCTTCTTTTTAACCATAGTATTTCTGATAAGTTGCAACAAAAACAAAACTACTCTTTACTCCTGGAACTAAATTAAGACTCCAACATGGAAATCAGTCCCTTAAGCTGTTTTCTGGAGCCTGAAAGCCTGCTTCTTCCATTGCTTTGTCAGCAGGAGGGAACCTGCAGAATGACCACTGGGAGAGTCCCCCAAGAGAAATCCAAACAGTAAGGAGGAACTGTGTTAGTGTGCAAGTGCTATGACATGTGAGTGTCTCCTAATCACAGGACAAGTTGTCATTTCGTCCAGCCAAAATCTTCAGTGGGTGTAACATCGCTGTTGTAAGAATCTAGAAATCCTTCAGCTTTGGTAGCAATTAGTCTATTAAATATGTTGCAGTTAACCTGTTCTGAAGAATTTCAGTTTATAGAAATGTGGTACTTCGCAAGTACTGTGAAGAAGTGCACAATTCAATAGTAATATCATGACAGACTAGACTGTGTGACATGTTTCTCTTCCTCAGATAATGTAGGAAGGGAATGGTAGTTTCATTTAGCTTTTATAAAAAAATCAGTTTGGGATGGATTGTAATACCTTCTAGCTGTGCTTGCTAATACCTTCTTGCTTCTCAGACAGCAATACAAAATGTTCACTTCATTTTTGACTGCAAAGAAAAAAGGAATTAATCCTAAGATGCTGGCTACAGCTCGCTTCTATCCTCCCATGTCTATATCTGCTTGTTCCCTGAAATTTTTGATGAATTGATGTGTAAGTACTTCTCTGTAGGATGTTTTCAGCATCAATTGGGGAAGCAGAGGAGGAAAGTATGTGTACACTCTCAGAACTGAAGTTGTACAATTTTTTTGATGCAAGACTGAAGATCCAGAGTGATACAATATCCACGTCAATCAAAGGAACTGCAGAGTTATTTCCGGACATGGAAAGCAACTCTAAAATATTGCATAAACTTCTCATGCTTAAGTTTATTGCAGGTTTACTCAGGTGCCTGAATCTTCAGAATATTGAAGCAGTGGCTTCCTGTTGTACCCACACCTATGCCTTTGACTCCACAGTCTTTAGCAATCTTAAAGAAATTTCTGAGAAGATAAGTCATGAAAGGAACTACATTTTGTTGTGTGCAGATGAAAACTAGATTGACATCGCATGTTGTTTTTTTTAAATTTGAGAATTTTGCAATTCAAAACCCCTCCACTTCTGCACCTCCCCACCTGACCTCCCCCATGAATAAAAAAATAAACCCAAGCTATTAATCTAGGTATTAAGTGATTGTAGTTATCATTTTAATCTTATTAGTAAAGATATCAAAAAAACAGAAAAGATGTTAATGTGTGTTGTTGTATATATTACAATATACTGCTGCAATAATTTCTCAAGTATTTTGTATGGAGATGCAATAGTATGCACTAATCATATCTTTTACTGGGAGTTATTAACAGCAGGTTATACACTATTTGAGCAGAATCACATAGAGGTGTATGTTATTTATTTGATTGTTACAATGCAGATTAGTAAAAACTAAATTTTGGCATATAAATTTATGCATGAGTAATTTTATAATAATGTATTTTGACAAGTCTTGATTTATTGTGAAATATTAGTGTTGGGTTTCAGAATTCATCTGAAAATTTTTCTTTTGTGGTTTGTTAGGTAAAAGGTGTCATGTGCCTCTTACAACTTGCATTCTGAAATCTTATCCAAATCTTTGTTTATCTTGGAGGAAACAGCAGAACTTTATTATCTAATGTTATTTTGTACAATTTATTTACAAAAAAATAATACTTTATTATTAAGAAAACAAGACAAAAGAGATAGAATTTTCATAGATGTACTGGAAATTAATGTCCATACAAGAATTTAATTTTAGAGTGAGAAAATTGTTTGCATGTGCAGAAAGCTTTAAGACTAATGAACTACCCCCATTTAAATGTAATTGCTGTGTTTCTACTTCTCTGTCCTGCACCCTTCCCTAGCTTACACATCTGTTTTGTTTTTGTCATTAAATGAATGTGGCTGTTACATATGGCATGTATTCTAGATTGCTGTTTGGGCATTTATTGTGTGCTCACAGACATTACACACAGAGATATAGACTGTAGGGTGGGCCAGGGACTGAGGGCTGAGCCTGGTTACAGGTCTTCAGTACATGTCCTATATTACCTTCCTATCTTTTAGGGAGTGCCCTATTTTTAACACACCATGGTAGTGCAGTGCAAGTTGCTTTAAGATATGGCCATTAGGGAGCAGTCACTGAATTCCCATGTCTCAGGGATTGTAACTGCTGTAGTAGTAGCAAGAGGGCACAACAAATACTGTCTGTGTTTGTCAAGGCCTTTGGGACTCTGTAGAAAGAATGGACCCAAGAATTGCGAAAAGACCAGGTTCTGATTTCAGTTTCATTGCACCAGTGCAGCTGTCCTTGGCTGAATTTTATGCAAATGAGATCAGATTCTGGCTGGTATTATTTACAAATCATGACCATATACTTTCATAGCAAGAATGAGATTTTTTGGGAAAATGATGGTAATCTCACTGAAACCTAGCAATTTCACTGACTCTTTTTGCTCGCTCTTACTTTCTGATAATAGAAATAGGAAAATTGCTGTAGTTTTTCTCCAGTTCTCTCTAGCATTTTTTTGAAAAACTGTCTACATGTCAGTGTGACTCAAGATGAGAGAAGACAAAGATAAGGACAGAACATAATAGAGATTGCACTTTCAATTAAAGAAAAAAAAAAAAAAGAGATTACTAGTCTTTAATAGTTAAACAACATTTGAGAATCTGAATACCAGATACTGCTCTACAGAAGAGCAAAGACACAAATTCCAGCCCAGTCCATTTTTCTTTAATAGTTAGGTTCCTAAATCAAGATGATTCAATTTTTGAGGTATGTCACTTCTCCATATCAGAAGAATCACAGAAACACAGAATGGTTAGAGTTGGAAGAGACCTCAAAGATCATCTAGCTCCAACCCCTTTGCCATGGACACAGACACCCTCCACTACATCAGGTTGCCCAAAGCCAGCCTGGTCTTGGATGCTTCCAGGAATGGGACATCCACAGCTTCTCTGGGCAACCTGTCCCAGTGCCTCACCACCCTCACAATAAAGAATTTCTTCCTAATATCTAATCTCCTTCAGCTTAAGGCCATTAGCCCTTGTCCTATCACTATATGCCCTTGTAAACAGTCCCACTCCAGCTTTCTTGTAGGCCCCTTCAGGTACTGGAAGGCTGCTCTAAGGTCTCCCTGAAGCCCTTCTCTTCTCCAGGCTGAACAATCCCAACTCTCTCAGCCTGTCCTCATAGGAGAGGTGCTCCAGCCCTCTGATCAGCTTCATGGCCCTCCTCTGGACTCACTCCAACAGCTCCGTGTCTCTCTTGTACAGGGGTCCCCAGAGCTGGACACAGTACTCCAGGGGGGTTCTCACAAGAGCAGAGTAGAGGGGCAGAATCAGATCCCTTGACCTTCTGGTCATGCTTCTTTTAATGCAGCCCAGGATACAGTTGGCTTTCTGGGCTGCAAGAGCACATTGCTGGCTCATGTTGAGCTTTTCATCAACAAGTTAAGTCCTTCTCCTCAGGGCTGCTCTCAGTCCATTCTCACCCAGCCTGTACTTGTGATTGGTATTGCCCTGACACATGTGCAGGACCTTGCACTTGGCCTTGTTGAATGTCATGAGGTTCATACAGGCCCACCTCTCAAGCCTGTCAAGGTCCCTCTGGACGGTATCCCTTCCCTCCAGCATGTCAACCACACCACACAGCTTGTCTTTGCTTTACACACAATTGGGAGATGAATAATAGGTAGAGACTGTTGCTTACATTTGACCTCTTTACCTGCCTAATGTAAGATGGGAGAGCATAGCCCTTGTATCATATTATTGCACAATCCTTAGACACCTGCAATGGTGACTAAGCTGGAGATATGCAAGGTTGTACAGGGATCTGAGACCTGGGCAATGAAAGGGAAAAAGTATCTTCAAGGTGCAAAAGTTCTGAGAGTATAGCTTAGAGAAAGGTTTGGAGTATTTAGGAGGAAATTAAAATGGCATTTGAAATTCTTCTGTCTTCACTAAGCTGAGCAAATGAGCAGAGTCACAGAATGCAGAATCAGTTTTGTATCTCTTGGATGGCTAACTGTGTAGTTTTGGATGTTTCTGGATGATCTTTAAGGACACTATAGCAGAGGTACAGAGCAAATGCATACCACTTATCCAATAAATAAATATAAACCCCTGAGAAAATGTCAAAGGATGCTGGCATGATTAAATATCAATATAACAGGAAAAGTATCACTGAAAGCAAAAAGGTATCTTTCAGAAAGCTCAAATAACATTGGAAGTATTTGCTAATTAAATGTAAAATGTAATAAACAGGCAAGAAAGCTGGAGGAACAACTAGCAGAAGGTAGAAACTAAAGCCCAAGTCAAATGAAAAAAACTTTTTTGAAAGGCATCAGGAAGAGGTAGTCTTCTAGACAATATGCTGGGTCAATAGATACCACCGTGTGAAAAGAGCACTCAGAGAAGGTAAACCACTATCAGAAAACTAAATGGGGGTTTTGTTCAATGTATATGGGCTTCAGGAGGTTGTATTCCACAATTCTTTTCAGGTGGAATTCATCAGTATTTCACTCAAAGTGAAGTGTCAGTGGAAGAAATTGTGGAACAAACAGAATATGGACTACAGCAGACTGCCAGGAACAGACAGTAAGTAACGAGGACTTATAAAAGTTCAACTCAAGGATGAAATCTCTGAACTAGTTAACTGAAGTGGGTAGCCATGTGGGTTTAAGAATACCTTGCACTTCAGGACTCAGAGGTCTCAGATGTGGTGGTAATTTTAGAAAGGGCTGTATGGGAGCTCTAGGGGAACTAAAATCTACTAATCCTCATATCTGTAACAGGCAAATTAGTAGAAAACTGTAATAAATAATGATTCCTGGATGCTTGTTTAAATGTGTGTGGAGAGGAGTAATTGTGTAGAGGCATTAGGAATCTTGAGCCATAGGGACTAAAATCTGCTCAGTCTAGTCTACCTGCGTCTTGAACACCTATTCTTTGAGCTCCCTTACCTTAGGGTCCTAAAGAAACTACCATTGATGAAGTCCTTTTCAAGGATAAAGAGACAAGAAAGAAGCTAGATGAGAATAATTGCTAGCAGTTTTATAAGTGACTGTATCCCCCTCCCCACCTAAAAAACCCAATCTAGTAGAACTAGCGAAAATACAATGAAGAATGTAACAAGGCTGATGAGAAATACGAGATGGCTTACATTCCAGGAATTACTCATTAAACCAAAGACCCTCCAGCCTGCAACAACGTGCTGACGGGAGATACAGTAAAGGTGTGCTAGATGAAAGTAGCTTGGAGATGACGCAAAATAATTTATTGCTAGGATCTTTTTGTATGTAAGAGTGTAAGTCCTGAATTTAAGTTAATAGAAGCCAAGTTCAAGAGATATGATGATGATGATGATGATGATGATGATGATGATGATGATCCTCATACACCATATTGGTGACCTGAAGAGGCCCTTACTTCAGGGGGTTATTGTGAGTGCCAGAAGGCTTAGGGCAGACAAGACATGATCATGGGAGAGAAATTGTCTGAGAATTGTTAAATATATTTGACTCAAGAGTCCTTGATCTGCAAGTTGTTGGTCTGGGTGAACAATTTTAAAGCCTCACTGTCTGCTTACACTACTTTTATATTCACTTTTAGGCATCTGCTTGGACTCCTATTCAAGTTTGAGTATTGAACGTGACAACCTGACCCAATATAGCTATGTTCAGTCTTTCTTCCTACAGTTTACAGCTGGCTGCTTCCAATTGCACCTCTTCCAGAAACCACTTATCCTACCTTGCCCAGACATACTACTTGACTTGACTTCAGATTCATCATTCTGATTGTTTTATGATCTAATGTGGCAAGGAACAAGCAGAAGTCTGGCGATGCACCCTGTGCAGCCCTCTCTGTAGCAGCCTTAGTTCAGTGACCATGGAGAAGGAATTGTAACTCCGAGTTTATTGTTTCCTAATCATTAAGGTTTGTTTATCAGCCTTATCTCTTGCATCTGTATAGTACATCACCTAATTAGTTAATAGGTCTGCTTACAGGCTAAGCATGTATGGCCATTAGTGTCACTCATCCAGTCTGTGGTAAATGTTGCATTAAGACCTTTTCTAATCTATGTCCTTCTTGAGCAATACCATTTCCATAATTCATATAAACCAGATCAAAGGTGTCCTGTTGAGATTAACGAAAGCTCAGCAGCCTGATTCACTTATTACCTCTATCAATAGCTTTAAGCAACTGTCCATACAGGCACTTATCCTCTCTTCAGATAATGTATATGCTTTCCAATATAATCTGTCAATTATCACCTAATTGTATCATGTCTGAGCTAGTCAAATTTACGTTTTTTTTTCACACAAGCTCAAGTGGTATACTGCTTTGAATGCCAGCTTTCACCTTTTTAATGCCACTTGGCCTTGATATTTATGGCATTGCTTTCTGCCTCAAAAATGGCAAATGGACAGATAATACTGAGCAAGCCCTAAAGTGCTTAATATGAATTACCCATCAGATTAAAATGTGATGCTGAGCAGAAAAACATGGAGTAAATTCTCACGCATTAGAGATACTATTCGAGGGAGGAAAAAGGCTGTGTCATATGACTCTGTTCTGTGTCATATCAGATTTATTTTGGAGCTGTATTTCACCCTTCATTATTTTCATCTGTATTTCATCTGGTACCTCTTTAGTCATGCATTTATAAGCTGCAGCTAATAAATGCTATGATTTTTACAGTAGTGTGAAAACAAAATTCAGCTGTAGGTTTTTTTTGGTTTTCATTGTGTGCTGTTGAAGTTTAAATCATTCAAAGAAATCCTTTGTCCAAAAAGCAAATGATGGTTTTTGCATTTGAATTGTCATGGCACCACACAAGTTGGCAGCCCCATGGGGGTGCAAAGGCTCCCCAAGATGGCGGGGCAGGGTCTGGCAGTCAGGCCCCATCCCAGCAGCCAGCCAGGGCGCCAGGTAGCCCCAGTCCCAGGCATCAGGCACTTCCTTGGGTACAGGGAAGGTCTGAGGCTGGGCCAGGATGTTGGCCCATGGGTAAGGATCATGTTCAGTGAGGTTCACAGCCAGGCAGGAGCATGGACTGGTGACTCTGGGCTACATGAAATGGGCTCCTGGGTTATCGTCAGGGATGAAGAGGCCCTGGGAGACGCTGGGCTGGGTTGTAAGGTCTGCTGGTGCCCTCAGAACCCTGATGTGCATAGGAAATTAATCAGTGAAACAAATCCCCACAACCTGGGATATGTGTGGTTTGAAATGTCGTGACTTTGGGAAAATATTCATACCGACGTGTTCATCCCTCTCACGGCTCAATTGTATGGTAGATTGGGACAAAGTATTCTGTCAAGATTATTTACCAGATGTTACTTGAGATGCTTCATGGTTGTTTTGGTTTTTTTGCTAAGCTATTTCAGTTGGGAACATTTTTTCCTGGCATTAATGCTAATGTTAATGGCATTATAACCCCGCAATTGCATAAACATAATATAAAGTTGTCCATGTAATAAAAGCTTCTGGCTGTGTTCCTTTATCTTCTGGTTATGTGTTTCAACCATCAGGTTATCTCTTTATACTCTGGTGAAGCTGTTATGCTTTTAGTAAAATTCTTAAATATCTCTTTCTCCAAAATGTGGAAGAGAATTGAGCTGCTGGTTAGAAAATTCATCAAGGACATGGTACATCTGGGTTATGTATTATGTGCCAATAAGAGTTTAATTTTTTACACAACAGTATCAACAAGAGAGATTATCTAATGAATCTGTGCCTTGGCAAAGATGTAAATGTTGAATGTCAACAGCATTTGACATCAAATCAAACTAGAGGGCACTGCTCTACAGGGTACACTGTCACTTGGACTTGTCCATAGTCTCATTACATGCACCCCATCCGGAGATGCTGGCCATGGTCACCATGCAGCTAATTCAGTGACCTAACTGAACAGGTTGTAATGGTGCAACATAAAAAATAAAATTAAAATTAAAATTAAAAAGAATTATTAAAAAAGCAGGTGATAGGATCAATGGTGAGAGTTCAGTTTGCTATCAGTGCTAGGGTCATTTGTCTTAAGAACATAACTGTAGTTGTTGTCGATCAGGGAGGTTGTATCAATCAATTAACTGTATGTCGGTGAAGATGTCAATGTCAAATGGAAGATCATGATTAACAAGGGTATTCTCAAACATTTTGAGACTAATCTTTTTGAGATGGATTGGAGGCCACAATGGATATGTTAACAATCCTTGTAAGATGTAGCCTTGCTCATACAACGTCACAGTTGTATGCTACTGCACATCCACAACCTATGAAAAGCTTTGAAGGATGTATAATATTTTACAGGATATTTTAAGAATAAGAGTTTACCAAAGTGTCATTTGTATGTGGTAGTTCACTGTGGAGGCTATTACAGATTTTCATTTTGGTAGCTTTTTGACCTCTTGTGAACAGGTGAAGACAGATTGAATCCAGTGTCACAAAGTGAAACAACTGTTAATTTAGTCACCACTGGTCAGCAGTGCATGTAATTTGTAGGCAACAGAAGCACCACGGAAATAGCCTGTATATGAGACTGGTTTAGTTGCATTCAGGTAATGATGTTGTCTGCTACAGTATTCAGATAGTGTGGCTGTGCCAACATTTAAGGTAACATATAAGCCAGAGAATGACAGAACTCAGATACTAAGCAATTTTTCATAACTTAGATACTAAGGAATTTTTCATCTGCAGCTTTTGTATGGGGAAGGCCAGTTCTTCATCAGCCGTTTGTTTTCTAGATGTTTTTGCCAGTTTGTCTGGGTGCATCATAGATGGCTCTTGGATCTCAGAATGTACTGCCTAGGTTAGGTTTTAGTTTTGTTGTTGCTGCTCATGACAGCTGTTTTTATGTTAGCAGTCAGTGTGAAAAATCAGTCATGGATAATGCATCCTCCATGGATCTCACTATGCTTCTCTATGTTTTTCTGGTGATACACTCTGGAAGATGAGCCACTGCTGTATTAAGCAACACATGCATCAGTGATATCTTTGCCCATTTGCTGCATTTAACAGCTCTTCTCTGGCTTTGGAAAGGCACTCCCCAGATTTTTGGAAGTTTTTCCTGTATGGTAATCCAAGTGAAGGTCTGGACTGGGAAAATGCAAGAGTATAGGCCAACTTACGTCAAGATCTTCTGGAGAGCTAATGACATATACAGTGTAGGGCTGGATTTTACATCATTTAATGTTTTATGTGCTTGTGATACTGAAGAGTTCTAAGTAGTTCAAAAATGTCTGAGGGCACTCTTTGCTCAAATATTTTGTCAGCTGCTTGGTAGAGCACTGTAGTGCACTTGGTAGGGCACTTGGTAGGGCACTGCTAGATGACATTTCATTTTCCCTAAGAGAAGAGGAACCACCTCCTTGTATATGTTTTGGATTGAACAGGCCCAACCTGTTTTCTCCAGTTTTTATTTGGTTTTGTGGGTTTTTTTAATTGAACAAACCCTATCCTAGAACTAGTTATACCTGAACTGAAAGGAACTGGGAGGAGAGGGCAAGAGAAGAGACCTCCAAACCAGCTGAGGGCTGGAAACTGCCTGGCAGAGCTGGAGCTCCCGTTGTCCTTCAGCAAACAAGTATATTGCAGCAGTCTCAGTCCTCGTATGTATCCCTCACAATCTTAAATTATTCTTGCTGTAGTCACTTTACTAGTGACTATTTCTCCCAGAATACTGTCCTGGGAAGTGATCGTTAGATAACAACCATCCTGTGTCCAGCTTCTTTGCTACAATGAAAAAAAAAACACCTCACACCAAAAAGCATAATTATTTACTTCTGAATAATTCAGTATAGGAGTTGTTTATAAAGCACCAGGCTGGGACACTACTGTTGACCAGAGCATGTGAGAGATTCTGAAAAATTACCTGGTAAGAGTGTGATTCTGTTTCTAATACTGCTGCTTTGCTGTGGTTCATCTGCCTCTTGGGCAGAGGGTTAGAGACAGGGGGGGACTTTGCACAGAGCATAAATTATTGCAGTGTTGGGGCTTCCCTTAAATTAGATCAGTGAAATACTTCAGAGTGCTAAGCATAGAGAAATCAGTTTTAAATTCACTTTGAAATTTTCCCTCATTCACAGCATGAGCATGGAGCTCAGCTTGGTGAGAAGGGAAAAACAAGCTCAGGCAGCCAGGAGGAGTACTCGGGAACTGGCAGTCTTTGGCTGCTAGAGCCATTTGGAAAATTTCTGTGACTGCTACTTAGGGATCTTTCTTCTGGAAGGACAAATATGTAAGAGCTAATCCACAGAAGATAATAAAATGTTGAGCAACCAGTACTATTCTGAGTGCTGAAGTCTTGAGCAGGATCTGTAAAATGGTTCCTGTGTATTTTAGATAACTGTCAAGTTACTGGGTTTTTCCCTCACTGAAGTCTTATGTGCATTATTAATCCCTGAGGAATAACACTTTGGACTAGTTTACTGGCTGATCACCCTACATTAATTAAGTCTGATCAGTTAAAGGATTTGAGGTAACCTTGAACATCACAAGCACGTCTGTTACACTAAGTCATCCATAATCTGCCAGGTTATAAATAGCTTTTGGGGGAACCCTTTCAAAAGTGATTTACAAGATTACAGATATTTTTTTTCTGCCCATGCCTCATTTGATTCTCCCAGGACTGGTAGCTGACATACTGTTGGTGCTGTGGGCACCAAATGTCCTCTTCTCAGTTAACAAATTAACTCATTGATTCCTTTTCCCATCTCCTTTTATTAATTCCCTCATCTGCCCCCCTCCCTCCATCATATTAATGTATTTTACTGTCTGTATTTCTAAAAAGAGTTCCTTCTGTCTGCAAACAAGAAACTCAGTCTCTGGACTCAATTTCTGGCACCTGATCTAGATTTATTTTGTAATTTTTCTGGGAAATATAGTCTTCTGGATAACTGGGCAGAATTTTAAAGAATCTTCTGGATTCAGAAGCTGATACCAGAAAGGTTCATGTTACATCCCTCACTATACCCTGAACTCAGGAATGCAATTTCTTAATTTACTTGAATCTGATCATATTCAAATGTCTTTGTTAAGCTTCCAGTGAATTTTATTGACAATTTCATTTTTGTGTCCTTTTTTGCCAGAAGTTTAATGCTGCCTCAACAGCTTTTAGAGAGAGATGGGAGACTCTCATTAGCTGAAATTTTGCTCAACAGCTAATGTCAGATCAATTTTGACTGATCTCAAAACCGATCTTCCTTTTATCATTAACTGAATGTTATTTTTATTAGTGATTCACCACAAACAAAGATTGTCTGTATTTGCAGTTGTAGTTAATTCTAGACTCACTGTCAGCATTTTGCCAGACTGTTTGTTTCGTCTGCTTTAGTTTATTTAATGTATCACTTAGTTGAAGCAAATAAACCTTTGCTCTGTTTTTCCAACTCATCAGTGTTCAATTCATTGTAATATATATTAATAAATGATGAAAGTACTTTAATTTTGTTTTGTAATATAAGGAATTCTTATTATAATACCATAAAATTTCATTTTCATTCTATTGTCTAAATATAAACAGAAATAACTTTGCCTACTTTTTGTCATGCTGTTAACAAACAGGTTTCTATCTGATTGAATGCTCTAGTTACCACTGCCTCATACAATGCATAGGAAACTTAGTATTCAGACACAGCCATGCTGGGCATCAGTTAGTGATTTAATTGACAATTACAGATAGAATTAAAGGAATGTTCTTCCTGACAAAGAAGATGAGGAGAGCATAAAGGAAATAAATTTTAAGAAGTAAGGAAAGATAGCATGAAAAGAAAATATCATTAGGTAGAGAAGAAAGCACTGAATAATATAGTCTTTAACCATTGGTGTTTATAAATAACATTGTAGTCTGGAACCAACACTTGGTTCATCCAGGCTGTGTTGACACATGGCCCTTGAACCTTCTGCCTACACTACCTCTACAGACAAGCTCTCAGACCCCTTTCTCTAGGGTGCTGGAGAATGTTTGGCAGGACCTTGAGACGGCAATGGTCCCTTATGTATCAAACTTTGGTGGCATCTTTCTATTCCCATGGAAATCTCAGTGTGATGGGCATGCTTTGCTATGATTTACATGTCTTTTACATCAAAAGAAATTGTATCCTATTGATCACATCTATGATGTGTTTAACAACTGGTAGTACAGATCAGTTCCTTCCAGACAAAAGGAGTGCAATAGCTGCTGCTGAAATATATTTGTAGTCTAAGAGCTTATTCCAGGATTATTTTACAAGAATTCGTAGGGAAATTTCTATGAGCTATCCCTTGGTTCAATATTTAACTAGAATTCAAGGGTCTTCTATCAGAAACCTTTGCAATATTACCATTTTCCAATGACTTTCCCTTATAGGGAGCCTAGCCTTGTTTTTTTCTCCTCGAATTACTGCAAATCTCCAGTCCTCCTTGAATTTTGCAGCAGAATGAGGTTGCTGTTTTCAGATGTGCCTCACTTTAACTTCCTGAAATAATACTCTATAACATGAAATAACTTATTTAAAAGGGCTAACAGTTACAATAATATATTTTGATGAGAGTGGCACATTAGAAAACCAAGTACTAAAAAATTTTGAGTGCCAAAAATTCAAGCTATTTGGTCAATATTTTCTTAGCAGCAGAGTATATCCTGTGGGCTTTCTGATACAGATATAGTTAGATTTAACCTTTACACTTGACAATGAAGGGGAGAATTAAAGCTTTGCTTCTGTCTTCTTCTTCTCAAATACTAGCAAGCTAACATTGGAGGAGCAAGAATTATGACTAGAATATCTTTATTTTCAAAGGCAGATTTTAAAAAATGTTTGTGGTTTTGTAGTAAATGGATCTTGGGTAGTCCTGCCCCATGTTTCTCCTCCACACCACTTCCCTCCACCCCCTCTGTTCCTCCTGGAAAAAAATCACAAACAGAAGAAACCTTTGCAATTAATCAAGTTTGGTGATTTTACTACTACTGCCAATTTTTCAGCAAAACATGAGTTCTGTGAATTGAAGCTATCTATTAGGATGTATTTAAACACTTCACACAGTTTCTAGAGATGTTTTGTCAGAACTTTCAGGAAACCTTGATTAAGTGTTCAGTTATAATTAAACCAAGTACATTTCTTTGATGTTATGTATATTGAAAAAAATGCTGAAATATTTCTGAAATGGAGATTGGTGGGATGGGAATATGTATGTCTTATAGTGTAACCTACTCAAATCCTTTAAGCTTATCAGCTTGTTCAGAAAATTTTAATCTTTTCTTTATATGAGTCATTTTGCATGTGCACTTCATATTATGCATGATTTAATGCCTTGATGAATTACTATTAACAATGGAACTCTTTGGGAATTATGTCATCTTTTGCAGTCCTTCACCCAACACAGAAGATACATTTTCAAAGAATAATACTAAGTTGAAAATGAACAGAAATAACACATATTTTTAAAAGTGAAATCAATCATAGAATGAAAATTAACTAGGATTGTCCATACAGAAAAGAGAGTTCAAAAGGTACCTGTATTCTTTTAGGTGTGTCATGTAGCATGAGACAGTTTACATAATATGAGCATATAATTAAAGAAATATATTCCAAAATAGCAAAAACTGATAGCTATGCAGTTGATCCAACCAAGGTAACCTGAGGTGAGTAACTGAATTTCAATCCATTGGTCTCATAAATGATAAAACTGTCTTACTGATAAATCTTTCTAGGGTGCACGTGTACAGTCTGATATATTACTAACACTGCATAGCCCTCTGTTGTATCTTTGATGTTTAGAGATTACAAGCAGGAATATTTGTCTTCTGATAAGTAGTGAGGAGTGTGACTTTGTGCAGTTGCCAAGGTATGAGTCAAAGGTTTAAAGAAGCTGAGATACTGAGCTTTGCACATGGTTACTGCTGTTTCCCAGCCTTGGAGTTGCAGTTTGGCAAGAGGATAACTGGGACACTGGCCTTTTTACAGACACAGAATGCCTCCATAACTACAGAAATAATCATTTCCCTAGCAGATAAAAAGAGTTCTGCTAGATTTGTTGCTTCAGCATGGATACTGCCTGTATTTATATTGCTAAATAAAAGTATTAGGGAGCAAAACTGAGCAGTGGACCACTGATGGTCCCCGTTGCTTGGTCATTAGCAAACAACCCAGTACAGTTATGGCTATGCCAACCAGTCTTTGATTCTCCTGTCTGTCCACTAACCTATGCCAACTAGTCTACGCACAGCTAAAGGGTAGCATGTACCAAGACCATGCTCAGGAGGCAATATGGAAATAGATAAACTGCATTGCCCTCCGACACTGTCCCTGAATCTTCAGATACTCATGTGCTCTTGTACCATACCCTTGGGCATTCAGCACATACCCTCAGCTTCCAGCTTCCTGTTATGAAAACACCACTTTGACAAGTTGCACAACAATCTTCTTTCCTTCAGGTAGTTTGAACTGAAAATAATAGTAATAATATTTCAGGATACCATATATGGCTTCAAAGAACCATATGGACTGGTATGTGCCTCCTATCACAGGGTCAGTATATTGTCCTTTTTGGTCATATCCTGACCATGTATTTTGTGAGTTTGTGTGCTGATTTTGTCTGGGAAAGAGTTAATTTTCTTCATAGTAGCTGGTATGGGGCTGTGTTTTGGATTTGTGCCAAAAACAGAGTTGATAACACAGAGATGTTTTTGTTACTGCTGAGCAGTGCTTGCCCAGAGCCAAGGCCTTTTCTGCTCCCCACCCCACCAGTGAGTAGGCTGGGGGTGCACAAGGAGCTGGGAGGGGACACAGCCAGGACAGCTGACCCCAACTGACCAAAGGGGTATTCCATAGCATATGGTGTCATGTGCTCAGCATATAAGGGGCTTGGGGAAGAGAAAGAAGGGGGGTAGGGGGACGTTTGGAGTGATGGCATTTGTCTGCCCAATTTAGCGTTACACGTGATGGAGCCCTGCTTTTCTGGAGATGGCTGAACACCTGCCTGCCCATGAGAAGTCGTGAGTGAATCCCTTGTTTTGCTTTGCTTGCATGTGCAGCTTTTGCTTTACCTATTAAACTGTCTTTATCTCAACCCACGAATTTTCTCACTTTCACTCTTCTGAGTCTCTCTCCCATCCTGCCATGAGGGAGTGAACAAGCAGCTGTGTGGGGCTTAACTGCTGACTGGGGCAAAACCACAACAGTTTGGCAGTTTCTGACCTCTCTGAGGCATGCATTTGTGCAGCAAAGTGCTGAGAGGTCACTTCTGCAGTAGGTGGTTGTACTGCTCTGCTGGAGTCACTACAATTGACCAAGAATGACTCCCCCTGCCCAGGCCCTTGCTGAGCAATAGTCCAGACTGTTCAATACACAGAAGTAAGTAAATAAAAATACTGGAGGATTAACAGTATTCACACTGGCTGCTTTAACTATCTATCTGGCTTCAATGCAATTTGTGGCACCTGACCTTAGTAATTTTTGTTTCCTACATATTGCCAAGGGAGAGATGCGCTTCATGAAGCAAACTGGATAACCTATGTTAAAAACTTACATTTAAGAGGATTTAACTTCCAGATATTGTTTGCAGTTGGCAAACAGGGAAGAACATATTTGCTAAGACTGAAATTAAATTCTTTACCTAGAAGTCAAAAATGGTAATAGACATTTATTGGAAAGATCCTATGTATTTCTCATTTTCTGAATAGTTAGTATCATAAATTTGTAAGGAGAATTCAGTTAGGGATGTGTCTGTGCTTGACAGGTGTGGTCTGTTCCTTGTCATATGGAATTTAATCTTTCTGTCAGCCTAAGTATCTCCCACTTTCTAAGGCTTGCCCTGCACTTCTTATGGTATACATTCTTGCATTGCCTAAAAATAAAGGAACTGATGATGATGATGATGATGATGATGATGATGATGTTTCCAAGAATCCAGATGGTACAGAATGGAATACCTATGAGGAATGGTTGTTATTTTATCTGCTGACAATTCAAAGTTATACGGACATCTTTCCCAGGATTTCACTGTAACATCTCTCTTTCCTTCTAGGCTTGGACTTCTGGCTCCTTGCTCTTCATGCATCATTGTGTGTTGTGTGTACATGTGACTATAGTTTTACAACTTCTTATCTACAAGTCAAAATTTCCAAAATTATTTGCATTCCTATGGAAAACTCTTTCTGAAGGAGATGAATCTGAGGGGAGGAAAAAAAATTCGCAAGTTTACACTGTGAGAAATTTCAAGGCCCAGTATAAACTGATAAAAAAATTTGGTTGATTCTGTTTAGACATTTTTAGTGCTTTGTGTAAGTCCAGTCTCTAAGATTTTAATTAAAGATTCTTTTAATATTTACGTAGTCTAGAAACTGGACAACTGTGAAGGATTAAATAAGATACCTGGAAAGAAAAATTTTGCAACCAATTTGTTATAGCATTTACAAAGGGCACAATATCAGACTACTTTAGCAAAAAGGATGAGCAATGTTCCCAGCTGTAATACATTTACAAAATTAATAAATGTAGGGTGCATGACCTATTTAAGTGATTCAATGTGTTTGTTAAAATTTTCAGAAGTACCAAAGGGTCAGATTTTTATGGATATTTAATTTCTAATACGATAAAGATTTTAGAAGTATTTATTCATGTCTTCAGGCAACTATAGGGAGAAGCCTTACACTGATGAGACTTACCTATCTAACACACTGCCAAAAGCAAGACACAGGTGATACAAGTCCTTTGCACATATGTAGGTTACAGTATAACTATTCCCAGAAATGTGGCTGAAGATAGTAAACAAAAGGTGAAGGTGAAGGGCAAACTAGAAAATGAGTGAAGTATCTGCAGCAACAAAGATCAGAAGGAAGGGCGATCAGAAGGAAGGGACTGTCTGAATATCCATTTTCATTTATCATTTGAGTGTGGGAGTGCACTGAGTCACTGAACCAGAGGGGAAGTAGTAATACATCACAGAGGCATATAATTCCTTTATTGGATCTAGTTTTCTGTTTGGGCAATTAGCACACCCCTGTTGAAACCTGAGGCACTTCCTAAGGTACATACTTTCTTATTGATCAAAGGCATTTATAGCAATTCACTTGACAGTGTTTTAAAAGTTTCCTGCTAGGTAATGTACCTATGGATGTTTTTGCTAGTGAAGTACTGAAGAATACAGTATTTTTCTTTTGCTCTGCAAAGATTCCCAGCAGACTGTAAACTGCAAATGATCTTACATGGCAAGAAGAATATTGTTCCCAAGAGAGTATCATTGCAGGATTGCTATAAGTCGAGTTATATTGCATTTTAATGGTAATTTTCCAAGTTATTTCATCTATTAAAAGTCTTTGGAATTCAGTTCTGCAAACAGCAGTGTTGTAAACTGTTTTGTTTCTTTGAACATTGCCGTGCCAGATACAGTAATCTCTTCATGCTGAAGAGCATTAATCTCTTACTAAGTGTTATATGAATTTAAGATGAGCAACAATTTTGAAATCTTCAAAAGACAGAGCAACTCCTGTGAGCATCTTGTAGCCAACCAAACTTTCCAAATCCAGCTCTATAAATCCAGGATAGCACAATTCTTACTTGCAAGTATTGCTGAAGTCAAATCAGGGCTGTTATGAAAACATGGCTAACGAGCAGCTGATCTGTGCAAAAGAGCTTAGAAGAACAAGTCCCTATCAGTTAGAACCGCAGAATTAAGGGGAAAAATGGGTTTGAAGGGACTATCTAATTTAGCCCCCTGATGATGTTGAAATTGGATCAAGTTGATCAGGGCCTTGTCCCAGGGCTGTTCTGGAAATCTGGAAAGATGGAGATTGCAGTCTCTTGGGCACCTATTCAGTGCTTAACCACCCTTACTGCAAAAGGTTGGGGTATTTTTTTCCTGATATCTAGTCAGAATTTCCTTTGCACCAATTTCTGCCCATTGCCTCTTGCCTTACTGCTGTGTATCTCTGAGAGGAATCTGGCTTGGTCTCCACTAAAACTTTCGTCTGAAGGTGAAGACAGCAGTTAGATCATCTGAGCCTTCTTTTCTCCAGTGTAAACAAGCTCCGGTCCTGCAGACTGTCCTCATACATCATATGCTTCTTCCTTTTAACTGTCTTTGTGGTCTTTATCTGCATTCACTCCAATTTGTCAATGTCTGTCTTGTACTCAGGGACCAAAATCTGGCTGCAAGCCTGGTGTCATTGGCAGAATTTTGACGTTTTTGACCACGTGTTGGTCTATGAAACACCAGGCCTACTGGTTACAGATGGGGTACATCTGTGTTAAAGGGGGAAAAGGATCATTGCACAGGAGTTAGCAGCATTCACTGAAAAAGCTTTAAACTAGATTTGAAGGGTAAAAGAGATAAAACCAGGCTTACTAGAGATAAGACTGGGGGCAGCATGCCAATGTTTGATGGATGGTACGCTAGTGAGATCCTTCAGTACCATCTCAATGGAGGTAGGGGATGTATATAATGAGGCAGAAAAGATGCAAGAGTTATTGATGTGTTAGAAACCATGAAAGTGCCTGAGAACAGCCTCATAGGAATAAGGGCTTCTCCCCCCAGAAAAGGTGGCGGGTAGGCCAGCTGAAGTCAATCTACACCGATACACGCAGCATGGGCCACAAACAGGAGGAGTTGGAAGCCACTGTAGAGCTCAAAAACTACGCTACAATTGCAATCACAGAAATATGGTGGAATGACTCACACAAATGGACTGCTGCAATGGATGGCTATAGGCTCTTCAGAAGGGATAGGCAAGGAAGGAGAGGAGGTGGGAGAGCCTTGTATCTTAGGGAGTGGTTTTGACCATTGATGGTGGTGACAATAGGGTTGAGTGGTCATGGGTAAGAATCAGGGGAAAGACTAACAAGGCAGATATCATGGTGAGAGTCTATTATAGACCATCCAATCAGGATGAAGAGGCAGGAGAAATATTCTATAAGCAGCTGGGAGAAGTCTCACAGTCACTAGCCCTTGTTCTCATGGGGGACTTAAACTTACCAGATGCCTGCTGGAAATACAATACAGCAGAGAGGAAACAGTCCAGGAGGTTCCTGCAGTGTGTGCAAGAGAACTTCCTGGCACAGCTGGTGAGGGGGCCAACTAGGGAAGGCACCCCACTGGACCTCTTATTTGTGAACAGAGAAGGACTTGTGGGTGATGTGATAGTTGGAGGCCATCTTGGGCACAGCGATCATGAAATGATAGTTTTCAATTCTTGGAGCAGTAAGGAAGGGAGTGAGCAGAACTGCTGGCTTGGGCTTTGTCCTAGTTCTGGCTAGGATAGAGTTAATTTTCACAAGGAGCCAGGACAGGTGAGCCAAGCTGGCCAGGGGCTATACCATACCATGTGACATCATGCTCACCATAATAGGGGGCTAGTCGGGAGGGGGTGGGTTCAGCATGGCTCTGGGACAGGCTGAGCATCTGGTCGGTGGGTTGGTCACTGGATCGGTAAATTGCTTTCTGTTATCACCCATTGTGAATATCTGTTATCAGTACTGTTGTTGATTGTTTCCCTCTCCCTTGCTGTCCCAGTAAACTGCCCTTATCCCAACTCAGGAGATTTTGCCTTTGTTTTTCCATTCTCCTCCCCATCCTGCCGGGGGAGGGGTGAACCAGCGGTTGTATGGTGCTTAGCTGCCAGCTGGGGCTAAACCATGTCAGGCTTCTAGAAGGCAGACTTTGGCCAGTTTAGGAGGGTGGTTGACAGAGTCCCTTGAGAGACAGTCCTGAAGGGCAAAGGAGTCCAGGAAGGCTGGGCATTCTTCAAGAAGGAAATCTTTAAGGCGCAGGAGCAGGCCCTCTCTATGTGCCAAAAGACAAGCTGGTGGGGAAGAGGGGAAGAGGACTGGCCTTGCTGAACGGAGAGCTTTGGCTGGGACTCAGGAGGAAAAAAAAAAAAAAAAAAAAGGAAAGTTTATGACCTTTGGAAGAAGGGGCAGGCAACTCGGAAGGACTACAAGGACATTGTGAAGGACACTTATGCGGGGAGAAAATGAGAAGGGCCAAAGCTCAACTAGAACTTAATCTGGCTACTGCAGTTAAAGACAATAAAAAATGTTTCTAGAGGGCTAAGGAGAATCTCCATCTTTTATTGGATGCAGGGGAAAACATAGTGACAAAGGATGAGGAGAAGGCTGAGGTACTTCATGTTTTCTTTGCCTCAGTCTTCAGCAGTAAGACCAGTTGTTCTCTGGGTACCTAGCCCCCCTGAACTGGAAGACAGGGACCGAGAGCAGAATGAAGCCCCCATAATCCAAGGGGAAACGGTTAGTGACCTGCTACACCACACAGACACACACGAGGCTGTGGGGCCGGATGGGATCTGGCAGAAGTGCTCACCAAGGCACTTTCCATCATTTATCAGCAATCTTGGCCAACCAGGGAGGTCCCAGTTGTCTGGAGGTGAGCAAATGTGACTCCCACCTACCAGAAGGGCTAGAAAGAGGATTCAGGGAACTACAGGCCTGTCAGTCTGACCTCGGTGCTGGGGAAGGTTATGATCATCTTGAGTGCCATCACATGGCACATACAGGGCAACCAGGTGATCAGGCCCAGACAACATGACAGGTCCTGCTTGACTAACCTCATCTCCTTCGATGACAGGCTGACCCACTTAGTGGATGAAGGAAATGCTGTGGATGTTGTCTACTTGGACTTTAATAAAGCTTTTGACACTGTTTTTACCACAGCATTCTCCTGGAGAAACTGGCTGCTCATGGCTTGGATGGGTGTATGCTTTGGTGGGTAACAAACTGGATGGATGGGCCTAAAGAGTTGTGGTGAATGGATTTAAATCCAGTTGGTGGCCAGTCACAAACGGTGTTCCCCATGGCTCGGTACTGGGCCAGTTCTCTTTAATATCTTTATCAATGATCTGGACGAGGGGATCGAGTGCACCCTCAGTTAGTTTGTAGACGACACCAAGTTGGGTGGGAGTGTTGATCTGCTTGATGGTAGGAAGGCTCTACAGAGGGATTTGGACAGGCTGGAGGAATGGGCCAAAGCCACCTGTATGAGGTTCAACAAGGCTCAGTGCCGGGTCCTGCACTTGGGTCACAACAACCCCATGCAATGCTACCAGCTTGGGGAAGAGTGGCTGGAAAGCTGCCTGGCAGAAAAGGACCTGGGGGTGTCGGTCTTCAGCCAACTGAAGATGAGCCAGCAGTGTGCCCAGGTGGCCAAGAAGGCCAACAGCATCCTGGCTTGTATCCAAAACAGTGTGGCCAGCAGGACTAGGGCAGTGATCATCCCCTTGTACTCGGCACTGGTGAGGCCTCACCTCGAGTCCTGTGTTCAGTGTTGGGCCCCTCACTACAAGAAGGACATTGGGGTGCTGGACAGCGTCCAAAGAAGGGCAACGGAAGCTGGTGAAGGGTCTAGAACACAAGTCTTATGAGGAGGGGCTGAGGGAACGGGGGTTGTTTAGCCTGGAGAAAAGGAGGCTGAGGGGAGGCTTTATCGCTCTCTACAACTACCTTAAAGAAGGTTGTAGCCAGGTAGGTGTTGGTCTCTTCTCCCAAGTAATAAGCACTAGGACAAGAGGAAGTGACCTCAAGTTGTGCCAGGGGAGGTTTAGATTGGGTGTTAGGGAACATTTCTCCACCAAAAGGGTTGTCAATCATTGGAACAGGCTGCCCAGGGAAGTGGTTGAGTCACCATCCCTGGAGGTATTTAAAAGACATGTAGATGTGGTGCTTAGGGACATGGTTTAGTGGTGGACTTTGCAGTGTTAGGTTAACAGTGGGACTCAATGATCTTAAATGTCTTTTCTGATCTAAATAATTCTATAATTGTATGAAAACTGGATGAAACTGCACTGAGACTTATAAGAGAGGAGGATAATTGCTTCCCTCAATCTGCTGGATACTCTTCTAATGCAGACCAGTACTTTGTTAGCTCTCGTTGCCTCAATGGTGCCTTGATGAGCCATTTTCAGCTTGTGCCCTGAGACTGCCACGTCTTTTCCTGCAGAGCAGCTCTCCAGCTGGTTGGTCCCCAGCCTGCACAGGGTCATCCTGCACCAGGTCCTGAACTTCCCATTTGTCTTTATTGAACTTCATGAGGTTTCTACTAGCCCACTCCTCCAGCCTGTGAAGCTCCATCTGAATGGCAGCCCTGCTGTTCAGTTTTGCCTTGCTTAAGGCATAGGAATTTATATGATTTGCCCATGTTAAATCTATGCTGTGTGATGGGTTGACCCTGGCTGGGGGCCAGGTGCCCACCAGAGCTGCTCTATCACTCCCCTCATTCACTAGACAGGGGAGAAAAGGTACAACGAAAGGCTTGTGGATCGAGATAAGGACAGGGAGAGATCACTCACTAATTATCGTCATGAGCAAAACAGACTGAACTTAGAGAGAAACTTCACTAATTTATTACCAAGCAAAACAGAGTAGAGCAATGAGAAATAAAATCAAATCTTAAAACACCTCCCCCCACCCCTCCCACCTTCCTGGAATCACCTTCACTCCCGGCTTCGACCTCCTCCCCGCCCAGTGGCACAGGGGGACGGGGAATGGGGGTTGTGGTCAGTTCATCACATGTTGTCTCTGCTGCTCCTTCCTCCTCAGGAGGAGGACTCCTCACACTCTGCCCATGCTCCAGCATGGAGTCCCTCTCACAGGAGACAGTCCTTCACGAACTTTTCCAATGTGAGTCCTTCCCATGGGCTACAGTCCTTCACGAACTGCTCCAGCGTGGGTCCCCCACAGGGTCACAAGTCCTGCCAGCAAACCTGCTCTGGCGTGGGCTCCTCTCTCCATGGGCCCACAGGGCCTGCCAGGAGCTTGCTCTAGTACGGGCTTCCCACAGGGTCACAGCCTCCTTCAGGTGCCTCTACCTGCTCCGGCATGGGGTCCTCCACGGGATGCAGGTGGAATCTCTACACCCCCTCATCCTTCCTCCATGGGCTGCAGGGGGACAGCCTGCTTCACCATGGTCTTCTCCACGGGCTGCAGGGGGATCTCTGCTCCGGTGCCTGGAGCACCTCCTGCCCCTCCTTCTGCACTGACCTTGGTGTCTGCAGAGTTTCTTACACCTTCTCACTCCTCTCTCTGGCTGCAAAAGCTCTCTCCAACTGTTTTTTTCCCTTCTCAAATATGTTATCACAGAGGCGCTGATTGGCTTGGCCTTGGCCAGTGGTGGGTCCATCTTGGAGCCAGCTGGCATTGGCTCTGTCAGACACAAGGGAAGCTTCTAGCAGCTTCTTGCAGAAGCCACCCCTGCACCTCACTACCAAACCCTTGCCATGCAAATCCAATACAGCTGGCTGTTACTAATCACCTTCTTGTCTTCCATGTACCTGTACACTCGTCCATGAAGATTTACTCCATAATTTTCCAAGGGTCTACAGTAAAGCTGACAGCTCTAGTGACTTTTCTGGCTTTTTTTGAAGGTGGATATAATTTTTGCCTTTCTCCAGTCATTTTGAACCCTTCACTCCAATCTCCAGGGCTTTTCAAAGATAGTGGAGAGTGGCTTCATAAGGACATTGAGAGTTTTGCTGCTGAAACAAAATTCTTCTTGTGCCATCACCTGTAGACAGAGTTTAAAACTCTAAATTATGCATGAAAGAAATGTATGTTTATACCATAGCACCTAAAAGAAGCAAGATATTGAGATGAGAAGGACACAGTAGAAATGGAAATAAAACCTCAGGATGGTGAAGAGATAGATTTTCAGTTTCTGTTTCAAGAGCACTCTTGAGGCTATCTCCCTCATCATCCCTCTAGCAGCAGCCTAAGACAAGCTCTCCTTCACACACAACAGCTACTCCACTTTCTGCCTTGTACAAAAAACTGCCTCAGAGAGTCCTAGGGAGAAGCTGGCAGCATGTCTGCTGCTACTCGATCCAGAGTTGAGCTGCTGCTTTTCACACCAAGGGGCAGGGACAGCTACGGATGGCCAAAAGAGGAGCCTGGGAGGAGGATGCAGCAGCAGCAGCTGCTGGGAAGGGACTTTCTCATCAGAGGTATCCCCTGCCTCTCCTGCTTGGTTCAAGAGCAGCATCAGACCAACTTTCTGGTATGTGCTGCCACTGGCCAAAGGGTGGAGAAAGAAGATGTGTTCAGGTTCTTGGGCAGTGTTTTCCTATCAAGCAGCTGTTTTCCATCTATTACAAGGAAAAGAGTAGGTAAGATTAAAATTATTTGGGTCAGAACGATACACAGAAATTCAGTCATAGGCTATCTTTATAAAATTGAAGGAGCTAAGGAAGGATTTGCAAAGTTTTTTGAAAAGGTTAAAACTGCACAAGACATTGCTAGAACCATGCAAACACACATAAATCTAGAGGTATACGGCATACATTGAAGCTAGTGCTGGTTTACCTTTATAATCATAGAGAGGAATAGCAACTTCTCAAATACAATTCTTCTCCTTCAAAGGTACATTCCTAAGGTAGTCACATGAATCACTGTCTGTAGGTGCTTAATTCCAGTAATCTGTGTTATGTGAACCAGGAACCATTTCCATATTTATTCTTTCAAAAGTAAAATAATGTAATTTTTCATTGATGAAAAAAAGACACGATTTAAAATATGATCTTGATTAAATGCTTTTATGGGTACAGGTTCAGAATTAGATTAAACTGAAGCTTTTTTAGCAGCTGACTGTGGGGCCACCTCAGCATTACTGCCAGCCCAAGGGAATGTAGAAACTTCCCTTTTTGGTGGTAGCATATTAGGATCCAATTAAACAAGATTTGCATCACATAATGAATATTAATTTCTGCTGTATTTATTGTAGCTTTTGTAACTGTGTTTATTGATGTACTGAGGAAACATATTTCATACTTCGTCTACAAAAAATTCTGAATAGGCTTTGAGTTCAGTGTGGAAAAGAGTAAAGTACATAATGGTGTTAGATTTATGCATGAATTTCTGTGGGCTTCCTCACTTAGCCTCCGATGCTCTGCATCACCTTCTTAGACACTTTCAGTAATATTTTTTTCAGACATACCAGTTATGATTCTGCATATGAAGTATGGGAAGTGTGTAGCCCAAATATCTGAGCTGTCCAAAAACTTTCTGTTTGTAATATTAAACAAACCTTGAATTAAATTATTAATTACTTTTTTAAATCGTGCCCCATATTGAAATGAGCAGTCTTAAACACGAGTAATGTATGAAGAGGAAATCAAAAAACAGGAGTTGCAATGTGAAAGGTATGTTCATTTTTAAGAATCTCTTTGCACTTTACATCTTAAATGTTTGGTTTTTCTCATCAAACCAGGGCATCTTAAAAAAGCTGATGGGGAGAAAGGCAAGAACTTCACAGTAACTGCCCTTTTCTTTCATATTGCCTACCATTTGGATTATCTGGTTGCTTTGGTTTTGTCTTTTGAATGAGCAAGAAGCTGAGAGCAAGACAGATAACGCTTTGTTTGCAGCATAATGTAGAGCTTTAAAATAGGCATGGTATTAAACATTGTAAAGAGAGAAACTGGTTACTTGGGGAGTAGCAAAAAAATCTTACCAATTGCTTGACATCTCTGTACTCTACTTTTTGCGAGCTGTTAGTCCATCATCTTTTTTGAAAGCATATAAAGTATTGTATTTTTCTGGCTTTAACTTTGGGAGAAACTTCTCAAATGTTTATATAGCAAAATCGCATACAATAAAAGCATCTAAATTCAAGACTATTTGGGTTGTCTTCCAGAAATAATTAAACAATACCTTTTGACATTGATTTTTATAGAGAGCTTAACAGTAGAGATGCTGTACTTTGTACTACTACAGTTTTAGAGAGAGACTATCAGATGGTATCAACTCCTACTCGACCCTTACTGCTGTAACCACTATAAACTCTATGTGGTTAAAAATGTGGAAGCCACTGCACAGTGAACTCACAGTTTCTCTTCCTGTAGCTAAACTGTAAAAATAAAAATACCATCTTTGTATATTTGGGTTGGAACATGCTTCTTCAGTCAAGCTATGGCCATTGCAAAATTATGCTGGACCCTGGCTCAATCTCAGGAGAAGCTCAAAAGATTTGTAAGATATTAACTCAAGCAAAGTGAAGTGCAAAAAGGCAGCAGATCTTTTCCATTGATTCCCTTTGTAGTATTTAATGAACTTAAAGTATTTTCATTTTAAATTGTAGTGGTCAGTTCCTGCTTTACAGTTCTAAATCCTCAATGCTGAAAGCAAATTTTAGTTTTAGTTTGTAGAAAGACTTGTGCTCATTTTGTTTTCTCAAAGTCTATAATTTGGGAAAGGACAATAAACCTTGAAAGGAAATCCTCAGGAAAACTCTTCCATTGAAGGAAAGGAGAATTTTCCAAGCTTTTCTGAAGGAAGTGAGTGGCAGAGACAGGTCCCAATGATGTCCTGCTAACCACCAGGTGACTTAAGGTCTTAATAAAGCTGCTTGTTCTTATTCAGTTCTTATTCATGATATCTTGCCTAGCAAATAATAATTTAATACTCTTTACCACTGGCTATACTGTTGCAAAGGGATAATGCATATCTGCAGCTATTATCCAAGTGGCTGCAAATCTTTTTTCTATTCATGCCCTTTCCATTTTTAGAACAGTTTGTAATTGTCAAAGAAAATTTTTTATACTTTTCTTCCAGATTAGCATTAGCCACTTTTTTCCTGTGTCTCAGGTATTGTTTTGCATTTCCCAGGCCAACTGAGTATTTCAAGTCCACTGTGTCCTGTGGTCCTGTGTTCTGCCACTCGTAGCCCTGATGGCCCTACTATCTTCAAGAGCCTACACAAATCCCATTCCCTCTGTGTGGCCACAGCACAGATGATTCACCAGTCTCTCCAGTTCTACCTTCCTTCAGCTTTTCTCAGTTGGGTGGCTCTTAACTGATGTGTTTGCTTGGTCCATTTTCTTGCACTCAGTGTTGTAAAATTCACCATTTCACAAATACGTTGAAAAAAGTTCTTTGAGAACATTAAGTTCTTTTTCTTTTGTTGTCTTATATTGTTTTTTGTGGTACTGTGGTATTGGGAAAACTTGCCTAAAAACAATCTGGTTTGTGGCTAATGATGACCTCTCTATTTTTATTTATTTTTATGTGGGTGAATTTGTTTTCTTTTTTGGTTTTTTTTGGCATGTGTCTGCAGACTGGTTTTGTATGTTGCATAGACAGGAAAAGGAAGTAGGCCCATCCCCCAGAATATTTCTGAAAGTTCAATGCATGGTTCCTATTAACTTGCATGCATTCAGAAATATGGTATGAATAAAGAAAATGCTGAGCAAAATAAAATGGTGCAGTTCAAGATGTGAATGTAGGCCAAATTGTACCATGCAGGAGAGGAAAAAAGGTAAAATACAGGGAATTGATAGAGTAGTGGTGCTACAAAAAATGTTCAAACCTTATCTATAAAATTTATGCACTCAGTGGGATGGTACCTGCTACTGTTTTTGTTCATAGCAAACAAATCTTGAACATTCACACATCCAGAGCTCTTTCTGTGAATGCAGTAAGTGGGCTGCAGCTATGAACTGTACCACTTTGGCAGGCACAACTACTATAAACTCCAGAATCAAATTAAAACCAGTTGCATCAGATCTCAAATATAGCAGATGATAACCAGAAAATTTTGCTGTTCCTTGTGTTAAATTCCATTTCTTTTTATATAGTTTCCTGAGCCCCTTCAGCAGTCTTTTTCCAGGGTAGTGCCTACAACATATTTAGAAATGAACCCACATCCCATTGTCTTGTTAAACAGTGTCTGCATTTTACATAAAATAAGAGCATTTTCTGCAGAACTGGGGGACATGCACACACTAAGCACCACTGAGCCTGTAATGAGGCTCCTCCAGGTCTCAGTTGTGAGAGCCCTGGGGTTTGGTTTGCAGTCTGGGACATGGGATAAATTCTAGGTTCCCATGGCTTTTAATAACTGGAAGTTAGGGCATTTGTGTCCCGTCCTCAGCCTGTGTTAGGCTGTTGTCCATCTAAAGTATACACTATGCCAGTGCAGCAGGTCCTATCAAGGGAGAAGGTGGGTTCTGCTTGCGAAGGAAAACTGAGCGTTCTTTCCACCTTGGGAGGTAGTGTTCCATGTTGTTGAGAATAGAAACTATTGCAAACACCCGGCTCTGCTTATAGCTACATCACAGTTATGCAATGTTTTAATGTTGTGTGTATGTGTTTAAATGCAGAGTCTTTGTTCTTAATAAGGACAATGACAAGTAAGTGCTTTAGCTGCTGGCCACTTCTGTCCCAAGAGGACTAGCCACCACATCTAAAATGTGTTGAAGAACTTTCTGTTGGGCAGTTTATTTTGCAAACACAGTAAAATAGATTAGCAATGATTATATGTATAAATCTGAGGCTAGATCCAAAAAAAGAAGCTTAAGTGTGGCAATACTTGGCTTTTCTTCAATTAACTTGGATCTAGAAGTCCAGTATAATGGAGATTTGTGCAAACTTTCTACATACGTTTCTGTTTAGCCTTTTTCATATGTTATCGTTAGGTATCACTCTGCCATCTCCATTTAGGATGTGGAATTCATAATCTTCTCCTGAAAGCAGTAGCTTAAAACCACTCTTCTCCCAGTGGGACAGGGATTGTTCTTTTCAAATGCTGAAAGTATTGTTTTCCCCTCTACTGAAGGATTTGAGACCCTCCTTTGTGGGCTTCTGGAGAAATGCCCAGATTCAAGTCCCTTTTCCCAAAGACCAAAACAAGCTACAGGAACTGAATGGCTTTTCTGTTGTATCCCTACAGATGTCCTGGTTCTGTTGCATAAATCTTATTTTGCTACTCATCTTTTAGTGGGCTGCTAACCCTTTATCTGAATCATCTGGCCTTATCTGGATCTGAGAGAAGCATAGAGTGGCCTAGTTGAAGGCTACCTAACTACTGAAGTAGTAGACCAGCATCTTCCAGCCCAGGCATTCATGTGTTTTTCCCCTGAAAGAACAAACTTTAAAGTATGGTGGCAGTATAATGTTCTGCATTTTGGTCCTGGTGTCACTGCTTACTGTTCAAGTTGTGTGGGAAAGCCCATCCTTTACTGATGGTGCTCCATGCACTGCGTGGATAAACAGGACTATTAATCTATTTTGACAGGAAGAGGAATGAGTCATATGAGATTTAGCTTTTTCAAACACTTATATGAATGTGCCATTTTTAAAATTTTTCTGTTGGGAGTAGAATTGGGTGCATGAATTGAATTTCCAACTAGCACGGGCAGGCAGCAGATGTTATTGCTAATATCTGTTCTCTAGAAAATGCCATCTGAAGAATGACCTGTTATTGCCGAAGTCAAGATTGCTGAAGAAATCTGCATTTACATCAGGCAGGAAGATGCTTCTTTCAGCCTGCTTTTTTTCAGAACTGTGGAAAAGGCAACACAGAAAAACAACTGGAATAGATTTTCTTTTTCCTTTTGATTTGAAGTCTAACTCTTCCCATGGGTGTTGTGATGTTTATGTCCTTTTTATCGTTACCTAGAATAGTACAGTAAGAAGAGGTATTTATGGATGGAAGATATATTATTTTCCACTGTGGAAGAAGTGCCGAGCAGCTGTTGTCAGCATCTGAGCTAAATAAAAATACAATTTTAAAAAAAAGTATTTATGATGTTTCCTGCCCAGTGGCATTCATATTGCTGTGTTATATAGTACAGATTACCCTTTCCCCAGGCACAGGAATGGTCTTTCCACATCTCCTTCAATTATTGTTCAGACTTGTTAACTGAGATGCTTCTTCTGTTGTCAGCCTGTGGGTGAATGTTGATATACCATGACACTGTTATTAATTTTTGGTTTGAAATGTTGTCAGAAGAGTGAATGACCGCTAGTATCCCGATTACACTGTAATTAGGACACAAGACCTATTCTGACACTTTCTTAACCATGCTCTGAAATTAGTTTAAGGTGGTTTAATGTCTTTTTATTTCCTTTTTCTAAGTTTTTATGTTGCTTTTGTCTTTAAATGTTTATCTGCATGCTTTACTTATCTATTGTTCTCTGTTGAGCCAGATATTTTTCTGATTTCTGTATATATAAGTCATAGAAACCTTTATATCTATAGGAAATCCCTTTGTGTTTGTCAGCGTAACTGAACTTTGAATCTGAACCGGTGATGTCAATTGTGTATAAATAATAATTTACATGAAATCATATGTCCATTTATCTGGTCACAATTCTGCACACTCATGGCAACAGCATTTTTTTCTATTAGGAGTGACTTGAGCAAATGACAGGAAGGCAAGAACTTCTTGTCTTTCAAGTGTAATACATTTGAGGAGATCTGAGGATGACTCCCTAAAGAAATTAACTGAAATAATAAAAAATCATAGAAAATTTTCCTTTCGAATCTCACAGTCTATAAAAATCTTTATTCTTGTGTTAAACTGTCATCTTCAGTGCTTCACTTTTGTCTCTTTACTTTCAAGTTACTTGCTTCACATAACTACCATTTCTTTGTCATGTGCGACTAGCACAACGAAACCTATTTCGATACAAAAAGATGAGTGTAGTGTGTCTGGGCAGACAGAAAGCACAAAAATCCTGGAATTTGAATTACTTCATTTTGAACAGCAAACTCCCGTGCATTTGTCCCTTCAGTTTCTAAGCTGAAATGTTTCCGTGCTGTTAACTGAAAATTATATATGAAAAAGAGAAGTTGGTCTTGGTTTAGGTTTTGTGTCTAATTTTTCTTTCACAGGTAATTGCTAATGCAACAGTTCCATTAAAAAGAATGAAATCTTCTGATGTTTTGTATTTGGCTAATATAGGTATTAAGGAAATTATGATATGCTACATGGGCATTATCCTACAATTCTGAGTAGATGACAGCATATTTCTGAATTGGAATCAGACATTCTTTTTTAGTGAGTTATTTTTTAGCTTTAACACAAATATCACTTAGAAAATAAATTTTAAAAGTAGGTTATTTGATAAATACTGGCCATATTTTTCAGAACATTTGTTAACCTTTTTTGTTCCTTGCATCCAAGTAGGTATTAATATATCTCGACTGACAAGCTTTGATTAAATGAAAAGTCAAGAATATTTTTCCTGTTCTTAGTGAAAAGATACTAAACAATACCTGAAAAGACAACAAGAGGGAATGCAATGAAGAGAGAAAATAATTTTACAAATATTTAGTAAATGCTAATTAGTTCTTTCAAAGTTAATTAGTAGAGCTTAATTAAAACTGGATAAAGAATGACTCTACACCTACACACCTAGTAAAGTAAGCTCTTTTGTGCATTTAAGGTCTTTGGACTGTGTGCCAGTTATTAGGCATGTGAAGTGTCTTCTCTGAAAAAGCTAGAATTCCCTCATTGGAAATTCAGCATCAGTAAATCATATCTAACACTCTTGAAGAACATAAACACTTCCCTTGGTCTACAATAACTGTAAGAAGCTGTTAAGATCATTTACATAACCAGCAAATTGAAACAGGAAGTGTCCATCACATAGAATCATCACTGTTGAAAGCAAAGACAAATTTTACTATTCTTTACAGAAAGTTAATTTTTCTTTAGAGGAACAAGCAGAGATGTAAGAGAAGGCTTAAGGATACACCAGACATACAGACTTGACTGACTTTGAAGAAAAAAAAAGAGAAAAAGAGAGGAAGGAGATGTGAAATGATAGTTAAGTGAAGAATATCTGAGAGCTTTTCCCCTATGCTGATGATGGTTGGGTTTCTCTTTTTTTAGGAAAGAGGACTTTGACAGGGGTGATTGCCACCAGTTTCTTCTACTAGCAGTAATAAACAACAGTGAATAATGTGATTGAGCTAAGTTCAAAAGCAGTAACCATGCTGCTTCTATTTTTGTACCTTAGCAAGTAAAAGATTTAGACAAAATGGCTGAAGACCTTGTCTTAGCACTAATGAAGGATAAATAGAAAGTATCCTATTGGCATTAGGGCAGACCTGCAGTATCTAATTCTGCAACATGCCACACAGCAACAAGTGCAGAAGCAAAGGCTGAAAATGCTCTGTACTCAAAGGGAATGGCTGTAATCTTTTGGGATAAAGACTCGAGAGCTTGTTCTTTTGAATTTGATTTACATTCAGTTCCCTTGTGATTTTTTTTTCCCCTGATTCTTCTCTAGAAGGGGAGAGGGAGTGGAAGCAAGTGTCTCAGTGTGCACTTCCATTACTGAGTGCTGGAGTTAAACCCTGGGGATGCAATTATTTACCTTAAGAGTTTGTGAAGAAAATTATTCTCTTATCACAATTAAACACTTAAGTTTAATAATCTGAACCTCCTGCAAACAGTTTGCTTAGTGTCAGGTCTGGCTTTCTCAGCAGAGAGTGTTTTCAGTTAACCATGTACAAAAATATACCTGAATGTGCTTCATATTTAAGTTGCAGTCTAAAAACCACTGTTAAAAACTATAAAAGGTGAGCAACTACTGACGATTTAGATTAATGTACTTATAGGAACTACTAATAGCAGAAAGCAACAGTAATTTTGTCCACATAGCTGAAAATGCAATATCATGCTAACTGCCTCATCCTTCCACAGGAAGGGTTCAGAGACCTCTTGGTCACCTGTTAATTAGTTCATGTTTCAGGGAGACAAAGGTGGGTGTTGAGGTCGTATCAAGCACTATTCTGTTTAAATGAACACATTTCAGCACACATAGCTCCTAGACAAATGAGAATGACATTCTCCTATGGAGAGATCTATTAGGTGTGCTTTGAAAATCTGTACAAATAAAGTCCTCAGCAGGGAGAAGAAACAAAATACCTACTTAGTATTTTCAAAGTATGAGGAAGGCATTAAGCTGCCTAGTATTAAAACTGCCAAAAAATTGTATCTTAGTAGTATCCTCCATATCATAATTAACATTAATCCTGGAAATTTGAGCACCAAGGATTGCTAGACATCTTCGTGTGTAGACAGCAGTAGAACGGGACCTTTTTTTTTTTTTTTTTAAATTTAGGTATCTACAATGATGTCAAAGTCTTTTAATGTTTTTGTTAATCCAGCAATTAGTACTTTGTTTCTTTGTTCCTAATTTATGCAGTTCAAATGTAACATTTGCTATTTCCAGTCACTGCTGCCATCCTCTCCCAATGATGAAAAAGACACTCAGTGTTGTTACCTTTCTATTGTCTACCTAGTCATTTAGCCTGATTCAGCAAATATATTGGTTATTACACTTATTTCAATAATGAAGTCATGGTTCAAGAATGGAATATAGCGTTGCAGAGCACAACTTCTGTTTTTAGAATAGAAACATCCCCAGTGTTTAGGACACATCCTCAATAACAATACTCAGCTGTGCATTGCTGGATGTGTGGGGATTGCCAGTGGCTGCTTCTGTAGGATCTGCACATGGCAGATGTGCTTCTGCTCCAGCTGTGCTGCGTAGACTTGCATTTCTGCTACCCCTTTGGGCTGGATATGGAACAGGGATACTAAAACTTGCCTCACTAACTTTTTGCCTTGTCTTTCTTGTCACTTAGTGGGCTCACTATTGTGTTGCAATATGGTAATTCCATTCCCCATTTGAAATATTAACTAAATTGTGTATAATGGGTGAGCTTTGTCTGTCTTCCTTCCCTGGTGCCTGGATATCGTTTATTCAGTCTAGCTTTAAGAGCGACATGTTTTGATCAAAAACAGTGGGAACCTATTTGAAGACAGAGTTTTGCAGTTCAGGTGTGCTAAATTACTTTTATTATGATGAAGTTTTGAAGTGAAACTTGTAGTCTCCTTCTTGTTTGTCTAGAATGAATAATATGAAGAGAAATTCTGATGTAAGGTTGCTACCTCCATTTAATGCCTGTTTTTATTTCCCAGTTTAATATTTATTTTCCAGTCCTGTGGTTATCACTCTACAGCTGGACATTCATGAAATTCATAATTATGCTTTTGAGTAAATGATCTATCAATTCCTCTGTCAGATCAGAATCTTTGTCAATGGTTCAAAGGTACCTGCAATGTTTCTAAAGGAGGAACTGTGGTCCTCTGCCCAGGCTTGGGGACTGGAAAGACAGCCGAGCTCCCTTTAAAAGTTTTCCTACACCACTTTTGACAAGTTATTTAAATTTTTGCTTCCAAATCTCTCTAGCCTTCAAATGGTGATGATGCTCACGTCATAAATCTTTGCAAAGTACTTTGAGTAAAAGCACCACACAAATTATAGGTAGGCTCTTCAAGGTGCTGTCTCACTTACTTTTTCTTCTCATTTATCTTATTTAATCACTTTCTGACATCACTGTCACTGGGAATCTGCTTATAGTGCCAAACTTGGTTAGTAAGAATGACCAGGGGGAAAAAAGTATATTCAAAATCACGTGGAAGAAGGCATTTGTAGTAAATGATGCTTTCCCATAAAAAGAGAATAGTCATAGATTTTAAGAGCAGAGGCCAAATCTTATAATACCTTGGCCTAATCTGCTGCAAAACAAATGTTTGTAAGACAATAATTTCTGTACCACAACAATAAACATCCAATTAATGATTTAAACTAAATTGTTCAACTAGCAGGGAATCCACTGCATGCACACACTGATTGTTACAGCACTTGAAAATAATAATGTCTTCAATGTCAACTTCTAATTGTTGAATTCTATTACGCCTTTTGTGCCTGATGAAGGAACTGTCTGGTATTAGAAATCTCCTCATGTATATAGTTATAGACCACTTCATCTTGTCCAAGTGGGATTAAGGAATCGATCTCAGGATCATTCTTAGATTTCTTTTCTGAATAATTTCCAGTTCAGCATCTCTTTTTCAATTGTGGAACAAAAACTACATGCAGTCTTCCAGGAAAAGACCTATTATTGAAGCTATTCATACCTATCTAGCAGACCTGCACAGGTGTGACTATTGCACTGTTGTTGCATGACTTCTGCAAGCAGTGGGGTAACTGGTAAGTGTACATACTGGCACGTATAACCAGTGTCACCAAGCAGTGTCCATGGCTCACAGACACCTCCATGCCAAGATACAGAGGTACAAGGAAAGGCGAGTCCTGAGAGCTCACTACTCAAAATTTACCTCCTATTTATCCTAACCAGTGCCATGCCAACCATGCTACACTGCTCAGTGAGATAAGTATGTTGAATATATTGAATAGTTTTCAAATCATTAGTATGCAGAAAGATTATAAGAATAATCAAATTGTTTCCTAACAAAATTATGAAGTATGAAGAAAAACACGATCATTTCTGTCTCAAGCACAAACGTATTAGTGCTAATGAACACTCCAGGGCAGCTTTTAGCAATTTCATTGCACACTAGCTTGGAACGTAGTGGTTCAATTAATCTTTGCAGTGCCACATTGTATTCTTAACTTCTTTTCAAAGAAGTTTCATTGAAAGAATTGTGTTTGATCTGCAAGCTTTAGGTAGTTTAAACAGGAGTAGAACATGATAGGAGTTCAAATGGCTAAAAGCAAATGGGCTTTATTTAAAATACCAACTTTCAAGTCCTTTTATAATAAATTTCTGTCAGAAATTCATGTTGTAAGTATGAATATATCTAAAAGATCATTAAAGTCTCCAGGTGTGGTAATTTAATACTTTTCATTGCAATGGTCCACTGTTGTAGGGAAGCTGTCAGCTTTCATGCTGTGTAGTTTGACAGTTACCCATCAGCAGTGATTTCTGTTTGTCATTTTTGATTGTCACTTAATGAATGAGGTCTGTCAATACTGAACATGAAGAGCAATCTTTCCCGTGGTGGAAACCTCAACATTTAGAGTTTGTTTCTCTCTTGGATTATATTATTGTCATTTAGATCAGTTACTTACTGGAAAGGATGACACTGAGGTATGAAATACAGAATTATTTCAGCCAGATGGATTACAAATAAAGCAGGGTGGAATTATTTTTCAGTGTCAGGCAATTCCAACCATTTAAAGAAAACTGTGCATCCTAAGTAAATGAAACGAAGCCGTGTAATTACCATTCTCAAAAAGCTGCAAAGGCTGCTCTATTTTGCAAGCTGTCAGACACAGTACTGTAAAACTGTTGCAAGCTTCAGCTAAACCTCACCATCCAAACGAGCTCACTGTCTCTCGCCAGACAGTAAAAGCTATTTGCCTGTAGGAGTTATTTTAAAAGATTAGCTTGAATTCTAAAACAGGCAGCTGACACAGGGAATACTAACTAATTCTGAAGGGGAGATAAAATTTCTTCACCATTTTACTGCGCACATTACACGGACTATTTGAGATTAAATGGTTGTCCAAGCTAAAACCATAGCAATTACCTTTTTTAATTTTCTCTTTTCCCCTTACTCCCTTTCCCCTCCTATTCAATGCTGTAAGGCGTTATTAATTTCTCTAGGAAAGTAGCCATTCACATCACATCACATAACAGAATGTCTCATAGTGTACACTGGCACAAAATGGATTAAGGAATATGTGGGTATTTAATAGTTTTCAGCGATTTCAAATCTGAGTGAAATAGTGGTTAGATAGGGCTAGATTCCACATTCTTGGCACGTGATAGGAATTATTGCTTTATGAACAGCTTTTTTGATGTTATGGATGATTCGTGAGAATTATTTGTGGTTTTTCTCACAGCCTTATACTGTTGTCATGCCTTATCCTGACAAATGTTTTAGCACATGAATAATGTCATCACAGTCCACGTGATTTTTAAGTACTTGATATTTTAAGTTTTGCTGGTCTGGGACGATATATAAAAACTTTTTTTCTTGGGTATTCTGTTATTTGCCACGTGTGCAAATCAGAGTGCAAATACAAATCTACTCCAGACAGGCGCATTCCTTTACAGAGGAGAGATTTCCAATTCCAACTTATAAATATAAACCTATATATATGTATGTGTATGTGTGTATATATGTATATATAAAACCCAGTAAAAGAAAATGTGGAGCTCAAAGCAAAATTAGACTCTAGTGAACACATCTGAAAAATCATGTTTGCAACCTGAAAAATCATGTCTGCAACCTGTAAACTCAACGGCCAATAGTTATTTGAAATACATATGGCAGCTCTGGTTTTCTGGTGGTATTTTTCAGGTTTTCTGTTTAAAAAAATATTCTGGGTGTTTATTAGTTTATGATATCATGGTTTCATTCATAATCACATGAATATCTTTAAAGAGAGCACAGCTTGTTTAGCAAAGAAGAGACTCTGGACTTTATAAGATCTAGAAGCAGGTAGGAAATAAATGCTCAGTTTCTTGTTTGATTGGTTATAAAGTTATTGTGGTGGTGCTTTTGTGTTTTGGCACTTGGTATTTTTGTTTCAGACAATATAGACAATGATTCTCAAGGATTAAGGAATTGTATTGCATATATTATATTCAAAAGTGAAAACTGTGTAGATTTAAGAAATAGTGCTCTAAAAACTTGAGTGTATTAAAATTGATGATGTGGGCTGTAGTTTCATTTGTATCAGTTTGGGAAACATTAAAGTCACTAACGGCAGCATAAATTATTAAGTTGAATACCTTAAATTGCTTACTTATCATGGGAAGATAAAAACATTCATTTAAAGTCTAACCAGAATTCATAAAGATGATAATTCTTACAAATGGATTTTAATTTTAATGCACAGTAAAGCAGGGAAACCACATCTGGTGCTTTTAAGAAGATTGCCATTATTTGCAGAGAAATATTTTACCATTTGATTCCAGTGTAACTACCTACCAATAGTCATTTAAGAAAGGAAATAGGGAGTGAGGAAGGAGAGTAATGATGGAGGTATGGTCCCTTTAAATATTGATCACACCAATTCAGTTTTGGCTGCATAGGAAGTGCAACAAATAAAACTGACTTGTCAGCCTTGAAATGCTTTTAAAAGAAGACTCAGGTCTGGATCCAGATTTATTTTGGTGCAAATCTTTGTTAAAGCATTGCTGAGGCTGCTCATTTATCCCACAATGGACTGGACTTAGCAAACATTTAACCACATAACTAGGGCTTTTTTGGGTTTTGCCCCTTTTTCTTTTTTTGCATCGTCCTTCAGACAGCCTTAGCTGGATTACAAATCTAATGTGATAACAGTTTCTGCAAGGACCAATTCCTCCTCATGAATAAGCAAATACAAATGAAAAGAGAGAAAAAGATGTGTAGGGAGAGGGATAAGGAGGAGGATTATGCCCAGAAGAAAAGGTGAAATGAAACTGCGGTGGCTTGAAACAGAAAACAATCACGGTTCAGAGTCACAATCCTTCCCATTCCTATGTTTGCCACTGCCACCTCTTTTGCAGAAGATCTTGCTCTTCTGCATGCTCAGCAGATCGTCTTTCACAGTCCTCCCATCTCCTCTAAGCTGTGAAGCAACACGTACAAAAAGAGAGGTTATAACCCAGAAGCACAGATAAGTCTTGTCTCGAACCTGAAGCTCCCTGTGGTTTTTTTGGCACGTCACTCATTCTGGAACCAGTTCTGGTTAGGGAGGAACCACAAGCTTCAAAGAGATGCTGCCACTGGCAGTGCCTGGGAGAGCAAACAGCACAGGAGGAGACGAGAGCAGAGGATCTGTGTTGTAGAACTGCCGATGAGGAGGGGACAGTGTCTGCCACACACACGTTTCAGGAGTTTTACGTCAGGCAACCTCTGGTCTTCCCAGTGGCCAATACACACATTAGTGGCTGGAACAGCTCTTCCAGATCAGCATCATCTGAAAGGAAACAAGGTTGGATGCTGTTAGATCTCACCATGTTTTGAGCCAAGACACAGTAAGTGGTGACCATTAAAAGTGCACTCCCAAAGCAAAGTAAAATACTTCTGATGGCCATGTGATGTTTGTGGTCAACACCTTGCATGATGTACTGTTTAGAAATCACTGATGAGACTTGAATTTCTGTCACTCCAAACAGCACGGCCAGGGCTCCCAGCAGCTTAATTTCTGCCGAATTTAGAAATGTCCTAGAAAAAAAAAATCTCATCAGTGTTTAGAATTACAGTTGACTGCTCTGCAGAGGTACTGTTGCACACTATTTGCCATGCAGGGAAAATAAAGTAGCAATGGGCTGTCATTGAGCCCAGAGAATCAGTATAAGATAAATCCGGGACGAAAGAGGCTACAGCATTTGAAGGTGCTGACAGCACATCCATCATGTATTTATTTTGCATATTTCTCTTACTGCTAAAGTTTAACCAAACTTGCTGAGTATGAAAAGGTTGGGCCATCTACTGAACCCATCCAAGCCCATCAGTTACCACAACTTCTAAATTTAATTTTCTGTTCTTTAGATCTCTCCTTTATCTGTTCAACCTGAATTGCTAAATCAAAGGAATTTCTAAGGGACTGTGATTCCTGAGACCCACTAAATATGGGCTGATGACTGAAATGTACCACTGTGCCAGAAAATAAGTTTTGATGCATAAATAATGACTGTGTAGCTAACTTGTGTGCTGGAAATTTTGTTTGTTTGTTTGTGGGTTTTTAATTGTTGCAGTGAGAGAAATTTAAAATGTAAATTAGCTTACTTCCTTTTCTGTCATCAACAAAAGAATAGATTAAACGGAGTGCTAAATCTATGGCTTATATTTAAATACCTGTAGCTTTTTATTGGCTTTAAATTGTATTATTAGTTATGTTACCGTTTAAGAAATATTAACAAAGCAACTGAGAGCAGTGTTAAATGCTAAGCATGCTTTATAAATGCTATGATGCTTTAATAATAGCCATGTCAGCAGACTCTAACTTTACACATTATTTCCCCTCTCTTAAAAAATAGACATCAGAAACAAACTGTGCAAAAATCTTAGCATAAATAGATTAAAGAAGTCCTACAGTTTTTATAGAAGGTAATCTCATGTTTTATAGCTCATCACAAAACAGAATAAAAGACATTATATATGTGTGTATATATATAATGACGAATTGGCTTATATTGGCTGGAATATTTATAGAACTTGTAGAATTACAGTCTACAAGAAGGACAAGGGACTTCAGGTGATATTTTGCTTTCTTGGGTAAGAACCAGATGAAATGTTACAAAAGGTAATCTGGTAATGTAGTATCTAAACAGACCTTTTGATCTTTGAATATGAGGATAGTAATTTAAAACAAATATCTAAATTATTTTGATTCTAAATGCCAAAGAGATTTTATTTTATTTTTTTTTTTAGGACATGACTGAGTGCTTTGAGCTCTAAGCAAATTGACAAATGTTTTCCAGCTCTTTGGTCTTAGTGATGTGATATCCCAGCCTGGTGAAGGTTGGCAGAGCTACCTCAGAGAGATGAGGTATGAGACCTGTTCAAAGCCATTCCCTATAGCAACGTCTTGGCAAGAGTAAGAGTTTAACATGCCAGAACTAGTAGGTTGTGATCTTCCAATTCTAATTCTTTCCACTGCATATTAATCCAGGGTAACTTTTAAATCAACCTTTCCAAAGGTTTGTTATCTCCTTATCTAGGATATTTTTGTGTATGTAATACAAATGCAGTGAATATCTGATATTCTATATAAAATAGCATTAATGAGTATCAGTGTTTACACACAGGTCTGCTGAGATAGTTTTGGAAGTATTCCTATTCTTTCCTAAATTAGTCAATATAGTTTCTAAATACTAATTGTGCCTATCAAAAGGAATCCAAGCAATCTTTAATATAATTAAAGTCTGATTCAGAAGCTAAACATTGTGGGGAAATGTAGAAGAAAAGGAAGGGGTATAGCTACCTGTTCAGTGCTGCCTTTAAGTGTATCTGTTATGAATGAAACAACAGAACAACCTTTCTCATTGGCAGCAGTTTCTGGACAGTTCTTCAAGACTGACAGCATCAGCAGGGGAGGGGGATGGAAACATCCAGGGACATGCAGGTGATGGGATCATGTGTACTGCAAAGGTTAGAGTCTTTATGGGTACATGATGTTTGTATTCACATACATATTTTTGTACTTATTCATGTATTGTTATATCTTTAAAAGAAATTATTTCAAATCAGCTTGATTTTTAAAGTGCTTTTCTGAAAAGCAAATTTAAATGTACAGTTGTATTTTAGCTAAACAATGAAATTTATCTGTTTTAGACAAAAAGTTGAATCTAGCTTCCTGCTTGAAACCAAGTAAAAAACAGTCTTCCAAAACAATTAGTTTTCTAATGATGCAGTTCCTTATCAAATATTGAATAGAAGAGAAAAAGGAATTTGCTTGGCTGACTGACAAGTGAATGCAAGTCTACTTCAAAAGAAACAGAAGAACTTGCAAAAATGACAGAGTTGAGACTTGCTTTCAGGGACCAAATTAAAGAATCTGTACTTTATCACGTGCTTGTACTATCAGTAGGAGAGGCACAAAGAGAAGCAGAGCACGTCACAGATGCATTGGAAGAAACAGCTGTTCTAGATGTTGATGTCTTTTTCCTCATTACCCCTGGAAGGTATAACCTTGCTGTTCCTAGTTTTTAACTTCGTCATTTGTTTATTTGCCTCCAAGTGATCTCAACACCCATCAAGATAGCAGAGGAAAGAAGAGGTTCTCTCTCTCCAGCACAGCACAGTTAACAGTCTTTGACAGGAGATGGGTGAGCAGATTTTCTGGCCCAGTTAGTGTCTTGATATATAGTTCATTTGTAACAAAGCATTATCAAGCATGACCCCAATGCACCACTGTGGAGATAATTGCCTTCTCATTTGCAGCATCCATACTTGAAAACTATGGCCTCACAAAAGTTTGACTGCAAAACAGCTAAATAAGCCTTCTCAGAAGAGAATTCTTTTGCTAAATAGTATTCCCTTTCACCTTTCAACACAACATAATGAATCTTTTTCCTATTAATAGAAAAAATATAAACTGTGCTTTGAAGTCAGTAGAGATTACTTTGATTTAAAATTCCTTTGTACTATTCTAGCATGATTTTATAATGACTGGACAGATAAATTTCCTGTAATTTCTAGGAATATTAAACTATGGTTGGGATAGAGAGGTGGTAGAAATTGAGTGTCATTATATAAAAGACATGGATAGGGATTTCTCCATAGTACCAGGAATGTCATTTTTCAGTGTTCATCAGTAATCATTTTTCTTCTATTTTTTCATCCCTTTTCTCATCTAATTTAAATTATGGCACGCTTTAATTCTTTTAAAAAGTAGTTGTCAGTGATTTGGGGCTGAATTATATCATAAATATCAGGAGTTTATATGTGTAGCTCTTTCTATAAGTTTTATACTGTTACTTTTACTCTTGAATTCATTATTTATGTTTATTGTCAGTATATTCTATTACATATTTGAATGATGACACCTAGTACAAAACTCTCATGGTAAAAACTCCCACTGACTTCAGTAGGCTTTAGCCTGTGATATATCAGTTGAAGGACAGGTTATGGTCTGGGTGCCTGACTCCAAGAATGCATCTGATCCACATTCCACTGCTCGCGAACTGAGTGATACCTGGGGTTTGAACCGTGTTCTGCCATGACTGTCATAATCTCTCTTTGCTTCTTTTAGGAACTCTGAAGACATTACTGTCTACACAAACATAATCGCATGAGTTCTTCCAATAAAAATTTACTCCAAAACGTTTTTCTAGACTCACATCTTATTGCCATTCTCCTCTCTCTGACTCGTCTTAGGTTTTTTCAGATGTACCTTAAGTCTGAGCCCACAATTTATTTCCTTCTGGTTTGATTCTTTGATGTTACTCAGTTCAGGGCTAGCTGGCTATGGATGAAAAATGAAGATCAAATTAATCCCAGCATGTATGTCCACATTGCCCATCTGCCTTTCATCGACAAGGCATTTCTTAACAGTCAGTTACAAAAAAGCTGTGCCATTTTTGCAAGCTTTGATTTGGCATTTGTGAATATCACTAGTTTTCACTTCACCCAGCTATCAAACTCTACTGTTGTGATGCAGCAGATTTTTTTTTTTTTTCATATAAGCTGTATTAATTGAACAAGAGACCAAACCTGTACTTGATCAGCTTACTGAGATAAAAGGACATTTTGTCTTAGAACAAAAAGGCACAGGAAAATAACTAAAATTGATTACCCTGTTTATCGCTGACTCAATTTGTTGGTTCCCTTGGTAACTGACATTGAAGTAGATGAAGTTACTAGTAGCCTGAAGGAGATCAACACATAAGATTTCTATTTCAGTCAGCCACATTAACCATCTTTTGATTGTTAGAAGTACGGAGAGAAAAGTACAACCTTTTTAGAGGGATTAGATTCCTATGACTGCAAATATAGCTAGTCTGACCTAATTATTTTTTTAAAATATTTGAATCACACGCTGTCAAGAAAATGGGAGAATATTGTATTGTACTACTATACCATTTTCATTTATTGTTTTGTTGTCTGATTCAGAGAGTAAGCAAAGTAAAGTTTAGTCAGTGTTTGTGTGGAAAGCCTCTAAGAAAAAACCGTCTCTAGAGTTTCAGTGAGATTGTCTTTATTTTTATATAATACTTCTATACTTTGTTAGGTATTTGATATGAACTTGCTGCATTTGAGTTTTGGTGTGATTTAATCTTTGTTGTGGAAAGTGCTTGGAAATCCTATGAAACTCAGAAATGGCAATTTACAAGAATAGGAATCTTTTCATAGGCTAGGTAGTTCACAAATCCATTGGACAGGAAGAAACACTGTACATAGTGGCTATATATTTCCAGCAAAGACCTGGATTTTCCACAGTCTTGGTCACCTGCTTGGACGTAGCTATCTCACTTCAATGTATTTTTGAATTAAATTTTATTTTTGAATGCACTCTTTTAAGCCCGCAGAAGGAATGGCTGAGAGAGTATATTGTTTGTTCTGTTTACAGGATGATGTTAAAGAGCTGTAGTACAACATTTCCTCAGAAACGTGTTCTCATGTGCTGTGCTTTACTGCTGCAGAGTTTCTCTTCTGCTTCAAGCCAGCACCTTATTTAAGTCTCTATTTTTGATTTCTGATCAAACTGATCCATGAGGATCTGACAGCCAGGATCTGAATCTTTTCACATCAGTATTCACTTCCTTGAAGACAGCTTTTATGAAAAAGCAAATGACGGTGAAGCCTTTCAGGCCTGCTTTCAGACCTTTTGGACAATTGGAGCATAAAAACCAGAGAACCAGGGAGCCAGACCCTGGCTCTCTGTGGCTATGTCTGTACTTTGGGATCTGGGAAACCTTCCCAGTTTCCAGACCTGGACACTTGCCTTGAGCACATTGACTCCCTGTAAGACAAAATCTGTCTGTGCAGTTTTCCATACAAACACACATACACACACATACACTCTGTTTCTAAGGAGAAAATCTGGGCACAGAGGCCAGCAGGGAGACCTAGCGTGTTCCCACAGTATACCTCATCAGGATTGTCTGGGCTTGCCAAAAAGCCCACTTAAGATACAATCTAGACATACTTGGAACTACTTTTTTGTTGTTGTTTTCTCTGAATTTTAAGTAAAGGCATCTATGCCCTCATTGGGATACTAAGAGCAATTGCCCATATATACATGTGTAAAAAAACCTTCAGACATTTTACAGAGCAGGGAATAATTCTATCTGAGAGGTTTCTGTATGGCTCTGTTTCAGAAAATTTTAGAGTATTTTCAGTTAATATAGGTCAAGAGAACAGGATTCTTACACACTGAATGGAAAGCATTCAGTTGCCCATAAGAAACATATGCAGTGCTGGCAGTAATATAGCAGCAACTGTAGTCATCTTTGGCAGACTCTGACTTTTCTTGTTGTGTAGAAATATTTTCTTTCCTATTCTGTTTCCCTCTGCTGTTGAATATGGGTCTAAGGGTTTGTAGACTTCACCATGGACTTTCCTGCCTACAGATTTTAAATCTGCTACCTAAGGAGCTGCCTCCAACTAATAAAATTAAAATTAAAAAACATCAAAATACTAATTCCATTTTTCTCTTTTGGTGGTTTTTTTTTAATGTTTAAATGAATAAAGTGCCTTGGAGCTTCTCTCTTCGTTCAGTATTGAGTGCTTAAATATTAACAGCTGCACACAAAGTAACCTTTTAAAATAGGGTTTTATTTAATTAAGCCATACACTAGCAACAAATCCTAACCCACTCAATTGTAAATTGTCACAATTGTGCAGTGTGCTTTCTCCTGTCGAAATCTTATTTGTTTGGTTTTCTGCCATAGGGTATATATCTGGAACAAACCAAATTCTCAGGCTTAATGAGGAAGAAACTAAAAGACCCTGAAAGCCTATTTTGTTTGCTAGTTTGAGCTCACCAGAGAGATCAGCAACATCAAGAGTTCTGTTCCTGGGAAGAGCTCATTCAGAAAACAGTCATGGAGATGCTTTCAAGTGTGCTGACACACAGATACTGAAACCATCCCACCTGGGAGCAATGTCCTAGCAGACTGCAAAAGATCAAAATAGGGAAGGCAATCTTAGCACTGGGATATTAGGTCTACCTACCTGTTTTTCTTCTAAACTTTCTTCTGTGGGTGTACAGAAATAAAGAAAACAGAACATAGAAAGGAAGCAACATAGTATTTTGTAAGGTCACTTTTCCCTGTTTTAAGAATCCCTTTTCCTTCCCTGTTGCTGATTAAAACAGATCAAGTGGTAGTATGGATGATATTTATACAGCCACGGCACTGCTAATTGAGATTTCTGCCATCAACAAATCAACAGAAGTTATTCATACAATAGATATAATGGTAGCTTTGTGACAATAAATTGAAATACAGTGAGGATGTAAGGCTGTTACCTTCCTGAATATCATGGAAAAAATTTCTGCCTACTTCCTTGGGGACAAGATTTCTCCTTCATTTTTGGAATGCCATTTTTAAATTTATGTTTCCTTTGCCCACATATCTGACAGGTAAATCTTTTCACCAGCATTTTTGCCCAGTGTCCCATGCTGCATATAGGATATTGAGCTTCCCAGCTACTGCTCTTTCCAGACCAGGAAAATAAAACAGATTTGCCTTCAGGGATTCATTGTTTTTATTTAGCCTCCAAAGCACAATGAAGTCAATGAATCATTTTTCCTCTATTAGAATAAGATGCTTACTTCTATCCGAGCATAAGTTACATAGGAAAGGCTTCTGCTGAGTTAGAAATGGCCATTCTGTTTAGTCAAGCAAGATGCAGGGAATTCAAATTAATTCAGTTATTTGCCTCTAAGGATATTTGTGTGATCCTCTAATTTTAAGGTCTGAGAATAAATCTAGTTAGTACTGCAACAGACAATTTAGAAATTTAGCTTGATATGTGTATTAATATTACAAGATGTGTTGACCAGCATTTGAGGATCTTCCTGGGGTTTATTAGATCACTAACACTCCAACTCCCGGAAGATGACATTGTGTAGCCTCTGGATTTCAGTTTCTCAGCACTTAAATAATGTATTTCTTCCTCTACTCTTCTTTCATTAGTTCAGTTGTAGAAATTATTTCATTACTTATAGATTATTTGTTCTTTCCACGGTCTCTGTCTGGATTGCTTAATGCAGATCTGTTTTATGAGAAGTTCAATTGAAGTATCTTTCTTTTCTTTCTTTCTTTCTTTCTTTCTTTCTTTCTTTCTTTCTTTCTTTCTTTCTTTCTTTCTTTCTTTCTTTCTTTCTTTCTTTCTCCCTCAAATTTGTGTAATTTGGCATTACTTGAACAGAAGCTTCTGATATCTTTCTAGCTAGTTTGCTAGGACAAAGAAGTTTAGTCAGGAGATTTCTATGAAGCATGTTTCTACTATTTCTGGGACTTCATTGCACAAGACTTTAAAAGACAGGGAAATAATAATGTGATTGTCAATACCATGGTTTTAACTGTGACTAAGCGGAGATTTGCTTTTACTGCTCAGGAATAATAAAGTAGTTTCCCTTGATTTAAAAGTTGAATTACTGAACTATCAAGGTTTCAAAATAGAATAATCCTCTTTGTTTACCTGTTTCTTCTCTTAACATTTCACAGAGTGACTTCTGCTTCTGGACACGTTTCCGAATGGAGAGGGGCATACTGAGACAACTATGTTTTTGCTTCACAGCCAAGCTGCAAAAACTGGCAGTGACTGCTTTGCAGTGGACACAGATTTGGGACATGCATTTGTCAGTTCAGTGATGAGATAAAAATCAGAGTTGTTTTTCTCTGTCACAAAGTAGCTAGTCAATAGGTGTCATTAGCACAGATAAACCACATGTTAATGACTGGAAAAACCCTAAGTATAATTCACTGTGTGGATACCAGCAACCCTCACCTGTAGTTTATCAACAAACTATTAAAAAGGACACTTTTTTTAGTCTGGAGTTATGTTCCATTAGAAAAATGTAATTTTATGCATTTCAACAGTAATTTTTCATGTTACAAGCATACAAACACTCATGCAGTTGGGCAGAGCACACTGATGAAATTCAGTGTTCTATGCTTTTCTCTCAGGGCTGCTGCAATTCCATATCTATGCAGTCCAGCGCAGATAGATGGATGCCCACTCTGCTCACAGTCTAAACTAATAAGTAAGGCTTAACAGTTAAATGAAAAACTGCATTATGCTCAATTGTGTCAAATATTGAAAGAGAAAAGCTGACTTTTCATCTGATAAGGTCATAGCAATCTGTTAAGCTCAAGGTATGTGTACTCAGGAGACTGCTGGTGCAACAGTAGGTCAAGGAGTTTGCATTAAATCAGCTCAGCTAAAACGTGTTCCAAACCTTAGCCAAAAACAGTTCTGGAAGGATTGTATTTAGTGCCAACAGTATGCTTATAGTCAAAGGCATCACTGGTAAAATGAGAGATATAACCTGAGATTAGAGATATCATTGAAAAAATTCCTTTGCAGAAAGAAAAAAGAGGATTTTTCAGGATTTTATCTATTGTTTTGGGCAATTTGTCCAGGCCATGCTGTGGAAAAACAAAGACATCTTGAACTTGTAAAGATTCATGGATTTGCTGAACAGCAGCATAGGTGCTGCAAGAATCTTCGCAAAATGCTTGTTCTCATGTGAGAACTCACTTTTCAGATAAATATTTGCTCTCAAAGGGCAACAAGTTCCTTAGACTTCAGTGTCAGGATTCTTTGTAAAGTAGTGTGTTGTATGAAGGAGTCATTTCATTATAAATCTGAGTTTTGGTGATAATTTTTGCTAGTAGTGGATACATTTGAATAGCTTGATGTTTACAATCTCAGTTTTAGAACACCTTGTTGCGGTTTAACCCCAGCCGTTAACTGAGCACCATGCAGCCACTCACTCACCCCTCCCCATGCAAGGGCATGGTGAGGAGAATGGAAAAAATTCCTGGGTTGAGATAAAGACAGTTTAATAGGATAACAAAGGAAGACAATAATAATAGTAATAACAGTAATAATGATAAACCAAGTGATGCACAAATGCAATTGCTCACCACATGCAGAAGGAAAAAAAAAACCAACCTGATGCCCATTCTGTTTCCGAGCAGCGATCCCACCTCCCGGCTAGCTTCCCCAGTTATATAGGGAGCACGACGGGCTATGGTAGGGAATGTCCCTTTGGCCAGCCTGGGCCAGCTGTCCTGGCTGTGCTCTCCCAGCTTCTTGTGCACATGGCAGGGCGTCGGAAGCTGAACAGTCCTTGACTTAGTGTAGGCACTACTACTACCTGGCAATAACTAAAATCATTGTTGTGTTACTAATATTATTCTCATTCTAATTCCAAAACACAGCACTATACCGACTACTAGAAAGAAAATTATCTCAGTCAAAACCAGGATATATATGTATTTCAAAACAAATGCTGTAGACTAATAGTATGAGTTTAAAGGAGAGCAAGAAGTAGCTACTAACAGTCTTTAACTGTATTTCATGCAGGCTAGCAGGAGGAATGAGAACATGGTAAGAATATTTCTTTACAGAACAGGCAGGAAACCTTTTGGTTCAGGTAGGAAACAGTTAGGTTGCTTTTGCTGGGGAATCAGTGCGAAAATACTAATACTGTCCCTGTTTAACTGCCCCTGTGCAAGTAGAAGCTTGTTATGTCCCCTGACTGCTCTATGTGGTTCTCATCCCTCTGCAAATACAGAGGTATGTCAAGAAATATGAAGGTTTTTGTAATGATCAGTTCATAACATTCCTATAAATAACTTGCTATTTTCTTGGGTTGTCTGCTCCCTCAGTCTGTTGGAAATATTTGATTATGCACTAGAGAACAAAAGAAATGCCAATTATTAGACAAAAATATTGGCATAAACTATACACAAATCTAAAACGTTCATAAGACAATGGTATTTAAATTAACAGGATATACCAGTGAATATCAAAAGACTAAGCAAGGAGAGGATAAATGTAGGCTGGAAATTACAACATTTCTACCTAGAATGGAAAAAGTCTTTACAATATCCTTCAGGTTAATGGGAACAAAAAACTTCAGCTTTTTCAACATATGAAAGCTTTGTAAATGTGTGTGTTGAGATATGACATGATAATAGGGGTATTGGATTTTAAAATTAAAGTTTATAATCCAAGGTGCTGCTGCTAATGGTATTTACATTTTCTAAAGCAAATAAATTATTGGTGCAATTTGTCAGTTGCATTGACTCTTCAAAAGCCTTTCATTGAAGATACTCAGGGCCTTAGCTGAAGTCAGCACTCTGCAGAGAACAAAGCTGAACCTGCTGTAGTTAATTATATTGTCCTTTTAATCCTGTTGTTCATCAGGAGGAAAAAGGAAAAAGGTCAGTTTGTGCTGAACTTTTGTAATTCATCTTTCTGGCTCTCATTTCATCTTTCCCAATTATAATTCTGGGTTTTTTTCTTGCATTCATATTGCTATGATGGAATATTGCCACAAAGCAGCTGATGAAATAGCCTGTTTTAGTAATTCTGAATAATATTTCATGTATTCTAGAAGTCAACTGCATCAACGCTACAAAATAGAGCTGTATCCACAGTTGTTTACATATTGTGTTGCTACTATCTCCCTATCTAGTCCCTTATTTTTGCAAGAGTATGGTAATTGTAGTGTTTTGAAAAAAAATAAAATAAAATTGGAGGTTAAATTTTTCAGTAGCATATAATAGATCTGTTATGTGTAGTCTCTTGCAGAACAGGTGGAGAGGAAACCCAAATGTTGAGTGTTACGGGTCTCTTTAATGAGATTTTAAAAAAATAGAAAATATTTGAACTAGAAAAATCAATCGTTATTCCATGAAATAATTTTTTTTGTTCCAGCAAGAGTGAACCTGCCATGTCACTTATTAATCATTCTTAGACACCAGGTTAGCTATCTTAGCAAATCTTCCACGGTGTGACTTTACACATGCTGGTGTTCTGCAGTCCTGTGAAGATTTCCACACACTCTCTCTTCCATACCAGAAGTAAATTATTTGATTTCATCAGGATTTTTTTTTTATACATAAATTTAATCATGTGCACATCAAATTAATAAATGTGATGAGTCTTGCTTTATGTAAAATGGATGAACTCTTTCATCAATTACTGTCACTCAAGAGAAGTTTATGAAGAATTTCCATGCTACAGTCCATCTTTCCGAAAAGACATTGAGAAATCCACTTCTAAAAAGGAGACAGAATTTATATATTAACATAATATTTGAGGTACTTGAGCAAGGGACTGACAAAAGTCGTGTTATGTATTTTCATTACAGTAATAAGTGAACAGTCATTTGCACTTTAGATCATATTTCTTCTCAATTTCATCTTGACAGCAGGTTTTCTTCTATTGCAGGCCCAGCACTCAGAGCAAGCCTCTCGCTGTGCACATTCAGCAGGACATCGTAGGGCTCTCTTTTCAGAGGGATTGAAGATCCCTGTTTTGCCTGTTTAGCTCTCTGTAGTTGAAGTACCATTTTGTTTATTATTTCTGCTACACAGAACTCAATGCCATGATGTTGGTGAGACAAGATGCACAGAATTGATTTTTGAGGCCACTGTTCTTTGAATGGCAAGTTTGTACGTTCCTGAATATTTCTAAATGTGTGCTTTAGTGCTCTTTGAAGGTTAGTTGTCTTCAGGGCATGCCCAGCAAAACAGTCCAAAACTGAGAGGCACATTAGACTTAATCTTTTAAAATGCAGGTTTATACCTATGTAACTCCTGGGGGAAGGATTTTTTCTGGTTTTCCATTGGCTTCATGAGATTTGCTGCCTTCAAGTTATTAAAAGATTTTTATTATGAAGTATGTTTGTTTCCTACAGAAAAGGCTTCAGGCTTGGCATCATAAACATCTGAAATATTGCTTTGGTGATAGCCATGTTTTCAAACAGGAAGAGCAAAAGCTGTTGTATTCTGTAGCTGGCAATTTTCACTTATTTTTTAGAACATGCATGGATTTGCATATACAGCCTGTGTTAATAACATCCTTCAATAATATGAGATATACAAAGTATTTTCTACCATTTTATTTGACAGATTCTGTTCAGCCACTTTAAAAAGGGGTTGTTCACATTTTATACTGTCTTATTTTCCAAGTTTTCCTGTTGTTACCTTAATTTGCCTCATTATATTGCATTTTGTTCTCCAGCCACATGTTCATATTGATATATATTACATGCAAAATTAGGTAATGTTTTTTCAGGAACTCTTAATAAATTGTGGACCTTCCTAGCTTTCTATCAGCTGTTCAAGTACTATCTACAGAGACTTCAGTTCAGTTCAGTTCCTCACTGCATGAATTCTGGAATTGACTTTATTAGTTCTGCAACAAAGCTGCATTGACTTTTCATAAGCAAGAATTACTTCCTCCTAGCACCTCTTCTTGATGTACAAAAGTTTCTGTAGCTTTGTTTACTTTAGTATTTGATACTTCCATGGGCAAATCTTTGGCAGAAAATTAGGATTTCCTCGTACAGTTAACTAAAATCCCTGAATCTAAAACTAGCTCAAATGTTCAGGTACATCTTCATCTCACAGTGCAATACTACGTACAGCAGGCAATATACTTAGGCAGGAATCTCTTTTCATGTTTTCATGCTGTTTTCCGCTCGTGCAGAGCTAGCTCCAGTATCTCTGTGTTGTGCAATGACCTTGTTTTAAGCTTTATTTTCTAAATAAAACTGTTGTTTGAAAATACAGGGTCCCATCCTGCTGATCATGTTTGTGCTCCTCCTCCCAATGAACTCCAACAGGTCCATCTCGCTTTTTATGCAGCCTAGAATATGGTTGGCTTTCTGGACTACAAGTGCACATTGGCCTGCATTAAAAGAAGCATGACTAACAGGTCAAGGAAGGTGATTCTCCACTTCTACTCTGCTCTTGTGAGACTCCACTTGGAGTACTGCCTCCAGCTCTGAGGTCCCCAGTACAAGAAAGACATTGAGCTGCTGGAGAGAGTCCAGAGAAGGGCTACGAGGATGATCAGAGGTCTGGAGCACCTCTCCTCTGAGGACACGCTGAGAGAGTTGGGGTTCTTCAACCTAGAGAAGAAGAGGCTCCAGGGAGACCTTAGAGCAGCCTTCCAGTACCTAAAGGGGCCTACAGGAAAGCTGGAGAGGAACTGTTTATTAGGGCGTGTAATGATAGCACAAGGGTAATGGGTTTAAGCTGAAGGAGGGTAGATTTACATTAAATATGAGGAAGAAATTCTTTACTGTGAGGGTTGTCAGACAGTGGAAGAGGTGGCCCAGAGACGCTGTGGATGCCCCATCCCTGGAAGTGTTCAAGGCCAGGTCAGATGGGGCTTTGGGCAACGTGGTCTAGTGAAGGGTGCCCCTGTCCATGGCAGGGGGTTGGAACTAGATGATCTTTGAGGTTCCTTCCAACCCAAACCATTCTATGATTTTGTGATTGCCAGATCATGTACAGTTTTTCATCCACCAGTACCTGAAGTCCTTCTCAGCAGGGCTATTCTCAATCCCTTCTATTGATACCAGGGGTTACCCCAGCCCAAGTGTAGGACCTAGCACTTGGCCTTGTTGAACCTCATGATGCTCACATGGGCCCACTTCTCGAGCTTGTTCAAGTTCCTCTGAATGGCATCCTGTCCCTCAAGTGTGTCAACTGCACCACTCAGCTTGATGTTATCTCCAAATTTTCTGAGAGTGCACTCAATCCAACTGTCTATGTCATTGATGATGATGGATGAAGTGTTTACAAAAACTCCACCATTTGTCAGACAAAATAGAAAGAGCTCTGGCAAACTAACAACACTTGAGAGAGAAAAGTCATGGAGAAGAGAAGAAAAAGGAAAAAAAACCCAACAAATATATGGCAGCTTAGAACTAAAATGCATTCCTATTTATTAATAGAGCCTATTATGTCTGTGTTATGCTCCCAAAATATTACGGTAAAACCAAATGTAAAATGTAATATCAATAAAGTTGTCATGCTGCTGCAAAAGTCCATTGTGTAACCCTACCCCTGCTGGCCTAAGGCCAGACAAGAAATATCTAACTAACCTAAACCAATCATTTAGTAGAATAACAATGCAAATGCATTAGAAAGATGAATATGTTAATGTATTATGTATAAATAGCCACTGATTTGGAGCTTTGGTTTGCTGTCTCGGGACAGGCACTCATATTTGCACTAATATGCAGTAAAATACCCCTGCTCTGTGTGTATATTGGCGTATGGCACACCAGGTAAACAAACCCCAAGTTTTGGGACAACAAAAATACAAGCATAAGAGTTTGGAAACTGATTTGTACTTTTATTTGTGTTTATTTTTTAATGCCAGTTATTATACTCTGAAATGTCATTGTCTCTTTTGGTAACAGCAGGCATAGTGTTTTCTACATGAACTGGGATGAACTGATGAAGATGTGAAATAAGCATGTGTAGGCCATGTCTTTGAGAGGATCAGATGGTGGTTGTAGAAAGAGGTAGAGTGTATAAACACGTGCTGAGGAATTTCAGAAACAATTTAAATCGTCAGATGAACACATGTAGGATTATGTGAACTTCTGACATATTATAAATTCTTCATTTCTTAAATAATAAATACTAATCATTAAGAAATAGTGCCTCCATAACTGAAGTGAAAAGTTGGTATAAATATATTAGATTAATTTTCAAAATTTAATGAGGCATAGAAATTGCATCTAAAAAATGTATGTCTATATGTTGGTCCACTTGCAGTTCAATATTAAGCACCAGTTTAAGTGCTGGGAAATCTACATATTTGCATAAACAATGTATTTTAACATGAGGTTTAGCCCAATGCTCAATAGGCTGAACAACCACTCTAACAGTAAAGAATTTATTTCTAACATCTACTTTAGATCGACCCTCCTTCAGCTTAAACCCATTACCCCTTATCCTGTCACTACACTCCCTGATAAACAGTCCCTCTCCAGCTTTCCTGGAGGCCCCTTCAGGTACTGGAAGGCTGCTCTAAGGTCTCCCCGCAGCCGCCTTTTCTCCAGGCTGAACAAGCCCAACTCTCTCAGAATGTCCCCATACGAGAGCTGCTCTAGACCTCTCATCATCTTCGCGGCCCTCCTCTGGACTTGATCCAACACCTCCATGTCTCTCCTGTACTGGGGACCCCAGAGATGGATGCAGAGTATTCCAGGTGGGGTCTCACCAGAGTAGAGTAGAGGGGCAGGATCACCTCCCTTGACCTGCTGGTCACACTGCTTTTGATGCAGCCCAGGACACGGTTGGCTTTCCGGGCTGCAAGCGCACACTGCCGGCTCATGTTGAGCTTCTCATCAATCAATACCCCCAAGTCCTTCTCCTCAGGGCTGCTTTCAATCCATTCCTCACCCAGCCGATAGTCATACTTGGGATTGCGCCGACCCACGTGTAGGACCTTGCACTTGGCCTTGTTGAACTTCATGCGGTTCACACGGGCCCACCTCTCCAGCCTGTCAAGGTCCCTCTGGATGGCATCCCTTCCCTCCAGCGTGTCGACCACACCACACAGCTTGGTGTCGTCGGCAAACTTGCTGAGCGTGCAGTCCGTCCCATTGATGATGTCTCCGACAAAGATGTTGAACAGTGCTGGTCCCAGTACCAACCCCTGAGGAACACCACTCGTCACCGTTCTCCACTTGGACATTGAGCCGTTGACCACAGCTCTTTGAGTGCGACCATCCAGCCAATTCCTTATCCACCGAGTGGTCCATCCATTGAATCCATGTATCTCCAATTTAGAGGCAAGGATGTCATGCGGGACAGTGTCAAATGCCTTGCACAAGTCAGCTGCCCTTCCCCTATCCATCGACGCTGTAATGCCATCATAGAAGGCCACCGAGTTTGTCAGGCACGATTTGCCCCTAGTGAAGCCATGTTGGCTGTCACCAATCACCTCCTTCTTTTCCATGTGCCTGAGCATAGTTTCCAGGAGGATCTGCTCCATGATCTTGCCAGGCACAGAGGTGAGGCTGACTGGCCTGTCGTTCCCCACATCTTCCTTTTTTCCCTTTCTAAAAATGGAGGTTATGTTTCCCCTTTTCCAGTCAGTGGCAACTTCACCGGACTGCCATGACTTGTCAAATACAATGGAGAGTGGCTTAGCCACTTCATCCACCAGTTCCCTCAGGACCAGCGGATGCATCTCATCGGGTCCCATGGACTTGTGCATCTTCAAGTTCCTTAGATATTCTTGAATTCTTCTCCTACAGTGGGTGGTTCTGCATTCTCCCAGTCCCTGCCTTCTGTGACCTGGGCAGCGTGGCTCAAGCATTTGCCAGTGAAGACTGAGGCAAAGCAGTCGTTGAGTACCTCAGCCTTCTCCATATCCAGGGTAACCAGGTCACCTGTTTCATTCCAGAGGGGACCCACATTTTCCCTCGTCCTCCTCTTATCACTGACATACCTATACAAGCTTTTCTTGTTGTCCTTGACATCCCTGGCCAGACTTACTTCTATCAGGGCTTTGGCTTTCCTAATCTGATCCCTGGCTGCTCGGACAGTTTCTCTGTATTCCTCCCAGGCTACCTGCCCTTGCTTCCACCCTCTGTAGGCTTCCTTTTTGTGTTTGACTTTGCCCAGGAGCTCCTTGTTCATCCATGGGGGCCTCTTGGTGGATTTGCTTGACTTCCTCTTTGTTGGCATGCATTGCTCCTGAGCTTGGAGGAGGTGACCCTTGAATATTAGCCAGTTGTCTTGGGCCCCTCTTCCTTCCAGGGCTTTGTCCCATGGTATTCTACCAAGCACATCTCTGAAGAGGCCAAAGGCTGCTCTCCTGAAGTCCAGGGTAGTGAGCTTGCTGCACACCCTCCTCGCTGCCCTGAGGATCTTGAATTCCACCATTTCATGGTCACCGCAGCCAAGGATGCCCTTGAGCTTGACGTCCCCTACCAGGGCCTCCTTACTGGTGAGAATTAATAATTTCATCAGAGTCTCACAACACTAGTGACACTACCTAGAATTTTTCTGTTGTCTCTCTCGTTTTTGGTTTCCTTAGTTTCTATCATATAAATTTCTGCAACTCTGAACCATAAAGAATTATGGAAATGGCAGTGTTAAAGGAAAAATTCACCATTATTTTAATATATAAATACTAAGTGTCTCTTGTGATAGAGAATTTAATAAAATTATTTGGACATCCTTCCTAAACCCTGTGCAGTTCTGAGTACAATGTATAACATTTTTTATTTCCAGTTTGACTTGCCTTACAGATTTATTTTTTTTAAATTAGAAAGCAGTATTTACAGGCAGGTCTCACTGTTCAGCCCTCCTTCTGACCCCCATGATTAAATCCATCCTTGGAAATGATTTATATGCATAAATCATAGCATGTGCTTTACATGCTATGTATAGAAGTCTGGGTCTCCTTCACCATCAATGGTCCTGGGGAAGTAGAGAGGAACAAATTGAACTTCTGTGTGTGAGTGTAAGACTATGATGTGATTTGTAACTGGTCACCTGTTTACTAGAAGCCTCTGCCTAGCTTTGCCAAGCATGTGAGCCCTGTACTTGCCCACAACTTGTTACTGTGACAGTTGTGTAATATTGCTGCAGTTGCAGGCTGTCTCAGGAGGCTGACTGATGGTTTGTGGGAAATATAAGATATATGATGGGATTGTACAGCTTTCTTTTTACCGCTCAGTGTGTCTTTGGATGCAGGCAAGCCGCATGTTCTGGAGCACCTGATTTCTGCTGCTTTGTCTGGGTTGCTCCTTTGATCACCCCCACTTCAGTCCTGATCCCACTGCTGCTTTGGTTCCCTCATTCCTGGTGTCTGGCTCAACTAGGGTACTTGCTTGTTTGCTTTGTTCTTGTCATCTGCTTGCTAAAATCTATCTGCTTCATAATCCTATTGCATACCCTTCTTAGCCCTCATACCTGTCCAAGTATTCGTCTTCCGGTATGTCTTCCTCTTGATCTTGGTCTGATTAGCCATGTTGCTGTATGAAACATCCGTCAGAGCTTTTCTGATCTCTTTGGCCTGATGAAAATATCTATTACCTGTCTCCACTGGTGAGACTGAGGAACCCTCCAAAGGATATTTCTATCACTGATTTTTTGCTTATGTTCCAATGAATTTGTATTTCTCTCAGCATTTCACAGCAGAAAGATATTTCAGTTTAGGTTTCTTGACTGACTCCTCCTGGAGCACACAAGCCTTGATTAAATTGCTATTTTACCAAGCAAATTGCTTTTGTCAGGCCTGTAGTCAAGTGGTAGTGATTACCTGAGGAAAGAGACCTGAAGTCCTCTCATTGTGTTTTAGGGTGAATCTATCTCAGACCAGTAGTAATTCTGTACCAAGAGCAGGATTTGGCAGTGATTAGGGGCAACTTGGACCATGTCTGCAGCTCATAAAGGTCAGCTGCTATTAAAAGGATGTCTTTGCAGCTGCAGATGTCCATGAGTTTATTTTCATACTTATTTTAACGGGGACAAGCTACTACAGTTTTCATGTAAAGAAACAGTGGCCATGACAAAAGTGATTCTTTTAGTCTACTCTCAGTTTGTACTCCCTTGAAAGCCAAGGGATAAGTTGGAGAAGAAGCTTAAGATTAAATAGCATTCTATTGTAATATTACAGGTTTTTTATAATTTCAATTAGATGAAATTGCTAATAAGATCCATCCTGTCAATGAACAGACTGGATTTGGAACCTCATCACAAGAAGTTCTCAATTTTCCTGAACGAGGTAGCCTTAAATGAACTACTATTTGCAAAGAATTACAGCGGTCAGAGTCTACTCTAACTGGCAGGTTTTTTTATCGACTATCTGATTACTCTTTTACTCTTTTGTTTGCTAAGGCACCAAGTCAATGCCGTATAACTCTGCCATAGTAGTTGAAGCAGAGGAACATACTGTACCAATAAATAGCAATGTCTGAGTTGCAGACAGAGTTGTAATGTTTGAGGAGAAAACAAAACCTACAGACAGAAAAAAACTTCTATGTTGTTTCAGGTAGGACTTAATAGATACTCATATTTTTTTCATAGAATCATAGAATCATAAAATATCCTGAGTTGGAAGGGACCCATAAGGATGATCGAGTCCAGCTCCTGGCTCCACACAGGACCAGGTGAATCAGAGCATATGACTGAGAGCATTATCCAGACGCTTCTTGAACTCAGTCAAGCTCAGTGCTGTGACCACTTCCCTGGGGAGCCTGTTCCAGTGCCCGACCACCCTCTCGATAAAGAACCTTTTCCTGATATTCAACCTAAACCTCCCCCGTCGCAGCTTCATTCTGTTCCCTCGGGTTCTATCACTGGTCACCAGAGGGAGGAGATCAGCACCTGTCCCTTCACTCCCCCTCGTGAGGAAGCTGTAGGCCACGATGAGGTCTCCCCTCAATCTCCTCTTCTCTAGGCTGAACAAACCAAGGGACTTCAGCCTCTCCTCATACGTCTTCCCCTCTAGACCCTTCACCATCTTTGTTGTCCTCCTTCGCACACTCTCCAATAGTTTTACGTCCTTTTTGTACTGTGGCACCCAAAACTGCATGCAGTATTCGAGGTGAGGCTGCACCAGCACAGTGTAGAGTGGGACAATCTCTTCCCTGGACCGGCTAGCAATGCTATGCTTGATGCACCCCAGGATATGGTTGGCCTTCGTGGCAGCCTGGGCACACTGTTGACTCATGTTCAGCTTGCTGTCGACCAAGGTCCCCAAGTCCCTTTCAGCATGGTTGGTTTGCAGCGTCTCATCGCCCAGTCTGTATGTATAGCCAGGGTTGCTCCTTCTCAGGTGCAGAACCTGGCACTTGCCCTTATTAAACTTCATGTGGTTGGTGATTGCCTAGTTCTCCAATCTGCCCAGATCTCTCTGCAAGGCCTCTTCACCCTCAACGGAATCAACAGGTCCTCCCAATTTGGTGTCATCCGCAAACTTGCTCACAACACCTTTTTCACTTGCAAAGCTCACCATACAAGATTGTATATCAAATTGTTGGCTATAGAAAACAGTGTAAAGCTTAAGCTTGTTTCTGTAGTGCTGAAAGGAGCTAAATTCCAGGGAAAAAAAACATGAGAGTTTCCTAGGCACAAATAAAAGTTATTCAGTAATGCTCCAAACAATGACTTCTATACCTGAGGCAGCTTTTGCAGAAACTGTTACTGTTAGTAACTGGAAGATATATTGTTGGATATCAGTCCTCAGCTTCATAAAGCCCCATCTGCTCTCTGAGACAGTTTTGTTCCATGCTCTTTCTTTTCATTTTCTTTGCCTCACAGAATGAAAAGAGGCAGCAGTATCAATAATGGTGAATTATTTATAGGGAGCCTTGTTTCATTTCAGCAGCATTCAGATCAAGGGATGGTGGTGTGATAACAGCTGTAGAAAGTTGTGGAATACTGTTATACCATCTCAACCAGCTCTGTTTCTTCTGACACAGTCTGAAAGATACAAAAACCCATCATACCCTACCCAAGTGTCAGGGTTTGGACTCATGAGCACGTAGCTGCATGATAAATTATCTGCTGCAAAGCACATATAGGTGTGTTCTCCAGCTTCTTGTCAAGATTTTTCATTGAGGAGTAAGCAGACTCAAGGTACTTAATAATTTTCATGAGAAAATAAAGCACTTTATCACAGGGAAGTTACCTGTATGTTGAAACTTTATGTGTAACAGCTTAACAATATTTCTTTCAGTATCATCCTGAGGGACAAGGAATGATCCTTTATGAAAAAGCATCTTAAATAGAAATACGCTCAGAGAATGGAGAAGCCTATCTCAAGTGCATAGCAAATTCAAGATTACTTTCAATGCAGTACAAGGAAGGGTCAACAGAAAGATGGGCTCACACTTTTTCATTTATTCTTAACATCTATTTCACAAACTTAAGCTGATATTTCCCTAAAAATATTTCTTAGTGCCTTTTTTTAATGTAGTAACGTAATCATGGTATAAATTTTCTATTTTATTTCCTCCTAGGTAAGATGCAGAGCACTACTGCATTCCTCAAGACTGTCTAGAAAAGGTAACATTGAATGTCTTTTAGGTATAGACTGTAAATGTGATTATATAGTTGGAATTGTAGATCAGTTGTCATTTTATTTCTAAATTAAATTAGAAATCAATTACGGGGAAAAAATGAACTTAAAACTGGAGGCAAGAGATTCAGGGAAGTGGTAAAAATTGTACTACAAAGTCATGTCAGAAATAGTCTTTAAACCATAAGAAACTGACTTTGGGCCTTAACATAAGTATGTCTATTTTGGTCCGTGTCACAATGAATTCATGTTTTTTCCCATCTCCTCCAACACAATGTATAAATAAGTAATATGCAGTTAGCACACAAAACAAGTGTAGCAAACAAAACGTTCATCTCATTTTCCAGACATTTAACATAGAATCATAGAATGGTTTGGGTTGGAAGGGACCTTAAAGATCATCTAGTTCCAACCCCCCTGCTGCGGGCAGGGACACCCTCCACTAGACCATGTTGCCCAAAGCCCCATCCCCTTGAACACTTCCAGGGATGGGACATCCACAGCTTCTCCAGGCAGCCTGTTCCAGTGCCTCACTACCCTCACAGTAAAGAATTTCTTTCTAACATCTAATCTGAATCTACCCTCTTGTAATTTAAGGCCATTATCTCTTGTCCTGTCACTACACTCCCTCATAAACAGTTCCTCTCCAGCTTTCCTGTAGGCCCCTTCAGGTACTGGAAGGCTGCTCTAAGGTCTCCCCGGAGCCTTCTTTTCTCCAGGCTGAACAATCCCAACTCTCTCAGCCTGTCCTCATAGGAGAGGTGCTCCAGCCCTCTGATCAGCTTTGTGGCCCTCCTCTGGACTCTCTCCAACAGCTCCATGTCTCTCTTGTACTGGGGCCCCCAGAGCTGGATGCAGTACTCCAGGTGGGGTCTCATGAGAGCAGAGTAGAGGGGCAGGATCACCTCCCTCGACCTGCTGGTCACACCTCTTTTGATGCAGCCCAGGATACAGTTGGCTTTCTGAGCTGCAAGCACATATTGCTGTCTCATACTCAGTTTTTTGTTCACCAAGATACCAGAACTCAAAAGTTCTATTTACTTTTCTCCAAAGCCATGAAACTATACACCATACTTACCATATTTTTGTGTCTTTATTGATGTTTTAATTAATCCCTTGGAAAGCATAATTTATCAAATAAAAGAGAACACACATGGAGTAAAATATTTATTACACAAATACGAGTGCAAGACTTAGGATGCTGGAAGACTTTGCCAGTAAAATCTACATAATTATTCCTTCCATCCCAACTACTCTGAAGACTGTGTTTTGTATTTATGATGCTCTCACTGTATACCAGTTAAGCATGTGCTGATTTTCTTGTATAGACAGATGTATATTGTAGTCTTTATTCCAGAAATTCTATTCTTTTAAAGAGATGATCTTTACTATAAATTTGGGCTACCAGTCTTTATTTACATAAAGCCCCATCTTACCATGTAAAAAACCTTCATCTTGATCAAGGTCCACAGACTTGTTTCTACCTCTTTGCTTACAAGCATTGCCTTACACGTGCTGAAAGTCCACCCTGGCTCTAACAACTGTTTTCAGACTAATAACAGTTTATTACATGTTTTTTGGCTCTGCTATAGGAAAGATGTTTTTCTAATTACTTCAGCTGTTCTGATAAGTAGCACAAAAAGTTTTGAACACAAAATTAGAAAGGAGAGCACCATTATTATGCTTTCTGTGGAGCTGAAGAAAATATAAATTGCCACCCCGATTTCATTTAAGTGTCTTTGAAATTTTAGTGCTAAGTAGCTTTGATGGAGCAATCTGTTTTTGAGATGAAAGACCCTGATAGGAGCACAAGTTAACAAGATGTTCTAGTATATTAAAGCCAGCCTTTGAAATCTAGTATATAAGCCCAAGGCAAAACCATTAAAGTAGAAAAAACTTAAGGTCACATAATTGCAAAAAAAATATTCATATCTGAAATATAGAGTTGGGAAACACCTATTACCAAAAAAAAAAAAAAAAAAAAAAAAAAGTCTGAAAGTCCTACTTGCCTTCATGGGATTATGACTGAAGACAGCAGAGGAATACAGACAAATCTGGACAGCGATTGTTGTGCTGTCTGAAGATTAATGTTTGGATGGGAGGGAGCAGAAGGCAATCAGTAGGTATCACCTGTGAGCAAACTCAGAGCATAAAAGCAAGATCATGTTATGAAAGCACTACTGTAGTGCTTTCTACTTCTCACATACTAACCCTTGCCATCTGAGATGTAGCATTTAAAAAAAAATTCAGGAAGCTAGTCAGAGGCTAAAGTTGGTCATGAAGCTATAGAAGAAGCCATAGCAGAGACAAGTAAATCCTGATATTTTTTTCCTTCAGTTCTGACAAGATATTTTAGTATTTTGGTTTTATTTGTTTATTTTTTGTGTAAGCATATTTGAATTACCTTTTAAATTCCCAGCTGAAACGCTGCTAGCAAAGCAGCTGAGGCAGCATGGTTCAAAAGCTGCAGTAACTGAACCTTTGCCCAAAAATGCAAGCAAATGGTTGGATTTGGAGTGTGCTAAACTTCAGCTTGCCATGGCTTCACTGCTAGAGTAGCAGACACCTCATTCACAACTAGCCTGGGATGTTCAGTCACAGCTGTGAAGTTATTCCTCTTTTCTCCTGCCCAACTGTCCTACTTGATATTTTCATAAAACTTATGAATACTGAGATGAACTGGCACTGGAACATCACATCTCACTCTGTTCCTGTGCATCCATTTAAGAAAGAATTTTGTCATTCCCCTTCTTCATCCCAAAAGTCTTTGGGACTCCACTTCCAGTGTGCTTGTTCCTCTACAGGGAAATCCATCTCAAAAATTGCAACTTCCAACAACTAGGTAACACCCCGATCTGGGTCACAGAGAAAGCTATCTTATGTAATTTTCACTATTCCAACATGATCCTGTATCAATGCTTTCAGGAATGGGAGCTGGGAGTGAAACTGCACTGGTTTGAACAATGCCCTGTGAGAAACCACCATGGCTGTCTGTGTTTCAAATGTCATCTTCCTTTCACTAGGATTTCTTTTTTAGCGGTGTGCTGCTGTGTATGTCTGCAAGTAAGAAGAAAAACTTGCAGCATGATTCCCAAAAGCTAAATTTGTACTGCCTTCCAGATTCTTTCATGGTTTCTTTTTGTCTTTGGCTGGCTTGCCAGTTCCATCACTTTACTTAACAAAAAGGAAAGTTCAGAAGTGATGTCATGGTTTAACCCCAGCCAGTAACTCAGCACCATGCAACCACTCACTCACTTCTCCCCCCACAATGGGATGGGGAGGAGAATGGGAAAAAAAAAATCGTGGGCTGAGATAAAGACAGCTTAACAGGATAAAAAAGGAGGAGGAGGAGGAGGAAGAAGAAGAAAGAATAAAGAATAAAGAAGAAAGAAGAAAGAAGAAAGAAGATGATGATAGAATAAACCAAACAGTGCCCAAATGCAATTGCTCACCATCTGCAGGGAAGAAACCCAACCCAATGCCCAGCCTGTTTCCAAGCAGCGAATATGTCTCCCAGCTAGATTCCCCAGTTATATAGGGAGCACGACATTCTGGGTCAGCTGTCATGGCCGTGCTCTCCCAGCTTCTTGTGCACCTGGGGAGGTGTGGAAAGCTGAAGAGTCCTTGACTTAGTGTAGGCACTACAGCTACCTAGAAACAACTGAAAACACTGGTGTGGTATCAACATTATTCTCATACTAAATCCAAAACACAGCACTATACCAGCTACTAGAAAGAAGATTAACTCTGTCTCAGCTGAAACTGAGCTCAGGTGGAACACTGCTGCTGCCTAAGATTCAAGGGCCAGCCTTTTGGTAAATGTTGGTTGCCCTTCATTTCCATGTATTCTTAGCTCTCACTCAGTGCTAAACTTACAAGAATGGCAGAGTTAGATTCCTGCTGTGAAAATGCCAGATGTTTAAATAAGCAATATTTGCCAACATAAATCTCAGCTAACTTATGTATTTGCCTGTTTTGCTTCTATATGTTGCAACAAATAGGCATGTGCATTATGAAAATGATGTGCTACATTCTGGTATTTTACTAGAACATACAGATTTCTCATCTTGAGTTCACTTGGAGCTTTAGCATCACTGAGAAACAGTAACATCAGGAATTATAGCTAATGATCCTGTTTTCACAAGGTCAAAGAAACAGCGGTCAAGAGGCAAGAAACAGAAATTACCTTCTTTCCAGAAAGGTATTTCTAGAGTTTTAAAAATGCAGTCACACAATATCACCTCAATCTTATCTCCCCCATGCCACAAAATAGGCTTTAATATCTCTATAGGTTACATATAAGCATTTGCAACCTTTCTCTTTTTGCTTCAGATCAAAGAAACCTATGTTTGGTATATGAGGAGAATTTTTAACAGATAAAATTTCTCGGGTTGAAAGCTATCTACTAAACAGGAAATTCCAAATCACATATACTGTTCTGATTTTCTTCCAAATTTTTTATTTCCTCCAAATCCAAACTGCAGGTTTGGTTCAAAAATGGGACATTTCCAGTTCCTATGTTTGCAGAATTTCATTTAAAAAATAACATAAGCTGTTAAATGTTTGATTGAATAAAAAATTCAATTACTAAAAAGATGTGTTTCAAACCTAGTAGAGCATGAAACTTTCTTCATCCACCTCACCAGTCTGCACCTGTTTATGTTTTACTTTTAGCTCCTTGTACTTCTTAAGTTTATGTTTTATGGGGTGGGAGGAAGGGTGAAGAAGAATCATAGGTTTTCACTTCAGTGTTAGAAAGTACTGGATATCCTTTCCTTGTGACTGTAGTATTAGAAATTCAGGGGCCTGCTTGTTTCATTTTTCCCCACACATCAGCATTATATGCACATTATAAAAACATCAGTAAACTGGCTTTTTTTTTTTCTTTCCCCCCCCCAAGTGAATTCATACTTCTTAAGGAAGACCTGGAAAGTTGTCTTCTCTAATGAAGTGCCATTGGAAAATATAGTTTTAGTATGATATAACTTGGTCAGTTAATCAGTCATGGTTCCCCCATATTAAATGAATGCTTGTCAGTTTGACTATGCATCAACCTACTCTGTGTACTAGTTTATAGCAGAGTGTTTTGGCTCAGAACATGAAATGTTTGACTTTGAAAACGTTAACACAAAATGTTTAACAATGTTCAAGAAGCTTTTTGGAAATGACCTTTTCCCACAAAATATTTTGTTTTAGATGAATCAACATTTCCAATGAAAACATGTTTCACCAAAAAGAAATAATTTCCAACCAGCCATATGCATCCAGTACTGCCAATACTAAGCACTTAAAACCTCATCTGTTGAACCTCAGAAAATCTGTAGAAGTTTAGTACATCTGGGATTCATTTCATTTTCATTGCATGTGGGTCAGATTGTTAAGCTTCCCTCCATTACCATAAGGATTAAGAACTTAGTAACACAAAAGCAAATCCTCAGATTCTTACTCTATGAAATAGAATACTACAGGTCTTGTGATAACATCTGCATAACATGCTGGTAATGCTCATATGGTGCTTAGCAATGAAGAAAACTGCTCTTCACCCTTCTCCTGCCTTACTCTGTTCTCATCCCAGAGACAGACCAGTGAGGAGCAGAGGTTCAGGGGCTGCAGGTGAACCAGGAGAAATATGGAGGTGAGACCTACTCCAGGAACAAAATCAGTGGTGGGTTCATGGGGTGAACACAAGCAGAAGACCACAGTGTATACAGGAGTTGAAATGGTGAGAAAACTCGAGGATATAGCTCATTTGGAGCTTGGTGGGGAGAATTCATTATCAGTAGGACTGAAAACAAAAGGCTTGAAAGAAGAAAGGAAGCATCCTCCACATGGCTAGAATTGCCTCTATTGAGGAGGAAGATGATTGGTCACAGCCAACATGGCTTCACTAAGGACATATCATAGAATCATAGAATCATAGACTCATAGAATGGTTTGGGTTGGAAGGACCTTAAAGATCATCTAGTTCCAAGCCCCCCTGCCATGGGCAGGGACACCCTCCACTAGACCACGTTGCCCAAAGCCTCATCCAACCTGGCCTTGAACACTTCCAGGGATCCAGGGGCATCCACAACCTCTCTGGGCAACCTGTTCCAGTGCCTCACCACTCTAACAGTAAAGAATTTCCTTCTAACATCTACTTTAGAACGACCCTCCTTCAGCTTAAACCCATTACCCCTTATCCTGTCACTACACTCCCTGATAAACAGTCCCTCTCCAGCTTTCCTGGAGGCCCCTTCAGGTACTGGTAAGCCGCAATTAGATATCCCCAGAGCCGCCTTTTCTCCAGGCTGAACAAGCCCAACTCTCTCAGAATGTCCCCATACGAGAGCTGCTCTAGACCTCTCATCATCTTCGCGGCCCTCCTCTGGACTTGATCCAACACCTCCATGTCTCTCCTGTACTGGGGACCCCAGAGATGGATGCAGAGTATTCCAGGTGGGGTCTCACCAGAGTAGAGTAGAGGGGCAGGATCACCTCCCTTGACCTGCTGGTCACACTGCTTTTGATGCAGCCCAGGACACGGTTGGCTTTCCGGGCTGCAAGCGCACACTGCCGGCTCATGTTGAGCTTCTCATCAATCAATACCCCCAAGTCCTTCTCCTCAGGGCTGCTTTCAATCCATTCCTCACCCAGCCGATAGTCATACTTGGGATTGCGCCGACCCACGTGTAGGACCTTGCACTTGGCCTTGTTGAACTTCATGCGGTTCACACGGGCCCACCTCTCCAGCCTGTCAAGGTCCCTCTGGATGGCATCCCTTCCCTCCAGCGTGTCGACCACACCACGCAGCTTGGTGTCGTCGGCAAACTTGCTGAGCGTGCAGTCCGTCCCATTGATGATGTCTCCGACAAAGATGTTGAACAGTGCTGGTCCCAGTACTGACCCCTGAGGAACACCACTCGTCACCGTTCTCCTGTAGTGACAGGACAAGGGGTAATGGGTTTAAGCTGAAGGAGGGTTGATCTAGATTAGCGTCGTGGTTTAGGCCCAGCCGGCAGCAGGGTACCACGCAGCCGCTCGCTCACCCCTCCCCCAGCATGATGGCGAGGAGAAGTATAACAAAAGGCTTGGGTCGAGATAAGGACAGGGAGAGATCACTCACTAATTATTGTCACAAGCAAAGCAGACTGTACTTAGAAAGGAGATTCATCTTATTTATTACTAAACAAAACAGAGTAGAGCAATGAGAAAAATAACATCAAGTCTTAAAACACTTCCCCCAACCCCTCCCATCTTTCCGGGCTCAACTTCACTCCCGGCTTCAACCTCCGCCCCCCTCAGTGGCACGGGGGGGGGCGGGGGAATGGGGGTTACGGTCAGTGCAGCGCACGTTGTTTCTGCCGCTTCTTTGTCCTCAGGGGGAGGACTCCACTCAACGTTCCCCTGCTCCAACATGGAGTCTCTCCCACGGGCTACAGTCCTTCACGAACTGCTCCAGCGTGGTGTCTTCCATGGGGTGCAGACCTTCAGGAGCAAACTGCTCCAGTGTGGGTCCCCCATGGGGTCACAAGTCCTGCCAGCAAGCCTGCCCTGGCATGGGCTCCTCTCTCCACGGATCCACCGGTCCGGCCAGGAGCTTGCTCCAGCGCGGGCTTCCCACGGGCCACAGCCTTCTTCAGGTGCCTCCACCTGCTCCGGCATGGGATCCTCCACGGGCTGCAGGTGGAATCTCTACACCTCCTCATCTTTCCTCCACGGGCTGCAGGGGAACAACCTGCCTCACCATGGTCTTCACCACGGGCTGCAGGGGAATCTCTGCTCTGGCACCTGGAGCACATCCTCCCCCCTCCTCCTGCACTGACCTTGGTGTCTGCAAAGTTTCTTACATCTTCACACTTCTCTCTCCAGCTGCAAAAGCTTCCCCAACCAGTTTTGTTTTCCCTTCTTAAATATGTTATCACAGAGGCGCTGATTGGCTTGGCCTTGGCCAGGGGCGGGCCCGTCTTGGAGCTGGCTGGCATTGGCTCTATCAGACACAGTGGAAGCTTCTAGCGGCTTCTCACAGAAGCCAACCGTATAGGCCTCCCCCGCTACCAAAACCTTGCCACACAAACCCAACACAATTAGATGTTAGAAAGAAATTCTTTACTGTTAGAGTGGTGAGGTACTGGAACAGGTTGCCCAGAGAAGCTGTGGATGCCCCCTCCCTGGAAGTGTTCAAGGCCAGGTTGGATGAGGCTTTGGGCAATGTGGTCTAGTGGAGGGTGTCCCTGCCCATGGCAGGGGGGCTTGGAACTAGATGATCTTTAAGGTCCCTTCCAACCCAAACCATTCTATGAGTCTATGATTCTATGATAAGTTTAAATTTGAAAAACAAATCAAAATACTAAATGTAATCCCCAAACCTCATGTTTTCCAGATGTCTCACACTTCTGATAAGATTTGTGTGATTTATTTTGTTACATTTTATTTGACCTGTGATTTTTAAATTAAGAAGTAGGCAGTGCAACAGCTTGTGCTTGTGTTAAGCATCAGATAAATATAGTAATAAATTTTTTTAACTCCCAAGTGTGACTAACATTCTAAAGCTTTTAAGATGTCTGTCCTGTGAGCCAGTGATGACTGTATAAGAATATCCAAATATTTTTGCCTTGGTAAAGCCCTGACTATACTAATAATTTTAAAGGAAAAATAAAATGGAGCAGATTCAATATGTCACCTGACGGTTTCTCTCTTCTACCTATGATATGGACATTATATTGTTCTGTTGAGTGACCATATTTGTCATGGAAAAATATTGCCATTACTGTAGAGATTGTTTACAGAATAGTAGAAGTATGGAAATAAACTTATCTCTATGCATTTAAAAGAGATTTTTAGGTGGTAGGAGCTGTTTAGAGTTTTGCTTCTGAAGGAATGCATGTTTACTGTAAGGCCGTAAACACCATAGATTAGCAAAGGGTAATAGGATTCTCACCCTGAGTTCTGAACTAATGGCAAGCAGATTCTACCAGAAAACAATGCTTGTGTAAATTAGTAAAATATTCTACCATCTGAAAGAGTGATTTAATTGGGAACATTTGTGTATATTTGCAGACACAGTCTGACCCTAACCATTAAGTATGCACAGCTAGGATTTTCTAAGCTGCCTGCATTCTGCATGACCCCTGTGAAGTTACAGCTGCCTTCTCTTGCCGGCTCCTGCTGGCTTGTGTGGGTGACACTAAGCTTATTAGAGCACAAAACTCAGTAATGGTTTACCTAAAAAAAAAATTCTGTTTTAAGGCATGACCACATAATAGAATTCTGGCCCACAGAACACTTTGCTGAATAAGTGAATAGGATACCAGTTGGTTTGGTATGAGAAAATTAATGCTGCTTTTCTAATTGTATTATTTCTAGACATATCTAGGCATATCATGTGATCTGTGGGCTTAATTTTCATGGCTGCTGTTCAAACATATATTGAGAAGGTTCCTGCTTCCAGATCTTCAGTCAAAATAGAGAAGAAAAACACAGTCAAAGATTTGTTGGAATCAGGGTTTGAATCAAGACTAAAACCTGGCACTGTTTTCTTTACAGAAGAAGGCATGAGTTGCCAAATCACACCATTTCTGTAGTATAGACTCTACCATAAGAAGTTTTCAGCCTTGTAACATCATTAATAATTGTCAGTGTTGATTTAATTTTTTAAAAAGCCTGGAGTTTTGTATGTGAGGTTTTTGAAGAACTGTGTATTTTGCTTTTCAGTAAGGCACGTAATTGTAATTTTTCAAATGAAAATATGAACAGACTATTATGACATTCTGTACTGTATTATAGCTGCAATGTGAGTGACAATGTAAATCTTGAATTCCTTCCTTCATTGAAATAATTGATAGACTTATAAAACAGACATTTGGCATTTAAACTTTCATTAAACCCGTGATTTTTAATCTCTCAAACTAGGAATGTAGTCTTTCAGTGAAATACTTTAAACAAGATCCTGAATATACCTGTACCGACTTTTCTTTTTAAAACATGCAATAATGAGATCATCCAACTTTGTAATGAGAAAGATCAAAATGGAAAGGGAATTCACCAGTGGACAGTGGGGAAAAAAACCTCAAAGTCTAAAAGGAGATAAATTGGGCTGTAAACAAATACCTTGAACTAATCTTTTCTTACTTTTTAATGAATTAGCTTGAAGTACCATAAGGTGTATGGCACATACACTCCTTGCAACAGGCAAAACTGAAGCGTAATACACGGAGCACAGTCAAACACTGCTCGGTGAAAATATGTCTCTTCTCCGTGATCACTTCAACCTGTGGAAACCTAAACTCACAGCTCTAGAAATTACTCTAGTCCCTGAGCAGGAGAGGATTGCACATTCTTCCTGTTAAAGCTATTTCTCTTTGCATTAAAAAATCTAAACCAATTGCTAGATCATAGAATCATAGACTCATAGAATGGTTTGGGTTGGAAGGGACCTCAAAGATCATCTAGTTCCAACCCCCCCTGCCATGGGCAGGGACACCCTCCACTAGACCACGTTGCCCAAAGCCTCATCCAACCTGGCCTTGAACACTTCCAGGGATCCAGGGGCATCCACAACCTCTCTGGGCAACCTGTTCCAGTACCTCACCACTCTAACAGTAAAGAATTTCTTTCTAACATCTAATCTAAATCAACCCTCCTTCAGCTTAAACCCATTACCCCTTATCCTGTCACTACACTCCCTGATAAACAGTCCCTCTCCAGCTTTCCTGGAGGCCCCTTCAGGTACTGGTAAGCCGCAATTAGATATCCCCAGAGCTGCCTTTTCTCCAGGCTGAACAAGCCCAACTCTCTCAGCCTGTTCTCATAGGAGAGGTGCTCCAGCCCTCTGATCAGCTTTGTGGCCCTCCTCTGGACTCTCTCCAACAGCTCCATGTCTTTCTTGTACTGGGGACCCCAGAGCTGGAGGCAGTACTCCAGGTGGGGTCTCACCAGAGTAGAGTAGAGGGGCAGGATCACCTCCCTTGACCTGCTGGTCATACCTCTTTTGATGCAGCCCAGGATACAGTTGGCTTTCTGAGCTGTAAGCGCACACTGCTGGCTCATGTTGAGCTTCTCATCAATCAATACCCCCAAGTCCTTCTCCTCAGGGCTGCTTTCAATCCGTTCCTCACCCAGCCTACAGTCGTGCTTGGGATTGCACTGACCCACGTGCAGGACCTTGCACTTGGCCTTGTTGAACTTCATGCAGTTCACAGGGGCCCACCTCTCCAGCCTGTCCAGGTCCCTCTGGATGGCATCCCTTCCCTCCAATGTGTCAACTGCACCACACAGCTTGGCATCATCAGCAAACTTGCTGATGGTGCACTCGATAAAACTGTCCCTGTCTCTGACAAATATGTTGAACAGTGCCAGTCCCAGTACCGACCCCTGAGGAATGCCACTCATGAAAATAAAAGGCAGAGAGGACATCAGCGTGACTTGCTCTCCCAGTGGTATAGTCTTCAGCTGGTAGAGCTATGGATGGGTCTCCATTTTCCGTAGAAAACTTTTATAGTTCATATGAAGAGTGCTTGGATAAAATGCATAAGCAGAGCTTGAAGCGAGGATCTGGGCTGACTCCCTACAGAGAAGCTGGCCTAGGACCAATTTTTCTGGATTCCAGCAGGACTCAATAGCTAATAGCTGTTCATGCTTCTCCAGTTAAGAAAGCATTTATGGATGCCTACAAGTATACCTTAGACATGTGGCATTTTGAATGTCAAAGCTGTACAGCTAAAAATTTTAGGCACTTTTATGAGTCAGTAGCAGTAGAGTGGGAGTCTGAAGATATTTTACATGTCTCATGTTTGGATGCCTAAGTATTCATTATAAATTTTTATGGTCCTAAAAAGGAATGGCTCTCAGACTGTAGAATTTCATTTTGCAGTGGCATTACTTTATCCCACCTGATGGGAACACAAAGAGAAGTCAAAATCAACAATCTTTCTACTTCAGTTTTCATTACTTGCAATTTCTGTGCACCGGCTATGATGCTGCTGTATCTTCCTCAGACAAGCACTGAGCACTGTTATGCTTTCATGTGGCACTTTAAGGTTCCAAAACATTTAAATCCACTTAATCTGTTTTAAAATGTTGGAGACATCATAGTAATCATGATACATTTTGCTGACTGCTCCAAATCTATACGAGTGGAATAAGACTAAACTCACTCTTCTATGTCTTTTTAACCACAATAAAAAGCATTTTCAGTGTGCACATCCAAAAGCACTATGAGGTTTTAAAAGATTGTGACTAGGCTATTTCATTGTTTCTATCATTTTAGACTTCAAAAGTGCTGATTTTGACTTCGTGGCTTTGCGGCACAACTTTGCACAAGAATTCAACACCCACAAACAGAGTAATATTTTATTTCCCTGGTGACATCCATGGTGTTGAGTTCTTTTGTAACTTCCGCTTTATGGAGTTACTTGAATAGGAACTGAGCTCCGTTAGTGGTCTGGCCTGGTTTTAAATAAACAAATTCTTGAAAATGTGGGCTTTGGAGGATTGTAATGCCTGGCTTACTTACCTGGTTGTTTCTCTCAACCATTCTCTAATTTGGTATCAACTAAGACACTGAAAGACAGTAGGCTGCTTGAGAGGGAAGCAGCAAATCTCCCAGCAAGATATTGCCTGTCTGGAATTGCCTTTCTGGAATTCATTTCCCTATATTGGGATGAAACAGCAGAAATACACTGATTTCGAGGATATGCTAACAGGCGCCTTTGGGACTAAGCCAGCTTAAAGTTCACCTCAGAAAGAGTGGGTTATTTTCCTCTTTTTTTTTCTTTTTTCTTTTTTTTTCTTTTTTCTTTTTCAGATACTAATTAGAACTGCTTGCAGTTTTCTTGCACTGGATTTTTGTTGAAAGCCAAATGTTATATGCATAACACTCCATTAAAAGTTAAATGCTCCACAGATATGTTCCCCTTTTAATAACTGCTGCTGAAGTATAACCTGGGTTCCCAGGAAAACTCATCTGTCAAATTTGCTAGGGGTAGCCAGGGAGCTGGCAGTTTCCGAGGAGCCAGAGCTTCCAGAAATCATGGCTTCATACTGACCACCTCAAAGCCAAGTGCAACTGGACTTCCAGCTGTGTATGACACAGAGGTGTCTGATAGCCCCAGCTCAGTTAGGAACACATCAGCTTCTTGGGTTGGTCTTCTGTACTTCTCTGCTCTGACACATTTTAGAAATTGTTCAATTTATCCAACTTAACAATGACAACCTTTTCTTTTGTTTGCTGTTCTTATGATACTTTGACGACAAATTTTATAAAAGTGTCTTCTATTGGCTTATAAGCAATACAAAAATGTCTCTTACTAGTGACAGTTCTCTTTATCTTTTCCTGGAAAAGATTATGTTGAATATATTGTTGATAGAATGTTTTATAAGGGCTTCTAATAAACTATTGTGTGCTTATGCTAGAGAAGGCAGATTGAAGATTGCTTTGTGCCTTGTTAAGGCATTGGGAGCCTTAACAACTTAGTTTTCATGGGGAAATTCCACCACCTGCCCTTGCTCTGGAAGATTTGATAAAAAAAGCAGCACAGATGCCTAAGAAGCAGCACAGTCAGTCACTGCCTTTTTCTGATAGCTGTGAGAAAAAAAAAATGAAGAATGTGCAACCTTGTTCTTTTCTTTACCATCTATTGTCACAGGATCCAGAAGAAAAATACTTGGAACCACAACACTTCCTGGAGCCTGGTGGATAAGACTGTTGATAAATGGAAGTGCCAGCCCAAAAATTTGGTCATAGAGTTGTTGGATGGCATGATGCAATCTAGAGGGGGTCAAAGATGTAAAATCTGTTCTTGGTCATCCAAGAGAGAAAAACAGAAGTTCTGGTATTCCACTTGCCCTGTAGCTATATTAAACTACTCCTGTGAAGAAAGGATCATCATTACTAGAGATTTGTAAATCAGCTTGCAATTTGGAAATAATAACTTATTACCTTTGCTGAAAGACTGAAAAAAACCCCATTTAGATTAAGTGAGTAGGACAAGGAAATAAAAATAGAAAGAAGGCACTGAAACTGTTCATACAAATAAATGGATGAGCTCAAGGTATTAACTGGGGATGATTAATTTATGTTGTTTCTAACTAGGCGTATACAGAATGAGCGATCAGGTTAACACTTCTACAAAATCAACAAAATGTTCTGCCTTATCCTAGCAACTCTAAGTAACTTTCTGGCTGTACTGTACTATCTCAGCAGGTCTGGCACCTGCTATGCTGACTGTGGTTTTCATATGCAAATTATATGCATATGCAGTATTTCAGCTTTTTTCATTTGCACAAACATCCACACCATTTTGTGCAGGGCTTCTACCATGTTTTTCTTCTATAAGCAAATGCATACTAGGCAAAACTTTGAATGTTCATTTCTATTTTATTTAGCCTGTTTTGTTTGTTTGCTTCTGTGTGTAAGTATTTGGGGTCTTTGTTTTTAATTTCCACCTTCTGTGACAGACCACCTTCGATACTCTGCAGGCCAGAACTCAGGATAAAGAATGCTTTCTAAAGTATGATGATTTATTTCTGCCTTCTTTAGCATAGAAGTTGACCTATAGAAGGTGAAATATGAAATAAAGAGGAAAATTAGAGTTACATGGCTGATTCCTGGGATTTTGTCAGGCCAGAGATGCTACATCAACATGATACTAAATTAACACTAAAAGTAATAAAAGAATTTTGGCTTTGCTTTTTTAACTCCTCCCTCCTACCTCTAAATTTTAGAGAAATAACATTTCCACGAAGATGTATTCCTTTCTCATTCTGCCTCCAAGGTCTCTGGTTTTCATATCCTCTTCAAAACCTTTTCATTGTCCTAAAATTATTTTTTCCCTTCCCAGCGGTAACACACTACTGATGATCTAAACAAAATTTTTGAGATACTGTGTTTAGGCTTTTTTACCTTACTGCTCATTTTTTCAATTATCTGTGATTTACATAAGGTCTACAGTCAAAAGGAATCCAATTATCACAGCACAGAGCAGAGCAGGTATCTGGTCTCAGAAGTACACTCCATATCTCTGTGTTTGGCTTTCAGTTTCTGTAAACAACATGTAAAAAGATTAAGATTGCTTACAAAAGGCATCCAAAAGAACTAGCACATCAAGTGAGCAGTCACCAGATGAAGTCTAAAAAAAAAGAGTGTTCATTAAGTTTTATACTTTCTGGATCCTAGGCAGTTTACTCTGCTATTCATGGAGGAGTTTCCATCCACTAAGAATTCACAGTCTGAGCCCTCCTCCACTGTTCCTATGTCCACTCTTTTGCTAAGTGAGGAAGAAATAGTCCTTTATTCCAGAAATGTGTGATGATGATATTTTCCTGATCCAGATTGCAAGCAAACCACCTTGACATTTCTGCTTTTGGACTTTGAGCTATACTGGAGTTGAATGGATTAAGAGTGAGAGAGGTTTGTGTTCTTTCCTGAAGCTGGAGAGTAAGCTTTCTCATCCATATGCCACAGAGCATTTAATACAGATAATGAAATATTAATTAGAATAAAAATAGAATTCCAGTTCTCCCTTCTCTCAGGAAAGTGCTCTAGCCACTAGATCTTGAAGTCATGAAAAGCCTTACCATTTCCAATGAATATTTAATAACTCCACACAAAGTGAAATAGCTCTGGGAGGACAGAATGGACTTCCATTCCTGAACCTACAACCTAGGTTTTTCTTTCAGGGGGTAGAACATGTGTGTTTGGATCCATCCTGGAAGACAAGGAACTAAATCCAAACCTCATGCCTTCTGAATATTGGTCCAATCTTTGAGCCAAGTCAAAAGGGCAAGCAAGGGTTTCTTTAGCTTCTTTTTGGCTCGAACCTAGTCTGACAGGCACACATTATTGAACCTTGGGAAAACCAAAGTGCAGAAACCTCTCTCTCAAGAATCGTAGCTAGCATTAATTCCAGGGAAAGTTTCAGCTGAATGGGTAATGAATGAATGAATGGAAAATGGCACTTCCAGGCATGTTCTGAATAAAACTCTAGGAATCTTAAATGTTCACCTGAGGCATTGGCTAAGACAAGCAGTGTCTTCTGATTGTGCTGTCTGATGAGTTGTGTTGTGCAGCGATTGCAAGGACTGTAATTTCAGTGGCCTCAAAACAGAAAAACTAAATACTAGGACATAAATAGGATGGTTCCTGCCTCCCTTAGATTTATTATTATAGTGTCCTTGCAAACTGCAAGATGATGCTTATTCACGCCAATGGTAGATGTCTAATATCAGGGCCAAGAGAATCAAAATAAAAATGTTTTTATAACTTTTTTTTTTTAATTAATGTAAACCTTGTTGTAATCACTGCAGTGGTCTCATAAATCTGTTCCTTTCTGATTGAGAACAGCAAGTACCTTTCTGATATTTCTCTCTACACTGTATTTTTACTGAAACAAGATTTATATAATTTACTTCCAGCTGACTTTTTTCATCCTCTTGTAATGGTTTTATTTTTGCTAGGTTGAGAAATACTTAGTGTTTAAGTCCAAAGATTCCTAATTTCTGATCTGTGGAGATGTTTCTTCATGTTTATATTCTGGCGTTTAGTCATTTTTGTAGATTTGAGAAATCTGAGCCTAGTAGAATACAAGTTTTGGAGTGAGGGATTTGTGTGTGTGTGTGTTTCGCTCTGTGTGTGTGTGTGTGTTACAAAATCAGGAAGCACTGAGAATGTAATTCCATATATAAACATTCAGTGGTCTCAAAATATAGAATCCCAAAACAATATTGAAGCCTATCTGTAGGTAACCCAAGTTTCTAAAATACTGAGGACTGACACATTCAAGGGAAATCCAGAATACACCGCAGAATCTAACAAATTCTGAGGCTTTTTTATCTCTCCTTGTAATCAGGTAGGAACATCTGGCATCATAACAGCTGCCTATACATGTTTCAAAGCTGTGAAGAACAAGGCTAAAAATTATTTAAGTTGATCACAATTTTGCCATCGATTTAAAGGGTTTCTGGATTGCATTCCAAGGAAGTTAACCATTAAATGCATATACAGGTTTTAACAAGAATAAATTAGGAAACCAGAAAACAATGTAGACTATCAAGAAAAAAAAGGTATCAAGAAATCAAGAAAATTAAGAAATCTGGCTGGGGCAACAAGAAAAGCTTCTATAGGTATGTCAGTGATAAAAGGAAGACTAGGGAACATGTGGGTCCCCTCTGGAATGATATGGGAGACCTGGTTACCCTGGATATGGAGAAGGCTGAGGTACTCAATGACTGCTTTGCCTCAGTCTTCACCAGTGAGTGCTCTAGACACAGTACCCAAGTCACAGAAGGCAAAGGCAGGGATTGGGAGAATGCAGAACCACCCACTGTAGGAGAAGATCAGGTGTCAGACCATCTAAGGAACTTGAAGGTGCACAAGTCCATGCGACCTGATGAGATTAGCCAACATCCACTGGTCCTCAGGGAGCTGGTCCTCAGGGAGCTGGTGGATGAAGTGGCTAAGCCACTCTCCATCGTATTTGACAAGTCATGGCAGTCCGGTGAAGTTGCCACTGACTGGAAAAGCAGAAACATAACCCCCATTTTTAGAAAGGGAAAAAAGGAAGATGTGGGGAACGACAGGCCAGTCAGCCTCACCTCTGTGCCTGGCAAGATCATGGAGCAGATCCTCCTGGAAACTATGCTCAGGCACATGGAAAAGAAGGAGGTGATTGGTGACAGCCAACATGGCTTCACTAGGGGCAAATCGTGCCTGACAAACTTGGTGGCCTTCTATGATGGGGTTACAGTGTCGGTGGACAAGGGAAGAGGGAAAGATATCATCTCGCTGGACTTGTGCAAGGCATTAGACACTGTCCCGCATGATATGCTTGTCTCTAAATTGGAGAGACATGGATTTGACAGATGGACGACTCAGTGGATATGGAATTGGCTGGATGGTCACATTCAAAGAGTTACAGTCAATGGCTCAATGTCCAAGTGGAGATCAATGACAAGTGGAACTCCTTAGGGTTTGGTATTGGAACTGGCACTGTTTAACATCTTCATCGGCGACATGGACAGTGGGATCAAGTGCACCCTCAGCAAGTTTGCCAACAGCACCAAGCTGCATGGTGCAGTCAACACATTGGAGAGAAGGGATGCCATCCAAAGGGACCTTGACAGGTCTGCGTCCAGCTCTGGTGTCCCCAGTACAAGAAAGACATTGAGCTGCTGGAGAGAGTCCAGAGGAGGGCTACAAGGATGATCAGAGGACAGGCTGAGAGAGTTGGGGTTGTTCAGCCTGGAGAAAAGAAGGCTCCGGGGAGATCTAATTCCTGCTTATCAGTTTCTGAAGGGGCCTACAGGAAAGCTGGTGAGGGACTGATTACAGAGGTGTGTAATGATAAGACAAGGAGTAATGGCCTTAAGTTGAAGGTGGGTAGATTTAGATTAGACTTTAAGAAGAAATTCTCTATGAGGCTGGTGAGGCACTGGAGCAGGTTCCCCAGAGAAGCTGTGGATGCCCCCTTCCTGGAATTGTTCAAGGCTCCGTTGGATGAGGCTTTGGGCAACGTGTTCTAGTGAAGGGTGTCCCTGCCCATGGCAGGGGGGTTGGAACTAGATGATCTTTCAGGTCCCTTCCAACCCAAACCATTCTATGACTATGATTCTATGAAAAAAAATTCAGAACCTCTAAGGTCTGTTGTGATAATGACTATTAAAACAAATAGTGATATTCCCATTGCTGAGAGAGAAATGACCAATAAATATTCTTTACAGGCAAGGAGGAAACTAAAAAATATTATTCATGAGAAATGCAGATAATGACTAATTCTTGCCAAATGCTGTACTACAGCATTTCAGTACAATTACATAAGTAGTAAGAAGTAGTAACAAGTCTTTCAATTTACAAGGTATCTCTGGCAGATTATTGAGTGGCAATGTATAGGCATACCCTCAATTTCATCAGAAAATACAAGAACAAGCAGACATATAGGAGGAATTGCAATTAAATAGTAGTTGATGATTCAAAGTATCAAGGTTGTATTTTTCACCAAAAGCGCAACTTCTTATTTTTCTTGGAAAGAAACTTTCAGTAAAAACATTGCTTAGTGCATGTTAAAAGCAAATCTACTGAAATGTCAATTCAACAATTTAATTGGATTAAAAGTAGCTCCAATTCAGGACTTGTCAGGATGCGAGTGGGATAAGAATCTTCCTGTTCAGGCTCTGAAGCAGTTGCAGATCTGTTTTATAGTTGCAGATATGCAATACCTTAGCTGGGAGAAAGTCTTAAAATCCTTCTGTAGTTCTATTACCTCTATGTTAACATGTATATTTCAACTCATAGACTCAACCTACTACTAAAAATTATTTTCATGTCGAGTGAAATCCCAAGTCCCAGTAGTAAGCGGTCTTAATACATATATCAAAATCAAGGTCTAATTGGTTGGTTGAAAAAAGTAGTGCTTATGTCTAAGGAAGAAGAAAAATAATACATATCTGTAAGACTGACTTTATACTATGCTTTAGAAGAAATTTTTAAGAGTGAATAATCAAAGACAGGGAAGTAATTATAAAACAGGACAAAAAGCATTTCTAGTTTATCAGCCAGATTGTCTTAAAATCTTTCTTCTGTAACTTTCTAGGCAAAACAAATGCAATAAACCTCAGAAGACTCCCATCTCCCAACCGGGTAGCTGCCAATCACAATACAAGCAATTCCTTGCCAAAAGGCATGTGTGGGCTCATTGAGGATGTTGCAAACCAGAAGACATGTATATTCTCATTAGCAAGTCAGACAGCTGAGGGGAATACTGGGAATGTTTCAGCCTGTGACAAAGGCTAAAAAGTTTGTGCTGCCTTTCAGCACTCAGGCTAAAGAAATGGGAGATAGGAAACATGGTGGCATGCAGGGTCATTTGCAATAGGAAGCAGAAGAAGGAAGGGAAACAACATTTCAAGAGGGAGGAGATAACGGACATTATGGCAGATTTGGGAGTGGAAATAGAGTGACATAATATGTTATTGTCTAAAAAGTGGGTGGATATATCACATGGTGTGGTATGTGATCTGATAATCTGGGATTATTTTCTTTTTCATTTGGGATTTATAATGTCCCACCCTTTTGTTCCATGAGTATTCTGGTTTTATTTGCTCTATGATCGAAAACACAATGAGTTTACCTGGTCCTACTGTCAACTTCTGGGGAATTCCCCAGAAGTCATGGTGGAGAAGTTAAATTCCTTTAGTTTTATTCTCTACTCTATTCTCTATACTCTCTATTCTGTTTTCCTAGTCCTCAGAAGGTACCCTGGAACTCTTCCGTTTGGTTTTGATCCTCTTCATGAGGCTGAAGAAGTGTAGATTTTTAGCCTTTCTTGTTGCTCATCTTTTCTTATTCGTTGTTTAGCTATGCTTTTGAAGAAGGTTAAGCTTGTCACTGTAAAATTAGTTTTACTTGTTTCTGTTCAAGTTTCCATGACCTTTCTTCAGGCATGTTTATACCAAGATATCATTTTTTTATTACTCTACCAGTAGTTTTCGTCCTGATTATCCATTTGCTTTTCACTGGAAGGGGGTCCCTTTTCCTCCCATGGATTCAGTGAGTGCAGGGATCTGAGTCTTTCTCTTGGTCTTTGTGCCATTTGCAGACAGATTCCTGCAATGTGAGATAATCCTTTTCGCTTGTTGCATCTTTCCTCAAATGCCAACCATCCTTCTGTTTATTTCCTGGGTTGTTGGTTTTGTTGGTTTGGGGTTCGGTTTGTTGTTTGGTTTTTTTTTTGGGGGGGGGGGGCACCTAACACATAGTTCCATTTACCACATTGATCTCTGCTTTTGATCTTTACATGTGTACATCTCAGGTCTTTTTCTGTCCTGTGATTTATTTATTTATTTCAATACAGTGATGTGATAACTTTGTTAACCCTCCATGTATTTCAGGACATAATATATGATATAGATTGTTTTGCAAATTCTAAGAGCCTTATAGACATTGTATCTTGATATCCTAATAGGCTTTCTCTGAGGGTTTGGGGTTTGAGTTGGATTTTTTTTAGTTATTCTGATTGTCAGTTATATGATATTTTACCATAATTTCTATCCCAAAGTTTTATCTCCATTTCTGCAAATGGGCTTGTACGGAAACGATGGGCAAGTTACTTGAAGTTCATACATGCAAAGATGTTTTAGATCAAAAGTCCTTTTGTAAAATCTTTATGAATCTGGCATTAACTGTTTTACCATTTGTCCATTTTGGCTATTTGAGATGTAAATCCTACAGGGAAGGACTGCTCTCTCCACTTCTGTATTCCTGGAGTACTGGCTGCATTGAGATCTCAGTCTTGACTGTGGGGATTCTGGGCTCTGTTGTTAGATGAAAATATAATATAATTGAACAGTTATGTTTGTATAAATTCAGATGTACTTTCCCTAGCAGAAATTGTGTGTATTTGACATACATCAACTATCGGATGAGTGGTTATTTTAGAACAAAAATATTCTTAAGCCATGAACAACAGACCACTTTAAAATACCTATTAAAAAATATCCTTTCATTTTCAGCTTTCAACTGGTCAATTGCATAGAACAAAACAAGTGGAATATAAAGTTCCTTGAAAGTATTACCTATGGGTTTGAGTGCTTCTTATTTTATTACCTGTAGGTCAAAAAGTGCTGTCACATTAAGACGGAAAATAGAGAAACCCTACGACCAATCTTTGTGCAATTTGGCATATATTGGGTGAAAATCAAAGAGAGCATTTGGTTTACTGTCAAGAAGGCTGTGTGGAAGATGCAGGTGCAGACCATCAATAATCTCAGTATTATATCTTTTAACTGAAATACTGTAGAACTATTACAAGCATGTAGTTAAAAGATATGGACTTCTGCCCATAACTAAAATACAAAGGTATTGAATAGAGTACTAGAGGCTGCTAGCTTTCCTTCCATTCATAGCATAATTGCAGCCATTTTCAGCAAGGTATAACATGATCAGGAGTAAAAATTCAATGTCAGTAATATAATTGGCTATTATATATCAGTGTTTCTTAGCAACAACCCAGCGATGTTTAGTGAAGGCCATGCTCAAATGAAGCAATAAATATCAGCGGAGAGTATTTTCAATGAATGGTTATACTTCAGGTTTTTCCCTTTTTGGAAAAAAGTAGATGTTAAAAAATTTGCTGCTCTAATTTGAAAACATGAATCACTGGATTGTTCTGTTTTGTTTTTAACAATCTGCATGTAATTCAGCTGTGACCATGTTCACTAAACCAAAACACTCTTCAAAATATTTCTCTTATCTTTGTTGTAAAGATAGTTTGTCTGTCCTGTCAGGAAGGCTGTCTTTCAGCCCCTGAGATATCTCCTATACAATAGTCTTGTGATGGACCCACAGCGTTGAACAGGTATGTTTATAAACCATCGCTTGAAGATGTTCAAGATATATCATCTGAGAAATGTTCATAACGTTTCTTTCTTAAAGTTCAGCTCATTTCTGAAACCAGGTAAACTATTAATATTTAAGCATGGAGAGGGAATGAATTTGGTCGGTGGGTTGGTCACTGGATCGGTAAATTGCTTTCTGTTATCACCCATTGTGAATATCTGTTATCAGTACTGTTGTTGATTGTTTCCCTCTCCCTTGCTGTCCCAGTAAACTGCCCTTATCCCAACTCAGGAGATTTTGCCTTTGTTTTTCCATTCTCCTCCCCATCCTGCCGGGGGAGGGGTGAACCAGCGGTTGTATGGTGCTTAGCTGCCAGCTGGGGCTAAACCATGTCAGGCTTCTAGAAGGCAGACTTTGGCCAGTTTAGGAGGGTGGTTGACAGAGTCCCTTGAGAGACAGTCCTGAAGGGCAAAGGAGTCCAGGAAGGCTGGGCATTCTTCAAGAAGGAAATCTTTAAGGCGCAGGAGCAGGCCCTCTCCATGTGCCAAAAGACAAGCTGGTGGGGAAGAGGGGAAGAGGACCGGCCTTGCTGAACGGAGAGCTTTGGCTGGGACTCAGGAGGAAAAAAAAAAAAAAAAAAAAAATAAAAGGAAAGTTTATGACCTTTGGAAGAAGGGGCAGGCAACTCGGAAGGACTACAAGGACATTGTGAAGGACACTTATGCGGGGAGAAAATGAGAAGGGCCAAAGCTCAACTAGAACTTAATCTGGCTACTGCAGTTAAAGACAATAAAAAATGTTTCTAGAGGGCTAAGGAGAATCTCCATCTTTTATTGGATGCAGGGGAAAACATAGTGACAAAGGATGAGGAGAAGGCTGAGGTACTTCATGTTTTCTTTGCCTCAGTCTTCAGCAGTAAGACCAGTTGTTCTCTGGGTACCTAGCCCCCCTGAACTGGAAGACAGGGACCGAGAGCAGAATGAAGCCCCCATAATCCAAGGGGAAACGGTTAGTGACCTGCTACACCACACAGACACACACGAGGCTGTGGGGCCGGATGGGATCTGGCAGAAGTGCTCACCAAGGCACTTTCCATCATTTATCAGCAATCTTGGCCAACCAGGGAGGTCCCAGTTGTCTGGAGGTGAGCAAATGTGACTCCCACCTACCAGAAGGGCTAGAAAGAGGATTCAGGGAACTACAGGCCTGTCAGTCTGACCTCGGTGCTGGGGAAGGTTATGATCATCTTGAGTGCCATCACATGGCACATACAGGGCAACCAGGTGATCAGGCCCAGACAACATGACAGGTCCTGCTTGACTAACCTCATCTCCTTCGATGACAGGCTGACCCACTTAGTGGATGAAGGAAATGCTGTGGATGTTGTCTACTTGGACTTTAATAAAGCTTTTGACACTGTTTTTACCACAGCATTCTCCTGGAGAAACTGGCTGCTCATGGCTTGGATGGGTGTATGCTTTGGTGGGTAACAAACTGGATGGATGGGCCTAAAGAGTTGTGGTGAATGGATTTAAATCCAGTTGGTGGCCAGTCACAAACGGTGTTCCCCATGGCTCGGTACTGGGCCAGTTCTCTTTAATATCTTTATCAATGATCTGGACGAGGGGATCGAGTGCACCCTCAGTTAGTTTGTAGACGACACCAAGTTGGGTGGGAGTGTTGATCTGCTTGATGGTAGGAAGGCTCTACAGAGGGATTTGGACAGGCTGGAGGAATGGGCCAAAGCCACCTGTATGAGGTTCAACAAGGCTCAGTGCCGGGTCCTGCACTTGGGTCACAACAACCCCATGCAATGCTACCAGCTTGGGGAAGAGTGGCTGGAAAGCTGCCTGGCAGAAAAGGACCTGGGGGTGTCGGTCTTCAGCCAACTGAAGATGAGCCAGCAGTGTGCCCAGGTGGCCAAGAAGGCCAACAGCATCCTGGCTTGTATCCAAAACAGTGTGGCCAGCAGGACTAGGGCAGTGATCATCCCCTTGTACTCGGCACTGGTGAGGCCTCACCTCGAGTCCTGTGTTCAGTGTTGGGCCCCTCACTACAAGAAGGACATTGGGGTGCTGGACAGCGTCCAAAGAAGGGCAACGGAAGCTGGTGAAGGGTCTAGAACACAAGTCTTATGAGGAGGGGCTGAGGGAACGGGGGTTGTTTAGCCTGGAGAAAAGGAGGCTGAGGGTAGGCTTTATCGCTCTCTACAACTACCTTAAAGGAGGTTGTAGCCAGGTAGGTGTTGGTCTCTTCTCCCAAGTAATAAGCACTAGGACAAGAGGAAGTGACCTCAAGTTGTGCCAGGGGAGGTTTAGATTGGGTGTTAGGGAACATTTCTCCACCAAAAGGGTTGTCAATCATTGGAACAGGCTGCCCAGGGAAGTGGTTGAGTCACCATCCCTGGAGGTATTTAAAAGACATGTAGATGTGGTGCTTAGGGACATGGTTTAGTGGTGGACTTTGCAATGCTACGTTAACAGTGGGACTCAATGATCTTAAATGTCTTTTCCAACATAAATGATGCTATCATTTTACAATTCTTTATTCATTTCTCAAAAGACAAAAACTGTGTGTGAATTAACACTGTTCTGACAGCAACTTGGATCAGGATCAGACTTTCTTCTGACACTCACAGATGTGGTTTCATGGAGGTTTGCATTACCTGAATCTATCACCCCTGCAGAACTATCCAAAAAAAACATCTTCTGGAAAGTTTCATGTCTGATGTACTTTGCTTTTAAGGGCGAAGACTTCAGCTTTTCTTTTCCTTTCTGATCCAAATGTTAGGGAGATTCACAATCTTACTGCTTTCAAAATATTAATATTTTGTGATGGGGGAACATAAGTATGAAATGATTGGACTTTGATCAAAGAATAAGCTTTTCCTTGTAAGAACAAATGCTTATTATAGAATCATAGAATGGTTTGGGTTGGAAGGGACCTTAAAGATCATCTAGTTCCAACCCCCCTGCCATGGGCAGGGACACCCTCCACTAGACCATGTTGCCCAGTGATTGCTATACACGTATAGCATTTACTACAGAAGGATTTTTCCAGTGTGTTAACAAGCATTTAATGTCCAGCAGAAGAGCTTAGCGTCTTAAAAAGACACATTTTGTGTTAAAGCAACAACGTAGATGACACTTGAAGACAGCATAGTGGGCAACTGACATACGTAAGCCATAAACCCGGTAGGTATATCTGGAACTGGAGATCCGTGTCCACATTGATTCAATAAAGTCATTTACTTCACTACCCGACCTTAAGCATTTTGTATTTCACAAGGGTGTGGAAACGTTAAACTTGGCAGCGCAACATTTCTATCTGAACAGACCACTGAAGGTTTTATCTGGAGTGGAAAACTAACCAAAACAAACAGTTTTTGTCTAGTGAGAGCCCTTCCCAAATATCATGTTTGGACTGGGCCTCTGGGCCAGTCTCTTTGCGTTGACAACACCTCCGCTTGCAAGGGATAAAGTCTTGATGTCATGCAGAGAGTATTTGAACACTGATTGCAAAGCTGACAGCATTTGTAACTCCTGGGAGGGAAATTACTTATTTTTCTAACTCCTCAAAACAAAATAGATGCAACCAAAGAAATGGCCCCCTTAGGTGAAATAATGGCCCCATGTCACACATGTAACCAATCCCCTCTCCAAGGCCATGCGGGGGACATGTTGACATAGGTGGATACAGACAGGGCGTATTTCTCACCCCCACACCAGTCAAGCAGGCACAGACCAGATCTGGTCAGGAACCGTTGATACTTTATCCCTTTCAAGACTTTTACTTTAGGTCCAGCAGCACTCTAGCATTGCTGCGTAGCTTCTGAACAGCAGCCAGCTTCCATCTGTCAGGACCTGAGCAGGCACAGGACAGACACATGGATCCACAGCTGCTGCTGGAGGTACGCCATCGATCTTGCCCAGTGCTGCATAGTTAGAGTAGGAGGATGGAGATTTCTACAGAGGCTCAAGCTACAAAACCTGAACCTAATAGTGGTCAGCACTGGAGGCTGCAGGGGGAAGCATGAGAAATCTGAAACTGGCATTTCTAGAGCAATGGACCCATCAGAAACTTTTCTTCCTCATCTTGCAAGCTTGGCCAGGGAGGTAGGAGGGATTGCATTCCCTGCAGTTTAGCCAACTGAACCACCGTATCCAATCTGACTTGCAGTTTGGGCTGAGGCTGACACACACATGGGGATTGCCTGTATCTGTCTCTCCCTTCTCCAATTCCTACATGCTCTTCTTCTTTCTCTCCTGCACTGCAGACGGTGAGAGAAGAGAAAGGGGTCAGGGGGACGAAGTTTTAACAAATCTACAAAACACAGAGTGTCTCTGAAGATTAAGAGATGGCTCAAGGCACGAGGGGATAATATCAGACTTGCCTGTGACAAGCTGTGGGATGACACACCAAGGTCAGAGGGATGAGGTGCCAGCGAGGGCCCTCAGTCTGTTGCTCAGAGATGTGCTGGACACACTGCAGCACACTTGAAGTCTTACGGAGATGAGCCAAGGGATCCTGAGGTAACAAGACCCAACAGGGAAACACCAGTGAAATACATCAAAGGAATTCCAGCCAGGCAGTCAGCTTCATCAGGGGCCCAACTGAAACGCCTCCATGCAAACCTAGCATGGGAAATAAACAAGAGGAGTTAGAGAGGTGCACATGCCTGCAGGGCTGTGATCTCATCGGCATCACAGACACATGGTGGGATGGCTCCTGTGACTGGAGTGTTGGGATGGAAGGATACAGGCTCTTTAGGGAGGACAGGCAGGGGACATGAGGAGGGGGTGTCACCCTGTGTGTCAATGACCAGCTGGAGTGCATGGAGGTCTGCCTGGGGATGGGTGAAGAGTCGACCAAGAGCTTAGGAGTCAGGGTTAAAGGGACGGCAAGGACAGGGTCTGCTACAGGCCACCCAACCAGGAAGACCAAGTGGATGAGACCCTCTATAGGCAGATAGGAACAGCCTCACGTTCACAAGCTCTGGTCCTCATGGGGGACTTCAATTACTCTGATACTTGTTGGAGGGAGAGCACAGCACGGCATAAGCAATCCAGGAGGATCTTGGAATGTATGAATGATAGCTTCCTCCTTCAAGTAACAGAGGAGCCAACAAAGACAGGTGCTATGCTGGACCTTGTTCTCACCAACAAGGAGGGGCTGGTGGGGAATGTGAGGCTCAAGGGCAGCCTTGGCTGCAGTGACCATGAAATGGTGGAGTTCAAGATCCTCAGGGTAGCAAGGACTGGGCACAGCAAACTCACTACCCTGGGCTTCAGAAGAGCAGACTTTGGCCTCTTCAGGGACCTGGTTGGTAGATTACATAGGGAATGTAGAGACAGTGTCCGAACAGCCAGGTGTCCTGGTTTCAGCTGAGAGGGTTAATTTCCTTCATAGCAGCTAGTATGGGGCTATGTTTTGGATTTGTGCTGGAAACAGTGTTGATAATATAGAGATGTTTTTGTTATATGGACCTATTATTGAGCAGTGTTTACATGGGGCCAAGGCCTTTTCTGCTTCTTGCACTGCCCTGCCAGCAGGATGGCTAGGGGTGGACAAGAAGTTGGGAGGAGACACAGACAGGACAGGTGACCCAAACTGACCAAAGAGATATTCTATACCATATGACATCATGCCCAGTTTATAAGGAGCTTGGGGGAAGAGGAAAAGGAGGGGTGGCGGCATTCAGAGTGATGGCGTTTGTCTTCCCAAGTAACCATTAGGCGTGACGGACCCCTGCTTTCCTGGAGATGGCTGAACACCTGCCTGCCAATGGCAAGTGGTGAATGAATTCCTTGTCTTGCTTTGCTTGTGTGCATGGCTTTTGCTTTACCTATTAAACTGTCTTTATCTCAACCTATGAGTTTTCTCACTTTAACTTTTCCAATTCTCTCCCCCATTCCAATGGGGGGGAGTGCGCGAGAGGCTGCATGGTGCTCAGCTGCCAGCTGGGGTAAAACCACGACACCAGGGATCACGTTAGGAAAGCTAAAGCCTTCATAGAATTAAATCTGGCCAGGGATGTCAAGGACAACAGGAAAAGTTTCTATAGGTACGTCAGTGATAAAAGGAAGACTAAGGAAAATGTGGGCCCCCATGAATGAAATGGGAGACCTGCTTACCCAGGATATGGAGAAGGCCGAGGTACTCAATGACTTTTTGGCCTCATTCTTCACTGGCAAGTCCTGTAGCCACACCGTCCAAGTTGCAGAAGGCAAAGGCAGCGACTGGGAGAATGAAGAACCACCCACTGCGGGAGAAGATCAGGTTCGAGACTGATAAGATCAAAATATACTTTCTCTTTTCACAATACAGGAAGCTGAAAAAGCAGGCCTTATAATTCTTTTTTTTTTTTAACAGTTCTGTGATATGCCTAGAAATCCGACATTTAATTTTTAGAATCTCTTTTTTCCCCTTTCTTCACTGAAAGTTTCCTTTTGGGAAAAGAATTTTCAATTTTTTTGTGTATTACAGTTTACCCTAGGATCAGCAGCAAAAAATGCAAATGTAAATGTGATCTGGAATGTGTAGTATTACTAGGAAAAGAAAACTAAATGAAATTTATACCATTAGCCTGCTAGGTAAACACCACGAGCAACCTCTTAGTTATCTCATAATTGCATTCCACTTTACACAGAGCCAACAGTGGTTAAATAGATGGTGTGATGATATTGCATTTGAGGGATTACATTTAGCATTTTACCTGCTAATCATATTGTTAAAGACAGTTTTCTCAGTTTCTGGAGATCCTGTCAGTGTTGGTTCCAAGACTTAACTAGTCTTGAACTATCCCAGTAACACACTGGGAATCTTCTGCCTGTGCTAAGGTCCGTGGTGGGGATGCAGAGGTGTGATATGCTTGCAAAAGGTAAATCCAGTGCTTCCAAGAACAGACAGTTGAAACACAAGGTATGTTTGGCAATGCTATGAATTTCCTGGCTTGGTCAAATCTACTGCTCTGTGTAAAAAACCTGCACTACTATATACCCAGACATTTTTAAACAGTGATAGAATATTTGCAGTTCCTCTTAAGTATAGAGAAGCTGTAGTCTCGCTACACACTGAAAACAGGAGTACCTGGGTTTCATGACAGTCTTGTGGTGTGTCTGTTCAATCTAATATTTTAAGTGTATTTTTTAGGTCTTTTTAGACCTAAATTTCCCATATTGACAAGTAATTTCTTCGACATTTAGAATCTGATTTATTTAATCTATTGGCGTTTCTTTCCATGTCAGAAATAAAATTTGGAGAGGTAGAAAGGGAGAAGGGAGATTTTATTTGGGTGAAACTGAAAAAGGAGATTTTCTGATTTCTTACAAATAAAAGAAACCACAAAATTTTCATTTTGCATCCACATCAAATGATTCAAAAATCTGTATCCACAAACAATTACTAATTTACTCTCCTATTTATCCCTTTTTTATAAAATATACTGGGGTTTTTTTTCTTTTTTTTAAAAACACAGATCAGTTTGTAAACATATAATGTCATTTCAAATTTTAAAAATTGAAAAGACTGGTTTAGGTGTGTCGAAATCACCTGTTTCATTTGCAGCAATTTCAAAATTTCCTTGATGTTTCTTTTTCTAATAAAAATTGTTTATTGAATTAATCTCATTTTTCATGAATATTCCAAATCTATTTTTGATGAATTCACTGTCAAAAAAAAATTATATATATCTATATATAATATATATAACTTATTTATAGTTATAAACAACCGCTGCTCTCTGTAGGAGAGCAAACTGGTTTTGTCATTTAAGTCACATTTACCTCAGAGCTTGCTATTCTGTAGAAGAGTTAAAGAGTCTGAAGCAGTTGAGATTACTCATTCCTGAAGAGGTACATTCTATTAGAGGACTAATTTTAGCTCTATTTATGGTTTCTCTGGTTACACAATCGAATATCTTTGACAGACATCTGTCATTAAAAACAAAAGTGAACTCTTTGGGAACTTTTATGCATTACACAAGTATACTAAAAAGTATCCAGGATCATTGTCATGCCTTTGTAATCATCAAATCCTTTGAAAACTTCATAAACTCTACCCTGATTAATTCTGATTTCAGTTATATTTATTGTCCTTATTTACACTCTTGTCTACAATGCAGCTAAACTAGTGAAATCAAATCTGTATAGCTTGTGTAGTCACAACACTGCAGTTTGTCCAACTCCTGATGGAATTCCTGAAAATCTTTAGTCTGCATTTTTGCCAGGCTTTAGGAATCTGGCTTTAAAGTTTTGTCACAAATCTTAGCAATTGGAATATGCTTTCAGTATGCCAGAATCTGAAAGACACTCAACTACAAATGCTTACATTACCACATAGTTTTCTTTAGCTGAAGTCTGGAAAGGACATTGAGACTTTGCCCAGAGCCTACTAACTACTTGAACAACAAGATGGTTATATCAGATGATGCTATTCAGGTTTTTTTGTGAAGCAATAATCATATTATTAAGCAGATAGAATGAGAGCTCAAACACCTATGTTTGATTTGGTTATTGCCTCATAAAACAGAAATAATAGGTAGGTTAATTTTTCCAGAGTAAAATAATTTGCATTAAAATTATAAATCCCAGTTTATCTTAACTACAAGCCTAAATAATGCTATACTATTAGAAGAGCACCTGCGGTGTTTAGCAAGCTGATACGACATTTGTCATTAAGTGGTGACATTACTGTATTTCTAATTAAAACTGCTAAAACATCAGACATCCTTGTTTGTGCTTCATCAATTGTTGTTAACAAGTTAGAAAAACTGGTCTCTAGCAAGTCATTGTTTCTGTAGTGCTTGGTTTCAGAAAGCTCAGACATCCCAAACTGTAAGATCCATCCTTAGTGCCCACCAGCATCTATCTAACATGACAGAGAAGCATTGTGATAATAAGAACCCAGAGTAGAAGGCAGTCCCTGTCCTAAAGAAAGGCAGTCCCTGTCCCTCCTGTGTTACAAGCAGAGGAAGGGAATCACAGTGAGTCAGTGATTGATCCATAGTCATGTAAGCAACCACTGGAAAAGTCAGCAGTTTCCTGTTTGCCTTATTAACTATTTTTTTAACTGAATAATCTTTGTTGTTATTTATTTATGTAATTAATTGATTTGCAATGTTTATGGCTTTCAAAAAATCTATGCTGCTCTTGACAGCATGCGAGCTCCACCAGCAAATCAGTCACTCTGACCTGAAGATACATTTTCAACTACCTACTAATGGAGGGATTCACCGGAAACAGTGAACAGAATCTTGATGACACTTTCCTATGTGATTTGTTCAAATATAAGTGTATATAAATTTGATAATAACCCTGAGATTTCAGATATTTGAGTCTCCTGAGGAACAGACCCTGATTTCATTCCTTAAGACAAAACAGTTTTATTGAACTTAGTGTAAAAAGTTCTCTGAAAGAAACTTCCTATTCAAAATTGCTAAAATTTGTCATCTTCTTTAATACTAATGGAGCAAGTCTGATAGGACCTGAAACTTTGCTTAATTTTAGCATGTACAGTGTTGGTGTAGTGAAAACTATCACTTTAAAATACTTGAGAATATTTATTCTCTTTTGCAGAAATCTGCATGGATATGTATTTTCTTTTTTTTTTTTTTTTCTTGAAATTTTACATTTGTGACTGTGGCTTAGCATGCATTCATGGGCCCATTATTTATTAATTGCTACAGCCAGAACCACAGACTGGGTAATGTTAAGTATCTCCCAAAACTACTTGACCATAGTTCAGAAGGAGATGTGTGAGGTCTGTACGACGCCCCAGGCTGACAGCCTAGCCATCAGAACATGTGGGGACCACCTTGTGAGCATGGTCCCTATCAGCACAACCTCCAAGCCAGGTCTTGCACGGGGCTGGCCATGCTATGGCCAGGGCAAGTGTCACCTCCCAGCTCCTTTGCAACACCAGTTTCTCAGTGGGTTTCCAACCCATGGGACAAGATAGTGCCAACTCACTGTCCCTGGCCCAAAGGGCTGATGAGCCAAACTGTGGCTGTACAGGGAGCAGTCCCTGTCCCCTGCTCTCCACCTGGTGACCTGACCTGTTCCTATGCAGTAACACCAGCTTGGGTTCAAAACTTCAAGGAACCTGGCAGCTTATGAGCTTCAGAGAGTTTCTTTGTGGAAGCCTTCTTACATCTTCCAGCAAAAACAGCAGAGCAGACATGTTAGGTCAAAATGAGGGCCTGCCTACCTAGTTCTGGGGTTGTATGTGCATATAAGCCAAGCATAATACCTCCCCCATGTACCCCTGCCTGGACATGGCAATCAGCAGCTGAGGACCTTGCTACTGTTATTTACAGAACCACAATGTGAGACACATTTTTAGGGGTCAAAAAACTCACTAGAGGTGACTTATGCATGACTTGAACCTAGCAGTCTTATATTTTTTTTATGACTAATTCTCCTTTGCTTATGATTATCTATATAATGTTCCTTATTACATGTGAATGTAGTTGACAGGCTACAAGGAGTACACTTAAAAATCACTGTATTACTGCCACCAAACCAGCTCTCATTTGAGTGTTGTGGACCCCTCCTGAACACACAAAACTGAAATAAGTGATTCTCTGATAGCCCCCTGTGTGCCCCAACAAGGAGCCATCCCATTTCAATTTTATGTAGACCTGTGTGAGTCACAAGGCAAGCATATCCAAGGTCCTGGGTTCTATCAATTAATTTAAATGCTAGTCTAGCATTTTTTATTGTCCTAAGGTATTTTTCTACCGTTCTGTTAGTACTCTACCCAGGCATTTTCCATTTTTGAACTTTTACAGGAAAAAATTTATTACAGTTTATATGTTCTTCTCTGTTGCTTGGAGACAAATGTCTTTAAAATACACCTGGAGGCGTTTTCTTCAGTTATGCCTCCCTCGCCTGGCTCCTCTCTTATTCCTGTTCAAGGATAGCCAGAAGCAGTCTGTATGACCAAAGAATTTAGTCTGCTGTTTGGTCATGGTTCGTCCTCTTGAGCACCCTTGGGGCTTGCTCCAGCTTTCCTCTGATCCCATGAGGAGACACAGTAAGATGCTTGAGGTTTGCCCGTGATGCTTTCCTAAACTTACACAATTAGGCAGGATCAACTGCAGGAGCTGCAGTGTTTCAGGTCCACCTTGCTACGTAATTTCGCTACCCCAGTCCCATATGGGTTAGGTGTTTAATATTTGGGGGCTTCAACGTGTTTTGGTATGTGCTTGGGCACATGGTCAGAATGAGATGAAGCAGTAACGTGAATTATTATGCTGAGAAAGATTTAGGATTATATCAGAGTTCAGAGAAGGAACTATGTTTCGTAGGGGGAGTTGTTGGCTTGCTCCAGTGGTCCCATTGCTGGATTGTGTTGTGTTCTGGGGAAAGTACGCTCTTGGATTTTATATATGAAATGTTATTTGTTCCAGGGTAAATCTTCAAACGTAAATTTAAAGGAAAAAAAAGAAACAAAGAGCAGAGTCTATCTCATATTTACATACTTTCTACAATTTTAAACACAACAGATACATGTCAGCAATATACATTAATGTTTTTTTGCTTAATTTTCTGTTGCAAAAGTCTCTCCAGCTGCAATAGAAGCTTTCACTCAGAACAATGGCTTAGTTCATTTATATTTGTGCACGATGTTATCATCAGTTTAAATGTTACCTGTTATCATAATAAGCAACATTTGTCATCCTCCTGACCTCCCCTTTTTCCCAAGACTATGAATATTCAAAACTTAATCTTGTTATAGCAGATAATTGGAATAATTGGCTCCAGTGTGGCTGTGTAGCTGAGAAGGGATATACAAGAGAAAAAAGATAAGAGAAACCAGCATGCCTCTTCCCTTTATGTAAGTCATAGCACAAAATAACATGAATGATTCAACTGGTATCCACAGTAAAAGAAAATTATGCCCCTTGAAATAACTTTGAAAATTTCTTTGAACTTTATCCCTAACATATACAGATATGAACATATGCATTATAGAAACACAAACAAATATTAATGTTTCAAACTTTTGGAAAGATAAAGTATAGAATCTGAAGATCTTTGTGCTCTGAGAGAGTTCAAGACAGCTTCAAAACATGTTCAGACAATTCATTAAGTACTTTTAAAAAAACTTTTTTTTTTTCTGATGTGCAGCATGGATTTTTAGCACCTGTGAAGGACTTTGAGATGAATTTTTAAAATTGCACAATAATGAAGAATTCTGTTTCATTCTGCAGTTTCATCCTCATTTATTGTTCCTAAAAGAGTTAACAATTTAATAGTGCTGACTACATGATTGATAAGGCACTTTTTTTGGAATCTAAGAAAGGGTTTATGATCCCTATAACTAAGAAATTAAATCAGCCTCATTCCTTGTACCCGGCCACAAGCACAGCTACTCTCTGCCTTCAAGAGGGATGGTCTGTATGCTAGAGCAAAGAGCAGCTATCAAAATAGCACAAATGTGTTTCATCAGTCCATTAGCTATGTTAGTGTTTCACAGCAGTGATGGACTGTTCCGATAAACTCTTTATGAAGCCTCTGCCTCCCTGGGGAGTTAACTCTTTCACCTGAAGCTGGTATCTTTATTTCTTCACTAACAGCCTAAAGGCTGCCTGTAAGATGGGGGAGTCTGCAGGCAAGAACAGATATGCAGGGCTAAGCCCTAGGTTTTATTCTGCCTTATTTCTTGTATCTGTTTTTACTGAGTACTATTACAGTGCTAACCCCAGCTTCACTTTTAAATTTTCTCTGCTGAGATTTTAGAGGATATGAAATTTCCAGCCAGGAGGAAAACAAAATCTTGTGCCTAATCTCACACGCAGTAGTAATTGTCCTATGGGCAGCTCTCCTGTTGATCCTGCAATGAGTCAGACCCTTATATGCATTGCATAGCAGTAACCATATCACACATGACAGTGAGTAATAAACACATGTATCTCCAAAAGAATCAGTAAGTCACCACACCACATTTTACAACAAATTCTGTCTTCCAATATTATGTGCAATTAGTCTGTGCTTATAAATCCTTCTGTGTGCAAAAAAATTACTTTGCTGATGTCTGTAGTATTTCTTATCTCTGAAGCACATCAACTGTTTACTGCACAAAGCTTTTCTATGCACAGTGTAGGTTATGCACAGAAAATGGTGATAGTGGCTATCATCCTTTTCTCCAGGGCTTCTTTTATTGCTTGTGGTCACTTAAGCTGCTAGACAAGAAGACTATTCTGCAATATTGTTGTCATCAAGATAATAGAAAGGAGAGATGCCAAGCTGTGTATTGTAATATATATTATAAAATAATAGTGATGCCATTGCTTAGCAGTATACCAAGTCTTTTACTCTGCTATCAGCTTGAAAATTTCCTTCTTCCAATAACATGTAAAAATATTAGTTTGTCAGAATGCAAATATTTTGCCATGGAGCAGGAGTAAAGTCAAAGGATTGACAAGTGTGAGTTTACATAACAGACTGTGGCAATGACTTGTATTGATTCCAAGAACCCTTCAGGATGCCTCTTTTAATTAGCACTGCAGTTGTGCCACTGCCTGAAGAATTGTTATGGCAATATTTATGACAGCAATTGAATAGAAAGCATTTGTAGTGGAGAAATACACACATGCCACTGCTGATCTTGTACTACTTTTATTACATGAATATAAGTACCACTCAAGCATCTGAAAACTCTTGTGAGAAAAATGTGCTCATGTGCCAAAAATCCCAGTCATCTGGAGGGTGTAGTTTGGTGCCACTGATGCACCAGTATGTCATCTCTGAAGTTGTCTCAAAATGTTTTTTAGGAAAAAAATACAAGTCTTTTCTGTAATCCATACTATGGGGGAAAAAAAAATATTTTTTTTTATTTTGTATCATAATCAAAAATGTTACTTTGAAAATTGTAATAGTAGTATAATTGGCATACATAGGCTGACTTTTCTTCTAAACCTTGGATAATTGAAAAAAATATTGAATTTAGTCTTTGAAGCTGAAGTTTTGTGGGTTTTTTTTAATTTATTTAACTGTATCTTGAAATTCCCTGTTCTGATTTCACTGGGGGCTAATATTTTGCATGGTTACAGGCATATAGTTACTGTATATTCAGATATGAACTCATTTGGCCATTACAAGGCCAGAATTCAGCTTCATCATAAAGACTGCAAAATTTGGACAAGATTTGTGTTTTAGGCATAAATGGGCAGTAACTGTTCAGATTAACAGAATTACAGGGTGTGAAACTGATATATATATATATATATATATGATAAGAACTATTCGTTTGAATAGACTTTCCTTTGAAAGTCTTGTCTGCTGAATCCCGTATGAGTTGTAATGGAGAATTATGCGGATTAAATTCAAAGAGGAGATTAGAGAGCCAGAAAGGGCCTGGACAGGCAGCCTTCGAGTCCTGACAAGGCTACGATCATTCTAGGTCAAATAGCTGTAAATATGCATGCCCATGCTGTGAATATGTGTATTGGCAACGTTTTCCAAAGAACCTTCACTGGTAAATCACCTTCCTTTTTAGCATTTTCACCTAGCTGTATATAGAATAAAAACTTTTTTTATCCCCCAGCCCAGTAAAATGTACTCTCACTGAAGCAGTACAGTCATGTAGACAAGGTGAACTGATTTTAGTCTATCAACTTGATATCTGAATGGCCTAGAAATAGACTTGGTCTGTGTACTCTTTGGTCTCTGTAACACTATTACTTTTCTCTTGTTAGTTGCATCCAATTCTGTGTATCTTTCAGATCTCACAGGACAAGCTTTTGTTTTGTCACAATTCCTTTTTTTAGCACTAGTAACTGTATGGTTATTTTTTATGTCCTTAAATGAAGGTCCTTTTAATGCCCTCAAATAATCATAGGTGTAAGCAGAACAGTAATGTGAATAAAACATAAATGTCTCCAGTTTTGTAAAGTGTGCATTCCATGAGGAAAATGTTATTAAGGAAATAGGAACATATTCATTATTATTTTATATTAAATTACAACTATAAATAAAATCAATGCATTTCTATAAAAATTAAAATAGCATTAAAAATGTTCAGTATATGAATAGTGCATATTATATATACTACATTTTGTGTATAAATTACATAGCAATATAATTAAAAATTAATTGAAATGGCTATATTAGTTAACAGTATGTGGATTAGGCAGTTAGCGTTATCTATGCAGCATTTTTGGATAAGAGATTGCATGTAAGGGTCCAGCTCTTTTATTTGTTTTTAATATTGGTTATATTTACAGATTTCATTAATCTGAATTGTGGAAGTTAAGAAACAACAGAAATACCAAAATTAAGTCTATCTGTACAGCCTTTATATTGCTCAGTAATACAGAATGGGATTTGGCAAAGCAGAAGCACCATTGTTATCCAGCTCAAGAAATCACTTAGATGGTCAGAGGAAGCCACTTGAACCTTCTCCTTAGTCTCCCAGGAAAGGTACTTCTGTGTTGTGAATGGAAAGTGCAGAGTAGATGAGATAATGTTAGAATATTTATTTTCATTCCCTTCACTCATTGTGTGACTTTGTCTTGCTTTTTGCATGTAATCTGAACCTTGTATCCACAGTGAAATGAGTTCTTTTATCTTAGGTTTCTCTCTGATGCTTGCTACCATAGTATCAGTGTAGTCTACAAACACAGATGACTTGGCCATCTCAGCTCCCTGACATGATATTTTCTAAACTTCATAAATATTTATCCCAGTATTTACAGAAGCAGCCTCTAAACTGAGTGCTTCATTACCTGTGTACTTCACTGGAGACACTCAAAACATGTCCCATAGCTACCAGTCACTCACGGCATCTGCTGGCTTCAGCTGTACTGACTTGTCAGCATCTATGAAATCAGACTTTGGCTGTCTCAGGCTGGGAATCCAGCAAACAGAGAACATATCATTAGTGGTACAGTGTGGTTGTTTTCTTAGTATAAAATGAAAATCCACAAAGCTGCAGTCTGGAGTCAACTTGCACCACAGTCTGCACTAATCCTCACTTTACTAAATTTATAGCTATCTGTTTAAATTCTTATTGTTAACCTCATCCTTTGAAATAATGCACATGGTTCTTTCTTTTATATATACATGAGCTTCACAGTGAAAATAGTAGTGCACTCCTTTCCAAGGGACAGGGTGTGCCGGTCAAGCTGAATTCTTTACATACGTGCCCCTGTAAATGTCAGTATGTCAGTCTTCTCATGTGTAACACCAAGAAGTGTCCCAGAAAACTCCAGAGACCTGCTGTGATTAACATCTATTTACTTATTATTTGAACAGAAGTCAACAAACTTATTTTAATTAAGATTTTTTTTTTTTTGCACTAAACCAATGTGAAGAGTCAGAACATTTGCATTTTCTATTAGAGGAATCATTAGATGGCATCTAGGCTATGGTACATAACACTTGCATAGAAAATGCGCTTGATTATAAAAGATTATAAATGCTTGATTATAAATGAAACTGTTTTCTCATGGGACAGGTTTGACAGGTAAAGAACTTTGTTTCACATCTTTTTTACTTCGAAGATTCATTAAATGATCCTTTTAATTTTTCACCTTTGATAATGGTAGTATTTTAGGGTTTTCTCCTGGTTTTGGTTTTTACTTAAGTAATATGTTTTTATTATTATTAATACTCTGTCTACCCTCATGTTTGGGTTTTTGTTTTCTCAGCCTGAAAACTTCTAGAATCTGTGTTTCTGACAACAGTCAACTATCAGTTATCTGGATTGCAGATTATTTATGTGACATATGGAGAGACTGTTCAGGTATGGCATAAGCACAGTTCCACTGCCTCTCAGAACAGTTCACCTCCAGGACCAGTGTCATCACCGTCACACAGTGAAAAAACAGAAATAAAAAACCCAGGGAGATGCAATCTGGTTTCCAGCAAGCCTGTTCATGACAGGTGCCTCCTGATCTTGTTTCAAAGACCAGGACTTCTGGGAAGTATAGTGCAGAAATACACCATGCCTCATGCCTCTCTGAGTCCCAGAAGCTAATTAGATTCAATGCAACTTTTTAGAGAGTGTGTGTGAAGATATCAAAAGGCAGCATCAGGAACAACTGTCCATCTCTTAATTTGTGATTAAATTCTTGCTATTAACATCCTTGTTACAAAGTGTAGCTTATCCCTCTCCCCCCCAACAGTGTTGACAGAGGCTATGCAAATTCCCACAGGATAAAATCTGCTTTAACTCAGGAGCATGGAAGTGGGTCCTTGCCTTACAGCAGACTAATCTGGTGGTAATGGATAGGTTCGTCTGTACATGCTCCTGTAGCATTTGACTTCCACTCAAGTATCCTCCGAAGGATCAGTATAAGGAAAGGTAAGTCACTGAATGTGGACATCTGTAAATGCATATGTTTTTTCATTGCATTTTTTGCATTGTTTTTTTTAGTTTCAGAAGCATATCAATCTAGATTTGTATGTGAGACTAAGTAAAAAGGCTCACTGCCTGTTGTCCCTAAGACAGAAGTTTCTGTTCTTGCAATGCTGTGTTTTTCTTGTGGGGCAGAAGGCATATTCTAAAACTGAACGTAGGAGTACCAGGAGCACACAGCCTGAGAAGATACTTGGAGATGTAGATGTAGGGATTTTAGGGAATGATGAGGCTTCATGAATGTGGGAGGGGGTTCGTGGTAGTGGGAAACAGATCGAAAGAAGATGGGAAGTCTAGAAGTTACACTGTTCAAAGGGGAAGACAAGTGGATGGATAAGAGCACCAAGAGAAGGAATGAACAGTGACAATTGGTAATATAAGTTGTAGGCTAGCTGAACCATGCATATTTTGAACAAGAAAGAGTAGAAGTGTGCACAGACAGATTGAGACAAGGATGAAATGATGAAAGAATGGCACAGGAATAAGGGTTTTCTCTTACCAGGCTTTTTACTGTCAAGAAGTAAAAACAGGAGAAATTTTTTTTTATTTTTCTCCACTAGCAAGATAGCAAGGCTGATGTACCCGCTACCCTTCCTCTGCAAAAAAATTGGACCCTTTGAAATTTGTATTAAGGATCACCTTCACATAGAATCTCTCTAGTAACTGTTGCAAGCAGACTGCTTAAACAGCCTTTTCCCCCCCACCATTTGAAGGTCATTTATCAGAAAGTTATGAGATTATTGTTACATAATCCAGTAGTCAATTTCGGAAAATGAATTTCACTGACCTGCAAGACTAAGCATTCAAAACTATAGAAGCTTCAATTCATGGAATCAGTCTAATTTTTTTCCCTGCAGTTCCAATATACATGACATCTGAGTCTGACTTGGAATGAACTTATAACTTCTCCAGTGTGGTTTGGGTTTTTTGGGATGTTTTTTGGTTGGGTGGGTTGGTGGGGTTTGGTTTTGTTTGTTTTTTTGTTTTTCTGTCAAAGGCCCTTGGGATTGATGTCTTAAAATAAGCTAAACAACCTTGGTAATGTTTTTAACCAATTATAAAGACTTTCCATGTATTTGCCATCCAATAAAATCCCAAATACCAAACATTGCAACAGTCAGTCAAGTGCTTTCTCTTGCATACAACTTTCTGTCTCTTTCAGCTGAGAACTTACAAGTTAACTTACTGAATTTATTAAATTGAAAGTAGTTGTATTTTGTACTCTGAATTTTAATGTTCATCTGAGCTGCAGTATTCAACATGGACACCTTTAAAGGAGAAGGGTTACCGTACCACTGTATTTTTGATTGACAGTTTTTACAATAGGAAGCACCTAGAATCTCTGACAACTGCCAAACACCCCAGTTTGCCCCATCTTGATCTTATGATCAGAAATAAAGCAGGTTTGCTATCTCTTTTTAGTCAGGAAAGATTGTTATGATCCAGACGTGAGACCAATGTTAAGCGGTCAGTTTTCAAGGTGTGCTAGAGGTTGCCTGTGACTTTAACCTATAGTACTCAGCTGCTGTTTTAGGTTCAGCTTGCCTTTACAAATTTTGTTTGTATATTTATTTGTCCATTTCCAGTTAGTCATTGATTTATAATGACAGTGCAGTGGGAGTAACTGTCCCTTATTGCCAAGTGCTTCTTGTTTGCTTGGAGCCTAACCAATTGTAAAAGAAAAGAACCCAGCAAAATCACAATCCTCCCTTTTCATGATTTCTCAAATGATGCACTGATTGTCCCTCTAACTTCTTCTGGAATGAGCTGCACCTTCTTGGTCTTTTATCAATACATGCAAGGGAAAAGAACTCTTTCTTCAGAGTACAAATTATATCAGCTGTCTCTTGAACCAAGTACTTTTTTTTTTTCTAATTCCCCTGAAAGCGAAGGTAGAAAAACTAATAGGAAAAATTACCCAACACCTTCAGTAACATCTTGGGCTGCAAAATACTCATGCCTAATTCCCTGGATCACTAACTACTCCCTCTGTGGCCTCCAGTGAGAAGTCCAGGACAGGATCTGACTCATGTTTAGACGTTCTAGTTTCTGCACAAGGGTCTCTCCACAAGCAGTGGGAATAGAGAAACGTGTCCAGGGGCTGAACCTTTTTAAGACTCACCCTCTGGAAGCCTCAATTCACATCTACAAACAGGGATAAAGCACTTTCCTACATCAGAAACGTATTCTGAGGATAAATGCATTGAAGAATGTAAGGCATTTGCACTTTGACACTACAGCTGTGTCAGTGCTGGAGACAGACCACGTTATGGAGGCATTGCAACAAAAATGGTCAGAAAATTTACTGTGTCAGGGTAACAATGTGATAGGAAATGGAGTTTGGCTTGGCCTGTGCTTCTGAAATTTCCCTAGGCATTTGTGATGACCGAAGATACAGAGGCTGTGACAATCGTAATTAATTCCTTCAGACAGAGAACTTAGAGCGTATTTATGCTCAGAGATGAGCAGAGCTCTGAAAGGGAGACAAATTCAAGAAGAACACTAAAAGGGAATATCAGTGGTGGTGCCAACTGATCATAGGCACTGATTAAGGTTTACAACAATAAGTAAGCTGAGTAGAAAGCATTACTGTATAGCAAACAACTCTTCACTACAAAGACAAGTACATCCCTGTGTAACAGCCTGACTCTCAGAGGAGTCTGGACGGTACGTAGTCTTTGAAGATTGCCTAAGAAATAAGTGTTTAAAGCTCACAGGCTTACTTAATCAAAGCAAGTCACCCTCCTCCACATCCCAAATGCTTTGTAGCTGACTGCATATCTCCTCTCTGGACACAGAAGAGAAGGTTTTTCTCTATAATTTTGTTAGCGATGAGTGATCTTATACCAAAACTACCATCAGAAAGCCATTTATGCCTCACTTTTACGCTAGTGTAGGCTTTTTTTTGCTGGGTTGTGGGTTTTGTTTTGGTTGGATTTGGTTAGTTGTTTTGCATGCTGAGCATAGGATCTGTGTTATGGACCCTTGTGCCCATTCTGCTTCACTTCCTGAATCTTGATGCAGGGCTTCTCCTCACCATGGAGGGATTCAAAGACCTGTCTGGTCAGGGAGTAGGGAAACCTCTTCTGCACTGGCTGAGCAATGGGGTTCTGAATAGCAGCATCCTACAGTGAAACCACTTACTTCTCCTAGAGCTCAGATGCTGATAAAATATAACTGGCCAGAGCACAATGCTGATAGTGGTTATTTGGGGCATGAGTGGGATAGGACACATGTCCTGTGTTACCTAACCCTTGGGAAATGAGGAAGGGTGAACTGAATCACCAGAGCTGGTACAGCCAAATCCAAAGATGAGTTTTGTTAAGGTTAAATAGCCCTTCCCCCCATCTGAGGCCTTCTGCTTTGCCAGAGAAAATCACTGTTTTCACCATTCCCTCACAGTAACTGTCAGAGAATCTGTAGGACCATCATGTCGAATAGCTTCTGGTAGGGAAAAATAGGGAGATAATCAACAAGTGGCTAGTTGGAGGGACAAGGCTCTTGTTTAAATGACCTTGAGGTGCCTTGGTCACAAGGCAGAGTCTGGCAGAGAAGCACTCATTCTACTCCCAGTCTCTGCCCAGGCTGTAATCAGAAGTCACGCCACAAACTTTGCTGACCTGGGAGCTCTGCTGGTATTTATCACTGCAGCAAACAGTATACTTGCCAGCCCAATGAATTAAGTAGCACTGGGGTGAAGTTGCAACACACGAGGCTCATTAGCTTATTGTGAAATAAGCAGAATGTTATGGAATAACACAGATTATCTGAAAAGTATACACAGGACCAACATCCCCTTTGTCCCTGCAGGCAGGATTATCAGGTCATGGCATAACTTTAGCAAGTCTTGCTGCTTCCGACACTTATAGGTAGGTAACTGCTCTAAATGCTTTGCTGTTTAATCAGTTTTGAGACCCTGATTTGCTTGAGCCCTAGCTGTAGGGCCAATTTTTGATGCTTATGAAATAGAGTAAGGAAAAGAATGAGTACTGTGATGGTTACAGCAGCACTTAATTTCTGTTCTTCCAAGATGCATTTCACATTCAATACAGATTTTTTGGGTTCGGCCTCTGAATTAGAAGAGGAGACCCTCATCCTTCTCAAGGATGAAGGTTTGGTTTAAAAAAAGATAATGAAAACTCTACATTAACAGATGCAAGTCAGCTGTTCTGCACTCTCGGCTGTCTATAAATGGCCAGGACACTGATAAATAAATAGCTAGCATGCAGAAATAAGGGAAACATTTCTCTTAATATCTCAAGGCATTAAAAAAAATGTGTTGTTAGGCTAGATTATGAGAACTTGGAGGAATATTATTTTTTTTTAATTATAAGGGAATATAAGAGGCAATTTAGGGATGGGGAGAAGAATGGCTGGATACTTTAAAAGGGAGCTGAAAAGCAGTAAGAGATGCATTAACATAGCAAAGGAAACTTCCAAGTCTAACATCCAGAAAGACTTCCATTATATCTGCAGATACCTAAGTATTTGGGTGAGGGGAGAAGAGGAAGTAACCATGAACTGAGCTGGCAGCATTCAGAGGCAGAAGGAACGAAAGTCTGCTCAAGATAAATGAGGCCTTAATATTAAAAATGGGAAGAAAGATAATGATCATACCAAATTTTTACTTTGGAGTGTAGTGATACAACATTTACAGGATAAAGAATGAGTGACACATGTCTGAATGCTGAAAAAAATCTAGGCAATATGGAGGAAAAGTGATTATCTTTATTGAGAGACAAATTGACCTTCTTCTCTTTGAGCAAAATGAAGATCACCCAGGTTGTTATATCAGGAGAAAGGACTAAGCGATTAAGTGCATCTGCTCTACTGCTATCAGTAAGAATCAAGTCATTCTCATCTGTTGTAATCAAATGTAATTAGGTAAAAAATGAGCAAGTGAGTATATTTCAGGCTTAGCCTGCCAGGATTGGATTTTGATTTAGACTAGGTTCTACAGTTTTATCAGCTTCACATGCCTCGAAAGAGGCCATTTCAGTTTGTGACCCAGGATGGTCTGCAGCTGTTTATCATTCCCGTTTCAACAAAAACACTAAGTCTATGCATAAAACAATAAGAGAAAACAAGCAGCAAAACTGTAACTAATAGCATACATTAGGTCATTCTGCTATTAATTAAAGCATGGTTTAACATCAATATTTGGTTTTTTGTTCAGTTTCATGACAAACGTTCCCATTACACTCAACCTTTACTTTTGTAACAGTAACTGTGGTCTTTATTTTGTTGTGGCCAATGGCCACAGATGGGGGTTAGGGTCTATTACATACAATATTGTGCGTACTTAAAAACTTAGTTCTTCTGTTTGAGTAATTAATGACCAAACTGACTTGGACACTTGACAGGTATTACACGAATGAAACCATCACAGAAGTTATTTCTTTTTCCCTCTAGTTCCATTGCTCTGTGATTTCAGAGCTCGCCCCAGTTCTCAGCCCTGCTTTGATTATCAGACACCAAGTCCATTCTCGGAGTTGGTGCTCTCAGACCAGAACCAGTAGGCTGTGGAAAGGGCGCTTAGATGTTGGCAGGTAAGGACTCCTGTAATTATTTATCTCATTGAGTAAATGTCTCACTGCTCAGTGTAACACCTTTAAGTAATGGCCCTTCTGCTTGAATTCAGGTGCTGCATTTATCCCTGCAGCTGCTGTGGATAACAAAGCTCTCATGAGTATGTGAATGGTCAAGCCCTGTGGTATGGCCTTTGAGCCTGGCAGATAAAAAGCAATAAATACTTTAAATAGCAGAGTTCAGAGCAGTATCCGTCTCCTTGCATTAAGAATTCACAGACTTTATTTTAATGTATAAATGAACAAGTCCATTCAGAATAGCACTAAAGCTTTGTTTCTGACAAATATCTTCATTATCTCCTTTCCTCTAACATTCTTACTAAAATGGATCTTTCAATCACATATCTATAAAAAACTTGCAAGAAAATAAATAAAATTTGAGAGTAAGCGAAGGAAGATACTTCCCCCACCATACAATAGGGAAGGAGTTAACTGTCAGCGATAAAAGGAAGATGAGGGAAAATGTGGGCCCCCTCCATAATGAAACAGGAGACCTGGTAACCCAGGGTATGGAGAAGGCTGAAGTACTTTACAAATTTTTTGCCTTACTCTTCAGTGACAAGTGCTCTAGCCACACTGCCCAGGTCACAGAAGGCAAAGGCAGGGATTGGGAGTATGCAGAACCACGCACTGTAGGAGAAGATCACGTTCGAGAATATCTGAGGAACCTGAAGGTGCACAAGTCCATGGGACCTGATGAGATGCATCCACAGGTCCTGAGGGAACTGGTGGATGAAGTGGCCAAGCCACTCTCCATTGTATTTGACAAGTCATGGCAGTCCGGTGAAGTTGCCACTGACTGGAAAAGGGGAAACATAACCCCCATTTTTAGAAAGGGAAAAAAGGAAGATGTGGGGAACGACAGGCCAGTCAGCCTCACCTCTGTGCCTGGCAAGATCATGGAGCAGATCCTCCTGGAAACTATGCTCAGGCACATGGAAAAGAAGGAGGTGATTGGTGACAGCCAACATGGCTTCACTAGGGGCAAATCGTGCCTGACAAACTCGGTGGCCTTCTATGATGGGGTTACAGCATCGATGGATAAGGGAAGGGCAGCTGACTTGTGCAAGGCATTTGACACTGTCCCGCACGACATCCTTGTCTCTAAATTGGAGAGATATGGATTTGATGGATGGACCACTCAGTGGATAAGGAATTGGCTGGATGGTCACACTCAAAGACTTGTGGTCAATGGCTCAATGTCCAAGTGGAGAACAGTGACACGTGGTGTTCCTCATGGATCGGTATAGGTACCAGCACTGTTTAACATCTTTGTCAGTGACATGGACGGCGGGATGGAGTGCACCCGCAGCAAGTTTGCCAACAACAGCAAGCTGTGTGGTGTGGTCGACACGCTGGAGGGAAGGGATGCCATCCAGAGGGACCTTGACAGGCTGGAGAAGTGGGCCCGTGCGAGCCGCATGAAGTTCAACAAGGCCAAGTGCAAGGTCCTGCATGTGAGTCAGAGCAATCCCAAGCACAACTACAAGCTGGGTGGAGAATGGATTGAGAGCAGCCCTGAGGAGAAGGACTTGGGGGTATTGATTGATGAGAAGCTCAACATGAGCCAACAGTGTGCGCTTGCAGCCCAGAAAGCCAACTATGTCCTGGGCGGCATCAAAAGAAGTGTGACCAGCAGGTCGAGGGAGGTGATCCTGCCCCTCTACTCCGCTCTGGTGAGACCCTACCTGGAGTACTGCATCCAGCTCTGTGGACTCCAGTACAAGAGATATGGAGCTGTTGGAGCGAGTCCAGAGGAGGGCCACAAAGATGATCAGAGGGCTGGAGCACCTCTCCTATGAGGACATTCTGAGAGAGTTGGGCTTGTTCAGCCTGGAGGAGGCTTGGGGGAGACCTAATTGTGGCCTTCCAGTACCTGAAGGGGCCTACAGGAAAGCTGGAGAGGGAATGTAGTGATTGATATTCAAGGGGTAATGGGTTTAAACTAAAAGAGGGTCGATTTAGATTAGATGTTAGGAAGAAATTCTTTACTGTGAGGGTGGTGACGCACTGGAACAGGTTGCCTGGAGAAATTGTGGATGCCCCATCCCTGGAAGTATTCAAGGACAGGTTGGATGGGGCTTTGGGCAATGTGATCTAGTGGAGGGTATCCCTGCCCGCAGCAGGGGGGTTGGAACTAGATGATCTTTGAGGTCTCTTCCAACTCAAACCATTCTATGATTTTATGTTTCTATGATTCCATGACTTCTGATAACAGAAAAGCCCATGAGTCCAAGTTACTGCAATCATGGATGCAGAGGCAAATAAGCAGATCATGACTGAGCTGAAATGAAGCAGAGCTGTGCAGCTGAAAGTGAGGAAGGGGAGACATGGGATCTGAGAAGGCTGGTAAAGGTTTGGAAAGAATATTAATACATATAAATGTTAACGTTTTCCTTTTACATGGAACAGACTCCAAAAAGTGAGGCTTGATGTAGGATGCAGCAGCTGAAAGGGGCAATTGAGACAATGATGACAGCTGCTCTACTAATTTTAATTTCAACTGTGTACTTCTAAACTGTGATCTCCAAAAACTGTGTCTGGGTGGAGGGCAGGGGGTTTGTGGTTGGAGATCACCAGCTGGGAGGAAAAGTCTCAGAAGTTTACACAAAGCACCATTTAAAAGCTGAGTGCATTGGCTCAAAGCAAGCTTTTGGTTGGGTTACATAGACAGAAAACTGGTAGATGTTTGGATAGAGTATAACAAAAACCCCCTTGTTTTCACCCTACTGAGTTTTAAATTATGGAAATTAATTAGAGACAGTCCAAGGAGGCAGATGACCATGGCTACATCTGTACTACGAAATGAAACAGAACCAGTCACAGATGGGTAATGCCCACACTACATAGCTTTTGGCCATGGGTTTCCTCTGGGCCCCCATCCAGAACTTGTATAGCATAATGATTATTTCTGTGTGTTAGCTAAAACTGTGTGAAGGCTCAGGTTTCGGTCTGCCAGACCAGTGTTTTCATAGCGTGAAACTGAGGGCATGCGTTGTATACCCCTGACATGTATCATGTTGTGTACCTGGGGCTTCAGACCTTGCTGGGACAGCGTTGGAGGACTGTGTAAGAGGAAGGAGTCAGTTCTGGTGGTTTAGGTATCTCCATACTGTCTACTGGAAGCAGTTCCCAACCAGTGTTAATCCCCTGTCATTGTTTAGGTCTTGTTGACTCAGGTCAAAACTATGCCAAAAGAGTGTGTCAAGTGATGGCGATTTGGGGCCCAGCTCATTGCCTGGTCTTGTTTTATTTAGCTACAGTGAAAATATTTTCATTAAAATAGAGAAGGGATTTAGTACAAGATGAAAAAGGGAGTGCAGAACTTATGACTGGATGCAGCTTTGCCAGCAATGTTTAGGGAATCAAGGTACATACATGAACATACTCCCGTTAGGACCTAAAAAGGCACTGCCTGTCCTGCTCCTCATATGGCATGGCTTCTCTTCTTCTCCAGTAGTAGTGGCTTCTCCTCCTCCAACCACCACCAGCTCCATCCAGCAGTGTAGTGACTGTGGCTTGCTCTAGAGGAGGGACTATGAGCAGAAAGAAGTATCAGACAAGGGACTTTATACAGAGATAGGCAATATTAATAAGACAAAAAAGATAATTCACTGAACAGTGTGTTTCACACATTGAAATGTGTGATCAGGACCGTGCACGTTCTGAGGAGTCTCAGCAGAACTCAAGGCAGGGTTGAATTTCTGGGAGCCTCCCAGAAACCAAGCACTGTGCTCACGACAGATGGACCACACCAGGGCTGGTGCTTTGTGAGTGGGATTTCTGATTTTGTGATTCCAGGGCAGCGAGATCCAATGTATGGGAGCCATACAACCTGTATTTCCCCCCTTCAGCTGAAGCCACAGGCATGGGACCTTGGGTAGCAAAACCAAGGTGACAACTGGTCTTCGTGTGGGCAGTTTTTGAATGACAGTCTCAGAAATTCAGTTCACTGGAAATTTCAAAATGTTCAGATTTTGGTCCAAATCAAAACAAATCAGACAAAAAGGAGTAAAAAATAAGAGTATTTCCATTGAACTGGAAACTCTCCTTTTTGTTCAGCTCATCAGTAGGATTATTAGAAAAACGAAGCACAAAGCACAGTCAGGGGAATCTCCATTCCTACTAGAATTGACTATTGTACCAACCTCCTCCATGACAGGGGACTGAAGCAGCTTGAAAAAGGCAAAGTCAAAGCCAAGAGGCAATAATATAACTATCAATTTACCTGGGGAAAGCACAGGGGAGGAGATGAGTAATTTCAGGTAAAGGACAATTTCGACCCACAAAAAAATGGATTTTTGCATGCCATTAATATATTTCAGCATCGAATGAGATGAGTACTCATTAGCATTAGAGAGGATGGGTTCTGATGCCCCCAAATCAATGCCATGTTGCTTAAGATGGGGTTTGAGAGATTTTGAGATGTTTGGATGACACAACAGGTGGAAATAGTGGTCTAGACCCCTGAATATAAGCTGCAGGGGATGTGTTAAAGAACATCATCATTCCATCTCTGCCCATGTGAGTAAGGAGTTGGGAGTCAACGGTGTGTACCTGTATCTCGTGACATCTAGCTGTTAGGATGTACATAGTCTTTATACCTTATCCTATGGGTTGGGGATGTCTGTGTTTCACTTTTCAGCAGTTATTCAAAACTTTCTGCTCATTTCTGGTTTTGCTGTCTCTGTAAACTTCATTACAATCAGCAGATGTGGGGGGAAAATAAACGAGGCAGTCCCAACATATGAGTAGATTTACAGCTACAATGGTATTTTGTTGGAACCACTGAAATATGTACATACCAAAGATGGTAATCTTACTGTCGTAATCCTTGTTCTGCCCGCCCCAGCCCCTCCTACCCAGCTGTATGTTTCTCCGAATTTCTCTACTGCAGATAAATGGATGGGGCTTGGAGGTCGCAGTCCTTTAGGCAGCTTTGAAATCTCAGCATCGAGCTTCCACATCTTCTGCAGGGTCTCAGAAACAGTGTCTGTGCTCCACAAGTAACAGAAGCTCTACTTTATTATGTGATATGTTTCCAGAAAGAATTACAGACTTGCCTTACATTTTCCTGACCTTGGGAAAGTTAATGGCTTGTTTCGTATTTTAAATTGAACTTCAAGAACCCAACAGGAATATTCTGTTGGCTCTCCTGTGCAGAGGCTTTGGCCAGGCATGGATTGATCTGGGAACGGGGGCAGAAGCAAGTAGACCTTTCACCCTCTGCCCCTCGCATGCGATGGAGATGTGGCCCCGGCTGCTGGCCTCCTCCCTGTGTCAGGGCTGCATCAGCCCCAGGGGTAATAGCTGAAAAGTACTGCTTCAAAGTTATAAAAGTAAAATGCTGAATTTATGAAAATGAGAAACAGCAGTTTTGTGACAGTTTCTTACTAGAGGAAGTGCATGTAAACATGCCGTGTAATGAGTGTACAATATAGCACGCGTGAAGTCATGAGCACAATCACTAGGGTGAAAGTTGAGAGTGTTCTTGCTAAACAGCATGTACGCAAGTAGCACCAGTCTCTTAACGTTACAGGGCCCTCCTCTTGGCTGTGTCAAATATTTTATGGGATTATTTCTGTACAGGCTATTTCTAGATGTGGCCTGTGTCAGAGGTTTCGGCTGGCTGGATATCTAAGCATCTGTTTACGAGCGTCAGGGTGGATGGAATGTTATCAAGTACAGTCAAAGGGAACTGCAAGGGACACATCTACTGGTGCTCCACTTCAGCACTACAACTGTTGTGATTAAAAAGAAAATAAAATTTAAAAAAACCCTACACTAGGTAAATGTCATTGCCATTGTGTGAAGCCATTTGAACATTGCATTTGCAAATAACTTCAGGGCTGACATCTAAACTGCACTGGGCTCAAGTCAAAAATGACAGATAAAAGCACAATTCAACTTAGAATTTTGATAAAAGACCTCTTTATTCTCTGTTTCACTGTTTGGTCTTTCTGTTCCTTCTGCTTACTTGGTCAGTAATATGAAAATCCTTTAAAAAAATCTTCAAAGAAAATGAAGAAGGAAAAAGTTACATGCTTAGATTTAATTTTGTATACAATGTGTCACTCTGCGTGTATGTTTCTCTCTGTATTGCTCTGTTTGTATGTGATCATTTCAAGTGTATAAAGCAAATTTGAAGAAATTTAATTTTAAAATGTGTGGAGTGGGGAGCATTGTGACAAGCCAAGTTAAAAGCATGAGGAAATGCAGAAAGTCAACAAAAGGAGTAAGGATACCTAAAGCATGACCACAAAACCAACCTTCTTGGCAAAATATAAGATTAGGACTAAGATAACTCACATAATAGGACTAGCTAATAATAAGGGATATAACTCTGCAATGGTCCTAAACTCCAGACAGGGGAGGAAGTTGGACTCATCGAAAGCCTCTGGGTGAAAGTGAAAGAGGAGGAGGACGTGACTGCTACTGTTGTTAGACCAAATGACCCAAACAGAGAATATCTGCTGTGGAAGCCTTTTTTATGAATAATATGACAATTCATTCAATGCACAGGACCAGAAAGTCATGGGAGAGTTTAACTGTCCAGAGAATGGGTAGGAAAGGAAAATATCAGGGCAGAGATTGATTGGCAAGCTCTAAATTGAAAAGCATTGGTCACCATTTCCGGTGCACTAGAAAAAACAGACAGAGGAGAGGCTCTTCTGGATGTGGTTCTAACCAGTGTAGTTGTTTGAGAACAGGGCGATGAAACGCAACTTGGAGACAGTGACTATGAAATTAGAGAGTTCTCAATCCTAAGAAAGAAAATAGTGACAAAGGACAAAATCATGGACTTGAAGCAGGCAAACTTCCACCAACTCAAGTCAACAACAAAGTCAAAGGAAAATGTAATTACATTGTTGTGGCAGAAAAAATAAGCTATTCCTGTCAGAAGAGAAAAGTACTAAAAGATGAGTTTAGGTAAGCCAGAACCTTTTAACTGATCTCAAGTTCACAAAGTTCCACATAGAAAGTGGAAATCAGATCAAATTTAAAAGGTATAAAATAACAGCACATGTGTATAAAACCCAATCAGAAAACTAAGGCACAAAACCAATATACAGCTGGAAAACACTTGAAAGGATAATGTGCATTAGTAACAAGGAAGAGCAAGGAAAATATTGATATTTTTTCCTGTCTGTTTGGGGGAGCGGAGGGAAAGCGATGACATAACTGATGATCCCAAGAAGGTCAGAACATTTAAAACCTTTTCTGCATGTCAGCTGCAGGCACATGACTAGCATAATTAACATTCATAACAAAGGTTTAAGAACTCAGTATAAAACAGGGAATAAATAGGACAGAAGAGTGTTACGAAATGTTCTCAAGTCAGCCAGACCAGCTAGACTATGGCCTGGGATATTTTAAGAATGATATAAATTAGTCAAATTAGCTATCACTGGAGAATTTGTGAAAGATGGCTAAGAGATATAAGACTGGGAAAGGACAAAAATAACAGCTGCCTTTTAGAAAAAGAGGGGAGATATCAGAGGAAGAAGAACCTGGAAGTAATAAACTAATCAATTTAACTTCAACTCACAGAAAAAAAATCTAGAATCAATCAAACTATTTGCCAACATTTGAAAGATAGCAGGAAAAGTAATATCATAAAAACTAATTCTCTAATGAATATTTTTTAAACCCATTTACTTTACTTTGATACTGTCTTATCACAAAATTAGGGGTTTACAGGGACCTGTCTTTGTTATGACTTTATTCAACTTTTTATTAACAATCTAGATAACAGTCTTATTAAACTTACAGTTGAGACCAAGTTGGAAAGAAGTGCAAACATAAATATGTTGGAAGACATAATTCAAATTCAGAATTATCTTGAGAAATTGCAGTAGTAGAATGAAAAATGGATGAAATGCAAGAGGGATGATGTGCTGCATTTAGGTGGGAGTAATCACATTAAAAAAAATACGGGTCAGGGAATGACTTTTTAAGAATTAATTTTCCAGACAAGTACCTGGAAATAATAGGTCACGAATTGAAGATGTATCAAAAATAACAATCTATTGCAAATGCAAGACAAAGGAAATATGCTGTGATCTATAAATAGCAGTATAGCCCTCAGGCCTTCCTCTTCTTGGCACTACTAGAACGTCGGGTAGAGGACTTGGTCCCTTTGGGGCACTATACTTCAGAAAAGACATGGGCAAACTGGAGAAAGCCCAAAACAGTGTAAGTGATTAGAGGCAAAATGAATGTAATCTATGATGAAAGATTTGTTTGGCCTAAGACAGAGAAAAGGTTGAAGACTACATGCCAATTCTTTTCAAATACAGGTGAGAATATTCTGACCACCATTTTCACCATGGATAGAAGAATTCAGGAGTTTAAATTCTAGCAAGAAGATTCAGGGTTAGGCGTTAAGGAAAACATTCTAATAATAAACTTCTGAATTTCTGGTACAGGTGGCTTTGATAGGTAGAGGAATCTTTACCACTGAGACTTGTTAAAAAAGCTACTCAAGAAAAAAACAAGAATTAGTTAAGGACAGTTAGTCCTGCTCCAGGAGATATGAATGAACTACATTAGGAGCAGGTAACTTGTAGGTTTCAGCTGCATTTGCCTCCTCAATAATTCGAACGTGGTTACCATGTCAAAATGATGACATGTCAAGTGTGTCGAACACAAGATGAGCAGGTGGTCTGTTCTGGTATGGGAGCTACTGCTCAACCTGAGTCTCCGCATATAAAAAGTAGTTATCAGGTTCCGTGTAGAGTGAAGTCACCTATCTTCCTAGAACCCAGCTTTAAATTCAGCTTGTCCCCCATCCCATGATGGATCTCTAGAGTCCTGTAAGAACATAGTTGTTCATAAGACTCCTGCTCTTTGGCCTCTTCAAGGCATACAGTATGCATCACATGGCTTCCGTCCAAGGTAAAACACTGTTGTGCAGCTCCATTAATCAGAAAGGCTGCACACTCTCAAACCTGGGTGACTCCTGAGGTCATTTCTCTGTCAGTTGTCTTTTGCCCTCGCAGCCTTTCAGTACTGTTACGAGCGCTGAGAATCATCAAAGTACAAGCATGCAGGATGAAGAGTTTTAAATAATTTTGTGCAGCAATTTCACCCAGGCAGTGGTTGAGGGCCAAAAGACATATGGACGGACAGCCAAACCATTTTCTATTAATGGAATGGAAAGTCCTTGGGAGAATCCCATGTAGGGGAGAAGGACTTATCACACAAGAACAAAGGGTCCAGATATCTGCATTTTGACTGCAAGGTAGTTATAGTTCAATTAATATTTGTGAAGGGAAAACTATCAGTGTAATCCCATCAGTAAAAAGGACTCTGTAAGAGGGGAACCAGGGAACTGCAGACCAGCAGGTCTGATTTTTACACCTCATAAGATGGATGATACAGTATAGGATTGGGAAGCACATGAATGAACATGGTCTTTTTGAACAGTCAAAGTGCTATCTCACATCATCTTATGGACTTCCATGTATACAACAATATTCTGCTTTGAAAGACACTTCTCTGTAGAGCATTTGAAAGATACTGTAAGAAAATAATATTAAGACAAGATTTTCCTCTACTCAAAATGGTGAGTTGATGTAAAAAAACCAAGCTCTTCAGAAAAAGGTTAATGTTATGCTCATTGGAAAGTGTGTCAGCTATGTACAGAAGACAACAACACACATTTTGTCAGCCTGACTGTCTTGAATTCCTTGCTGTCACATACGCTTCAGACCTGTCAGTTACAGACTTTAAGCTGAATCATAAATTAAAGGATGTTGTTGTTCCTGGAACTAGCAGGCATATGAAAACAACAAAGTTACTCTGTGGTTTTGTTTACATTCTTGAAGTAGCCCAAGAAATTTAAATCTTATGATTTATACACTGTGACCCTGGTCAAATTCTTGTCTGTTGTCTTTTGCATGGTAACACTTGTGTTTTAGTATAAAGTGAATTTGATAACACAAATAATCAAACATAGTATCTGCTCTTCTGTGATCTCCTTTCCACCTAAATCTGTCAGACAAAAGAACTTGGGGTAGAGAGGGGGAATATATAGCAAAAGTTGCAGAAAAATGCTCATAAAACATGGGTAGACAATGAGTGCATGCTCTGAGCAATAAAATGTAAAATACTTTGAAAAGTGAACCAGTTAGGTCTCTAACGTTGGAATTTAGGAATATACGTGCAGGAAAGCAATCCAAAAAAGCATTGTTTAATGTGCTTAAACTTTTGAGACACTTTAGACACTGGCATTTGAGGCTGAAGCTTCACTGGACACCTAAACTGGTGCTATTGGCAGCAGGAAATGGAAGACGATGTGGACACATAGGCACAGAAGTGGTCTCAGGCTTTGGATCCCAGTTTTGCAGTATGTGCCTGGTCACTATCTTCAATAATCACTGAAAAGACTAAGGATGGGTTTCAGTTAAGATCCACAGGGCAACACTCACACATTATTTATCTTAAAATTGATTAATGTTTTTCATTGTTCATTTGCAGTAGTTCTTCCAGCTAATGTAACACCTAGGATGCAGGACAGCCTGTGTAGTGCTGGAAGCAAGCCAGGACACCAACTTTGAAATCCTTACCTTACAAATAAAAGAGCACTGAATGTATTGGCTGAAGCAAAACCTTCACTTCTACACTCCTCCATCTCCCTTCTTCAGAAACAAAGCAAGCAAAATACCTCCATTGTCACTTTTCTTTTCCCAGCGAACCAGAAAGTCAATGTATTCATTACACACTCAGATAGGTCTTCATTTTATACTAGCTGTAGATAACATGACGGATGCCTTAGAAACAACAGAAAGAGAGAGCAAGAGACTGCAGGCTGTGGCAGGGTGTTCCTTCATTTTCCTCTCTCATTTTGCCTGTGCTTTCTTATCCTGCATGCATGTTCATATTGATTCCCTGCAGATTAGTTCCTTGAAGAAAATTCTCTGTTTCCACAGATATTTGCTGGTTATGTAATTATTCTGCTTTCATATAAAGTATTCAGGGGAGCTTTGCTCTGTAGCTTTAAAGGAAGTAACCCAGACAACCCACAACCTAAAATTTTCCACATATTCAGAGACTGAGAGCAGAGCTGCTATTAAATATTGTTTTTATTTTTGCATACAGCAAGCACTGTGCATTCCCAGCTCTTGGTACAAGTCTGATCACGGTTGGAATATGCATTTTATTAGTGTGGTTTCTTTCATGGCAAGCAATCATGTGTCATAACAAAATAACCTAAATGGTATTCTTTTTTCTGCAATTCAATTTATCATGGAAATTCAGATTAAAAGAGTGTTTCTCTTCTTTCAACTATTCTTCTTTCTTAGATGAATAGAGAACATTAAGAAAGTGAAATCAGAAAAGAGGAGGCATTAACCCACCCACTGCACAGAATTTTGACTTGCTCCAATCCTAGGAACAGAAATTTTGATGGAAAACACAGTATGTGCTTAAAAGGTTGATTTACTCCCTATAAGGTTATCACTTAAGTTTCATACAGCACCAGTGGACTTATTTTTTCCTTAAGTTTTCTAAAGTCATGACATAAAGGGGGAAACACATTCATCTGAATCATTCTCTTATTTCTAAAAGACCAATGCATTCCTTTTACATCCCCCATTTTTTCATTACCTTCTAAATAAGATCAGTGGAGATTAATTGGAAAGAGGTGTTGTATTACTAAAAAAATATGGATTCATAGTCCCTGCGCCTGGAGGTCAGTAACAAGTGGAGTACCACAGGATCGATACATGTACCTGTCCTGTTTAACATCTGTATCAATGACCTGGAGGAGGCAACATGCGCTCTCGTCAAGTTTGCAGATAACATAAACTGCAGGGACCAGTCAATACACTCAAGGGCAGGGCTGTCTTCCAGCGGGACCTAGACAGGCTGGAGGAATTGGCTGATGGGAACTGTGTGAAATTCTGCCAGGGCAAGTGCAAAATCCTGCCCTGGGAAGAAAGAAGCCCATGATTGTAATGTAACGCAAGCTGAGGACTGACTGTGTGGGGAGCAGTCCTGCTGAAAAGGACCTCGTGGATTTGGTAGACAGCAAGCTGCCATGTGCCTCAGCAGCAGTGAGGGCCAACACCATCATGGGCTGTGTGAACAGGAGCACAGCAAGAGAAGTGATTATGTCCCTTCACCTGACAGTCATGAAATGTCATCTTGTGCACTGCATCATTTTTCCCCCTTCCTACATGAGAGACATTGCTAAACTGGAGTGAGCTCAGCTGAGGGCCACCAGGATGCTCAGGGGCTGGAGCACCAGTCCTGCAAGGGGAGGCTGAGGGATGGGGCTGCTTCAGCCTGGAGAAGGGAAGCCTTTAGGAGCACCTCAGAGCAGCTTTCCCCTTGCTACAAGTAAGGTCATTGAAAAGACAGAGCCAGGCCCTCCACAGCAGTGCATAGTGGCAGGAGGAGAGGCAATGAGCATAAGCTGAAATGAGAAGTTCAGACTGGAGAAGAAAGGAAGCCTTTTTCCCCATGAGGACAGTGCAGCAGTGGAGCAGGTTGCCCCAGGATGTTGTGCAGTCTCCATCCATGGAAGTCTGTGAAACTCAACTGGATAAAGCCCTGAGCAAGAAGGTTTGACCTCTTCATTGACCCTGCATCAAGCAGGAGGTTGGACTAGGGAGCTCTTGAGGTACCTTCCAAGCTGAACTTTCCTGTGATTCTATGATTGTGCTAAACAAAAAGCAAAGAAAATACATAAAAACATAGATTTAAGCTGCAGGTAAGCATATGGAATATGAACAATGTCTTGATTTAATCTCAGTCTCCTGCAGTTTTCTCATGCAGTTTTGAAAAATAAAAACTTTCTTTGTAATTTAATATAAGTAGTTCTTCACTCAAGAGAAACACATTCATACTCACTTAAAGTGTGAACGAAATGGAACTTCAAAGACCTCGGAGTCTCAGGCCTCGTCTAAAAGCTCGGCAGGTAAAGCAATATCAATTAAGAGTGCATTTTGCAGTATTGTATTGGCAAAATGCCCAGCAACACAAAAATTTCCTTCCAGTGTAAACTCTACTAGACAAAGAAACCCTTTTTTTGTAGCATGGACGCTGTATGTGGACCCCATGATATTGATCTAGAAATGTATATATTAACATAGCTCTTGTTCTCTATGGGAAACTATTGCCTCCTAAAGTGAGCAACCAGAGTTTGACTGGTTTAACTCCAACTATGGCAGATTTTACCAATATAGTTACCTTTATAGGTAACAAGCACAGACTTAAGCCAGCGCTTACACTAGGCATACACAGCTAGTCTTGTAGAAATTACTGCCAATCATAAAATAATGTGCACTAGCTGTAGCCACTTTAAAGTGAAGGAACCTCTTCCAGATGAAAAACTATTATGAACTGAGCTGTTGGAATCCTATTTGGCATCCTGTTGATAAACACTGCATTACACACTAACATAAACAGAGAGCAAAACCAGACTCGGCCATCATGTTGTCTTCTGCGCCTGGTTCCAGAGCATCACACTCAGAAAGAAGATGACTCTCCATATACTGTTTGGAATGGACTGAAGTGGCAACCATGTGTGCAGAGAACAGAGTGCTTTTACATTAGCTGGTGTTGCTATTACTGGATATTACATGAGAATAAATGGTCAGAATTCAAGTATCTTTCCTGAGTGTATTCAAGCCCGACTTGCATTTCCAGGCTTTTTAAGGGGATTGAAGGGAATCTGGAAGAGTGATAATACAGCGTAAATGAAAAAGTGAAATACATAGGCATACATGAATTTATACATAGTTTGAAAGGTAGATGTTTCCTAACATATGTAAAGAATATAATCAATTCCTACATTGTCACTAAGCTAAATTTAAGATTCATGCTTCATAAGATATCAAACTCAAATATTCTGAATCTAATTTCTGTTGATGATTAAATATTACCACAGACTAGCAGCACAGAATAAATATAATATCCCCCAAATCCTCCAACTAAATTGAGTATACTGGTTATTAAAAGAAAGACAGACTTTTTTTCTTCTTCTTCTTCTTTTTTTTTTTTTTTAATAAGAGAGAAGCCAAGAGATCACTGAACATTTATTAAGCTATTTACTTGCATTGGAGCAATGAAGAAAATTCAAACTATTTATCCTACAGACACATAACACACACCCTTGTGCTTTTGCAGCTCCAGGACTAGATGTAGGCAGTGTGGAAACTCGAAACCTAATTTTGGGGTGAAGGCCTAATTATTAAAAATATCCCCAAACAAATTATCTTGTTTTCCAACTTCAGATAAGCTATTTCACAAACTTTCAACCCCCTCCTACCTGTGTGCTGATGACCTTCACCCCTCCAAAGCCCCCCTGCTCTCCCAAGCCAGGACCCCAAACAAGCACCTACCTACACTCTTACCTGTCTCCTGTCTTCCTAGCCCCATCTGCACCGCCACAAGCTTTCCAATTGAAAATTACTTTGGCTGCTTTTGCCTAAATTTGGTCTTGTTGGCAGTGAACTGTGTTTTGACATTAATCCCCATGAAACTAAACCACCTGCCATGTGAAGAAGCAAAAAACATCATCTAGTGTACAGGAAGTCCAGGGAGGTATAAATCCAGTATATATAATAAAACTACTGATCTATTATTATCTATGCTTACTCATACATATAATGAGGGAGCAGTAAAGTATTTTCTCTGGTTTATCTATGTGGTATTTTAGATGTTCAACTCTCACTGCTACTTGGCCAATAAAAAACACTGTAATAATCTCAGATCTTACTGTGTGACAGGAATGTGGTATTACACAAAAGCCATAAGCAACTCTGGAGCTGTAATACAAGTGTCTTCTCCTAACACAGTGCTCCAACCACAAAACTACAGTCAGGATCAGGTCCGTGGCTGCAAATTCTAACTCAATGAGTTGCTAATTACTAATGATGCTTTGCGTAGCTTCAGTAACAGGAGGTAAGAATGAAAGGCCTGAGGAACAACCACGAGTTTGGCAGGACAGGATCTCCTAGGACATGCGGATGTGAATCCCCTAACCAGTGGTAAAAACTGAAACTCAATGTCCTTTGCCATGTATTAATGGAAGGGCTATGGTATTGCTTGACACTGTTTAAAGAATATAGAGTTCTGTTTCCATGATTTTTTAAATGAGGAAAAGGCAAGAGATGGTTGTGGTGTAGGAATGAGAAATATGTATCTGTGTGCCCTTACTTTAAAACCTCAGTGACACTTCTGGCAGTTATCAAAATGTATGATTACAATTCCTTTAAGCCAATTCAAAATTGATGAGGTCACATCACAGTGCATCTTGCCCCAGCTACGTGTTTTTACACACCCACACGTACCCTCCCCCATTTGGTCTGGCACTCATGGTGTGGTCAGGGAGCCAGCCTGGCTGAGGACTGACCACTTGCTGTTTGCAGGTCAGTCTTTGAGGCACACTAGCTCCCTGAAGCCAAGCAGTGCCCGGTCACACGGCTCCTGGTGCAAGAATGAGGGAAGGGCAGCATCAACCTGAGCTGCAAAAGGTGCTGGGAACTGCACCGTCCCCGGTCACTGTAACCTAACAACTCCCATGTGGTAGCACCAGCATTCGTGTTTATCGAACCACAGCAGGGAACTTGGGTGAGCTACAATTCTCTTCTGTTCTGGGTTAATTTCAGAGGGGGCTTTGCATCATGGCTTACCAAATGATTGTGAAACTCTTGCAACACTGGCTTTGTGTGGCTCTTGTCCCATCTCCATTGTACGAGGAAGCCAGATGCTGAGCCAGCATGGGGGGGGTGGAGAGGGGCCGCACAAGGGCCTTACAGATCAGTATGTCACTGCTGAAGCCACCTTTGCGCGTGTGGATCTGTCTTTGGTACTTTGTCAACATAGATTATACCTAAATAAAATAAACTGATGGCACTGTACTAATTTTTGACTGTTTTATTTCCTAATATGTTTCTCAAAAGAGAAATCTTTATTCTTGTAAAAAAAGGTCCAAGCAGTCATTCTCCCTTTTGCCGTAGATGATGTCTACATTCACATTACTTAGCCCCGCATGTGCTCTGCCACACACCTGGTGGAGAAAGGTGCCCATCATTGCACCTTCAGCAGTTCAAAACCACTTAATTTCCACCTGGCAGCCCGTGTGTGGCACGCTTACACCCCATTCTCCCTAAAATCGGATTCACCTGCCTGCGCCAGCCCTGCCCTTACCGGCACACGCCCGGAGCCGGGAGCCCGGGCTCTCACCCCTCACCAGCGATCGCCGGAGGCTCCGGGGGAATGGGGTACCTCCTCCGCGCAGCCCCCCGCGCCCGCAACGCGGAGCTGGCGTCCCGGGGGCAGCAGTTCCACCCCCCCGGCAGGGAGATGCGCTGCAGTAGCCGCCGCCTTCCCCTAGACGGAGCCCTGGGGCGCAGTAAAAGTGTCGGCGCTCCCGCCGATAGACATGTTCCCCGGGCGCGCTGCCGGCCCCGCTCCCTGACCCCCTTCACCCCGCGGCGGACACAGCCAACTGCCGAGCGGGGCGCGGCGGCCATGGGAAGAGAAAGAGGCGGCGGCCGTCGCGGCTGAGCGCCCCGCGCCCCAGCAGGCAGGGCAAGCGCGGAGAGAGCTGCGGGGCGGCGGCGAGCGAAGTGAGTGCTGCTGCTGGTGCTGCTGCTGCTGCTGCTGCTGCTGCCGCTGCTGCCGCCGCCGGCGGGGGGGAGCGGAGGTGGGGTGGGTGTGTGGGGAGGGGCGGCGGGCTGAGCTCTCCGCCGTCTCCCGCCCCGGTCTGACCTCCCCGCCTGTCCCGTCCCGCCCCGCTGGAGGGGTGCGGGCTCAGCCCCGCGCCGGGCCGCCGTCGCTCGCCGTTGTCGGTCGTTGCCGCTTCAGACGCTGAGGCTGGCTCCGGGCGCAGGGAGCGCGATGTTCGGCGGTGCCGCCGCCGCGGCGGCCGCTCGCTGAGGCTCTCCCATGGTTGCCGGCGCCCGCCGGGGAGGGCCGTGCCCGCCGTACCGCCGAAACTTGGGGGAAGTTTCTGAGCGAGTCGGTGAGTACCGGGCGGCGGCTCCGCGCCTCTCCCCGCCGGCCGCGTCCCGTGTGGGGCGCCCCAGGGGCAGCTTTCTCGCCCCCGGCTTCGCCTCCCGCCCACCCGCCTCTCGCCTAGGGGTGGCGGGGGGGGGGGGCGTTTAAACAGCCCCCAAGGCCCCGGTCGGTGTCGGAGCCCCTCCGGGAGCGGGGGCCCCGGCGTCTCCCGTTGGCGCGGGCAGCGCGGCGCCGGACCCGGGCCGTGGCAGCGGGCGTCAGCTCCGGCCGTGGCAGCGGACACACGGCTGAGACGGCTGGCGGGGGACAGGCGTGGGGGCGAAAAGTTTTGTGACTCCGCGTGCTGTGGGTGATGAAGGGGGATGAGGGGGGAGGGAGGGAAACACGGCCTTGGAGGTCTGGAGACGATGTTATTCAGAGAAACCTTTTCTGTATGGACGTGGATTTAAAAAGCCGAGCGAGAACGGTAGATGAGCTGCCAGCGTTTCAGTCTTCCCTGCTGGATCTAATCGGAGTGTGTCGTACTCTGTGTGGTTTATTCTAGTTTATACAATTCCCTCACCCCCGTTTTTTGGGGTTTTTTTACTTTTCAGGCCATCTATCATTGATTGTATTTCTTAGTGTGTGGTCTGCTATACGTATCGCACAGGGAAAAAACCGAAGAGATTACTTTTAAAAACAAATACTGCAAATACTCTGAGCAGAAATACACAAAACAGGGAGTTACTGCAGAGGCATAACTAGTGTTTTCTCATAGCAACGTCTTCGGTGATATTTGTTGCTAACTCTCACGGGGCTAATTCTAGAGATCGAGTGTGTGGATGTGCATTAGTTACTCATCTTTTCAGTAGTGTATATCTCATTCAGAACCTTACTGTATTTAGTCACAGCTTCACTTTCCTCCTCCTGTAGCGCCTACAAAAGACCCTACACCTGGTCATCGTTCTGTTCATGGCTAAATCAGAAATAAGAATGAAGCAATTAAAAAACCTGTAGCCCACTGCTTGAGTTGGATCCCATTTTATAAAGGTTTCAAGCAAGTGTTTACTGATAGGAAAACCTGAAGTTATTTACCAGGTAAAGAGGTGCTTAACTTAAATCTGAAAGACTCTTACCTATATAGCATTGACTTGTTTGCTCACATCAGTGATGAAAATGTAGTTGGTAATCAACATAAAGAGATTTTGTAAGATTTATTTAAATACCGGTGTTGATTTAAAAGATGCTACTCTAAATATTGAGATTAGAGTAAATTGCAATTGAGATGTTTTGTGGGTCTCAGTGATAAATTTAAGTATTAATGAAAGTTATTCAGACAGCTTGAAACATTTAAATAGGAATGTGGTGTCTTTCATCTCCACCACATCTCAGTCTCACATTACTAGAATTGCTACTTGCTGTGTTAATTCAGGACATTAGCATGTTTTAATAATTACAAAGGATTGACAAGACAGGTTGCAGTGCTTCTGAGGAGTAATTTCTAAAATTGCAAGTAAATTGTAGTGGTACTTTTATTAAATATGTAAAAATAACTGCTGATACTTACTTTACAGAGAAGTCATAGATACCCCCAAATATTTTGGAGTAAAATTCCCCAGTATTGTCAAGTATTATTTTCATTGCCATGGGCTGTTTCATTGTCTGCTGGTGTTCATGTATCTGCACAGCACAGCGCAGCACCATGTAAATATGTAAACCTGGGGGCTCTGTAGAGGTGTTATTTTCTGTAGCACCATGCAGTGCGACAGCACTGCTCCCAGAGGGTGCTTAGGAGTCTGTGCTGCGCTGGGTGTGTTGGGGGGATGTACAGAGCTCGATTCTTCACATTTTTGCTGACTGAAGTAGCATGTGCTACTGCATGTGACCTCTTGTACCTGCTTCCAGTAGGGAAAGCTCAAATAAATCTTTGATGGCAATTCCCCTATTTCTTGCTTGGTACCTTTCTTTTCCATGATCTGGAGGCTGAGGAAGTATAATATATATTGGTCCTTTTAGGGTATAACTTTAACACACAGAGTCTCTTTCCCTTGATTGTATGTACATTTCTGTTAACATGTATATAAACTAGAGGTAGGCCTTGCTACTGTCAAATGAAGCTTCCTTTTGCTGCAGAAATTGTTTCTAATGAAAGCTAGTATTTATCTTGCACTACTAATGGGAGCATCAAACTGAATAAATATAATATTGTGTATCTTATTTGAAATACCAGATTTCCATGGACAAAGTAGAAACTGTGAATATTTGTCATTGAGAAGGCAACATAGGCAGAAATGCTTTGATTTTTTTTGGTCTGATTTTTTTAAAAAAAAAAGTTTTATCAGACACAACAGCACTTGCATTTAGCCTAATTGAAGCTGTTGCAATCTTAAGGTAGGTGTCAAAACATTTTCAAGCATTGCAGAGAAATAAAAATGATAGGAATAACAGGAAGACAGGATGAAGTTGTTGGGGAAAAGAACGACAAGGACAAGGATACCAGCAGTGCAATACTGAGTCTGCTCAGGCCACATGGAGTCCCTAAATGATGGGTTTGCTAGAGGGTCGGGTTCCTGTTAACTAAGGGAACTAAAGGAGTTTTTTAATCAAATATTTATCTGATGGAAAGATGAATCTTTGGCCCAGCAGAACTGGGACAGTAGTTCTGGGAAGAGGGCAGTGTGAGGAAAACAGGCAGAGAGGTGGCAGGGCTGCCACTACAGTTGCGGCGAAGGCGAAAGGCTGACGCAACGAGATACTAGCTTGGCAGGAGCAGATTTATGTCAGGACTTGAAGGAACACTTTGTGCTCAAATTCTTTATCACAAGGGAAATCTTTCTTTATTGTATATGAATCCCAGTTAAGTTCTTTGTATGAGGTGGGTGTCTATTTACACATCATTTCAATTCGTGAGAGATGCAACAAGCATCCTTTTAGCAAAGAGCTGGTTCTCAATGCGTGAGAAACAATTTTTCCCAGTAAATTGAAAAGGCTGTTTCCTAATAGAGATAATGTTGTCCATACCATGTTTACTGCAGATTATGAAATGAAAATATATTTGTGTAATGTTTTATTGACTTTTAGAAAGCGGGTTTTCTACTGAAAATAATCACCAGAAACTTTAATTTTTTATTAATAATTTATTATTAACTTCAGAAACACTTCATAGTAGCAGGGTGGTTTGCAATAGGATGAGATTTAATGTCTTACCTCACTGAGTTTGCTGAGCATTTCAAAGATACAATGTTGTGAGAATGTAAAGGACAATTAAAATTAGTTTTAGTGAAGGAATAACTGCTGGAAAACACCCTTGTCCAGTCGTCTGCTTCAAGCAGTAATAGTTACTGATGCATGAATTACTTGTATTAAATGTGTGGATGCACATGCACAGGCACTTGGTTCAGAGTAACCTTTCAGGGGTAAGGTTGTCCCACTTCATTTGTTATCTGTGTAGTCAGTAGCTGAAGGATAATAGCAGTAATCAAGCATTTATGACCTTTAAAACTCCATCTGCCATGCTATTCATATTTATCATGCTAATCACATTTACGTTAGTCTTTTGACTTTCCAAAAATTCCACTGACCACAATGCCAACATCCATATCTTCTAAATCATGCTCAGTTTTATAACTCTGAGTTATTAAGATACTCCGACTTGTAGCAATACAGTCTGCAAAATAGTCTTTTGTCCTGCCATGTGTCCAAACTAGTGGTTTTGTTTTGTGGAAGGGATCTACTGTGTGGGATTGTGGTCCTACGGGGGAAGGTCACACAGGACTGCATGAAGGACACTGGAGATGTGATGGAGACAATGAACTCTGCATGGGGAACACTGATGGGAGGATATGGAGCTCTGGTAAATTTAGCAGAAAATTTTAACCCCTCTGCATTAAAAGCGTAAACGCTTCCACTGGTGTGGAAGGAGTTATGCTTTCCTGTCTCTCCCCTTCTGTAGCCATTTAGGGGGACACACAGCATTAGGCTGTCACAGTGCTAGACCTGCTAGGCCTGTGGATCAAGCATAAATGACTACCTAGGGTGGGTGCATAATGTGGGAAACTAAACTCAGAATGTGCAAAGAGAAGATGCTTCACTAGCTTTACCCTCATTAAGGCGGAAGATTTCTGTCTCTGATCACTTAATAAGCTTACTGCTCGTAATCCTAGAACAAAGATGATGTATGAAGACATAAATACGAATAATCAGTTGCATCTGGGTACCATTTAAACACTTGACAATAATAGAGATGGAGATAACTAACATTTAGAACTTTAAAAGCTATTTAAATACTGTCATAAGTCTATTACAGTCTTCAAACTCAGTTTATAAGTAGTTCAAACAAAGTAATATTTCAGATGCTCTACAGAGTAATTTTGCAATAGGGGTTTGTCAGCAGCTAACACACAACAACTCTGAGGAGTAGCTGGGAAGAGTTAGGTTATTAACAACAATCATCATGTTGCATCATTCACGTGCTTAAATTAAGTTTGAAGTTTTACTGCATCGGGAGGAAATGAGATTGGTAAACCTTGGCCCTTCAGTAGGAGAAAAATCAAATCCCAACCCCCCAGGCTGTCGTGGCATCGTGGTCCTGGACAGCCTGATATCGGCACTCAGTACTCCAGCTTTTGCAGTGGTGCTGGTTCAGGTCTGGTCAGCCTAGAATTTGGGGAGAACAGAAGTATTTTTGCCTATAGTTCTCCAGGCAGAGACATCCAATGGCTGTTTCTAGCCTTGAAAATCTGCTGCACCTATAAAATGCTGGGTTCATTCAAATCCCAGTGTGCTGGCTCCATATTCCACTAGATGCCTAGGATGCATTGATGGTCCCCTGTAGCTAGAAACCGCACCCGTGTTAGTTCTGGAAACAGATGTCTGTGTTCCTGACCAGTATACAACAGTTTTGGGTTTTAATCTGTCCGTGGTTCATCTCTGCAACCTTATTGATATAGCCAAACAACTCCTCTTGGAGTTTGGGGATTGGGTAGTCATAGTCTGACCATGAAGGAGAGTTTGTGGGCCAGGAGAAACAAACTGAAAGAAGCGATGAATTTTCTTTCAGCTGTCTCAGTTAAATGAGCATGCTTGTCAGTTTTTGCTTTACTTCACAAACTGCATGCCTTATTCCCAGCTGCTGTCAAATGTTCAGCTAGCAGCCTGATTTCTACTACATTTCACTTTTTTTCTTTTTTTCTGCCTTTTTCACACACACATAGGAATTTATGTCAGTGTTACCTTGAGAATGAATTGTTGCAGTGGGCTCTCCTTTATCGCATGACTGCAAATACCGTTTGAATTTGGTACTGAATGCTTATTAAATTGTGTTTGTTCAAGAACCATGTTACGAACCTGCTTTATAATTATTTTGAGCAATGCCTTGTGTAATGTTTTCATACAAAAAAGCTTGAACTGTTCAGTGTTTTGACTGCTCATGAGCTCGCTAGTGGCTTTACCTGATGCTGTAAAAAGTGAATGAAAAGAAAGCAGGATTCCTTCTAGACGGTGGTTCTTATCCTTTGCTTCACATGAATTGAAGAGGACTGATTGTGATTACATTTGGGACCAAGCTTTATCTTTTCTGCCTCGACTAAGGAGGGCTTGGGATGAGGATCGAGAGGAGAAAAACAATTGGAAGCACTGAGCTGCTCTATCTTTAGCTTTGTTTACTTCTTATGGCTGAGCCTAGTCAGGTATGTCCAGGGAATGCTATGGAACTTTCACTGACAAACCCCAGGAAAACAGTCGCTTTTGTAATGACTGTGACAGTTTGAATTGGGGCACAGAGCAGCTCTAAGGACTAAGTCAGATGTTAAGTAAACAGGGCAGAATAGAGCACAGTGAGGACTCCAGCAGCCCATCGGTACTTCGCAGCATGCCCAGGTCAAGCCCAGTGAGCTGTGCTTACCCTGAGGCTTTGGTCTTCCAGGTTGAATCCTGGCTTTTGTAGCGCACATGCTAGGGCCCTGCTTGCGGCAGCGGGTTGAGCCACCAGAAGGAACAATTTGCAGCGTGCAGTGGGAAATCCTGCTCTTTTTTCTTGAATTTGTTTGCAAGTTTTTGCTCATCCACACATGTAAGTGAAACACATGCAGCTAACACTTTTCAGGTTTGTGCTGAACAGTGACAACCTGCTGGTCCAGGATGTGCGGATGAACTGTTCTTACTCGTGGCCACACTGTTACTGCAATAGGATCAGAGAGAGGGTGTGAGGTGGCGCTTGAGGCTTTTTAGCCATGATTTCTGACCTTTGGAGAGCAGCAGCGAGTCTCAGGGTCTGCTTGTGCTGGGTGGCAGTAACAAAAACTGCACGGGAGGGATGCTTGTTATGTGATATGGTCACTGCTGCCCTCCTGTACACCGGCCAGTTCTGCTGGTGCAGGACGGCGTGTACGGCATGGAGGGACTGCAGCCCAGGACGGGAGGAAACGGCCCCTCCACCTCCCTCTGAGGAAGGCTATTTTTGTGGAACTGTGCGATGAGCTCTGGTATCTTCCAGCACTAAGGTCCATTTAATAAGGTGGCTATATCAGTTCAGAAACCATTTCAGAAAATGCAGTCACTGTTGTAAAGCGGCCTGTGCCTCGTCGCTGCTGGTACTTAGTTAAGTATTTTGCCTGAATAGCTCATTTCCTTGAAATAGTAGGTAGCTTTAAGAGAATGAATTTCTTTGATTATAGTAGGTGCAGACACACTTTTTTCAATGGTGTGTAATTTATCCATCACAAGGCACACAGTGAATGCTGCTTGATTGTTCTTAAGGCTTTGGCTGACCACAGGGATGCTGGCAGTGACATTAAGGAAGGATGGCATTCACCAGTTTAAGTGGTGTGAGGGGCCTGCCTAACTTCCATCGTTATATCTCATTGATTTTTTTCAGGCTTATTGTGTATAACTGTGTAAAAGCTGTATTCAATGTACAAGGGAAATAAGCAATAATTGTACCCTTGTATCTTTGATCCAGCTTGTGGCATAGATGAGTGCACTTAATGCCATGATGAAAAAGCAATGCTGTTTACTGTTGTGCCCGTGCATTTGTTGTAGCCTGTTCTATTGCTTCTTTCCAATCATAAAAAAGTTAATGTTTCATTAAAGTAACCGAAAGTATTGTGAAAATCATTGCAGGTCCCTTTTCCTCTCCCATTCTCCTACTGCAGGTAGAGGGCTCGCTCTGTAAGAGCCCAAGGGAGCTTTATGGATTCAGTGGGAATAAAAAAGTCCATCCATCAAAAAGAAAGAACATAGGATTTAGGAAGAGAGATTCCTCCTAACTAATTGTTCATGTTGACATTGAGCAAGGTAATGGAAATCTTTGTACAGAAGGTCTTGTAGTCACATTCCTGTTTCATATGCTGAAGTATGAATTTCAGATATAATTAATTTTTTTAAGAATTTTGGCCTATTGTTTGAATGCTGTTTCAAGTCTAAGGAACTCCAGAGCCTAGTTACTCACAGGAGAGCTCAGAGTAGAAGGGGGAAGAAGTTTTCCACAGTGGATGAACATGTTCTACAGGTGTTTCAGTTTTCTAAATCATGCAGAAAAGGAGAGGAGGTTCTATGATGTGAGAGATCAAGAGCCAGATAGTTTCTGAAACAAAATGGAATATGTGTAAGTAGAAAGAACAGGACATGAAAGCATGGGCAACTGTTGGATGGTATTGGAAAGACTCAAGTTATAGACTCTAAAGTGTTTGGTTCCACTGTCTTAAGGGGAAAATTGAACATTATGTGACCAGTAATCAGAAAGACATGTTTAAGACTAAGTGTAATGATTTGTTTAAGGATGTTTGAGATGACTGGACTAAAACACAGTAAAAAGCCCAAAACCCTCAAGATTACTTAAAAATTGAAATGTAACCTGAGTTGCACCCAGAAGTATATTTTCATAGTGATTTTTTTAAAAAAGATTTTATTTTTTTATTATTGTAAAGATTATGCCACTTTGTGGGTAGAGCTGTGGTAGGAGTAGAAATGGTTTTAGTAGTGTAGGACTCATTTTGCCAGAGGCTTGCATTGCTCTGCTTTCCAAATGGTGTATTGGTTGCAGTGTTTTGTTAGGAGCATGTCAGTGCAACAGCTCGTAAAAAAAAAAAAAAAAAAAAAAAAAAAAATACAGTGAACAGAAAGATGGTATTTTTCCATTGAACAACTGATGTCTTTAACCAACTCATTTTATATGTGAAAGTTGGTACACATACTGTTTGTATTGCAGTTTTTGTGTTATTTACTGATGCTGAAGAGTGGAAAAAAAATATAAGATGTCAATAAAAATGACCCGCACCATTTGTTGTTAGGGCTGAAACAGAAGACATATCTCCCACTAGTTATTTATTTGTCTGGATTTTTAAAAAATATTTTAAGAGGTTACTCCCAAGGAGCCCAATTTGACAAGAAGCTGTGGCTTGGTAATCCTGTTAGTATGAAGCTGAAGTGTGCCCTCATGGGCAAAAGAAGAATCATCCCTCCCGCCCACTCCATCTCAGACACCTGCACTGACCAGATACCATGGAAATTGGCACAAGAAGTGTGCTGAGATTGAGCAGTACTACAGAGCAGCAACCTCAGCTGTGGCTTCTGGATCTGCAGGTCTCACAGTTGTCTGCTCTTGGGGTTTTTCGTTTGCTCCATCGGGGGTGGCCAGGCTCCTCTGCCCCAGGAGGCGCATGCCGAAACCGCCACTCACCTGAGAGCAAGAGTTTAATAGGCTTAGTAAAGTAATTTTTTTTTTAATTTAATTTTGAACCCTTAAACACTTTCTAGCAGAGTACAAACCATTTGAGAAATTTCTTCTCTTTATATTACAGTACATATAAACATCCTTTATGCTGTCATTTTTTCATAGGTTCTAGGTTAAAAGCCTCTGTAGCCTACTAGGGTGACACTCATTAGAGTTATTGACACTTTATCTGTGGAAAAGTTACCATGAGCCAGTCTGCCAGAGAGGGTGCAGAGTAACAGATGGAGCAGGGAGGGAGGAACACTCTTGAACTCTACTGTGTCAGTGTCAGTACCAGCCGTGAGGGAGAAGGCAGCAGATTACTTGCAGAGGCTTTGTAGGATGCTTTCCTGTTTTCTTCTGACCATTTTTAAACAGGCATATTAAATAACTGACAAAGCCAAATAGCAGAATGGTGATCCTCAGCTTACTGGACATACAGTCAAATTTCAGCACATCTTTAACAGAGCAATGCATAAAGAAGAAAAATGCACCCAGATTATTGAACTCTGTGTTTGTTGTGTACAATCCATGCTGAGCCTGATGTTATTGTTACATTTAAGAGCCCTAGCAAAGTTACTTCCTTTGCTTTATTCCAGCTCTTCTGATTGAAAGTTGGCTTTCCGTTTTGGGTAGGATTTTCTGAATTGTGTGGCTTAGAGAAAGCATGGAAGGACTGACAGAAGCTTCTTTTACAGTACGAATGAGCAATCTTTATCTCTTGCCACATCATTGTGCTTTGGCAGGGTAGCTCTGGTGGGCGCTGGCAAAACCCTGTGTTTGTGGTGTTGCTTCATATCCTAGTGGATTGGTATTTTCCCGATGCTCTGATTACTCCCTGCCTTAACAATACAGATAGGCGCTCTTAAAAAAATGTTATTAAAATTCCCAGTCAGAAGCAGTGCAGTTGTTCACAAGCTGTGGCTTGTGGAGCACTTCCAGACAACACAGATTGAAGCCAGCTCGGGGAAATTGCTGAGCTGTGCTCGGCTGGAGGAGACGGCAGCTGGAGCTTCAATTGCCCGTTCAGCCGCCTGCGAACACAGCTGCCCGGGCGCCATCCCCCGTTCTACCCCAGCCCCTCTCCCTGCGCCACTGCTCAGCACAAATTCAAGTCTCTCTGAGTTTGTGCTAATGTGTATGAACTCGGCAATCATTTTCCTCAGGTCGGAGTATGGGAGAAACAGCTGATAGTAAAGCCCGCATGTTAAGTGTCCCTAGGAGAGGAGAGCTGCAGAAGCTGGTGGAGGTGTGACACTGATGGAGGTGGAAACTTCCTAATAGGGAATAGCAGGAAACCTGAACAACCAACCATATTCATTATGGCAGTTACCAGACAGAAATAAGGCATCTTCTGGGGAAAGATGAATGTTAATCTGCATTTTGTTCTGTTGGCATGGTTTGTAGCACAGCTGGCTGGCAATCATTTGTAGGTGCTGTAATCACACTAGCAATACCAGAGGAATTCAGACATTTGAAAAGCAGCAATAAAAAAGCACCAAAAGCACATTGAACAGGCTAACAATGATTCTTTATCTTGCATAAGCTTTCTGGGATGCATTAGGGGACTCAGACATGAAGAGTAGACAGTAATTCTAATGCTGTAGATCAAGGATGGAGGGTATGTACTTCTAAGTGAACAGCACAGACCTTTTTTAATGTTCTGCATTATAAATAGTTGTGTATTGGCAGCTCTGGCTTTAGGCCTTGACTTTTGACCCCTGCTGCTTTTACTATTCGTTCCTTTCTCTTAGCAGAGCACTTCATTTAGTACAGAAAAGGACTAATGCCATTTATTGTGTTGTCATTCAAAACAGTAAAAACAAAAAACTGTTCATATTCCCTGGGCTTTTTCTTTGCAAACCTGTGTGTGTCTGGTGGGTGAGGGATGATGCTTTCAAAATCATCCCGGTAACTCCTTTCTGAGGATTGGCATGGGACCTTACTGGGCTATAGGTAGGGAACTTCTGCAGATAGCGTTACAAACTTTGGATGTATTTTATGTAGTGTTAGTATTTCTGGCCATGGTTTGGCTCAGAGATGTATCCATGGGCATTAAATGCTGGCTGCTCTTCTTCCCCTTATTACCAGCAAGTCACTGTGTAGAATGCAGTCATTTAATTGTAATAAATTTAAGCAAATGTTGAAATGTTAAAGAAGTGCCATGTGGACCATTAGAAATAATTATCATGGGATCAGGAAGACGGCCCTACAGTAGTGTTTCATCTTCAGCTATTAATACAATCAATCATTGAGAAGTTGTGAAGGAAATTCAAAACAATCTCTCCAAATTTTTCCAAGATTACTCAGTGGAATCACTTGTTGGTAGATGCTGATGCTGAATGAGAGGCAGCAGCCGCCACTGTGTGTGTGGGGGGATTTGTCTTCTGAAATTACTCAAAGTCAATTATCAGTCCATTTGTTGCAGGGGTTTATTAATACCCTGCAGACTCCCCTAGAGTTTGAATGACAAGCAAGCAGGTAGAAATTATATTTATGAGGAAAGTGTTTCTCACGTGTCCTGCTAGCTCTGGGAATGCATACAGCATCTTTTATTTGGGAGTTTAATGTAGCTGTGAAAAAAGGGATTGTAGCATACATTGTAGGATTGGACTAAAAGATTTGGTCTGCATTTCCCAAGCAGTAGCTCCTGGAAGTGATAGGCAGCTTGTGGCCAGGAACAGGGCCATAGCCCCGGCTGTGACTGCAAGGGAGGCTCTGCAGTGAGCTCAGAAAGACCTCAGCCAGACGTGAGCCTTCAGAGCCTGCGATCGTGGCACTGGTTTCCAAACCATAGCAGAACCACTACAGCTGTTCTGGTTTTGGTTGGGGTTTTTTGTTTTGTTTTGTTTTTTCTCTTAAAACAGGGGAATACTGGGTTGAGTGTTTGGGTGTTGTTTTGAATATATTGTGCTCTTAGTTTTTATGCAGTCCCGGAATTAGTAATAAGCCAGGTGCTGCTTGTATTTCACAGATGATGTATCCAACCCAAGAGTCCAGGGTACCTACAGACAGACTATTCCTTTTCTTCAAGCTGTTCTCTTTGGCAGTAGCGTAAGCTGAAAGTTTTACATGAATTAAGGATTCATGGCCGAGTATGAAGACAGGCCATTAAAATTCTGCTGATGAGACCCGCTGCTGATGAGACCCCGCTTGAGCAGTTCGTTAATAAAGAAGTGAAAATCTAGCACTATAATGACTAAATATATGTAATTGCTTCAATGGTAGGTGCTGTTGGGAGGAATCTAGCATCCTTTCTGGAGTCTAGTTTGTTGATTATTGTATGACCCAGTTGGCAACAAGCCTGTCTTGTGAGGCACTGGACAATACTATCCCGCACAGCTACTTTGCTAAGTAATTGAAATACAGTGCCAGCATTATTTGGGACAGATAACTTATTGCTGCCAAGTTGCATGATAAAAAGAACCACTTTTTTCCACCATAAAACTTTCCTGCATTATTCATCAGCAAGCTGAGCCTGAGGAACTCTGCTTCTGTTAAGATTTAAGGGAGAGTGTCTGGTCAAAGTGTGAATAGGCATGTCCTGTTGCTCGCTAGCAAATACACTTACGAAGTTTTCCATACCATACTAGAAATCCAGGCATTTGCTCAAAATTCAGCATACTTTCAGAAAATTCAGATTGGGGTGTCAAATTTATTTGAAAGTTATTTTCATAAATCCAGCAAAACTTAACCAAACAATACCAGTAAGGTATCCTCTTAGATAATCTTAGTGTCTAACTCTGGTCTCTGCCCCATGATGATCTATCTGCAGGAAACGAGCACTCCTTTACCAATCTCAGAACGGCTAAAAGCTCGCTCTTTAGCAGAAATGGGAATTTGGCAGGCCCCAAGCGCAAACTGATCTCTTTGTGGAGACCTACCCACAGGCCCTCTGATATGCTGGTTCTTCCTCTGCGAAGTTAATGCAGGCACCTCGTGTGGTTAGTCTGATATTCTTTCCTCTCTTTGAATTTCTCTGTAGTCTGAACTGAGAAGTAGATTGGCACTTGTTCTCTTATTTTCAAACTAGTCATGCCAGCTATGCATAAAAGAGCTGGAGCAAAAGCATTCCATGTCCGTCGTTAAGTGTTTTATTTTCCAGGCTAAAAACTGAATACTTGCAGCTCACACGTCTTTATATGCTTGTCATTCCTAATTACTTTCTGGCATGTTCCTGGGTGTTTTGTAGACAGGAAAATATATTTGATTTTTTTTTTTTTAAAACAGCTGAAATGCCTCCATAACTGGGCTAACAAAAAAAATTAGTTCTGTGAGGTGGAAAACTATTAGGAGAAATAAATGTGTGGACATACTAACTTGCTACTTTCCAAAAGAGTAACTTGCTTTGTCTTTTATTATCAGTAAGCATTTTGTCCTGAAGGAATGAGACTGTTACATTTCATAACTGGAAATTAGTCATCAAACATATTTTGTTGTTTTCGGAGCATGTAAGTGTGTGGGTTTTTTCCCTGCAGGTATTCTGTATACTGTGGCATGTTTTACCAAAGGAAAATGTGGTGCTTGCATACCAGATTTTATACATGCAAATTCACAAATGCACATGTACACAGAAGTAGATTTGCAGTTCTGACCCTTGAGAAATGCTACCAGTGAGCTACAATAACTCTCCTCAGGCTGCTGGTAAATAGAAACTGCATCAGTGAAAAAAAAAAACAAACTAGTTTGCCAGCTGGCATTCCCTTTGCATCTTGGGATTTTATTCTCTCTTGACTGTCAGTTGACAACTTGACTACCCTCACAATGTACTAGAGTATCAGAAGCCTACTGTCTCCCAAAAGAGCTGCGGTTCCAGAGTCTGAAGGCAAATCTTCAGAGTCACCGCAGTTAAGAGCGACACAGCTTTATGGAGCATGTGTCAATACACAGGCTGCTTGGGATAGATTCAGACGGGAAATCATTTGAAGGCTGTGCCCAGAAATTAAAGGCAAATATATGCTACGCAAGATTGATTAGTTGGGCAGGCTCTCGTTTCTTTGCCGTGGGGGCTGCAGCGTACTCCATGGTGTAGGGTGCCTGAGCTGCATCTGGCTGGGAGCGGGGTTTTCGCTGGGCTGATGCAAGTTGTCCCACAGCTTTCCTGTAGGCCCCTTTAGGTACTGGGAGGCTGCTCTAAGGTCTCCCTGGAGTCTCCTCTTCTCCAGGCTGAACAATCCCAACTCTCTCAGCCTGTCCTCATAGCAGAGGTGCTCCAGCCCTCTGATCAGCTTCGTGGCCCTCCGCTGGACAGCCACCTCAGTTCAGTGCCTGCTCTTCAATGGAACGTGCAGAATTTACCTGGTATATGCTGTCTGCTGTGATCAACAGCAGCAAAGACTCTTGCCTCAGGTGACAATAATTTATTGCTAGTACAGTGCCATAGCCATAGTTTGCAATTCAGTCAACTATGCTAAACAATATGAAGATACCTGCCCTGCAGAACCAGCAGGCGGCATTCAGGAATGGCAGGATAATTTACAGTGCCAAACAAAACATATACAGTCACATGTGGCTGTGCTGCCTGCTGATTATTTGTGCTTTTAATGTGTTTTTTCTTGGCTGTATGCCTGCTAAAATCGGACATTCCCCAATATTAGTTTCCTTTTTGTGCCTTGCTAAAATAGCTGTAGGAAAATAATTTTTTCTGAAATCTGAGGTTTTAAGAGAATTTTGAATATAGCCTGATGAGGTATGATAGTGAAGGAATCCTTGAATATTTAATTTTGAGTGAAGATAATTAGTCTCTTCTGTACAATGAAATATATAAGCTTTTCATTGTAAACTTGGCTCTGACTGGATGAAATAAAGTAGTAATTTTTCTGGAAAAACAAAGTTTACAAGAAACGAAGCTGGTTAATAATTTTGGGTTGAATTAGACTAATAGTTCATCTCTTAGAAGTAGCTGGGACTATATAATTCATAAATGCTGGACGCATTGTAAGTAAAAATCAAGTTTTCACTCTGAAGCATGATTTTAATGAGTTGAAAACAGCTAAACAGAGTAATTTCAAATAAATTCAATTTCTTGTTTGAATAAATTCAAATATTTTCAAGTGTATTCAAGTAAATTAAAATATTTATTTTGTATTGCATAAAACAATATGAACTGACTAGAAATAAAAATTTCATCTCTCCTGTAGAATTATGTATCAGTAATAATGGAGCCAACTGAAATTTTGTTCATCACACCAAAAGGATCTGTTACTGAACTGATTTTTTGCTGTTAGGCTAACTGCTGTCAGTTTTCTTTCATAGAGAAGCCAGTGTTTTTATGATGTTCATGAAGATATTAAAATGCAGAAACAGATGGAATTTCACTAAATTATTATTTACTGACACCAGGTAGCAATTGTGCAAGATAAAAATCTCAGATGAGGATTACGGTAGACCTAGCGCTGATGATGCTGACACCATGGTAGGCACTGAGCAGACACACCTCCCTGTCCTTGAAGAGTTTGCATCATGGATAGGACAGCTGTCGCTTCTGGTGCGGACAAGACAGCGGAGCCCCAGAGCACCGCCGAGCGAGCTCCACAGGGTCTGCGGACGCTTTGCAGCACTGCAGGGTTGTTTTGATTTTATTAAGTAGCTACCTGGAAAGTTATTAAAAACCACCTTCTTCACCACATTCGGTGCTTGTGATAGCAGAGCAGCCACAATGGGCCTCTGACCGCTGCTTCCTCTGCAACAGCCTCTCCAGGCTGCAAGGCTTTGTGCTCGCCTCCCTCCTCCTGCTCCCCAAAATGTCTCGCGTCTCTTTTGTAAGCCAAATGCCACTCCCTAAACCTTTCTCCGCTGGTTGGGTTTTCTGAACTTCAGATAATTCATTGCCCTCTTCTGCGTGCTCTTTGGTTTAGCAACACAATTGGAAAGAAGCAGCAGCCCAAAAGGAAAGTGGTGTTTAGTAGCACCTGGGAGTGGGGCAGCTAACCACCCCTCTCGTGTGTGCTGCTCCCCTTCATGTGTTACAGAATTCCTGATGCCTGTTTTTTTTTTTTTTTGTTTTATGCAAAACTGCTGTCTAGCCTGTTATTCCTTACTTACATTGGTCAGTAATATTTAATCTTGTAATAGGGCACTGGGAAAACTGTCTTGAATCATGGAAAATCCCTAGATGGAATTACTTTGGGGGGTGGGTTTGTTGCTTTGTTTTTGTTTCAACATTGCCCAAAATAAATGTGTATTAGAAGAAGCTTCAGACTGAAAAATGCTTCAGTGAAATACACAAAATCCATCTTTATTTCCAGGTTAGGGGTGGGCCCAACAGGTTTTGCTGTGGATCTGGACAGGACACGCGACTGCATTAGAGCAACACAGGTACTCTGCTGCTGGCACTGTCCTTTGTCAGAGCAAACACTCAAAGTCCTGTTTGGTTTTTGGTCAGTAAAGATCCTGGCACTGCTTTTTTCATGGATTAAGGTGGTAACTGTGGTGGTCAAACTAAGCTTCTGACACTATAGTTTCCCCTTTGGCCCTAACTGCTACTTATAAAACTTTGCAAATAAAACTCCTAAGCTGGCAGACTAGTTTTCTTCAGCTAGAGGGTGAGCCCTTCGAAGAGCTTTTGCTCTCCCTGAGGTTTATTGCAAAATGAGAATGTTCCCTTTGTCTCTGGCACAAACTCAGGTTTCTAAACTTTGTTAACCAAAGAAGTACTGAGTTTATATGCCAGAATACTTGGAATCTGGTTGTTGACTTTTGGGTACACAGGGCTGTTGCTCTCACTCAGCACAGTGTTGCCCTTAAACTTCTGTGTGATCCCTGTACATATTTTCTTGTTTATTCCCTTTTCTGTCTGAGGGCTCATTCCTGGAAAATTGAACGTGAGCACAGTTTCCAAATTGTGCTGGGGGTGATCATTCTCTTTTGCTGTGAGAGTGCTTGGTGGGACAGATAGTGGACATTTTACACGTTACTGATTTTTTTTACCACTGCAGATAGGAATATTTGAATTACCAGAGATGATGAATGGATGGGGTGCATACCTAGAGAGGGAGATTGGCAGGTAGGATGTGGGTGTGAGGTTCAGGTGGGAGTTCTGCCTGTAGGGCAAGTGGGAAGGGGAGGTAGCTGGGAGGGGCTGTGGCAGGCAATACTGGCCAGTAGTGATCTCCTGACCTTCAGCAATGCTCCTTGGCACAGCTTGCCCCCCTGTCCTCCAGCCTGTCTCCTTCTCTTGGACATCACAGCTTCTTTCTTCCTTTAAAGTTGACCTCGGCTACACATGTGCCGAAAGGTGAGCTCCCATGGAACAGCCTGCTTGTCTTGGCCAGGGTCCCTGTCTGGATTATTTTATCTTTTAATTGTTATATTCTTGGTTTTGGGGGGATAGGAAGAACAGAAGGCAGTACCAGATTATAAGAACTGGTTTATAGAGACAGTATTGAGGAATAATGGTTTTTTCCTTGTACAGCATTAATCACTCTGCATTCCATTTTCACTGTGACAGCTCAGATATAATTACTCCACACCACGGGCTACTTAGATGAGTACTGTATCTTCAAGTGAACTTTTTAACCTGCTAAATGAATCACACAGAGAAAATTAATGCTATTTATATTTAATTAAAAATTTGCAAACCAGGCAGGAGGGAAGAGCGTACACAAAAGCAATGTTACCTTTTATGTTTGAGCTAATTGAGGGAAGCCTGGTGTCTTGAGAGATGATGAATATGATCTTCTGCTACAGCCAATTTACTGTAATAAAGTGATTGATTTTTAAAACAGACACTGTCCACTTGAATATTGTGAAGTTCAGTAATGTTAAAAAAATGCCTGATAAGGGGTATAGCCTCCTTTTTCTAGTTGATCCTGCTTATTTCTTGATAATGTCTTCAGAGGGTTGGGGTGGGGGAGGTGAAAAGAGGTTGAATGCATATAGCAAGGTTCATTCTGTCTGGTTTACTCCCTGTATGTCTCCATGTCTGTTTAGTACCTTGCTAGAGGTTTGATCTTACACATGGTGCTGTAAAATGCCTGAAAGCATTTCATTTTTAAAGAGGTGCAGTATGCCTTTCTCTTGCTTTTAATGAAAGTTTATAGCCTTGCTTTTTGCCCACAGGATTTTGCAAATGTGAGTCCTAAAGGCTGAGGCCCCAGAAGAAATAAGAAAGCTCATTTTTAAGCACAGTTTTAAGCCAACCTCATGAATATTGAATGCCTGTGGTAAGCTTGGCAAGTCAGGTAACTTCTTAATACAATCCCATTCACTGTCTTTGGTGTATGAATGCCTCAGCTACTTAAAACAAAGAGAGTAGAAGCAGCATCTTTTTCCACATCTTCTTTCACAACCTGTGAGCAAACTGATTTACAGATATATATTGTGTGTATTAGTTGCTCTCTTTGTATGGACACTGCTTCGGTCCTGATCCTGCAGTGAGATTTGTAAGCATAAGCCGCTGTTAAAATCACTGGTGCAGGATGAGAAGGCATGCATCTCTGAAAAGGGCTCATTTCATGTCTGGGCAGTGCTGAGGGAGAGCAGCAAGGCATGTTTTAGCATGGAAATGTTGGACAGCCCTTTTCAAGTGCAGGGAAGGGACAGGAAGTTCTTAGTAGTAAAACTACTGTGTAGGACTGAGTCATACTTGTTTATATATAAAAATGAGTTTTCTTGTTAAAATAAGCAGCGGTTGTGTTTGCTGGAATTCTCTCAGTTAAATTGTTATTTCAGGAGAAAGAATGTGCTTCTGATTATTAGGACATTACTCAAACCTTACCAAAGTACAGGAATTTCAGAGCATTTCAGAGTTAAGCTGCTTTTAAAAGTTAAGAAATCATCTTGCCCTCTGCTCTTTCTACTGTTTCTTTATGCAACAGTTAAACTATCCAGCTCTCAATGCCACTTATTATTGGGAGAGATATGAACACTGAGCTGGAAAACAGTCTTGCCCTTTGCAATTTATAGGCACCTTCAGGGTGGTGATAAATGTCCTCTGTTAAAAAGAGAGACAATTATGTTTAATTGATTGAAGTGGAGGGGGTTTTTTGCGTTTCTAATTGTACTACCTAAGATGTTTTCCTCCTTAAAGACACTGATATATTCATTTGCATGTTTTTTCCATGTCTTAGTGCAAATGCTAAGAGCATTCCAGAGCCTTTTCCTCTCACAGGGAATGGTGCCATTTATCTCCTTGTTGCTATGGCTCATATTATTGCACCCAAACCCAAATCCTTCTTCTCCCAGTTACCCAAAATAGAGGTTTGGTTTCTTACCATGCAGACAGTCGGCATCGGTAGCCAATAGGTAGCCAATTGTGTGTTTGAGTTGAATGCAGCAACAGTGATGCAGTGACATTTCTGTGTGTGTGTAACTTGTGTGCTTTGCAATCATCAAAATATCACAAGACAACCTCTTGGAGAGTACATCTGACTTAACAAATGTGTTTCTGATGTTAGTATCTACTGGAAGAGACATTTAGAGAAGGGAGGGGAAGAAGTTACTGAGAAAGACAGAAATGACTCATCAGAAATATTTGTCCTCTTTTTGTTCCTGTGTTTGGCTATTTCCATCATATACTGTGGAGTGATCAATGCCTGCCTGAATAGGATTGAGGATGTGAGATAGCTCTCAGAAGGTGAAATATTTTGCAGTTTTTAACCTCCTTCTTTCCGTTGCTACATTTAAATGTGCTGAAGGCTGACAAAGTTTAGTAACTGTGAAGGATGTTTGTCTAGTTTACACTAATTATGTATTTATGATATCCTGCCTTTTTTAAGGAGAAAAAAAAAAAAAGAAAAATGAACAGTGTTTTGTCTTATTTCTAAATTTGCTAACGTGTGTATATCCCATACTAGATGGTGAAGATGAACTCCCTCGGACTATTAGAGTTGCTCTCCATTAAGAAATGTGTGTACTACACATAATGAAGCAGCATTTAGCTTTACTAACATCGCTCTGGAGCAATACGGAGTTTCTTTTAACACACGAGTGGATTCCCAGAACTCTTGCTTTGTAAATAAGGTCTGTTCCCGGTGAGTCCTAATTGATAATGACAGTTAATGTAATACCTGCTGGCTAAGCCTGGTCTTTACTAAAAGAGTTCTTTGAAACTTATTTATTGATTGCTGCAATCAATTTAGCTTAAAAAACAACAACAAAAGTAACATTAATTTGGCCTCAGTTTTCTGATAATTTTTTTTTTCTTTATTTGATGGAGTGAGTGAGATTCAAGTCTCAAAACCCTTGTCTGTCTGTAAAGCATTTGGTGGTTTTGATTTTATACATGATTATGGCCCCAGGAATTACGGTTATATGAATATTAAATAAATATAATATTCTGTCCAGGTTGACCAAAGGCTGTCCAGGAATAGAGACACAGAATTTGCCAAACTTTCTGTATTATCAGTTCTTTATAAACTCATTATTGTTTATTGACCTGTGCAGAACATGGGGTTTAGTTGCAAGGCTGAGACGGCATTTCGCCTCTGTTGTTCTCTGTTGTCATTCGTACTATACATCTGCACGGTGCTGTACAGTCATCAAGTAGTGAACCCGTGTCCCATGGTACAAACCTTAGCTAGCTCTCCTGCTGTCTACAAAAGCGATGGGAGTTGCATACTTTGATCTCTCTTACCTTTAGTATTCTCTTAGAATTCAGAGGTTTGATTTGATTGCCATTATCAGAGAATGGGTAACGTTAGACGTAAGTCATCCAGCGGTGACACTCACCTCCTGTTTTTCTATTCGCTGTCTCCCTTTGCATACATTTCAGTAGTTGGATTCTTAGTGCTGAATTACTTAATGATTAATCAGCTTTTGATAGGGATACCTCTTTTTGTTTTCCTTCTGTGTATTTTTACTTCAGAAGTGATGTAGTTATTTTATAGGACTTGCGCTAGACACTGTGTGAATGCGTAGTGAAGATAAGACTTGTTACAAGTGACCTGAAAAATGATAGTCCCTAAAAGAATGCATGAAAAAGAATTAATCGTTGATTCTTCGTAAAGATTTAATTAATAAATAATTATCGGAGATCTAGTTTGAATAGCAGAGGACAGTATTTTAATTGCAATTTATTTTACAAAGCAAATGTTCTGCTACATTTTGTGACTTTTGAAAGTGTCTGGCTCAATCCTTAAAGAGGGCAAGTAACAGCGAGAAAGCCTGGAGAAATGAGAACTCTTGCTGCTGCTGTGCGATGGGGGCTTTCTTGCAGCAGCTCCAACATGGATGTCTATATGGATAGTCCACTTGACAGTGCACACCATTTAATACTGAGGACCCTCTTTCCTCTGAATCTTTTCTGAGTGGTCACCTGTGGTTTAATCTATGGGTCAGGGATCTAGAGTGAAGGCGTGTGTAGGGGATGCCAATTTGTACTGCTGATGTCGCCCAGTCAATGCTGTCAGAGAGTACTCTGAAGAAATGTGGTTTATATTTAGAAACTAGGTAATTGGAATACGCTTGCGAAATGTTCTTATTAATTCTCTGTGTGGCCCTCCCTTTTATTTAAATTTCTTTTGTTGTTTTTTAAGGTTTGCTGTAAGAACTTTCTCCACATGAAACCTGGATCCAGCTGTCCCTGCTAAGTTTTTTTTTTTTTGCTAAATTTTAAAAAATCAGATTAGATACCATGGTCCTTCATTTTACAAATTTTGAAGTTAAGCAGATGAAATAGGAAAATCTGCAGATTTCTAGTGACGTCTTGACAGTGAGTAGTTGAACTTGAGAGTTCATGTTTTCCTGGTATCTGTAAGAAGGCATCAAAAAAAAAATAGCTTTTTGTATATACTGCAAATGTCTGTGTTGAATTTATTTAACTCAGTGTTCAGCGAATCCACTGATCACCTGCAAGGAATATTTTTTTTTCCCCTCCATTGATGTATAATTTGGCTTCTAAAATCTCTTTCATTTGCCTAAACCTGGAGGTGAGCCACAGCTAAACAGTGATACATACAGTGTACTGCAGCTGCAGATCTGGGTGGCTGTTTGATGTTTCTTGCTCATGTAATTTGTATGGCTTCTGTTATAGCATGTTGTGATTGTCTAGGCATTTTCACCTAATTCCTGATTTCACTTAGTTTTCACCCTGTTTTTGCAATTCCTTGATCCTGTCTCCACTCTTCATCTTGATCAAATTAAAAATTCCAAGTTTATAAAATCCTGCCTAGAGTCTTTTTACAGGAATATCCAGTATCTTGCACTCAAAACATATTTTTCTGTAACGCTGAGGCATAGTTCAATGTGCTTCTACAAAGTATTTACATTTACACAGGACTTGTAAAGAATGTGATTATGATCCAAGAAGTTCCCTTTTTGTAGTAACCTAGAAACTTACCTGCAGTTTTCTAAGTAAGATGTTATACAACAATTTCCTAATCACACAAAACTGCTGGTTTTAATGGCATTCCAATAGAGAGATCACCCAAGGCTTTTATTTTTCTTGTACTTATTATACTGTATAATTGGTTCCTGGTAGTATCAAACCACTAGGAAATCTCTCTCAGTAACATAATTAATCTCTAAATGTTGCAATTCAGTCTTAGCAAGGTCTGCTTTCCCAGAACCTCATATTTAACAATGAGACATTCTGAATCATGTGCACGCTTTGGTTCTGTGCTGTAGTTTTGGCACTCACAGTAATGTCTTCAAATCGGAATACCTAGTGCTTGCATCATTTCGGCTTTTGATTACTGTGTCACTGGGCAGTACTTACATCTAGAGTTATAGATCATAATGGGATTCAAAAGCTTATAAATGCATAGCAGCTTCCTCAGAAGATTCATGGCAGTCCAACTTATATTAAAAATAAAATAGCATCCAAACTAAAAATCTCCACGCTTGGCTTTAATGGTCCAAGTTCCAGTATGTGAGCTTTTGGGTCTGTAATTGCTTTTATGCCTATGTATTAGTTACTACTACTAATAGGATATGCATATGCAGCATATTTATGTGAAAAAAACCTTTGACATACATTGAACATGACAGGATGCTGCTTAAAACACCATGGCTACATTAAGTACGAGCTGTATTCAGCAGCATGAGTTTGCAGTGGAAAAATAGCTGAAATCAGTCAAGTTTTTGGAGCAGACCTATCAAAACTCTGTGGAAAATTGTGCAGAAACCTTAGTGGGACTGACATCCTTACATGCTGTGTGTAGGCCACTTGCTGTGGAAGCTGATACGCACTTGATGCCTCCTCTGGCATCTGATGCAAGTGCTATTTGCAGGTACTGTCTGTGGCTGCAGTCTAGAGAGAGGAGAGATCGCTGTGCCCTGGTGTAGGTGGTGCAACAACTGAATTTTGCTCCTAAGCAATTTGGAGAGTGGAGCAATAATAAAGAAACCGTGCAGTTCTTGTTGGAGCTACTTGGTTAGCAGACCCCGGTCTCTATAGATGATGATGGATCTCTGCCTTTCAGTAAGCTCAAGTTGCACAGAAGTTAAACATAAGATATGAAAGCTTTGGATGTATTCATACTGAAGACTCACACTTAAAGAACAATTCTCCATTTAAGTAGAATGGAGGTTTTGGTCTTTGTTTAGCTCTGTTGAATTGCAAATTAATTTGCGGTTTTTTTGTTTTGAGTAGTGTTTCATTTTTAAAGCTGGCAACTGGCAAGTAATTCGCTTTCAAAGCAGGCTGGCCTAAATGGAAAGGACTATCTAAATAAAAGAAACCGATTTGTATTGATATAATATTGAAATAACAGCATTTTTTGAAGGAATACACCTGAAAATAATTGTGGCTGATATTAAACCAAAGGATAATAATTTGCATCTCTGTGGAATGCTTTTCATATGCTTTTGAAATACCTGGAATACATGATCTCTGCAAAGAATAAACAGCAGGAGGTTCCTCAAGATTTGGGCTAGAAACAAGCTGAAGAATTCCAAGTGTTGCTCTTGAAAAACCACTGATAGTTCCGTGGGCATGAAACCTTTGTCTCCAGAAGCCTGAAAATGTTTGCTTATTGTTTGCCAGGCTCTTGAGCTGCACCTAAATTGTATAATGCATACAACTGTGAGATGTTCTCCTCTTTAATATTATGTATTCTTATTTTTAGCTGAACACTCTCTGAGGAGATTGTGGATCCCTGATATTCTCAGTCAGAATAAAATGTGACAGACATAGAAGAACAGTAAAAGACAAACTCAATTCACGCACTTTATGGCCTGATCCTGTTCATCTTAAACTGATGGAAATTCAGACCTCTGCTTTGTCTTAAGGCACTGTGGCTGCTAGTTTCAGCCTTCCATTTTTTTCATAACTGGAAAAACAAATGCCACTTTCTAAATAAAAGCACAGTGGTTTAATTCTTACAGCAACAGGATAATAGATTATTTCGACCTTACTGAAAGTTCAGTACGGTGATACGATTGCTTAAACATCTATTAATGCGGAAACATAATGTAATATTTGCACTCATTTATATTATCTAATTTGCTTCCAATGCATAATTTTCTGTCTATGCCTTTGCTGACAAATCCTAGAAGACACTATGCCTGTGCAGAAGAGTTTAGATTAATAGTGCTATGTAACTAGGGGTATTTTTCGTGGCCATGCTGATTGTTGGCTTTTTGGTTTTGTTTTTTTGGTGGATTAGTTTTGTTGGGTTTTTTTCATGTGGAATTACAGTCTGACCACCTTCAAAGCAAGGACTAGAGAAATATAACCCAGGGGTCTTTGTGTTACGCTTTCGATGTGTATTTTTTACGGCTGCAGTCTGTTAAGCACCACACGTTCAATATCAGGAATAGCAAGCCTTGGCACACTCAGGACAGGCAGGACAGACTAGACACAGGAGAAGAGCGAGGTGCACGTGATGGGACCGATGGCTCAATGTGACACAAGAGGCCACGCCAGATTCAGTCCGTGGATGAGCCGATGCCCACTCGGGTGAATAGCCAGTGTGCTATACTGCTGCAGGCAAGGGAGCATTTTCAGTTTGAAATGTATTTCTGATAAGATACTCACAACTCCTGAAACTCAGATAAACGTTGCCAATAACCATGCTGAATTGTTAGCCTGTATTTTTTTTTAATTTAGAACCATTTTATTCTGTAATTTATCACACTGTTTTTGAATATATTTTATTACATGCCAATTCTGATAGCTTCTAAGACAGAACTTGTACTTCTGTAGTTACAGTAGATTTTATAAGCAGTTAAACTCATTTACAATAAGGTTAAGAAAAGTCATGTGCACCCATGCCAAGTGACAATCTTCGTGTTTCTTCCCTGAAGCAGAAGTGCAAGGGTGATGTTCATCTTTTGTTAAGAAAAGGCAAAGCTTATCTTCATCATTAGATCTTTTTCTGAATGGTGGAAGCGTTGTTGTTCTTTTCCCATATTGACTCGGTTTATTTAAACTTGACATTCATGTAAACTACTCAAGTATTTATATTTTTAAACTTTAGTGAAAATAAGAGGAATTCACTTGAATTCATTCTTCACTTGAAGACTGTTGTAGCAAAGCCAGCTAGATTTGTATGATGCTGTGTGTCTCCATTATAATTTCAACTGAGTAGGGATTTGGTCACAACACGTTTGCCTGCTAGCGTAAACCCAACTCTTTTGGACTTCTTGAACAGTTAAAGCCAAATTCAGTATCTTTTGATAATTTGAAAGATAACGGTAATCTTTAAATGAGTACTGTTTGCGACAGTGGTGGTTTCAAGTACCTATTTGATTTTCATAGTAAAGCAGGCCCCTGTGCTCACACAGCCATCAGCGCCAGGGAGGGGTTGAAGAGTCTGGCACTGCTCACCTGGGTGTTGGTAACTTCTCATGGCAGTGAGATGACTCCTCTCAAATGCTCATAGTTTATTTAATTAGAAGGCAAATTTTCAAGAAATATAGTTCCTGCTGCATTTAAGTGGCAGCTAATAGTGATACTGTTGTCAAAATCTTCATTTTACTACACAACACGTTTCTGCAACTGCAGTTGTGTAAGGATTGGTGGTCTGGGGTCTCCCCTTAAGGCTTCAGGCAGATGCAATTTGGGAGTAACAAGAGCAAGCCACAAGGATGGCTGGTTGAAATCTCAAGCTCAGAGTAAACAAGTAGCAAATGTACTCTGAGGAATTGGTGTCTCTCCAGGGTCAGAACCACAGTAAAACAAGCCTGATTGTGAAGGAAGGATTTAAGCAGAGAGGGAGATTCTATATACAACATTCAGCTCACTTTTTACCTACAGCTGTGCAGGTCAGTGTGTAAACACAGCTGATGTCTGCTGGTATTGTGATGACATTTTAGGGTTCCCCTCACTTAGAAAGGAAAGGATCTGATTTCTCTGAACCATCAACTTTCTTCACTGATACTCTTAAATCTGTGGTTCATTAAACATCCGAATTCCTTACTAAAAGTACCAGGTGACCTTGCTCTTTTCTTTACAGTTATTCTACAGAGTAAATACTGCCGGGCTGCCCACTTGGTGTGATTCATCTTTTATTCCTCAAGGTGATGTATAAATCTTTCTTCTGCATCCCTCTTGCTGTGCGTAATGCCACAGTGCACAGGAGTGAAGTGATGCTTATCCTGATGTTCTGCGTGCTTCACAACTGCATGTCAGTCATATGTAATTAACTTACTAATGTTGCTGACAAATCTCTCCACAAAAGTGAATGTAAGAGAAGTATAAGGAAAGATTGACCTTTTAGAATCCTGGCTGATTCATCACACATGATTACAAAGGGATCTTGCCATAATTCACAATCCTGCCTTGGGAAAGAAGCAGGTATCTGGCTGGTGTTAGCTTTGGCAGTAGGTGTCTTTGTAGCTTAGAGTATTAATTAAAGTTGTAAGGGCCTGAGGAATTACTTAAACATCCATGAAATTATCTTAGTGTTCAGGAATTTTATATGTTTATTTTTAAAGACCTTTCTTCCTGTATTTCTCTTCTAGGACTGGAATGGGAAAGAACGGATTGCCATAAAACTTTCTAAAATTATATTTCTGCATTAAGTACTTATTATGATAAAGGACTTCTTACTGGGGCTCAGGTTAGGAATTATACTCAGAATTTTGTTGCTATTCCCTGCTGAATTTCTCCATCTGATAATATTACTGTTTAGGAAGTGATAACATATGCATGTAACAAGTTAATTGTTAAAGCCCCAAATGGGTAATTTGATTGTGCTACTAAAACAATAGTAGTCAAGCACTCCAGTTTGCGGTTGCCAGCTTTAAATTATCATGATTATTGTAAATCATGCAAGGGGATTGTGGGAAATAGAGCCTTCAGCTTTTCATTACAAATCTCCCATTTTCTCTTCAGTGATCTGAGGGAGAACACGCAGCCATCTGTCTAACAGACTGCAGTGGTGCTTTACAGACCATTACTCTCAGCACTCCAGGGGAATAAGAGTGGGAAGAAGGAATGTGCCTGAATATTGCAGTCTCTTGGGGATCATAGTGCTTCTTACTACACAGATTTGTAGCTAAGAACTGAATCCACGTCTCCATGTAAATGCTGCATATGGAGGCACTGGCATTTCTCTGTGTTAGGAGCTGTGCATATTTTACATGTATGCATAATTAGCTAGTCAGCACTGGAAATGGGAAGAGCATTTTATATGTGCTGCTCTTTGCTGTATGAGAGACATTTCTCCTTTTTACCTTTAAAAAGTCAAATGTAACTCCAGCATACATCAACTAATGTATTCTCTGCCCTTATGTAAGTACACATATCAGTGTACTTCATCAGTGGGCAGACAGGAACCCAGAGCTACCTGTATAAACACTTCAGAGAATCAGGAGAGGAAAATGTCACTCTCTAAAGTCTTCAAGCAGTGTGTAGAGGGAAATAAGTGTTAATTTAAAAATCAAGTCTTAATACCTTCCATTTTCAAACTTTTCATTTTACGTCTTCTGTCGTTACCCATGTTGTTGTTATCCATAGTGCTAATGTGGAGGCTTTTCCTGGGAAGTCTTGCTCCTGTTGTAGATACCCTGCACTTGCTGTACAGTGACTTCGGGGGCTTCACACTGCTTCTTGGGGCTCATCTCTTCCTGGGGTGTTTAACAAAGTGGTACCAGAAGATAATTAGTTCTTGATTAATGAGTTCTGAGTTAAGAAAAAGGAAGAATTTATTTGGTTAAGTGACTGAATTGCTGACTCAATATGTAGCCCTGCTATGTTGTTTTCCCTATCTAAAAATGAGGGAAGCTTATATGAGTAATGTCAAAATCACTATTGCAGCAGCTGAAGTGCATGGTATTTGGGTTAGTGTTGCTTGCCAGTTATAAGACATTCCTAATGCTTGACTGTGCCATGATCCTTCCTGTGCCATTTGTACTACTTGAGCATATCATATGGCCATGATGCGTATGTATGAGAGTCAGGATTTCTGAGATGCCAGTGTCTACATCTGTTGCAAATATGTGAAATGTTCTCGGGTTCCTACTCTCTTGTTTCTGCTTACCACACTTCACTGACTCTACTTTGTACTGTACCTGCTCGTAAAAGAAAAAAAGATTAAAGATCTCTAAAAAGAAAATCCATATTAAAATGGTACTCTACAGAAATTTACATTTGCCTAAGTACATGGCATGGAAACATGTTCATCTCAGAGGAAAAAATACAGCAGTCATTCTTTGAGTAAACACAATTTATTATGAAAACAAGGCAATTGCAATTTTATATTCATAAATGCATATTTAGAAATAGCTTCCAAAGAAGCCATAACTCAGTTCAGTAAACAGTACGGTAACTGATATGTTTAGATTAATCAGAAGCCACTGTGACTTTGTTCTTAGTGTGAAGAAGGCTAATATCATTTAAAAGCATTAGCTGTTTGTGCTTAATCAAAGTATAAGCAGTGGTGGTGAAATCCCTTCCAGTTGCCCTGACTTACTGTTATTTTGGCATCAAATAAAAGTAATAAAGTAACTTTTCAATAAAGAATTCCTTATTTCAGATAGAGACTTTTCAAACTGATACTGTCTCTAATATGATGCCAACCAAACTTGCCTTGGCATTCTCTTGTGCTGACATGGTAATAAAAAAAAAATTACCTATGTGCTTGAGGTGTATGAAAACTTCTGCTAAAAATGAGATCAGTGGCTTATGAACTCTAACTTGAAGACCTTCTGCTTTGTGTAGCTTCAAGAGCTGTTCAAGCAATTTATTTTCTGGCAGGAATTTTCTTTAAAAAAAATTCTGAATTGCTTGAAACATCTAAAAAAGGGGAGGTGATTAATTTAAATTTTCTTTAAATGTTTTTTCTTTCACTTTCAGGTGTCCTTTAACCTTTTAAAATTAGATTTAGGTCAAATTTTAAATATAAAAAAAGTCTGTAAGTAAAACATTGTCTTTTTTGTATAACATTGGAATGGGTACTAAGTTCAAGGGAAAGAAAAAAAAAGCTTTTTGCAGACATTTTTCTTTCTCAGTTCTGTGAAATTCAATTTCAGTTTACAGTTATTTTCAACTGATCCCAAACTGTATTTTTCAGTGCAACAAGAGAAATGGATTTGGAGTAAGAAGTAGGAAGAGCATCCTCAGCCAGATGATTTTACATATCAGTGAAGCTGGTGTTTCTGGGTGAGATTTCTGAATGGTAATAGGGAAGGAGGGAGCACTGTGAGTGAAGTGAGAAGCTCCATGGAAGCAGTCACAGTAAACAAGATTTCAGGAGTTCAGTCAGAAGAGTTGGTGAAGGAGACTGAGAGTGGAATCTGGATTCCGAACTTTGTCCAAACCCAAATCTTGAGAAATTTTGTTGAGGTGCAAAAGATCTGTCCTTTAGAGTTAGGGGCTCAAACTGGAGTATGAGACCTCCAGTGAGTGAAAGCACTGTGTTTGATGAGTTTGAGGTGGAAATTGTGGAGAGACTCATGATAGTTCTGGGCTGAGAGGACAACAAATCTTGTAAGATGAGAAATACTGAGCACATTTGTGCTGGGAAAGGAGAGGCAGAAAATAGGGAAGGTCAGAAGTAAGCCCGAAGGAGAGAAAGAGAGAAGTAGTAAGACAGAGAGCAAGAGGAGGGAGCTGAAGGAGTCAGAGTAGACAAGAAAAAAAGTGCATCTGCTTAATACTTGAGGGAAATCTTCAGATTGTTTCAGGAGTAATCCATTCCTTTCTTCCTGCCTCAAAAATAAAAGAAAGCAGTGGGGAAAATTTAGATTAATTCTTCTGGCTGGTGACCTAGTGGCCACACTGGGACAGTTGACTGTCTGGAGAAGCTGTTAGGCAGCTCCCTATTATCTTTTATCTGTGCTGCTCAGAGATCTCTCAGTAAGCAGAAGGTTGATATGGCCTGTAATTACCTTCTGTTAGCTGGGCTCTGCCTTAGAATAGCTTGAATGTTGGGACATAAAGCGAACATCAAGTTCATTCAGTGCTCTGCCCCCGAAGCACTTTCTGGGTACGTAGAAAAGAAGCTCGGCCTCTTACAGGCTGGCCTGGCAAAGGAGGTGTCCTTACCTTTTGGCAGAGCAGCACCACCCGTTCTGTCTGAATGATGCTATCGATTATCTTCCCAGGCTGTTTTAGACCTCCACTCTTCATTTTTCTAAAGCATAATGAGAGTCTTTTGAACTCTTTCTTGCAGTGTTACAGCTGAGTCCATCTGTGCTCATTCAAGGATGTCCTTACTCATGCACCACTTTCTTACTGACAGGTGTGGTCTTGCAAATGCAATAGGTCCCTACCCACCAAGTCCTATTCATACAGCAGCTGAAGGATGCTTAGGAGCCGTTCATCGAGAGTATGAACTCCTTTGGAAAGACAGGCCTGAGGGGCATGACGATTAACTGTACCTGCCGATCTTGACATATCTTATAGTCTTTGTGGCAGCTGGGAAATACTGACGGATTGTTTGTAGTATGCTTAGGAAAGAAGAAGATGTGCTGTTAGCCCAGTGCTTGAAAATTGCTTGATATGTAAATTATTAAAGGAATTCAGTTCTTTCTTGAGGTGAAACTCTTCTGATTTATCCTGATGGTTCTCATTTCAGCCATACTTACAGGAACAGATTGCTTCTGGCTGGAAAAACTATCACAGGAAGAATCTCATTCTGCTTCAGTATTCTGTGAACTGGCTTTCACAGGTGGATAGGTGTAGCTGATTCGATCTCTCTGCTGGGCTCTGTATAGCAGGCTAATACTCAGAAACAACAGATTCATGGCACAGTAACTACAGCTTGCTTTGGTATTTGAGTCTGACTTTATGTGATAATTTTCATGCAAAATTAATGAGCTTGTTTGGAGAAAAGCACTCGCTGCAGTGAGAAGCACTCTTGGCTTCTCATACTGCTGTTGCAACCCGAGTCGCTGGAGACAGTTTCTTTCTTTTTTTAGACCTTTGAGTAATCAGCTACCAAAGTAAGATGTGTTTCATAAAAGGGTAAAATCAGTGATCACTCAAAAGTTACAAGTCATAATATTATCAAAATGTTCTGATATCAACATGTGGTCTGAGGACTTAGTGCTACTTTAGAAGGAAACAAAGCACTACACAGATTGCATAAATCTTAGGGATTTTATGTAATTTTTTTCAGATCTGTGACCAAATGCTGAGATGATACTTTTATTTTTATTACCATTGTGAGTTTTCAGTCTGACAGTGATCTATTGTATAATACGTGCTGCCCTGGCAGTCTAACTGCTGTCCACTGTTCTGATTCATTATTTTTGGCAAGGCAAGGTAACACCAGAGTTATGGAGAACAAGTTGAATTGAAATTTGTTTGAAATATGTTGTGGGGTTTGGGAGTTTTTTAAAGCAGTGTTTCGTTTCAATAGAACTTATTTTTTTGTTTATCTGTATAGATCACTTGTTTTCATTCTTATTTCGGTATTTTATTTTTGAAAATCATGTTCAGGTTTTATTTCCAGAAAATTGACTTTATTTTCCTTTATGCCCAGTACAGAACTGACTAAAGAAATAACTACTTGTCAGTCGTCTTTTCAAAGACGCACAATGTAACGAAATGAAACACTTGATCTCTTAGTCTAGATTCTTAAACACTGACAAGATAAATTAGAGCTTCATTAAATTAATGTTCAATAATTAGAAAGGAGGATTCAGAGGAAAGGCTTAGAAGAATGGATGAAGTATAAATGAACTCTGCATTAAACTTACCATTAAGCGGAAGAACAATGAATCATAAATTGCCCAGGAGCATTCTCTGTAACATCTCCCACTCAGTGACTGTCAGCATCAATTAGTCCATTATGATGAAAACTTCTGAAATTATCTGAGGTTAATAAGAAATGAAAACCCCAAATCTCTTTGCTTTAGGTTGTTCTTTTTTTTCCCCCCTGTTGTAAATAGTTGAGAAGCATTGATAATTTGTAGCTCTCTTTTATACAATTAAATTTACAAACACATTTATAAACATACCTTAGAAATGCAAGAAATCTGCAAATCCCTTAATTTTTAAATGATATCATTTACCATCAAGTTGTAAGTGTTTCATGAGGAAGTTATTAGACATTATCTGATTTGGCATATGGTGATGTCTTCAGGGATCCCTTGTGATACCTGCATACTGAAATGGGAAGAGAAAACACTCCCCATTTCTTTTCATTTAAAGTATTAAGTGTGTTTATCTGGTTCTCTTTTGCAATTACTCAGCATTTCTGTCATGTACAATATAGCCAAACATGAGAGAATTGCTGAGAAATACTTATATTACATAAGTACATATTTCTAAGTACATAAGTATATTTATATTCCTAATATAGTCTCTTAATGGCTACAGGTCTTTAAAGCTGTCTGAATCCTGCCATCAGTGGTGCTCCTGCCAACCCCTGAAAATAGGCCTCTCTGAATTCCTGAGTCTGATTTAAGATTGTTGATTTAATATTTTTAGAAGAGAAAACAAGCCTAAATCAGCGAAGAAATAATTGGCTGAACATGAGAATTGCACAAGATACATGTTCTCACTTGGCGCCTCAGGGAAAACACACTCAGGAGGAATTCTTCACCCCACTCCTGTTTTAATTTTTATCACCCCACCCCCCAAAAAAAATTCCTGCCACAGATACTTTCTGTTCCCTACTTAGTAAAGAAACCTCAATTTTTGATAGTGATGCTCTCATAGTTGGACTCTGTTTTGTATCAGATGGGGAACACGTTGTCTTGCGCCTTTCCTGAAATGTATCAAAAAGACTTCAAGCTAAAGAGGCAGTGTGAATGCAAAATATACATGAAAATCAAAAGCAAGACTTAGAAAATAAATAACAGCCATGACAGGAACTCACAAAATTAAAAAGATGTGTGATACAAAAAAATATTGTATGCATAAATGCTATAATTTAAATCTATACATATATGCAAGCCCACATCTTACAGAAGATGGATGGAGGAGTACGGATTAAATGCTCGGATTCTCCATGTGCCTCACTGTGATCGACTTGCAGGGAGGTATTCTGGACCTGTGTTCCTTTTTTTTATTGATTTGAGTATTAGCCAAAATCAAATGGGGACACTGCTTTTAAAATATGACTGAAGGAAAATACAAAAGTGACTATATAGTGTCATTACTGTATAGGGGCCAAAATTTGTTACATAGGAAATCTCTTCTGGGTCTCTGTTTCCATGGGTGTTGTAGGCCAGTAATCCCATGTATAATCTTCATTGAGATAAGGAGCTGGATTTGAGATCTCCCCAGACTCTGAAATAAAATGCTGAGTGCCTTCAGCAGAGAGCTTTAAAAGATTCTTTTTTCTTTTTTTTTTTTCTGATCTAGCAGCTTTTTTCTTGTAGGGTCCTTCTTCAGATTCAGATTTTAGAAACTAGAAATATTTGAAAGTATGAAGAAAAGGAATACTGAAATCAACAGGAAATGTTTCTTCTTAATTCATAGAGTTTGGAAAACCACTATTAAAAGTCATATTGTATATGGCTCCCACAGCTTTGTTAAACAGAGAGCTCTCTAACATTAAGGCTATTTGCTATCCAAACTTGTGGAGGAGAGCCAGAAGAGAGATATAATTAGACTATGAAAATACACAAAGTACACGTGTAGCAGATAATTGATCCCAGAAAACTAACAGAAGGCAATAGAGAAGCTACAGCTAAAATGTAAATCTTAATGACTCTTTTTCCCTGTTATATGGGACTGCATTAGTGATTGTTGATGAACCAAAATAAGTTAAATATTTGATATTAATAAAATGTTTAACATGATTGTTACAGTCACTCATATTCCAGTGGTAGTTGAAGCCACAACTATCTCAGCATATTGCAGGAACAGCTGATGAGGCTTGGATGCCTAACTCAAGGAACAGCCCATGGCTGAGGATCTACAGTGGATGGAGAGGCCACATTTCAGCCCTTCAGCCCTACGTGCATACGCACCTCCCAGCTGCACTTTTCACTCCTGGCTGACTTTAGCATCTTCCTTCTTACCAAGCTTGTGTAAATCTCTTTATTTAATGCTTAATCTATTCACATGCATTCTTTGTTGATAGCACAGGTCATGCTGACCTTGGAGCTGTACGCTCAGAGGTGTGGGTTTTAGGCATTGCTCTGCATAGCCAAGCAATGTCCAGATTCCCTGACTCTGCAGAAGGGCTGAGGAAGTGCAGTTCAGGACTGCAAAGCTTGGAACCATCTGACTTGAAAAAAGTACAGAAAGAAGAGAAGACCAGCTTGTTTTGCTACATAATTTTGGGTGCTCGTGAAGACTTGTATTTTCTTCTTGTGTTGGGGAGGTCTGACCCTGGCTAAACTGAAAGTGAACCTATACCATGACAAATGTTAGTTTTTGGGGGAAACAAAGTGATAGAGCATTCAGTGAGCAGTCAGTGAGGCAGGGAATGGAGTAGCTATTTTGGGATATAACAAAAAAACCTGGGCTTTTTGGATTTGCTGTTGAATGAAGAGAAGGTTGAAGAAAGTGGCCACCATCTTAGTTCACAGGTAACGCTTTGTTTGAATGCAAGCCATTTGTGGAACTTGTAAAGCCAGTCATTTAAAAATTAAGATCTTTAATAAGACTTAGGATAGTAGCTTTAACACTTAACCACCAAATTAAACTCAAACATAGCAGCGATGGAGATTAGGTAAATTTGCTGCTATCCCCTAACTCTCCCGTATTTGTCCTTGAGAGCACTGTCCTAAGGTGTAGATTACACCATTTCCAAAATTGGGGAGGAATTGAGAGCCGGGAAGGTTTTAACTTTGCCCAAGTTACATACTAAGGCATGAGTAAGCTTAAAATAAAATTTGTATCTCTGAATTTTAAGCCCTGTATTTCAAAGTACTAAACTGTTAGCGCACTGTGCTGGTTAGTCATGAGCTTTTTTATTCCAGTAAATTTTGTTGGTATGTTTCTGTATTAACAGTTTGGCAAATCATCCCATTCACTATGTTTTTTTCTTAGAGCAGTGACAATTTCAGCAACATGCATTTAATAGGTGATTTTCTTAATATTCTGTGTTTCCTTTTGGAAAGATGTTCTCCACCTTTTTACAGTCCTAGTTCCTTGAACTGCAGTTTTTATCCTTGTAGTACTTTTAGTCTTTAGTCAAAATTAACAGCTTTGTTTTCCCATATCCTTCTATATTTTATTTGCATATTTAGAAATGTTTAATGAAAAAGGAGTGGGAGATGGTGATAGGAAAGCGAATCATATTATTCAAAAGCCAGACTTTCCGCTTTTGCAGAAAATCGTCTGGAGCCGGCTGATCATGAGGCAACAATGCCATCCTCTTATAAAAAGACAGATATAGTAGGATGTATAAAGCAGAAACAGAACTACTGGAGGGCATCCTTTCAGCTTAGCTTTGATAAAGCCTCAGATAGACTGCTATTTTAGACTTTGGCTAACTGAGGAGGGTCTAGGTGAAAGCTATGAGAATGATCAGCAATCCAGAAAACTTAGTTGAAAAATTGGCTTTGTTTCATGTAGAGAGGAAGGGAAGTATAACAGTTTTCAGGTAGGTAAAAGACTAAGGAAAAAAGGGTAGAAAATAACAGGGGGGAGGGGGGAAGAAGAGGAATTTAATTACATCAAGAGAGACTTGAGGTACATATTTGAATAATCTTCCTAGTAGCAAGGGTAGTCATGCCTTCGGATAGATTGCATGACCTGAAGAGGTTTCAGAAATCTTTGCAGGTCTTCATTGTTCTTTAGAAAAATCCATTCGACAGAGATGAGAGTCAATCAAGAATTAATTGATCGGGTTTTCAAGAGTGGGAGGTGGACCAGATGTTGTCTGGCAGTCCTGCCCAGCCATATTTTCTGTAGTTCTGTCACTGGTTACTTGTACCCAGTAATTTGTTCTGCTTGAAAAGCAAGTTGAAGTGATGGAATTGGGGGGGGTTTATTATTATTCAGCTTCTAGTAAATTCCAGTTTTCACTTTATTTCGGGCTTGTAAAAGATTTTTTTTCCTTACTTCTATTCTAGATTCCTCAGTATCTCTTCTACTTCATTAAAGAGTAATCTAGTGTTTATAGCTTCTTCCACACATGGGTTATTATCAGGTACAACTGAGTAATCCATTATGTATTTTTCTCAAATAAACTGAGGCTGTTATCTTGATTATAAAAAGATGCCCCAGACCTCAGATAACACTTTTAAGTCCTCGGTCTTTTGAAGTTTGTTGGTCTCTTAAGTGTGGACATGAGAACTGGCTACAATAATCCAGTAATACATCTTTCTTATCAGCTTATACTTGGTATTTCCCTGTTAATTTATCAAGAAAATTTCCCTTTTAAGTTACTGATATGTCAGCAACAGTTTCAGATAGTACAGTTCAGGATTTCCAGCACTCTCACATCTCAAAATACTTTACATAAACATTGACTAAACTGTTCTTCATAACATTCCTCCAGCTCAAGTAGATAATTAACTATAGCTAGGAATATGACATGTTTCACTCATGGAAGACAGCCTGAATTTCTGGATACCACAAAAGCTGTCTTGTACGTCAAGTGAAATTGCTACCTACCTAGAAAGTCTGGACTTCTTGTCTGTTTGCATCCTTTACAATGCTGATGGTTTCTTTTATAACCCAAAGAGGTGCATTAATTCCTATATTTGGCCTTGGACTGCAGTGCAGACCTCCTGAGCTATCCTGTCCACAGATATACTTGTAAGCATAATGCAGTGGAAAACATAAATTCACCTTTCATCCCTACTGTGAGTGCCAAAACAAATACCAGTTGTTACTCAGCTTGGTGCTGCTAAGAAAATGTTCCAGTTATTGTTATGTCAAAGAGGCAAAGACTGCCAAATGTGCAAGAACAGAAATGTGGTTCAGTGAAGTATTTAAAACATGAAGGGCAAGATTCATTGTTAGACTCCTAACGATATGAAGAGATTGAGAGGGGGATATGAGGTTCTGATTTGGAACCAGAATGTGACCCCTTGCCCAGGGTATGCTGGTGAGGCAAGTTGGAAGGGTTAAAGGAGGAAAACAAGTTAAAAGCCTTAGCTGTCTGAATAGAGGAAAAAAGGGAAAGATGACCGAAGGTTCTGATAGGTTTTGTTAGTGTTTCCTTGAAAGAATTTAGGGAATTCCTGTGCAGAGAAAAAGAATTAATGAGAGAATTTTAGTTCACAGCTGCAAAATGGTGTTTCAGGTGGGGATGTGAAGCCTCATTATACTAGAGAAGTAGAGTTTGAAGGTAAGGAGTGTAAACCTAAGAAGGATCATAGAATATCTCAAGTTGGAAAAGGACCCATCAGGATCATCAAGTCCAACTCCCTGCTCCTCGCAGGACCATCTGAAACTAAACCGTATGACTAACAGTGTTGTCCTTGATCTCTGACAGGCTCAGTGCCGTGACCGCTTCCCTGGGAGCCGGTTCCAGGGATCGACCACCCTCTCAGTGAAGAACCTTTCCCTAATGTCCAACCTGAACTTGCCCTGGTGCAGTTTCTTCCCATTTCCTGGTGTCCTGTCAGTGGTCACCAGAGAGATCAGCACCCCCCTGTGCTGCCCGCTGTGAGGAAGGTGCAGGCTGCCTGAGGCCCCCTCAGCCTTCTCTTCGCCAAGCTGAACAAGCCAAGTGGCCTCAGCCACTCCCCCCGAAGTCCTGCCCTCAAGGCCTTTCACCGCCTTGGTCTCCCTCCTGCGGACACACTGGAATAGTTTGATGTCCTTCAACACTTGGGTGCAGGCACCCAAACCTGCACCCAGCACTCAAGGTGGGGCCGCACCAGTGCAGTGTAGAGTGGGACAGTCACCTCCCTCACCCGGCTTGCTGTGCTGAGCTTGAGGCACCCTAGGGCATGGTCGGCCCTTCGGCTGCCAGGGCACACTGGTGACTTGTATTCAACTTGCCCCCAAACGGATGGAATGACTTCATTGGAGAAATCTTAAAAATGCATGTGAAGAACCCATTTTTCCTTCTGTTTAAGACAAATATTTTCAAAACAGGTTTAGGAGAAAATAGTTTGGGACTCTCAGCAAGTGCCGTGCATCACAATTGATGCAAACTGGAGAGACAAAATACGTATCAGATACAATCAGTATAAAACTCAGGCAAATTGTTTTGTCTTCCTTTGAGCTTAGTTGTAGAGGAATTGTTTAACTGGAAATGGAAAGAAGTAAAATACAGCAGAAATACAATAAAGAGAAAAGTAGGATTCCTTGGGCCAAATCTTACAAGCACAAACCCTGTGGAAATAGTTTATCACAGATGCCAGAAATCCTCTTACGCGTCTTTCGGTAGCCCAGGCTAATGGAGGGGCAGGACTTCTGAACAATCTGTTAGAATTTGTGAATCCGGGTCATGTGTCTGATTGGAAATAATCTCAATGGCCCATGCAATCATAGGGTGTCCATAGTTCACCATCTTTTTTCCAAAGTATGTAATTTATATCATCCTCATTTTTTTTCTGCTGCCAGCAACTTTTCAGTTCCATATCTAAATATACAGAATCATGGAATCACAGGATCATTGAGGTTGGAAGGGGGTCCCTGGAGATCATCTAGTCCAACCCTCCTGCTCAGAGCGGAGTTTCATTAATGCAGTTGCCCTGGGCCAAGTCCAACTGGGGTTTGAGTATCTCCAGACTCCACAACCTCTCTAAGCAACCTGTTTGATCACCTCTTCAGTGAAAAAGGTCATTAAAACAGCATTTAGCCTTGGGCTACTTCACTAGTGAGTTGCCCTTGGCTGGACTTTGTGCCACTGATTGAAACCCTTTGAGGTGAGCATTTCAGCCAGTTCTCAATCTGCTTCATTGTCCACTGACCTAGTTTGTACTTCAATCAATTTGTCAAGGAAGATTTCACATGGGACAGTGTCAAAAGCCTTTCAAACTTTTTTCAGCACTGGGCCTTTGCTTAGATGTTCTTTTGAATACCAAAAGATCTTTTGGCACATTTGGATCCATCTCATCTTCTCCGCTTTATTAATTTTTGGTAGGTTAGCATGGGACATACTTAGAAGATATAATGGGCACATATCCTCACATCCCAATCAAGGGAGTGATTAGTCTGAGTCTGTTTCTTAGTTTGTGGAGCAAACTAGTCCTGATGGGCCCTAGTTTAACTCAGTGCTGCAATCCTTTCATTTACCACATGGGTTAGAATAATCAAATGCATTTCTGAGTGTCATGGTTCATCCCCAGCCAGCAGCTGAGCACCACACATCCACTTGCTCACTTGTTTCCCACACGCCCAGTGGAGGGTAAAATTCATGGGTTGGGATAAGGACAGTTTACTGGGGCGGCAAAGGGAGAGGGAAATAACAACAGTACTTAGGACTATACAGAATGGGTTATACACAATGCAATTTGCTCACCGCTTGGAACCCAATGCCCAGTCTATCCTGAGCGGCAATCCCTCCTCCCTGGCCAGCTCTCCCCTTATAAACCGAGCATGATGTCATATGGTATGGCATATCCCTTCAGCTGGTTTGGGTCAGCTGTCCTGGCTGTGTCCCCTACCAGCTTCTTGTGAAAATTAATTCTATCCTAGCAGGAAATGGGACACTGAGAAAATATGTGTCTCAAAAACCCTCACCTGTATAGTTTATTCACACAAATCTATGTTCGCCTTTTGCAGAAGTTGCAGTTTTTCCAAGAATCTTTTAAAAGGTGGCAGCTTGCCATTTAAACATCTAGCTTGCTATCTTTTGTGCAGTAGTGCCTCTTTTTCACACATAATGAAGTGTCAGAGCCAAGTGCAGATATAACTGTCCTCATGTTTGTGTGGCTTGTTCTAAACTGCAGTATTGCAAATAAACAGCGTCACTGCATGCAGTCTTTGTGCTATCACTGCTTGCTACCAAGAGTGAAACAAAATGTTCTGAGTACAATGAGGTAATGAGAAGTTAGGACATTTCCCTTTTGTCACCCATAAAGTAGCTAAGAGGTCTTTTCTGCTGTTGAGCAGGATTTCAAAATATTTTGGAAAGACTGCTGGAGTAGTTTTCCCTGTCCTGCTGTAGTAGGATTCTGACTTTGTCACATGGAGATCATTTCCACTTGCTAAATTCAGTCTAAGCTATCCCTTTATTTTTGGAAAAGAGAGTTGTGGCTCGCTGGTCAATTATTCTCTCTGAAATTAAGAGTGCTTTTGAAAGTCAGCAATTAAATCAACATAAGACTCCTTACAGAATTATATATAAATGGGTTGCACAATCAGTAAGATTCTCAGCCTGATGAAATGTGAGCAGGCTCTTTTGGAAAAGTGGGATATTAGAACTTGGCTCTGCATATTATGGGGTAGATTAGGTAAAGATTTAACAATGTATGGACCTGTCTAGTCCTCTTGTTTCATGATGTGAACCAGGAGAGAACCCTGCTTACAGGTTTCACTTCAGCTAACCACACTTCAGATGATTTTTTTTAACCTTGATTGCTATTGCATATTATTCTTGCTTTTGCATGGAAAATGACTTCTGTTATTTTCAAATGTCTGTTTAATTTTCCTCTCTGTTCAGTTCAAGGATTTTCTCTTTCAGTAGTGTGTGGGGGAGTTGTTTTGTTTTCTTTTTGTTAATGTAAATACAGATGTGACACAGCCTTTTTACACATTGCACTGAAGAAGGATTCTTGAGAAATATGATGAAATTTTCACTCACAATCACATTTTGCTTTCAATTATTTGTTGTTTAGGGATCTATCTATACATTAAAACAACACACATAAAATGAAGACAATTCTATGAATACAAATCAAGATTCCTGTTGCTCTTTTTTAAGTCAGTGCTAGTTAGTCAAGGAAAACTCTCTGTTAAAATATTATTTTCTTCTTGCTAAGTCTAGCGCAGTGTGGCCCTAGGCATTCCGTCTGAATGTACACAGTGTTTCTTTAGACATTATGGGGTTTTGCAGACTGCTTTCCTTTCCTTGTTATTTAAAGAGCCCGATACTGTGAAATCTGGTTGTCTTTTCATAATCCCACCCACTAGAAAACAGATTATTGTAAATTATTCAATTAATGTGGGCACCATGGCTGACTTCTTAAAAGGCTTTAAAAAGCTGACTTGCATCCTTGGGAAGAAGTAACATTCCATGTTGAATTAATGTTATTTTTATTTAAATACAGAAGTACTACTAATTCAAAACCATTTTAGATGCTTCTGCTGTGCCAAATATCATGGGAGTGATAATGTGCTTAGGAATTCTGAACATAACAAATGACGTACTTTTTTTTTAACAGCTTGACATCTTTCTGAGACTTACACACTGTTCTTTTAGAGAAAAAGGAAATGTTACTTTCTTAAAATTACAAGTTTATAGGTCACTACACTGTGATTTATTGTCTGAAGTAGTAGCAGCAAGATACTACTCATCCACACCCTCTTCTTGGTGATTCAGAGTTTACTTCCAGTCCAACTGATCTCCACCATGGATGTGCATTGAAAATGAGTCTTGATCAGTCACCCTGACTTCTCTTTGCCATTTCAATCTCTGTTCGTGCATTTTAATGTCAAGGTTAGCACAGGATCCTGCAGCTTGGCAAGCCCCCAACGACACAAGGGGTTTCTGGCAGTCTCTGCTGTTTGAGTGAGAAGCCCAGGTGCTCGGCTCAGGGCCGCTGTGCAGACTGCCCGGCTGGTGGCCTTTCCTGAGGTGGCCTTCCCCAAGGGACAACAGTGCCAGGATGCCTGTTCAGAGTTTGTTCTGTTACCTTCCCCCCACCGGTGACCTTTGCTGTTCCAGAACTCATCTCTTGTCTCTGTTTCCCCTGATTTTGTGTAGGTACTGGGATGGCTGGAGAAGGTCGCGGTTCACAGTTGAGCTGAGAGAGACGTGAAGCATCATCCATCTCCTGCTGACCTTTAAGGTAGTGTGATAACTTTGGTCTTACCTGCAAGTGACTTTATTATGAATGTTGGCTAAGCAGAGCGATCAATTATATCCTGTAGTGCTCTGCAGATAATCCTCACAGATCTCATGACCCGTTGCTACAGAAGGCAATAATGATAATACGCAGTATACAGAATTCTGATTGGGATCCTATCGTCATATTTTATTACCCCAAACAATAGAGATATTTGAATTAAGGCCATCAAATTCAATCCCTATGTAAAATGATGGCTTCAAGCTCATTTTTACCAATCTCTAGTAGCCAGCATTTGAGACAAAGGGCTTGGTAACTTGTAGAAGTGGTTAAAAGCCATTTTTCCTTGTCAGAGAAAAATTTTTATATTGTATTTTAATGAGCCATTTCTCATCTATAATGTTATTTGAAGTATTAATTGCCTGACTTTTTAAATGCACAATATAGAAACAAATAGAGGAAAAAAAAAAATCTGTGCTTTTTCCAGGGAGAGAGAACTTGAAAATGTGTATGAAAATGTTTTAGATAACAAATCCTGGTTAAATCACACTTAATTGACATCTAGTTTGAATGTACATATTGGGTCTAATTCATATATGGAGTGTATTACTGAATGCTTAATCAGATTACAGTAGGGTAAATTTGAATCAAATATCACAAAAATGTACTGTGGTATAAGGGATTTGGACCTATGATTGCTCAGGCCATGGAACTGGAAAGCTGTTATCTGGTGTTAAATGGCTGCATGATAATTTACAGCTCCTATCTGTATACTATAGCAATTTTAGGAGACTTAACTGGCGATTCCTGTCTAAGTGTACACAAATGTAATGTCATTAAATAGAAGAGAAATTCTAGAGATTTTTTTCTTTGATTGCAATAACAATAGGTAAAACTTGCTACTGTATGTCCATGTTTTTAATGTTTCTGAAACCAGATGGAATTCTAGATGGATTCATTGCACCATGGATCTCTGCTTAGGAAATTTGTCTAAGGATATACCAATTCCACTAAGGAAATGAGAAGGTCAGAATAGTGAAAAGTTACTTGTAAAAATACTTGTGAAGTAGGCGTAACTTAGAGTCATTAGGGACCTCCTCGACCAGAGCCGCCTTCGTTGTGGTTACCATGCCTTCTCATGTGGAGTTAAGCACACACGAAAAACAATTTACAAATGACTTCTCTCATTTTATAGCTGAAGCATGGCAACACAACCATACAGAGAGCTGCTTCTGTGCTCTGTTTTCTTGGCTTTCCGTGCCTAGTGAGCCAGTCCATCCCTGGCTAAGCTGCCCATTCACAATTCCTCTGCGAGCAGCGGTGCGAGAAGCACGCACAGCACTGGGAGCACGCAGCTTGGACCCGGGGTCTGGCCTGGCTGCTGGGCTCTGCCACGGGCTCACTCAAGTGTCCCGCCACCCTCATAGCCTCGTGTGTTTGTGTCCTATTTGTAAATGAGGGGTAATAATTCTTAACTTCCAGAACAGACCAGAGCATCCCGATCCTTAGGAAATGCTGTTACTCGTACAGCGCCTGTCAGATTTGATGTGGTATGGACGCTGCGTTACCAGAAGAGAGTTCAAACCTTTTGCATTTAAGTGTGACCCTGGGCTTGGAAATTGATAGTGGATCCCCAGGTGGTAAAAATGAATGAGTTCTGTGGTGCTTTCTTGCTTGGTATTTTCCACTAACTATAGATAAAGAGCATTTTGGCACAGGGAAAAGCAACTAACCTAATCCGAGGAAAACGTGATCATAGGGGAGGGGAGATTATGCTGACAAGGTATCTTGAAAATTACATGTCTGTAATTTGTATTACCCATGCCAAGTTAGTTTTAGATTAAGAACTGGAAATGTGATAACTGTCCCCATGTAGACCAATTAATGGCTTAGCCTTCATATATTTGCCTTTTAGTACAACATTTGGCAGTACCAGCCCCAGACTCAGTCATCTGGAGGCAAGTTTACTGTTCAGCTCTTCTGTGAAATTGAGACATCTAATATATTATGCACAGTGGGAAATGTTCATCTGCACATTTTCTAGGCTGTGATTAATAAAGTGTTCTACTCTGAATAAGGTTTTTGTTTATCCTAAATGAATGTGTTGCATTCTTTCCTTAAAAATTAAACAGATGCCTTGTTATTTCAAGTTTGGGATACTAAAAGTGACCCATAGATGTGGCGAGAGTTTTGTGCCTCTCTGACATTTAAAATTCCAATGGAAGATAACGCATGAGGCACAGCTTTAAATAGATTTTGACAGCGCTGGTAGTTCTGCTGAATATGCTGGAAAAAAATTAACATCTGGCCAAAACTAGCAGAGATGTTTGTAAAATACTGCTGTAAAATATTCCAGTAACCGTAATTTCTTTAGCTATTAGCGCTTATCCAGCTACCAGGTCAGCACACCTCTCTGTCCTTTAAATAAACCTCTGCTAAGTTGCTTGCTGTGGAATATGACGTGTGGAGTATGGAAACCATTTGTGGTGCTGTGAGAGCCTGAGAAAAGCTAAGAGTACGGAAATAAAATTGACTGTTCCTCCAGTGTGGAAAAAACTTACAGGACTACAGGGCTTCTCTTTTGAACAGCCTTTTAAGTTCAGGGAAGGACGTGCCTACTGAAAATGTCAGTAACACAATAAATGTATCCGTCGGATTAATACCAACATGCTGTAATACTTTTCTCATCAGGCAACTTGTTTGGTGATGTTAGGCTGCCACAGACTAGTTATCTACAATGTGTGGGTTATGTCCACTAGTTTGTGACTGGGATCAATCCAAATCCTTTGATCAGTAGTGTTTTGAATAGATCAGAGACATACATACTTAACTTTTAAAAAAAAAACCCACAAACCACTCTTTTTTTTTTTTTTTTTCCTTTTTTTTAGCTTTTTGGCTATTCCTCATACTTCTGCTTTATCAGTTCATCATATAATTTGAAGGGCTTGCTTTTTAGCATTTAATGATACAGTCATCAGTAGGACAATTTAATCTGCTGTTAAATAAATTGAGTTAAACTCTGCTGCTGTTGAGTCATACATTACTGCAGATTTGAAATCAAAGTTAAGATTCAGTTTGAACAAGTCTGGTAAAGTCAGGTATTATGTCCTGGCAAAGGGCTACAGGCAGTCATATTTTATTAACTACTGCAGATAAAGTAGAAAGGAAACTAGGACTGTTACCATTAAAATATAATGCACAAAGTATTTACTTAATGGTCTTTTTTCTTTTAAAGACAGTACTCTGCATTCATTGGTAGCCATTTTTATTCTGGCTGTTCCTTATGAGTAAACTGTCTTAGCAATATGCTGTTTGAGAATTATTTGTGAAAAATAGATTTTCCAGACTAAATATACTACACTGAACCAGTGAGAAGAATCAGATTATATAAATCTGTGGAAACCTATCCTCCTGCACATGGCTCTGGGTGTGTATTGGGTTTGCATGGCAAGGTTTTGGTAGCGAGGGGGACTACCATGAGAAGTTGCTGGAAGCTTCCCCTGTGTCTGATAGAGCCAATGCCAGCCAAGATGGACCCGCCGCGGGCCAAGGCCGAGCCCATCAGCACCTCTGTGATAACATATTTAAGAAGGGAAAAAACAAGTTAGAACTTATGCAGCCTGAGAGAGGAGTGAGAAGATGTAAGAAACTCTGCAGACACCAAGGTCAGTGCAGAAGGAGGAGGAGGAGGTGCTTCAGGCACTGGAGCAAGATCCCCCTGCAGCCCGTGGAGAAGACCATGGTGAAGCAGGCTGTCCCCCTGCAGTCCGTGGAGGAAGGATGATGGGGTGTAGAGATTCCACCTGCAGCCCGTGGAGGACCCCACACCGGAGCAGGTGGAGGCACCCGAAGAAGGCTGTGACCCTGTGGGAAGCCCGCACTAGAGCAAGCTCCGGGCAGGACCTGTGGACCCGTGGAGACAGGAGCCCACGCTGGAGCAGGTTTGCTGGCAGGACTTGTGACCCCATGGGGGACCCATGCTGGAGCAGTTCATGAAGAACTGTAGTGCGTGGGAAGGACTCACATTGGAAAAGTTTGTGAAGGACTGTCTCCCATGAGAGGGACTCCATGCTGGAGCATGAGCAGAGTGTGAGGAGTCCTCCTCCTGAGGAGGAAGGAGCAGCAGAGACAACATGTGATGAACTGACCACAACCCCCATTCCCCATCCCCCTGTGCCGCTGGCAGGGAGGAGGGAGAGAAATTGGGAGTGAAGTTGAGCCCGGGAAGATGGGAGGGGTGTGGGACGTGATTTAAGATTTGATTTTATTTCTCATTGCTCTACTCTGTTTTACTTGGTAATAAATTAGATGAATTCCCTAAGTTCAGTCTGTTTTGCCCGTGACGACAGTTAGTGAGTGATCTCTCCCTGCCCTTATCTCGACCCACAAGCCTTTTGTTATACCTTTTCTCCCCAGTGTAGTTAAGGAGGGCAGTGAAAGAGCGGCTCCGGTGGGCACCTGGCCTCCAGGCAGGGTCAACCCACCACAGTGTGCTTTAAAAATGCACTCCAGCAAATCAAGTCTTACACTGTACGTACCACTGTAGGATTTATTATGTAAGGGTAAAAATATGTCCATATAGTCCAGTTTTTGCAGTAGTATGTGGGAAGTAAATCTGAATTTTGGAAAGGCTAAGCTCAGTATTCCCACTTAGCTGCAGTGGTCCTGCTGTTAGTCCAACAACATCAGCCTGTCTCACCCCATCCACCCTCTTTTATCTTACCCCGTCCACCCTCTGTGTCCTCTCCCAGGTTCACCACACTTTGCAAGCAAGTCTCCTCTTCCCATCTCTTTTCCTCATGAAGGCAGTTGCCTTCCTACTTCCATCACTAGCAGACACCAAGGAATAGGAAAAAGGAAGGGAGAGGAGCAAGGGGCTAGAAAAGCACAGCTCCCCATGTCTCCCTGCACCAATGGCAGTGGGCGGAAGCCAAGCTCTCCTTTGGCCTGTGCTGGCAGAAAAACGGGTGTGTGGGGGTGTGTGTGTGTGTGTGTGTGTGTGTGTCAGGCAGCCTTCACAGCTTTCATAGCCGTTTCTCATCTTCTCCAGGCGGAAGTGACACAGACTGGATGGCATCATTTCATGGGTTAGATCTGGTTTATGAGCCATATGCCATAAATAAAAACCTACTTAAAGAATCCAATTTTCATTAAAGGAATGCTAGTCCTCTCTTTCAGATGTTCCTCTCTAAAGCTTTACCACCATCTCTATTAATTTGTGCTATAGCTCCTAGTAACAGCTGCTTGTTACCATAACAGATGACACCAGTAGATTAAATGTACTATTGCCACAGGACAAATTCTTCTTGAAAAAAATAGCTTTTGGGTTATTTCAAATAAGGTAGTTTCTTAAAAAATTACACACTGCGTGATGCAAGTTTCTTACCTTTTCTGTTGTATTTCAGGCTCAAAACTATTCTCTAAATGCTTTATCAAACATGTAAGTATACCTAGCAGTAGCTGTAGCAAGATCTAGAACAAGTATCTGTATCAAAAGAATGCACATATTTTAATTAAGACTTAAAATCTTAAAAAAAACATTTCCTCTAATATACAACAAAAAGAGGGAAATTAAAATACAACTGCAAGGTCTACATTTTAAGGACTTTCCTACTCTGTAAGGGTACAGCTGTTGGGTACCTCCTTGCCATCTGAGCTATTCAGGACAAACCTCGCTGACCCAGAATATGTGCTTTTTCTGTCAGTTTTATATATCTACCATAAAGCGTGTCTGAGACTGGAAGAAAGCGTTCTCTCCTGGGGAGATAAAAACTCAATTCCAGGCCAGCCAAAACCAGACCCTTCTTAGCCAAGAAACTAATTTATAAACCACTGGGTAATCCTGCAATTAATTCTTCTCTGCAGCCCATAGAACAGCAGACATCTGGAATCACTTTCTAAGCTATGAAAGAGCTACAGACTTTGAGGGGCTTGGGGGTTTTTATATGTGATTGGAGCACCCTGTGTCAATTTATATTCAGAGCTAACTAGTTGGTGTTCTGTCAAAAATCTTTGCAGACTATCACTTTTAAAATCTCTGAAAGTAGAAACAAAAAATATCTTCCTTGAATGAACTATACCCAGTCATTATTCTTTTCAATGTGAGTCCAGTCACCTATTATCAAGTCTGATTGCTGAAGAAAAAATTGTATGTGGTAAGTGAACTAAAAATCTGGACTAATTGATGCATCACAGCAATTCAAAACTCAAAGCTGTGTCTGCTGTGATACTCCACAGTTTTAGTTATGTTGAGAAAATTATAATCTATGCAGAAGTGATTTATCTAATGCTGCTGTAGACTTTGGAGTAGAACCTTAGAGCAGTCAGTCTCCTCATGCTTATTGTGAACGTGGTTGCTTACACAGGATTCAAGTGTGATTGTTAAGTGTCATACATATTTTAGGAGCAGATGATATCATTAATGATTCCTTAAAAAAAAGAGGAAAGAAAAAGATTTTTTTTTATATGGTAAGATTTTTCTAAACATGGAAGCCTTTTATTTCTCTAAAAATAAAGTTCCCTGTGATGTTAAAGTTATTCAGTGTAATAACAACAAAAAGAAACAGTCATACTCTTTCCCTTCTATGCTGTCAGTTTCCACACATGGTCACGAGTGAAATCTTCTTAAAGATTGCAGTTTAGTCCACAGGACCCAGTGTTGAGAGGGATGATTACTGATTAAAGGGAAACAGCCAGATTTTTTGCTGAGATTTTTGCTGTCAGGCTCCTGTGCAAGCAGCCTTACTCCCTATTGCAGTATAAAAATGGGTACTGAGGCAAGACTGCTGGTCAGGCTTCACAGGAGTCTGGTGTCGTACTAGACCAGGAGACCACCCAGTAGGGTTTTACAAAACTCTCTGTGGCTACAGTACAATGTGCTCTGCTTTAGTCTGCTCAGTTTTATTGTACTGTGTGTCTAACGTAAGTCCTGAGATCCAGCTTGGTATGGGATTTATTTTTGTGAATAGCCCTCATGAAATGGGTTTGAGTCTGAGCAATACTTGTGGTAGTGGTGGTTGAAGGCTCAGGCTCTCAGCTGCTCCTCAGGGCAGGTATCTTGTGAATTTTGTCTGTAGTCTGTTTCTCCATGCTCCTGTGTAAAATAACAACAGCAACGGAGAAATGTGAATGCACCAGTCTGTTTTAATAAAAAACAGTTGAATCTGCTCCAACATTTAATTTTCTTAATCAGATAGTTGGAGGACTATCATGATAGAGTTCCTGTGGAGGAGAGGGTCCTAGCATCAGTGGAAGCAGACGCGCTCTTCATTGGCCAGCCAGCCGGCCTTGCACTGAGCAGCCCTGTTGCAGCACCCGTTGCAGAGTATCCTGTTTTGAGTTGATTAATTCAGCATTCTTGTATTTTATCTGTGATGTCTAAAAGCAAAGATTGCAATGCAGCACTGTGATTGTTTTAGTCTCTGACGTTTTAGGAGTGGGAAGTGTGGAGGGAGAGGTTTACATCCGCTACACTGGAGTTGCCATAGGTAAAGAGCATGGTTCATTCCTATTGTTTGTAAAATAGAGCTATACACTTACGAAGAAGGTTTTGCTACGCTTGAGTGTTTCAAATGACTTGGTCTTCCTCTTAAATGCAATTCTTTCTCTCTTAATGCAAACAATTTGTTGGTTTGGTTTGGTTTTATCCACTACAGCTTTATTTTCTCATGCTAAGATGGCTGTCAATAAATCCACAAGACCTGCAATGTTCTGTGGTAGGGAGAGGGTTGCAATCCATGCCTTAGTCTGCTGCTGGGCTGTAGTGTAAATGCAGGCAAGCCTGTGTCTCTATTTCCCCGTCTGTAAACTGGATAATGCCACTGACCCCCACTGCAGACTGCTTCAGGATTTGCTGATGGAAAACATTGTCTGACAGCATTAAAAGACTTCTTTAGAAACAGATTTGGCAAATCACCTTTAAAATTAATATGGCTGTTTCTGTTGCTTATTTTGCAGACACTTCTTAATTTCTTTGTTGGTAAGGTTTTCTCAGAGGAAATGTTGCACATCAGGACTAAGCTCTATCAGTTTCCCATGTGAATTTCTAATTGCAGCCTGGCATCTCCCTTTATCTTGCTTATTCCAGAAGATATCCTTTCTTGTAGTGCTATGCTAGATGCAGGTGCCCACTTAGAAGATTACGGGGCAATTTTCATCTTCACTAAACTAGTAACTGTTCAGTAGGTCACGAACTTTACAGATTACCAGCCATGGCTGTTCAGTTTATTTCCCTTCAAAGTCAGGCTGGCTTGATCACCCGCTGTGCAATCCACTTGTCTCCACTTCCTTATTAATTATTCATCTCCAACCTGATCTCCAAGCCTGCCTGGATCCCACGTCACATATCCTCACACCGCTCCAATGGGAGGAAAAAGGCTTTCCTCAAGGCTTGCCATACTTCTTCCTGATCAGATCTTTTGTCTTCTACCCTGTGCTCGCCTGCCTCATGGGCTGGAACCTCCCTCTCTCAGGGGATACGAATTATCAGCTGCATACTGGTAAAGTTACACCTTCATGTTTCAGCAAAAAGCCAATATGCGTGTGTGCGTATGTCTGTGGTCAGTGCGTGCAAGCGCAGGCACACAAGCCAAACCCCCTTCTGTTCCTTCCTTGTGAAGAATTGCTTCAGGACCCATGATAATTGAAATGGCTAAAATAATGCCATGATACGATTCAAAATGTGATCTGGAAGAAAAGTTGCTTGAAGTCCTTAAAAAATAAAGCAGTGTACCCAGTATATACATTACATTGACTTTGAATAAATTCAGTTAGTGAAATGAGCTGATTTGTCTCCCTGTATTTGGAAATACTAGACATGCTAACCTTGGAAAAATCTCTGATTAAAATAACTTAACAGCATCCCTCCTTTGACTCTTGGCTTAAAAGGTGTCATTAACAGCTGTATCATAAAAATGTGTATCATCAGAAGTGTTTGGTTCAGTGTAAAGGTTCTGGAGATCCTGTTTGGATTGAATATAAAAATGCTGATGTGTTTTGAAGCAACTTTGTTAGTGTGGACATTAGACTATCTTTGTATGTGAGATGCTTCATCAAAACATACTTTGAATTTAAAAGTTGGCTATTTTAATTTCTGGATCTTGCCAATGTAAATGGTGGAAGAAGTTAACTGACTTTCTAAGATTTTATGAAAGGTTTGAACGGACATCAGCTTATCTTCACAAGTTACTACTTACCTCATGAAAACTTGATTTGGCAATGCTGCATTTAAAAATACCGAATAATCTTCTCCCCTTACTAGTCTCATTCAGTAGCGCGCTCTCAGTCTCTCAGTAAATCAACTTTGTGCTGTTTTACACAATTAAAGATCTAGCTCAAAATCTTTGTACATGGCTATACGAAGGGGTTTATACAGTTGCTGAATGCAGTATTCTACTTTTTGGTAGGTTCCCACAGTTTATATATTCAAATTTGTATGCACTTAAAACACCAAATCAGCAGAGAATGGGCCAGGAGGCAATGCTGGTATGATCTTACAGAGGGCACGTGGAAAGCAGTTTCTGTCATATTGTTTCTCATTAACAGAGAACTTGTTAAACAGAATTTTACTTGCAATTATTTTGAAGAACAGTTGTGTTGAATAGATGTGCTCATATTCTAACTCAACATCAGTTTAAACAAGATTTAAAGTTAGCTTCAATCTGTAAATTACAGGTGCAAATTAAATAAATATAAATCATATTTTAAATGGATATGAACTTCAGGACATACAAAATTACATCATTTTAAAATGCGCTTTTTACTGTTACATCTTTTGTCAAGATGATTAATCTTTGTTTGTTGACCAAGTCATAGTAAATATGTGAGTACTTAGAGTCATGAGTGGCCATCCAGAAATGCTGCTCAAATCTTTTGTCATTTACCAGCTTTCACTTAATCCGCTATTTAAGTTAATGACTTCCTAAATACCATACAGGCTTTGCTATGTAGTCTTTAATCTGATTAGGAGCACGTGAATAATTTAACATGCGATTAAACCATATAATTAATTTGTCCCATGGTAATGGACTGTTAAGTAGTTCTATTAGTCAAGGATAAATACCAGGGTCTTGAACTTAAATTTTACAGCTTCTTGGAGATGTTTTTGCTGGAATAAGTGGGTTTTTGTATAGATAAACACTACTTAAAATGAAAACCTTGCTCCCCCTGATTTCCTGAAATTGCTCTTTGAGGTCTGAAAGGCATGTTTGGGTTCAAGGTGATTAGAAGAAATTAAAGATGCTTTGTTCAAACCTGCTCAGCTGTAACCAACCCCGCCTCCCCCACCCATTTCACCTGAGGTCAGCAGAAGCATCATCTGGTTTGATTACAGCCGAGCATGTTTGAACAAAGCATCTTTAATTTCTTCTAATCACCTTGAACCCAAACATGCCTTTCAGACCTCAAAGAGCAATTTCAGGAAATCAGGGGGAGCAAGGTTTTCATGTTACAGAAAAGCTCCAAGAGATTAGATGCAAATTGTTACATACTGTGTGCTGAAACCTGACTATTTGCCCAAGTATAGGTAGTACGCTTTTTAATTCTAGTGAGAGACATGCACTAGTCCCCAGGAGAGGGCTTGCAAAGAAAATGCCAACTGGAACACCGGAACTAGCCTGCTGTGCAGTAGCAATGCAGCAGCACATATAAGAAGGTTATTTAATATTAAGCATGTGAGTAATCCTGTTTTTTTCCCCTCATGTTCCAGCCTAGACTCCCAGTAAAGATGCATAGATTGCTTTCCACCGCGATTCCTGTGCTTCGTCATTTCTTCGTAATTTCTGCAAGGTGCTAAGCACCTCTGGCTCTGCTAGGGGAATTACTTTGCCAGGTTCTCATGTTAAATCTGTAGCCTCTCCTGCTTAAAATCAGATGTCTTTAACTGTTTTGCTGCATTGAGGCCACACTGCTGAGTCCTGAACGAATTTAAACTTTAATACTAGCAAGACCCTGAAGAGTTTTGGGTTGTTTTTTTACACTGGAACAGAAATGTTTTACAGCACTTGAAATACCATTTAATCTCTTATGTTAAGTGTGAATAATTATCTCAGTGAAATGTTTTTCTTTGAGTAAAATCACATTTTTTAGTACAGACTGCTATGGGGTTGGTTCTAGATACAGACTCAGACTTTTTTTTTCCTTTCTTGTCATGATGTTTGACATTAAATTGATGCATTATACTTCAAACAAACTGGAATGTACTTTTTGCTCATATACAGAAATTCTCTCACTTTTCTTGGCAATTGATTGTACAAATATCAAAGCAAAGAGCTGAATTCTGTCTTTTGGATGACTTTTATCTAAGTATTAATAATAATTTAATAAAAAGAAAGAAGAAAAAGCCTAGGAAAAATTACCACTGTAGTTGAGAGAAGCGTTTATAGCCTGAAAAAATTACCTATCTCATAAACAGGCCTGGATCCTCTTCCTTAATGACACAAGTACATGTAAAGGTGAGTATCAGTTCAGCAATTCACATCTGCATGTTAGCAGCTAAATGCTGCAATTTCTTTGCACTGACATGCATCTTTTTTCCTGCTTCAATGTGTTTTGAGGATTAAAAGTCAAACAAAGTAATTAAGTCTTTTCCAAGTTCAAAATTTTCTATCTATGCAGTAGACAGAAACTGAAGACTAAAAGTTCAATTCTTTTTAGCAATTGTCTTCTGATGGAGATGATCTACTGGTCTTATAGCTAATATATTCCCTCTGTGTACCTAGTCCATTATGTTACTGCTGTCAAAGCATAACAAATTTTATTATAAATAAAGAATTCATACACCATATGCCATAGCCATCCTTGGATCCTTCATAGCCCGGTTCTTGGAGTATGACTTTGTAGGTGGATTACCGTAGAACAGCTTTCAGTACAAGCCCAGAGCGATGTCCAAACTCTGGATTCACTGAAGAGCTCCTTAACCTCATCCAAGAACTGATAAACATTTGACCTATTACCAGTATAAATGCAATTTAAATCAGAGTAATTAGTTGACACATCTATCCATGAAAAAATCAGCTCTGGTAAAAGTATTGAAGGTATCTGTTACAATGGAGATACAAACAAATTTGGTGTTAAAATAAAGCTTTCATATAGTCTTTATTCCGAAATTAAAAGTTCGTTTACGAAACAGTAAGTTTTCTAAATCCAAAGTGAGCAATTATTTTAGTAGATTCCACTTTCAATTTTAATACTTATAACAGTTTTAAGTAATTTAGCTTACATAGAGCTCTAATTAATAATATAAAATTGCCTCTGTCCCATAGTTTTGGTTTGTAATAATGATGTGCCCTTTAATAATCCTCAAATTTGCATAATAAATACAGCTTTATGCCAGAGTCCTTCATTCTGCCTTGGTGAGGCCACATCTGGAGTACTGTATCCGGTTCTAGGCTCCCCAGTTCAAGACAGACAAGGAACTACTGGAGAGAGTCCAGGGGAGGGCTACAAGGATGATGAGGGGACTGGAGCATCTCTCGTATGAGGAAAGGCTGAAAGAGCTGGCGCTGTTTAGTCTGGAGAAGACAAGACTGAGAGGGGATCTCATCAACACAAATATCTAAAGGGTGGATGTCTAGAGGAAGAGGCCAGACTCTTTCCAGTGGTGCCCAGTGACAGGACAAGGGGCATCAGGCACAGACTGGAACACGGGAAGTTCCATCTGAACATGAGGAAAAACTTCTTCACTTTGAGGGTGACAGAGCACTGGGACAGGCTGCCCAGAGAGGTTGTGGAGTCTTCTTCTCTGGAGATATTCAAAACATGCCTGGATGTGATCCTGTGCAACCTGCTCTAGGTGATCCTGCTCCAGCCCCCACCAATCTGGGATTCTGTGATTCTTTTCCAGTGGTGCTGTCTTTTGTTGTTAGCTATTTGGGGTTTTTTTTCTGAAATGTGCCTTTTGTGAGGTGGTTTTTTTTAATCTGCAGTACATAATTTCTGCTTCCATCGTATTATTCCTTGTTCTTTTCACATCCCAGATAACCGCATGCACTAGGTGAATGGTGTGTTGTTCATATCAACTGTGACAATTTGTTATTTCTGTTTCTTAACACGGCTGAGCGTATAACCCTGACAAGGGTTCTATAAAAACAGGCATTCATCCAAGCGCTGCTGATGACTCAATCAAGCTGTGATATCAGCAAGCAAGAGAAGAAGTCTTTAGGTCCGTGGCAGTTTTAGATTGTGTTGATTGGAAGGGCTGTAACTCATTTCATCTGCAAAATGACTCTGTCCTGTTGGCATTTAGGGGAATGAGGGTAAGCAGGCAAAGTGATTTCAGCTATGTGTCATCAGCCAAACCAGCGTCAATGTTTTTATGCAAGCACAGAAAGAAGATTTCCTCTTGGTGTCACTAATCTTGCCATGAGATAGCTTGTAAGGCGTATCTGTACTATGAAAAATAAAGGCCATTCAGCCAGAAAAATTCTGCATAGGTATGTACGTGTGTATTTGGTAGTTGCATAAACAAGGTTCAGGACAGATCTGGAGAGCCTAGAGTTTGTTCCCTTCTCAGCACTTGTTCTTACTTGGTGGTAGGTGTATTGGTGTGTGTTCATCTGCATAGCACATTCTTGTGTCCTTGCCTGTGTGTGATCTGATGGAATGATGAAACGTAGCAATATACAGAAAATCTCCTCAGATTAATCTTTTGCTCGATAATATTGTGGTGTGGTTTGCAGCAGAGAGGCCACCTTGATTCTGGATTAGCTGCACATGTGCTGCTTTGGCAAGCAGTCCTAAACTGGAAGAGGTTACGGGGAAAAAACTCTCATATTTGGAGTACAGTGAGTTAATGGAGATTGCAAAAGCAGAAGTCCCTTCATGGACACAGTTTAATGAAACGTAATGTCCTTCCCCTTCCTTTAGGTCCTTTCAGGTTCAAGAGCTATCTAAATGTAAAGATCTCACAGTTTTGCTCATAAGCAAAATGCCTTATGGTTTACTCTGAGTGTTAACATTGTTACCTGACCAGAGTAGATGCAAACCACTCAGCATGCTGTGACTGAACTATTTCTTTTCTCAGGGAGTTTTTGGCCCAGTTTTGCCTATTTATGCTGACTATGTTCACGTCCCACTGGAGACATGTCATGTTTAAATTCACTTGTGATTGACCTTACTCCAACATTGATATAGAAAAGGGCCAAGAATTTTTTTTTATCCTTTTTATAACTTTTGGCTCCCTTTCTGTACTGAAGCAATTAGCCTGAGCTGACCTCTAGCCAAATGTTCCTGTGGTCAAGTTTCAGCTGGCTTGAGGACAGTCAGCTGCTGTATTATTTTTTTCTGGTTTTAGCTCTCTTCATTCTTACAAACTGCTGGAGTTGGATAAGATACAGACTATTATTCCTTAGAATAGTGTATATTACAGACATTGAATTTTTTTTCCTGTTAAATAACAGGGACTTTATTAGTGGCATTTGTCTTTCATAACCATACAGAGGTAGGTGTTGGGAGGTAGATATTACTAGATTGTAAAAGGTCAGTTCTGTCTTAAAGCCCACAGAGAAGCTGTCTCTTGCTAGGTTAACACTGCAGCCTCTGAACAATACAGTTCTTGTTGGCAGCGAGCTTGCAAGAGCGTCGTAAAGGGACAACAGCGTGTGGTTACAAGACAGATTTGTGAGAACTTTCTGCAAGGCAGTAGCTGTCTGATGGTAGGGCAGATAGCAATTCAGAGGACTCTTCTCTCAGAAATTTTATTCTGTACCACCAAAAGTGGCATAATGGGCAGCTCCTACTTAGCACCAGATTTTCTCGCGTGAGACCGGAGCTGTGTTGGTATAGCTCTCCCTTGGCCTCCGATATTTCTAGAAGCTGCAGTCATACCTGCAACCCAGCAGAGCTTTTGGTATGTGTCCTGGACACAGAGAGGTCATGTAGTCCCCTGATACTTCACGCCCCTTGCAGAGCTCCTTTTGCCTAGGAGAGACCTTGAGTATGCACCCTGTCCCAAGGGCTCTGGGTTTGGGCTCCAAGGAGCCAGCACAACTCGCCCTTTCCAGAGATTGTCGTACAAAGTGTGGAGCGTGGCACATCCGTATTGTCAAATGAGAGCAGTTACCATTTTTGAGCTCAGTCCTGTCCGTATTGGGTATGTTCAGACTACACCACTTGGATTTTTCTCCCACATGCAGCTCATTTGGACAGATAACTCAATGAAGGATCCCATGTGGATTTAGGCAGAGCAGAGACACTGTTGCTTTGGCTCGCCAAGATAGCAGCATTTGTGAGAATCCACAGAAGAAGTATCATTTGTTCTATACTGCATTTTAGTAGTGAAAAGGCAAGGGATTAAGCAGCAATTTTGATCACCTTTGAGGTTTAGGAATGCAAATTGATCCTGTGCCCTGTTTCAGAGAGCTAGATGTTTTAGTCAAGGTCTGTGGCTGAGCAGGGACTTTCCCAATAATTATAGAATTGCTCTTAAACAAGTAGCAGCTGATGCTGAAGGGGTGGCTGTGTCCTCCCTTCCACCCTGGCTGCTCACTCCCATGCCTGTGCTGCCCTGGCTCTGCTCCCAGTGGTGCGTCATTGTGCAGTCCTGATAAACCTGGTCAGCAAACAGGTTTCTTACAATAAATGTTTATGAATTAATTTTAACTGGAACAATTTATTGGTATAGTTCACTGTCTGCAGGTATGTAAGCAAGTCTGCTAGTGCAAGAGGAAGAGCAGTACTGGAATGGGATTGTCTTCATCTGCAGCAACAAGACCTTATTGAAGTTCAATGTGATTGTTGACCTCTGGGATGTATTTCTAGGCTCCAGGGTTGGTACTCAGGCTGCTAAACCACTCTTCTTGGGAGGAAACTGAGATGGCTGCCAGTCACAGCACAGGGACGGAGGGAATAGCCGTGCTGTGACAGCTGCACATGGGGGCTTATCCTGGTCCCACCATGGAGTTGTTTGGTGTGGGTATGAAAAATGAAGTGGTGTTCACAGATGCTCTCTGAATGATCGACTCTGTTGATGACATTTGTTCTCACAGCAGAATTCCTGTGGGGGTTTGGGCTTTTCTTGTGGCTGTTGTTAGGCTGGAAGAAGTAGGAAAGCTTGGAGAAGAGTGGTAGGCAGATCAGCAGAGTGGTGGACACGGGAGAGCACGGAAGTGTGAATATGGAGGCAGCATGGGATGCCTGGTTATTGGAACAGGGAGAGAGCAGGAGGCTTTAAATGAAGTGACATTGTGCTCAGTCCTGTGAAAGAGAAAAAAAAAACTTGAGAGAGAAAGTGGAAAGGCTGAAGAGGGGGTGGGGCTGTTCAACGGGGTAGAAATCATGTAAGCAGAGAGGAATTGGCAAATACAGAGCAGCATTTCTGTAGAAGATTTATTAATAAAAGACAATAAGAATTCTTTAAACAAGAGTACAGATAGAGCAGGCGAACAATTGAGCTAGCTGAAAATGTGGCTGATCTTGGATGAACCTCGTGCTGTGCCAGTGTAGCTCCTCTCTGAGAGCAGGAGGATTGTTGGTCTGTGATTTGCTTTATGAACTTTTTCCCAGCCCTACGCACTCCAGCAGCTGCAGCATTCACTTCTTCTGGTCCTGCTCCCCAGGTTGCCTTACTCTCACACTGCCCCAAATCCTCACTAACGCGCCTCCAGCCTCACTGTACCCTTTCCTTCCTTCCTCCCTGTCCAGTTGAGAGTGGGGTAGTTACCTTTGGAGAGACCCATGTCTGCTTGGCCAGAGGAAAGCCCTGCCTAGCAGGTCCCCAGAGCTCCCCCCACTCCATGCAGTTGCCCTGTGCCCGCTCAGACTGGCCGCAGGGTGCCCGGGTGGTGCAGCTGGGCATTCCCGGGGTGGGGGCGCGGTGGGGAGCATCACCTGGTTTGCCTTTGCGGGTCTGGGTTAGACTCTGCTAGCCTAGAGCGGTTGGAATAAATGACTCTTGTACTGATCCTGAAACTCGAGAAATATTGAGCAGTTGTGTTAATAAGGGTGTGAGAAATACCTTCTGATTTTCAAGTTTTGTACTAAACAGCATGAGTGAGAAATCTGGAGTTGGTAATAGTTTCATTTTTCTTCTGTGGTGTGATTCAATCTGTTCTCTTGGTGTAAGAAAATTAAGGATGAAATCTTTTAAATTCAGTGTTACCATAGTTTTACGTACTCTGCATGCTTGTGTTTTACAGTTTCTGATTAAATTCAAACTTTGCTAACTCCACTAGGAGACTTTGATACTGAGATTTGACAGCATCGGTTTTTAATCAGTAACATCCACTTAGAAATTCTTATTAGCGGGCTTGGTTGTTTGGACACTTGTGATTTCATCTCCTGCTAGATCAAGAAGGCAAATGTCTAATTGAAAACACTCCAGTGTAGAATCAAGGTTTGTCATACCAATTTATGGTCAGATGTGAAAGTGGAGCTATTTCCTTCCCTCTCTCTCCCCCCGCTGCCTCACTGAGCTGGGTGTTGGTGTATCTTGGCAGTTCTGTGCCACAGAACAAGAAACTGCTGCCTTTTTCTCCTGGTTTTGGCTGGGATAGAGTTAATATTCTTCCAGTAGCTGTGTTTTGGATTTAGAATGAAAATAGTGTTGATAACACACTAATGTTTAGTTGTTGCTAGGCAATGTTTACAATTAAGTCAAGGACTTTTCAGCTTCCCAGGCCCTGCCAGCGAGGAGGCACGAGCCTTCCACAGGAGGTGCGCAAGAAGCTGGTAGGGGACGCAGCCAGGACAGCTGACCCAAACTGGCCAAAGGGATATTCCATACCATATGATGTCATGCCCAGTATATAAGCTGTGGAGAGTTGGCCAGGGAGGACTGCAGCTCAGGAACTAGCTAGGCTTTGGTCAGCGGTTGGTGAGCAATTGTGCTGTGCATTACTTGTTTATTATTATTGTTGTTGTTCTCTTCCTTTTCTGTCCTATTATATTGTTTTTATCTCAACCCATAAGTTTTATCTCAACTAGGAGGGAGTGAGTGAATGGCTGTGTGGTTGGTTTAGCTGCCTGCTGGATTAAACCACAACAGTGTTCATTTTAGCATTGTAGCTTTGGTTTTGAAGGTCTCCAGGAAGCTCTATGCTCCACTGGCATGGCTGTAAATGGCAGGTAGTAATCCATGTTATCTATATTTCTCTACTGCGTATGGAGACCTCATGAGCTTTTGGGGGCATGGTACAATTTTGTGCAGAAGGCTTCACTGCCCATAAGTCCAGTGTATCCCAGCTTTTGCCCTTTCCCATTGCTACTGGATGCTGGTGATAATGACAGGAGCAAAGCAGTTGTCCATCAAACAGGATCATGTGATGGGGTTGTAGGCTATGTGTGTGTGGCAGAGGTGAATTAGGGAGAAGGAGGAGTGTACTTTTTGGGGAGGTTGTAAAGGCTTCTTGGGTTATGCTTGGGTTGTAAAGGTTTGTATGCTTGGAGGCTGTAAAGGCTTGTGTGGATGTGCTCGGGTCCATCAGAAGGTGCCTTCTTAGAGCTGACGCAGCTAGCAGCTTCCAGCATGAGAGAGCTTCCATGGCAGACCCGGAGAGCAGTGTGGCAGAGCAGGGGCACTGAGGCAGGTCCTCAGGGTTGTGCAGGGTGCCGGTAGGAATCAGACCATAGAATAAGCCCAGGTTACTCATTCTTGCAACCCCACGGCTACTGCTGCCCTCTCCACTCCTGGTGTGCTGCCTGCCACAGGCAGCGGCCATGGGTGCTAAGCCGGTGTTTCTCTGCTATCAGCCATTTGGCTTTCTGCTGTGGGAGCTGGCTTATTAAACTGCATCACTCCTCTCAGCTTTACTGCAGGTAGTCCTAGACCCAGGAAGGGTTATACCTGGCATGCAGAGATGAATATAGCTTCAGAGGAGCATGAGCTGGAAAGGGGATCATCTCTTTGTTTCCTCAATGAGATACCGTTCTTTTCCTACTTTCATATTTAACCTAAGCTAGTCATTGGGATCCATCCCCCAAAGGCTGCTGTGGGGTGAGTGTGGCTACTCGCTGGAAGCAGACTAGAGATTGACAATGCTTGATTATTATTTTTCCCCCCCTCTATATAAAATGAACTAGAAACCCATAAGCTAGTTCTCTTGTAAAAATAATATTTACTCTCTCAACCTGCAAGATGATGTATGACTTTGAGGCAATAAACTGTAAACTAAATACGCTTCTGGTTTATTCCAATCAGAAATTCAATAAAACTAGATAATAGTTTAAATGTCATGTCATATGAGTTAGTAATATTGGTTTACAAAGAAACTCTCTTATTGTCTTTTGTTATTGCAGAATTAGCAGTATGGATCTTTGGCATCTGCTGTTTACTTTGGCACTGGTTTGTGCAAATGACTCACTTTCTGCAAGTGATGGTAAGTTTTATGATACCTTTCTGTGCCTTTGTGTGTGTACGTGTGTGTATGTATATATATATAGCTTTATATAAAGAGTATTTTTTATATTACAAATGTCAGGACTATGCAAGTCCCTTGATTGCAATAACCTGGATAAATAATGTAAAAAATACATCAGTTAATCTTGTTGAAAGATAGTGGATGAGATTGAGGCATGTTGCAGAATGAAGGTGGATTTCATAGACAGCATTAGAAGTGTGATGTGTAAACAGGCTGGATCAATGTTGGTGTTAGATGCCTGGATTTTCTTTGCTCAGGTACTGAAGTTATGAAAGAATCGTATTGGGTTAATTTTTTTATAGAAACTGGTCGTTTTTCTGCTTAACAAGTCTTTTTATATATATTTTATATTCATATGTTAAGTGTAGAACTATTTGGAAGTACAGAGGAAGCATTTTAAGACTGTACGCTTCAGGTCTGAGGCCAATATGAACAAGTTTCATAAGAAATACACTTGGAAATTCTTGAGTAGAGGTTGTAAAAGGGATTTGAAAAGAACATGTACCCTCAACCAGCCAGCTGGCTGTGGGTAGCCAGCAGAAGCCTCTTTAGTGAGAAGAAGCTCTGAATGCACATCCTGTGGTGTTCATGATTCAACAGATCTGCCCAGGGTTCATATCCACTGAGTGTACCTCTGGCTTTCCACAGTTGTTCTTCCCATCCTTATTCACCTCAGTTCTTCCATCTCCTGAATTAAATGCCAGGCTGGAAAGTACTTGGTCCAGCTGAGCTTTTTCTTGTTGCATACAGCAATGATTTAGAACAATTTCTGTATCACCCGTAGGTCTGTCCTGACTCTGGTGGGTCCTCTGGGACTGGTCTTTTACTCACTTAGAACGAAAAATTCCCATTAACTCCAATGGGAGTTTTATGTTGTGTCAGACAGATCTGCTTATGCTGGTTATGATCTGACCTTGTAAATAAATGCAACTTAATCTGGTCAGCTCTGTCTTATTCTGGCCTTTGGAGAGAGCAGTAACAGTTTTCCATAATTACTAATTTTATGCAAATTTTTCACTGCTTCTCACAGAGCTATGGAGCAGCTGCAGAAGGGTGGCTCCTTAAGCAGGTGTCCCTCCTGACCTCTTAGCCAAAATGAGTGTTAGCAGAGAAAGTCAGAGAGGGCAGTTTGACAAGTAATTTTGGAAAAAGTAGGGTGGGAATAGCTTCCACAATGAACTGTAAATAAACTGCTAAAATTTTCAATGAAAATTTCTGACATGTCTCAATTTCTTTTTCTTTAGCTCCATACTTAAGTGTTACTGAATGCAAATTAAATATCTATAGAGTTGCAAATCATGTTTCATTAGCTGGTCTAGTGTTAGTTTTCTAATACGGTACTAAACCAAAGGGCTGTGGCATAGTTGCCTGTAGTCATAACTGTCCTACAGTTTAAAGGTATAATCATCCTCCTTTGCTCTGATACAGCTCTGTATTTTCTTGGAGTTGCATACTTGAAATTTCTAGATACCCATATTTGCAGAAGCCCTGGAGAGATATAAGGGATATGACTTCATTGTTAATGGTGACATTAAGCTGAAATAAGATATAATTAGAACTCAAATGACCAGTTTTCAGAGAATTCTTCCATAAAGTTCGTTTTGTTTGTTAAAAAAGAGGGGTTGGATAGGGAAAACACAAGTTTCTGTTTATTTACTTCTATGTGTGTGGCTCAGGCACTTGTCCTCTGTGATATCAAAAAGATAATCTATAAGATTCTCTTCCCCCTTGCTAGTTAAGGCTTTTCCTTTAACATTTACCAAATTTGGTTTGAGTTCCTAGTGTATCTGACCATTGAAGGTGATGAATGAATCAAATTTTCACTTTTGTTCCCTACTTTCATTTCCTGCTTACAGCAATACTTTCATTCTGCTACCTACATGTCCCATAAGAAATGAGTGTGCCTATTTAAGAAGTGTGTAAGGAAGAGTGGGGCAGTGAAGGATTTATTTTCATACTATAATTGAGCTGAAACAATGTGGGGCTTTTATTTAATGTGTTTTGAATCCTTCTCTGTCTTCCGATTTGGTTAAAAGAAGAGGAATTTTCCGATAGGAATTTGCAGAATAAAGGTATATACTTGTTTCCCCCGCTTTGTGTACCAATCTCTTTAGTTAGACCTATGAACTGCAATAAAATTTGCAAATGCCTCCTTGGTTCTGCTGAAATGTGGAAAGTCAGTATTTCATAGTGAAATATGATACATATGATACACGTACCAGCTTCTATTCATTGCCTTGTACAGCATGGTCAGTAGAACAAAAATGAACGTGTCCTGACTTGATCCTTCCCCCTGCAGTATCTGCATTTTACAGTACATTCATTCACTAGACAAAAATAATCCTGCCCAGATGCCGTCTACTGGACAAATTGATTTCTCTCTCAAGGTTTAAGAGCACATGAGGGTTTTTTGATCCTTGACAGATGAGGTGTGGTCCAGATGTCCTAAGTTCTGTAAAAATCTGTGTTAGAAATAAAACTTAACTACAACATCACCTTTGTGTGACTTTGTACTGATGAAATAGTAACTTCCATGAGCTTACTTTTAGAGTCAAAAAAATGAATATTTTAATTGTGTTCCTGTGCTCAAATCCAAGAAAAAATATTAAATACATATGTCCTGATTTGCTGCATTATTAAAGAATTTGGGTGAAGGGAACAGAGCTTTGTTGTTCCTAGAATAAATTTCTAACTGCTAAACTGCTTCTAATGCTGTAACACAGTTATTCTGAGTAGGGGAGATGCTCAGCTGAGAAAGTCAGATAAGAAAGTGTAAGTCGAACAGGAATATTTGAGATTACAGCATGAGAGAACATCCATTTGCCATTCTTGCATGATTTAGGACAGAGTACTAAATGAGATCTGTTTATTAGCAGGTTTGCTCTTTTTTCCCCCCATGTGAATGTGCTTGTACTTGGAAAAGTTCTCGTGAGCATCCAACCCCACTCAGGTGATGAATCGTGACAACATTACAGACCTCTGCCCAGCACAGTCTTTCTGAGGTCTTCCTGTAAGCTTAATTAAATGTGCTCCATACCTGTACCATATATGATATGTTGCCCAAGGGACTGGATCTATGGTGTCACGGTTCCCTAAAAAATCCACTGCGGTAATTGTATTTCTCCTGGCAGCACATTAAAAAATTACACGTACTTGCTTATCTTTCACCGAAGCACGTTACTGAGACAGTGTAATATTGACATGTACATGGAAGCTTTTAACATCTTGAGAGTAAGTGAAGCTTACGTTCAGCCTCAAAAGAGCCTGTGCTTGGAGCTGGCTTTGTGCCGTGGGGCCAGATCCACCCTTGGCACATGGTGAAATCCCATACGTGTTTCCTCCTGGCAGGGGAGAGGGTGTGAGGCCAGCAGTTGGCCAGGCAACTGCACAGCCTTTGACACCAGATATTGGACTTCTAGTCACCTATTTGCTGTCTCCAGGCTGCTGCCAAGTTCTGCTGGAGGATTTCCATTGATGTAGCTCGTTTTTGTGCTTTACTTTTGCAAAGAGCTTGGCTTGCTGGCTCCTTAAACTGAGGCTGTGGCTAGCGTGAAGTGATGGGGCACCCACCATCTCTGAGGCAGCAATGCTAAATGTGACCAAAGATGTCTGCTGCACCAGGTCTTCAAGGGTAATTCAGAGCTGAGCAGGTCTGGGACTTGCAGCCTCCTGCCAGGGGACACTGAGAGGCAGTGGTAGAAGGAAAGTGTAAAGGCCGCAGTAACGGGAAGGTAATTTCTAATAGGTCTGTAATTACCATAGGTAAATGGGCTTTGTGTCCTAGGATTAGAAAATGTAAGGCCCGTTTTCACAGCTAATGAAGACATTTTCGTTTAGGTCAACAGAACTTAACGGTTCTAAGAGTTTAGGTTGCTTTGAAGATGGGGAATTGTATGATTTTGAAAATTTTAATTAAATAGATACATGAACAAGAAAGAATACTGCTTCATGAGTAGATCACCTACGTCTGCGTAATACTAATTGTCGTTAAAGAAAAAAATAAGAGCTTAATTTATGTGCACATATACAATTTGTGTTTGAGATACTTTAATGTAACTACGGTGTTTCAAATACATATCCAGCATACACCTAGGTATTTTGGCTTATTATACCTGCTGACATCAGAAGTCGTTGAGGGAAATTGCTCCAGACACAGATTGCAAAATATTTAGGAAGCAAGATAAATTTTGTGTGCTTGTTCCTTGTCTACAACTTATGAGTGTAGGTCACATAAGGACATAGAGGAATAAACTGGGAATTAGTCCCAGTTAATAAAACAATACATAAGCTCAAGCAGTTCCAAAACTAATTTCTTCCCAGCGAAAAGAAGTGGGAAATGTCTTTTATCATTTTTTTGTACTGATCAAAGTTTGTTCCAGAGTATTACAGTTATGTTAATTCATCCTCTGAAGCAGGTTTAGGGGCATTCATATTTACTAATAGCACAATAAAAGTACTTTTAGTGGACTTTTTTTGTACAATGATAATTTCAAGAGCTACAAGCCTGAATTTGTTACTAATTTTATCTAATCTTATTTTAGAATATTTTTTTTTATCACAACCTTTTTCAATTATTGTATAGAGCTGTTAGGCTCCAATGCTCTCTTTTCCTTACTTTTGTATAAGAAGTAGGATTAGTTATTTTCCCTTCTGAAACGTATCAAATCTAATTGTTACTTCCATCAAAATGTCCTTTTGTTATGCTGATATTTGTTCACTTACTGTACTTGGATGCTTTGCGTGCATTACATATCCAGATTAAACCGTCTAAGTATAGGTGCGCACTGGATACCAAAGCTCCCAATCATAGAGCTGGAGACTGAATCCGTAAGCCATTCACAGGGCTTTAGTGTCATTAAAGACACCCCACGGCACCTGAGACATCTGCATGGGACTCACAGCAATGACACAGGACCTGCAAGATACCTACGTCATTCTGGAATGGCCAGAAGCTTAAAGAACTCTATAAAAAGCATAAGGCAAGGCATCTCATATGTACCTGAACATCTGTTTTCAGGCAATTAAATCAACTCCATCAGCTGTTCTTTGGGACTGTATTGACTAGCTCTCCATTGGCTATTGGGAGCATGGACTCCTAAGAATTGAGTTTCATCCATGTACGAATCATGTAGATACCCAAAAAATCTGCATGAGACTTGTAGATAGGGCATATGACCTATAGGAGATTCGTGCCTTTTGAAGCAGAGGCTGGAAGGCAGGCAGAATACCCTAGGGAGTCTGAGATAACTACAGATGTTTAGGCAACTGGATTTTGCCCTACCTTGCATAAAGAGAGCTAAATATAGGTGTCTTCATTTTGAACTGTGCCTCACCCTTATAGCTGCCTTGTTTGGGCGTGCATAATTCTGCATGCTTTCTTCTGGGTAGTGTCATAGCTGCTCAGCCACACGCCACAGATCATCTGCTACAGACAAGGTGAGGGGTTGTCTGTCTGGATTGACAGGATAGCAGTTAGGTTCTTGCTGTCACGGTGTAGTTAAGCGGCAGACGGATGTTGTCTAAAGGCATGGATTTGACTTCTGTGACGCACAGAGGAATTCTCAGTCTAAGCAGGCGAGTGCCTTTGAATTGCAGCATATTCTCTGCTGAAAATGGGAAATTTGTCCATCTGTTCATGGAGTCAGGAGGTATCGTGGACTTCGTTGCTTGGCTTGAAATATTCAGAAAAAAAGATCAATGGCTGTGTGGGGTGTTGGCTGAAAACATGTTTTGTGATTTAGGTGAACTCAAATTTTATAGGTTGCAGTCAGTGTAGTGACAAGCCATTTCTCACACATGAAGGGTATTCTTTTATTTTTAAACGTCTTTCTTAGATGATCAGGAAAATTAGACATATTTGCATATATAGCAATCCTAATCTTGTTAGGAAATGACAAAAGATAATGAAAAAGGGCAGAATCTTCCTTAACTTAAGCTGCAAGCTCCCTCGCCTCCTCTTGAAAAATAGTAGTGCCACAATATAGTTGGTAGTCATTTGTTCATTGTGGTCATTTTCTCTTCTTAATTCTTCTAATTGGTGTGTTTTTGCTGTGGCCTTTCTCTGTGTTACCTGCTTTCTCAATTATATGCAGCTAAGTACAGCACACAAGCCCAAGCAGAGCTGGTGGTAAAACCTGAAAAGCTCAAAACTGATCAGCTTAGTGCGTCCAGCTTTACGTGGACAGGGGCAGAACTGTTGAGAATGCAGATTTAAAACGTTTACCTGCAGACAAAGCCTTTAGAATAGTTGCTTTATTTCCAGAAGTTTAAGTGTTTCTGAGCAAGAAATATGTTCCATTATGTAGAAGAAATTGCTATAGAGCTGTTCCAGGAGCCAGCATCAGAAAGCTTGGCACAGGGAAGCTAAGTTATACCACTATGATCTGGCTGAGCCATTTTGGCTGGAGGGAAGATTCATTTTGGCAGAGAGCGAAGTAGTATTTCCATCATCACTTTCCATTGTGATTAGGCATGGCTTTGATGGCTAGCAGGAAGGCCTTGAGTCTGTGCATTTCTGAGTTACTTTTACTGCTCGTGCTTCCTAGCCAGTAATGTATATTTCAGATAAGCCATTTGTCTGGGCCAGTGTGACAGTATTTATGCTCTCACATGGAGGAGAAAGGATTTCACCTTGTCTTTCTTCTGTGTTGGGAGCATACATGGTATTTTAACAGGAAGGAATTTGGGATTTCTAGGACTGGAAAACACATCCTGGAAATGAATTGTAGACAGGCCTATATTTTGTAAGAAAACACAGAAAATAAAAACATAGTGCTGAAATTTTCAGGTAGAGCAGCCTTATTATGCCCCTAAAAATCCGTGTTTAGGCTTGCAACTGAGTAGATCCAGTGGTTCAAATGCTAACCAGGGTTACCGGAGACTTGTCTCCTTTGTCCTTTCCTCCAAACCACATCAGTGACTCCAGCATTTACTGAAAACTTTCAAGACTGTGGGTATCTTCACCCACAAGCCTGCCAAAACCACCTCATGAACAATCAGCTTCAGTCAGACACCCTGCAAAATAACGTATGTGCCATAGTTATCCCATCCAGTTATCTCTCTTATCTGTAGTATTCCTGCTATCATGTATATTTCCTTCATTGCTCTTTACTTGCCAGGGTATCTTCTTCTTTTTGAACATAAACTCACCAATTTGCTGTCCTCCGATTGCTGGGTTTTGAGGTTCTTTACAAGAATGAGCCACACCTCTAGTTAGCACCAGCTGTAGTCAAAGGGGGAAGTCAGTCTTTCTGCCTCTCAGCTGCAAAGCTTGTAATCCCAGCACACGTCTTCGCTCTCCCAAGCAGACCTATAGACTGCAGCCAAGCCACCAACGCACGCGCCGGTCCTCCTGTGAACCAGAATTGTTCCTCCTTTACCAGGGTTGCGATGCACCCAAAACTGCTGGCTGGTGGTGGCCGCTTGTGGCTTGCTTTTGGAGGAAAAGCAGTCTGAAACACGAACTTTTACCTGCACACGCAATTAAGTCCATGCATTTAAAGAGGAAGATCAGATTATGGAGATGATGCAAAAATGTGCACAACAGTTTGTTACCACTATCTAAGAAGCTAACCAGTCAGAAATTCCTAGTTATCGTTTTCACTTTAACTCCTGTTGTTTTGACATTTTAAATGTAGTTGTATATTTCATGTGAATTATTTAAACAGTTTGTGCTGCACTAACCAAATTAACTCAGTTAATAAACTGACTGTGCATCAGGGGAAGGAAAAATAGCTCAAGCAAATAAACTAATCCATATTATTATAAAAGCATATTGCATAAGTTACAATGAATCATTCTATGCAGTGAAGAATACACAGAACAAATTGCTTTCAATACCACCCATCTGTAACAGAAAAATAATAAGAAACCCTTGCTACTGCACATTCATAACATACAATGAAATGACCATGGGAGGGGGTAACATTTTTTCATTAATTTAAACAATGATGCAGTTATTGTGCAGTGCTTGCACTGCCTGATTTAAAATACAAGAGATTTTTAGAACTAAGAGTCTGTCTGCAATGTTGCATCTTTTCTTTCCACACTGTGCACTTCAAAAGTGACAGGATCTGACTGGAAACAGAATGAAAGTACGACTGGAAGTTGGAGAGACGTTGTTGAACAGACCTTGTCCCTACTAGTATACATGAGGGAGCATTGTGCGCATGTCAGCAATATTTTGGCACAGCCGGGTGTTCTCTTCAGCTGTTCAAGGGATCAGAAGTGAAAGAAAAGCATTTTAGGGTAGGAGTTTACAAGATGCCATCCTTGAATCACACAGAGCGACTCTGAAAGCTTTGTGCTGGTCACTGCCCTCAGCAAAACCAGATGATTCTTGAGGTTGCAGCAGCACTTCCAGCACAGTTGGGTCCTTTGGGAACTGGAGCCATCATTTGGAGGATGACTAGGTTCAGCCTTGCAGAATTCTTGGTTAGTTTGGCTCCAGAGAGTCCCCTCGTTTCTTGTTTCCAACTTTGGCTGCTCCCTGTCTTCCCTGTTACACTCCAGCAGAGTACTGGTACCCAGGTGATTATCTATTTCTGAGGATGATGGAAAGGGGAACGGGAATGAGATAGTGACGGGGAGCTTGGCCATTGTGTGGCCCTCCACAACAAGGCTCTGACTAGGTTCCCCTTGGGGAATAAAAATACTTGGCCTAGGCTGTTTCCCTTCTATGCTACTGCGGAGGTGCTCAGAATGAACTATGGAAGAGTAATAGCCTGGGAATGATGCTGTAGGTGAGAGGCAGAGCTACAGACTACCAGTAAGGACTTTCTAGCTTATGAATCTGGAATAAGTCCTGGTACTTAACAAGTTTTCTCTGCTTTGCTTTCTCTTCTGGACCATTGTAGAAGCATGTTGTAAAATTCAGTAGTAACAGCAATGGTTAGTTTTTCGCAGAACTTCTAGAAAACTGTCACCCTGCTAGGGATTTTGAATTTTTCTTGCATAATGCAGTGAAGACTTTCTTTTTCCTGAACTACGGGATTATTTTTTTTTTACAGATAATTAAAAGTCTTTTACAAAGTAGGTAATTCCATGCTAAGGGGTGTAGACTAGGCATCAGGTAGGCTGGTAGAGTTGGTATATTATCTAAAGTGCCATGCATAATGGCAGTTCAGTCCTATGCTTCATTCTCATTAAGCTGGTCAAGGAGACTTTTCTGGGAGTTTCTAAGAACACAACAGGAAACTGTTAAATATTGTGTAGTTGGGAATTTATCACTTGTATCAGCCTTGGCACCAATGAAGGGTGAACCTTACACCAATTTTAGAAAATGACTCAAGGAAATTGCACATCAAAAAGTTTGTCCTCTGGGCAAGGCAAGTTGGAAGAAACTTGAAAAAAGCATACATTGGTAAATGCATCGATAAATATGATATATTTGAGTCTGTGTAAGTCATGTTTCTTTCAAAAGACACTTAGTGCCTGTCACCCATAACTACTTACTCAAAAAAAGATTTCAACATGCACACATGAAATGGTTGTTCAGTCCCTATAACGTGGATTTTCAGAGAGCCTTTGATACAATGCTCCAGCAAAGGTTCCTTAAAAAAAGGTCAGGGGATAAAATGGAAGGATTTCCATGGATTAAAAATTAATCAAAAGGGGAAACAAAGGAACAAATTAGCAGCTCCCACAGCAGAAGTATCCAAGGATATTTGCCTTGTACAGGCCATACAAACAGAAACTAAATTGACAAGCTCTCTTCTGCTTGGAAAGCTCCATGGTAGGACGGGACAGAAACCAGTGCAGTCCTGCATGGTGCCAACGGAGTGAAAGAAAAGGATGCAAGTAGGCAGGAGCCCTCCGGGGGCTGCTGGAGCCCTGCATCCATGCGTCCAAACACTCAGCACTGCACTGCTGGAGTGATGGACTGCGGTCTGGCTGGGGAAATGAGAATGATCCACCCAGACCGAGAAGTGTGTCTTTTATGGGCTATCCCTAACTGTTACCCAGAACATATTCAGAGCAACATGCTGAAAGGAAACATGTTTATTCTGTATTTGGTCTGGGATTTTGTTTGTTTATTATTCCCCTAGCAATGTGTAATCTTGGCTGTAGGACTGACACAGAAACTTTAGAAGCAAATTTGAAAACTCACTTGGATCAAGAGTTTGCCCTCGAATCCCCATCTGCTAGAACCCCCTGTTTTTTACTTTGTAAAGACAAAAATACCAGAACAATTACATACCTAGCTGGCAAACGCCATGTGCATCATGTTTCTTTTAAAAGTCACTTAGTGTTTGCCACCCATGCCTACTGTAAAACAGGAAAAGCTTTTAACATTTAATAAATATTAAATCTTAAACAAGAACATGTACAAAGTAAAATAATGTCATTATGCCCTTTCAGTTTGTGTTCTGTCTCTTCATCACTGAAGCACAAAACAAAGAATAATGTGATAATTTGACTTTGAACAGGAAATTACAAGCGTTAGGTAAGCAAATGTAGGTAGTAACTATAAATGTTAACATGGTATATTTATTATTTGCTGTTAAAGATCAAATAGTTAATACTCTATAATTACTTAAATGAAAATGCTGATGTCAACTATAGTTACTGTTGTATAGGATTTAATTCAAAACATCTGTTTTAATCAACTTGTAGATATCCTGATCTTTGCTTGCAATGAAGTGTTTTTCTGGAAGTTAGAAGCAATTATTAAAGGAATGGAAATTATTAGTGGCTTATGGTTTGGCAAGGAAAAGAAATGCCTTTTTAAGTTCTTAGTGTCTATTTTAGAGGGCTTCTGCACCAGAAATTGTTGAGGGTGGAATATAACGCCAAAGTGTTTTCTGTCATAGGCTACATGTTAATATTTGGGGTTCATCCCAAAGAGGTGTTTGGAAGTATAAGTTATTTGCCTGATTATTCTCCGCCACTTAATTAAGTACATTTATTTCATTGGGAAAAGGAAGTATGAGTGGTTTATTCAAAAGGAAGTATGAAACACTAGTGAACAATGTGGAAAAATGCTGGTGTGTGTACATAAACAACATAATTTATTTTCTAGTGAACCAGTTCATTCTCCAGTGTATTTTTCACTGGATTTGTAGGGGATCTTTGGTCTTGCTAACTAGTTTAGTTAGCTTTGCCTTATCTATTTTAGTCAGAAATTGCCCTGTTGTCCAAGGATACCTCCACTTGGCTCCAGAGCTCAGCTTTTCATGCTGTGAAGATATATCAAGCCACTTCACGGGAAAAACACTTGCATCTAGGGCAGCTCCACAAGTAATGAAATGGATGTGAGATCAATAACTTATCATCTTTCCTTTCTGACTCCATAGCATTTGCACAATAGGAAGCTGTAAAAAGTTAATCAGAAAAACCCGAGGTATCTACTGTTACTCCTGGCACATACCTTTTGACGCACCTAGGACCTTTCAGAACTAAATTAAAGTCCTGGCTGGATTATGCCATACTTTGCAGAGGTAGAAGGCAAGACTTTACTCTCGAAAGGATGCACTGGGAGCTCTTCAGGGTCTCCAGCTATAACAGCTGAGACTGTTTAACTTCCCATTCCTGGCCAAGCCAGTTAAGTAGAGTTACATCCCTGTCTACAAAAATACTTGCAATAATATTACAGAACCCTCCTGAATGAGACTTCGTGTTAAGAGAGGCAGCAAAGACAAAACCAACAGAATTTAATGTGGTTGCCCAAAGTATCCAGTTGCTATTATCTATTTTTCCAAGGCCATGACCACTGCTCATTGCTTGAAGTAGGTTTTAGTCTGGGTTGCCCTTTCTTTCCTCCCCAAGTCAAGAAACATTTGTTTTTTACCAGGAGGAACATGCGTTACAGAATCTGGCACGTTTGCATGTGGTGCAATCTTGTGAATGTTTTGTTGAGATAAGTGAGTGACAGCTTCCAGTTGGTATTCTGCAGGAGGTGAGGGTTTCTTTCCAGAAATGCTGACCATCTCAAAATAACTATAGTTCTCCTTGCAGAGATCGCAGTCTGACATGTTATCTTATCCCCTCAGTACAGCAGGCTTGGTATTCTGCTACACCAGTTTATCTAGCTAATAGACTTAAGTAGCAGTTCTAGTTACAGGAAGGACTGTGCAAGGATTACATCTATCAGAGTTAGCGCTTGGTCTGTGTTGTCCAACTTTATAACAGAAGTCTTGATTGTAAATTATTGTTAAATGTTGTTTTTCAGTTATGAGATCTTGGTACCACTGGAATTCAACATGTTTTTTCTTCAAATTTGTTAAGCTAAAAGTGCAATTTTTCTTAAGAGAATGATGCTCTGTTTTCTTCTTGTTTAGAGAAGTGTCAACAGTTAAAACTCTTGTTATTTAATTTCATTATATCCCCTTGTAATCCCTTAAGAAACATGAGTTATGACCATAACACTGCTTTGCACTTCATGGATTTTACATCTCAGCAACTTGCAAAGATGTGTGAAATACAATTAAGATTTCCAATAATCCCAAGGTACCTGTATATATGCACTGGCTTTCTAGAAACAGCATTATTTTTCCCAAAGTCATAGCTATCCCTAAAGGAAGTAGAATATTAGACTTAGTATGTGGCTTTTAACCCTCTTTAAGAACACAAGTGGAGACCGGTAAAAATAATATGTGGCTTACATTGATAGGACTCCTGGATTTGAAGAGAAATGGTCTCTCTATGTTGTTCTACTTGCCTGTGGGAATCCCATCATGCATTCAATTGTGGTTTATGAAAAGCTGCTGTAGTCTTCTAACAAATTACTTTTAGAACTAAAACCCTTGAATATATCATATCTGTCCTTTACTAGAGCTAAGCTGCCCTGACTTCTTATATAGTTGGGGAAGTCCCACAACATTTCCTGGTTGTTAACATAATACACCTTAGCTTTTAAATACATGTTAGAAAGACGTGATTTTTACAAACATGCATAAGAAGAAATCCTTCTTCCTTTAAAGCAAGGCTTCGGTCATAAACATTGTTCCATATTTGGGATGGCTACAGCATGGATGTGTCTGTAGGAGGAACAAAGCTGGCATACTCAAATCGTAGCATCCCAACGTATGGGACGTGTCTGGAGAGCTGCTGTGAGGAGCACTTAGGCAGTCCCAAGTGTTTATTTCAGTACTAAGATGTGAGTGAGATTTGTTTTACTGATTAAGCCTGTTTTGCTTATTGGGGTTTTTTATTAGTAGGTGGCTCCCACACGATTGGTGTGAAATTACCTTTTTCATTTTTTTTTATTGTTTCCTGGAGAAAATGTGCCCCAGTTACCTGAGTTGTCACTAGCAGCCGTACCAGTCACGGGTGACAGCAGAAAGGCAAAGGGGTGGCAATAACCTGAGCCCTTCAGATGCGGCTGAGGCACGTTGACAGGAACGGGTGAACTTCCAAAGCAACTTACTTGTCCTAAAGTAGACAAAATCTCCGTGACTCCAGTTCTGTAATAACAACATTGGTCTGAAACAAGCTTTCAGTGTCTGGCTTTGCCATGGAAATTCCTCTGTGTCCTTGGAAAATTGATTAATATCTGTGCCCCAGCTGTAAAGTGAGAAGGCACTTTAAGGATAAACTCCTTAATCGGTTTAGGTCGATCAGATATTTTGGTGATGAAATTGCTGAGGTTGTGCAATATCCTCTGTCAACAGCATTGCATTTATTGTGCAGAGCAAAATGATAGAAAAATATATCTCTTCTTGCAGCGCTTATGAAGCTGGCGGCCTGCCCCTCTGCCCAGGCGGGGGAAGGTGGCTGTGTGCTTGTCAGGAGGTAGCAGGCACCACCAGCAAGCAGAGAGAGCACTGAAGTATCCTGCAGCACATACTTGTTTTCTGCATAAATCTGCATACTTGCAGAAACTGTGCTTTTCTTCTAGCAGGCAAGGACTTGTACTAATGTGGGCCCGTAACTAATTGTTGCCATGGGAAACTCTGAAATTGCCACCCACACTATTATATCTGAATGGAGCTTGTGTTTAGATGTACTCTTCAATCCGTGCATCAACATGTGCACATAGCGTGTATATATGTTTCTTCCCTGGTGTAGCACGGTGAAGCTGAGATACGAAAGGTTGCTTTCAATGTTAAAGATTTTGGTAGCATCAGCAGAACCTGGAACACTGAGTCTATGGGGCTGCTCAAGTTGCTGAGATGCCCAGAGTACCGCTGGGTGTTGCGTCAATTCATTGATGTGCTCTGAGCATATGGAAAGGCACAGCCAGTCCTGAAAACTTTTCACTTTTCTTTCTTTATTTGTTGCCCACCTGACCCTGCAGCCCTTCTCCCCGCAGAGTAACATGACCCAAACATAAAAATGAAGTGCTGGAGCTTTTTAGAGAATAAAGTATTTTGTGTTGAATTATGAACCTATTTTCCCATTTTCTTGTACTCAGAAAAAAATGTATTGTCTTGTGTGAAATCTTCTAAAATGTTTCTGTCATGAGACATACACCTGATTTAGAAAATCTCAGCTCAGATGACTGAAGTTTGGAGAAGCCGGAAGCAACCCAGCCACCCACAGTGGCAGGTGGTGACCAAGGTGTCTGCTGGGGCAGGAGAAGGGGTGCCACCGGTCCATGGTTTCTGCTAACCAGCAGGTGCTTCCGCAAGGTGCTTGTACAAGCAGGTGCTTGTATCAGTTCTAAACACATTCTTCGACAGATTAAATTTGACTTATTTTTAAGCTGCATAGTTTCTGAAAGCTTTTAGATGTGCTGCTGAAGCCAACCTGCTTGCTAGCAAGCTGCATTAGAAAATCACTAGGGTCGAGAAATTGTCATTATTTCGCTGTTAGTGCTTCAGCAGAGCAAGGACTTCTCTAAGCATAGCTGCACCACCATCCTTTCAGAGAGAATCTGTCTGAAGCACGTTAAAACACACTGATGAAATGTTGTGGAAAAGGCTGCGTTGTCACTGGCTGAGCTGCTTCGGACTGTGAATTTGGCACCATTCAGTGAGACAAAAGAAACACCAGCACCAGTGCACAATGCTTGGCTTCCTCCCTGCCTTCAAAACAATCTAACCTGCCAATTTGTTCTGTGTACCCAAATAATGACTGCTTTAATGTAAATGTCAATTACATCATTTAGGACAGCAAGTAAACACTTGTTCCTGTCTGGCACTTCTGTGGTGTCCATGAGCACCTTTCGCACCAGCAGGCCCTTCCCTAAATAAAGGACAAGCTGTGGGTGTCACAAAAACATGGTACTTAGTGATCCCTCAACTGTGTGGCTTTGTGTCTTTTATTTAGGTTGTTTCAATGCTCTCCTCCCTTTTTTGTTTTGAGGGCTTTTTTTTAGTCTGAAAAGATGGAGACAACATATTAATCTAATTTGATTATGATGGATGTACTAACGTAGACTTGGATTTTCAAGGATGAGATGACTACAGATGACTAGATACTTAGTAGGAGTTTGAGAAATGATAGACTTCTAATTGTCATATTGTTTGTATGCTTGAATTTCCTTAAATTACAATTTTAATTTACACTAGGAGATCTCACATCCAACTAAAATTCTTTACCTATCATTGTGAAAGTAAAAACTAACAATATTGAAAGTGAAAGTTACAAATTAAACATCTCCTTATGTAGCTGCCTGTTACACATTACCTCACTTGTCTCAGTAATTTACTAATAAAGAAAAGATATTAATAAAAGCATATGAATATAAAACGTATTTATAAAAGTTTTACTCTTTTTAAACGGTCTTAAAGAATTTTAAGAATTAGTTAAACTAAATTGCTTAGATGCAGGTAGAAGATGGTTCAAGCTACAAAAGATTTTAATGGTCATAGGAAGTATCTTTCTCAGTGAAATATCAATATTGCAGATTTAAAAGAAGAATAATTTTAATTGATTTTCCACCCTCAAGGTAGCTTGTCTGTTATCTGTATTTTTGATGAGTTACCTTAATATTTAGTATGTGCTATGTGGGCCACTTAAAATGTTTTTCTTTTCTATCTCTAAGTAGATAAGTCTCTGGTTTAAATTCCTTGAACTTACATAAAAGTATCCAGATATTTGTCATATTATAGTTGCAGTTGTAGAACCATGGGCACAATGGGTGTCTCTAATTGACTGCATTTTTCTTTCACTTCATAAAATACCTTACTGAAGAAGATGGATTCTTAGGAGCATGGTTTACTTTAAAGCATGAAATGTAATATATAAGAACATGTTCTAGATATTTAATCCTTTTGCCCAACATCTTTTGAAACATGAAGAAAAATTTGTAATAAAACAGTCTTTTAAAATCAGAGAAAATTTCATAGTTGTGTTTTCAACAACAAAATTTGCTATTTAAAGGGTTTGCAAAACAGTTGTTTTGATTTTTTTCATTGTAGCTCGTTCTGATTTTTTTTTCATCCATTACTGTGAACTTTAATTGCGTTGAGCTTATCCCAAAGTTTTCCTGTGTTCCAGCTTTTTAAGCTGCCTAACCTGTGTAAATACATTAGGGCAGCTCTAAACCATTAAAAACAAGAGGAGATGGATGTGTGCAAAGTTCAAATGTGTTCGGCTGGCTTTTATCATCAGTGTGAATCATGTGGCAATTTAGATGCTTAAAATAGTTTGTTGTTCATAAAATGCAGCAAAATAGAGCAAATGAAATCTCTCTAGAGGAGACAGAAATATATATTGGGCATTTCGGTTTGGTCTTGTGGGAGGTTTCTTACTGGAAGGGGCTAGGTTTTTTTTTTAATTTCTGTGTACTCATTTTTATTTAATTTAATTTCTGGTGTACTTGAAATGGTGTGTGTTGAAACTCTAGAAACTGAAATCCTTGTTTTGTCCTCAAAAATGAAATAGTATGGGAAGTTTAAAATACATCCTTCCAGGACAGGGTTAGATCACAACTATTTCATGAAACAGGATTTAGTCTTCCTTCTGAATTAGTTTCTCACCTCTTTCTGTTATTTCACAAGACCTCCAGCTTAATTTCACACTGCATGCAGCATCAGTGAATAAAAGTGTTCAGGAAACTTATAGAGCCGAAAAAATTACATTTCTTGGGACAGACACAGAGCCTCCTCTCTGGATGTTGGCTGACAGCTCTTCCTTAAACCCACCAGGCCCATTGTGCCAAACCAGCAAATCTGTGTGGGACAGTACAACAATTCAGCAAAGTATATAAAATTTAGTCAATTGATTGCAATTAATTGGATTTATTTTTTTTCCATCTTGAACTATCATTAGTGTGCAGACATAAAACAGTAGATACTTAAGAAGCGAGCATATTCAGAGAGAATCCATCCAAATCTGTGTAAGGAAAAGTTAATGCATCAGAGGTACAAGGGAGGGAGTACTTGCATAGACAAGCAGGCTAGGACACAGAGAGCAGGAGTCAGTGAGGGCAGGTGGCATCAGTGCTGGGACCGGTTCTTTTCTACATCTTCATAAACAACTCTGCAAAGGAGGCGAATGCCAAAGTTTGCAAAACAAGAAGTTTCCCGATGCTCCGCTAAACCATGAAGGGCCAGCTGAAGAGCTGCAGAAAGTCCTTACAAGGCAAGTGCCTGGGTGATAAATCAACAAATGGTACTCGGTGTAGACAGATGTAGAACGATGCTTGTAAGCAAAATACAGCCCTAATGTGGCACGTTAATTCATGGGCTCCGAACATTATGACTCAGAGCTGGGATTTTGCTGTATTGGCAGGCTGTCCCCTGAGGTCACCTCTTGCTCGTCACAGCTCTGCTCATGCCCACCTCAATAATGTGCAGCAGAACTGGAAAAATGCAGAAATGGCCAACAAGGATGAGCAAAGCTCTGGAACAGATTCTGTGGAGGTCTTCTGCTGTGTGGCCTTCCCCAAGCTGTTGTTCGTCAGATGCCTCTAAAATCGATGTCCTGAAATGAAGAACCAACAGCCTCAACAGCAAAGGTGTCTCTTGTGCGCGCTCTTGCAGGCTGCAGCTGGGATGCTGGGTGCAGATACTACCGATGGCAGCGCACAGGTTGCATCAAGCCATACCCTGGAGGGAAGAAGCCTGGTGGTGTAGCTAATTTTATACTGTGTCGCAGTGCGTGCAGAATAGTGAAAGTAATTCTTGTTGGGTCTAGCACGCTTTATACCGATTATTGCATTCTGGAGTAACATGGTCAAAAATAGTGTTAATTGAGACAAATACTACACAGCCAATTTTTTAAAAGAAAGTAATAAAAGAGTGAGGCTCTCAAAAGTCTTACTTTTCCATGGATGTTTCCTTTGTCTGCCAACCTTACGCTAGCATTTAAAGACATTATGCCCAAATGAAAGTCCAGTTATTCAGTGGGAGTAATAGAAACATAGTGCAGAATTAGGGCAGCTCCTGTGTTGGTATGTCCTCCTGCATTCTGGTATTTGTGCTATTTCCACAGAAAATACTGGAAATAGTCAAGTCTCTAGTCAGCCTGAGGGAGTCCTTGGCTCCTTTTCTGCTTTTGGTATGAAATGAGTACCATTCCAGTTAGAGGGGAAAAAAAAAAACCCAAACAAACAAAAAAACCCCAAAACACCCCAAACAGGGGAAAAAAAACACCAGAAGAAAAACTTCAGAACATTGCAGAACAAGGATGGGCAGCACTGAGCGTCTCCTCTGGTAGTTCCTTCTGCAGGCAGGTTTTTCCAGCTGAGGAGGCTTTATCCCTCCTCGGGAACTGCAGCCATGTCCAAGAACACAGGCTCTTGGCAGCGAGCTGTTGCTGTCTGATGTAGCTGGAGAACTGAAAATAACTCTTCCAAGGGAAAAACTTCATATGTAAAAGGCTTTAGGAATGGCTATCTAATGTTGTTAGTTTTTAGTATATTTTGTGTGATTAGAGAATTGGAGGTTAAGGGTGGGGTTTTGTGTTGGTTTTTTTTCTTTCTTCTCAAAACTAAACAGATAAAGTTTATCCACAAAGATAATACAGGACGTAGTGAATTGTATCAAACCTGCTGTCACTTGTGAGATCTAAATTCTCTCTCTGCTTTTTTGAATTATGTGGAAAAAATTCAGTCACTGAAATCAATGTTCGATCTTTGTTCTATACTCTTTCATAAGTGCAGTTGGCTGATTTTCCAATTTTTTCATTTATGTTAAAGGCAAAGTTGTACAGGTAACCATAACATTGGATAAATAGTTATCAATAAAACCTTAGCACATTTGGTGAAAAAAAAAAAAAAATTGTGGGGTTTGGATCACCACGTTGTTTTAATGGGTCAAGCTACTTTCAAATAATTGTTTGCAGTGCCCATTAATGCAAAGCAATCTCACCGGCCTCAGCTGTGGGAGCATTATGACCTGGTCACCCATTCAAGGCAAAATACAATGCAATTTAAAAACAAAAAATCACTAGCCTAGAGTAGTGTTACAATTTGATTTAAAATAAGTGAAACAGTTTAGTAATAGTAGTAGCAGTAGTAGTAGTAGTAGTAGTAGTGTAACATGGTACAATAAATGGTCCTTAGGAAGCTCTTGGTGTCTTCATATACAGTGCAGACTTGGTAGCAGAACCATATATAAAGATAAGAATGACCACAGTGTCTGCTTCTTACAGAGGAGCTTGTGTTTGAGAATATCAAAATACTTAATATAGATTTAATATAGAATCTCAACATGTTTCACGAATATTATTTTTGTTTAACTACTGAGGGAAACAGAGATACAGAAAACAATTTTCTGAAATGTTAAGGGGAATGCGATTGCTGAGAATGTGGTGGCTTGACAGAGAAAAAACCTAAAATCCTAATAGACAGGTTTCTCATTTTACTGGGTTTTGCATTTTTCTATTATACTAGTAATAAAGGTGATGTTTTTAAAGCATGCACTGTACTGATGGATTATGATCCAGTAATACTGTGAACAACATTTTTTGACTTTTCAGTTACTGGAAGGGAAGACCAATAGATCCTTATGTACACAAGTCAAATCTGGTGTTTTGGGAAGGGGTAAAAGAAAATTTCTCTTGTGTTTGTTTTTACTTTGTTTTACTTAACTTGAGATACTGTTTCCCTCATTGAAAGCATGAAGTAGAGGGATTTTGTTTGTAAGGCTAGTATCAGTCTTCAGATTTTATTAGCTCTTAGTACGCTGAGATAAAAAACTCCTGGCAAGTAACATCTTGACAGTTTCAATTATGTACCATTTATAATTTGTGAGAATACTTTGGCTTTTCTGAAATGGAGAGATGTGTTTATGCAATGATATGAAGGATATCTGAAACCTGAAAAAGTATGCAAAACGTGCAAAGCAAAAGGTTTCATGGTACGGATCATGCTGTTCAACAATGGTGAATTCATGAAGGTGTTCTCTGTACAGATCCTCACACCAGGGTGCTTCTTGAAAGATTATTCAGTGCCACGTGAGAGAGGAGAAAACAGAAAAGGAGAAGAGGTGGATGATGATGGGTGAGATTAAAGTCTAGCTACACAGCGGACCACGCTATCAAAAGCATTGCAAGCACATCAGTGGAGGAGATCATTCCCCTCTGTTCCACTCTGGTGTGTTGTGTCTGGTTTTCTTATGGTATGGGACATCCCAGCAGAAGACATAACAACAAACCAGGATCCAGTTGATGGCCACTACACGGATGGAGAGCTGAAGCACTTGGTGTAGAGGAGCCCAAATAAACAGAGCTTCTTTAACCTGAAAAAGGCAGGCAGGTTTCTGTTTTCTGTTATCATCAGCACAGCAAGGGTAGTTT